>NC_135573.1:52640000-53270000 GCF_965152235.1 Eretmochelys imbricata | reverse complement strand
AGGATTGTAAATGACTTATATCTTTTTACTATATGTTCCATTCTGTGCCTCCGATGAAGTGGGCTGTAGCCCATGGAAGCTTATGCTCTAATAAATTTGTTATTCTCTAAGGTGCCACAAGTACTCCTGTTCTTTTTGCAGATACAGACTAACACAGCTGCTACTCTGAAACCTGAAGTTAATGTGTTCACTAAAAGTTTGAAGTCTGACTGTCCCAGATAAGAATAATTCAATTTCAAAAGTTAGAGTTCTGATGAGGAAGATAAATGTTTAATTGTGACTACTTGTTTGAAATACTTGCAATAATATAAATAGCAAACTAGCCAACTCCTTATGGGTACACCTTTATATATTTTAATAGTAAGACGGACAAGTTAGGCCCACCACTGCGAACTGGAAGAGATGTGCAAAGGTTGTATGACAGTGATACAAAAACAGACAGTACCATCAAAAGACCAAATGAGTTGTTGCCCATTAACAAGTAAGTATTGCAAATCAGTGTGGTTTATCTATTTTTCAGATATGTTCCCCAAAAAGTGTTGGAATATTAAAAGCATTTTGTGGCTTTTGAAATATGCAAAGCTTCCTAATGAAGTTGTTACCTGATGACATTGTAACAGACTTACTGTCCCCTTTTTTTGTGTCACTGTGAATGTCTTGATAGACCAAAATCAGTGTCTTGTGGGAAGGAGGAAATTAATCTGTAACACATTATGGCTTGTACAACTTTCATATTGGATATAATGTTTTATGATAGGACAGAAAACACAATATAATGCTTGCAACTGAAAACATTTTCCACTGCCATATCTTCCTTTGTTGACTCCAGTTTATTATATATATTTACTCTTATTTCATGTTTACAGTGCTGGTATAAAGCAGCTATATAGCAAGCATTTAAACATATAGAACAATTTAAAAAACAACACAACCACAGGCATATCACATAGATAAGTCATTACAATAAGATAGCTTATTGGTTGCATTTAACTTTCAATAGCTATTAAAAGCCGACACATATACCATTGCTTCAACATGGTAGAGAAATATTCTATATTTCATATATCTTTTGAATAGAAAATAGATGCAGTGTCCTAGATACCACTTTCAGGTAACTGGGCAAATGCTGATTTTTAAATGGCAAACACTTTATCTGTAATATTTTAAGGTAAATTGCTAAGGAAGAGTTAGTTACAAATGGTGACATGTTGGGAAAATACCAAAGAAATGAATATGACTTATTAAGGGGATGCTTTCAAATAATAAAAACAATTTTCCTACATTAATTGTTCTCAGATGCTGTTTTAATTTTTAAAAATGTAAACAAAAACATTTCCAGAAGACTATTTAGACTAAAATATTCAGACTTGAGTGCCTAAAGTTAGGTACCAATAGGAAAAAAACGGTGGCCTTTTTTCCTGAGATGCACTGCATCTGCATCTTCTATTGGCTTCAGTTGGAGCTGATAGAGTGCTCAGCACCTCTGGAAACCAGGACACTTTTTAAAAAAAAATTATTTAGATGCCTAATATTAATCATGCAAGTTTGAAAAATCAGGTGCTAGTAATTTGCAGAGTGAACATGCTTGCATGAACATGCCTTGTATCAACAAAGAGGATGTGACCTGGAAGAGAACCACTGGTGTGGAAGGTATGGACTTTTTGGCAGTCCCAGGAGTCCTACCACTGACACAAATTTTTGACCTACACATGTAGCCTTGTAGTAATAGGATAATCAACTGTTCTTACTGGAGAGCTTCTTTTGAGAGCTTGGCATGTAGACAAACTGCTACTATAAGAGTTTTTATTGTCCTACTGTGAATATTCCAACCATGTGTAGAAATATCACTGTTGATATCTACCCAAGCAGATCATGTAATTTAAAGAAACTGTGGTGGCGAAAGTGGGCTCCATCAATTCTAAACTCCTAGTGCACTGGCTATAATCCAGGTTGCCCAACAGTACCCATTATAAGCCCCCTGTTTTCAGTTACTTATAGCTTTTGCCAAAGTTCAACCATTTGGGCTGAAATGTTCCATTAGAGGTGTCTGCCTCAGACTGCACTTTTTTTGTTTAATTTCAGCAAAAACTGTTCAGCTATTTCAGAGAATGAGGTTAGAGAAAATCACATTTTGCCCTTTTAAAAAATTTTTTGCAACCTTTTCTTAGAAAAACTCCACTGCCTCCATACTTTGGAACAGAGACTAGAAATTTGGCAAGGGGTGGCCTTTGTGATACTGATGTGCTTTTGGACAGCCCTATTAAAAATCTGCCCAAATTTGACCAAGTTAGAAGGTTTTGAAAAAAAATCACAATTTGCACATGCTCCATGCAGAATTGTTTAAGAGCAAAAATCTCCGAAGATTCCATCCTCACTGACCAACTGACTCCACTTGGATTGGGAGCTGTGGGGTGGAGGGGAGATTAGAACTGGTTGGAAGAGAGGTTGAGACTGGGGACTGGGTGTAGGGAACTGGTTGAGGTTGAGTAAGGAGGCTTGGAAGGTATGAGAATACTGGTACTAGCTAAACAAGGACACTGGGAGCCACTGAGGGAGACAGCTGGGCACTGGGAGCCAATTAGCTGGCCTGGGATGGGTGCGGAGCAGCAAGATTGGATGATGTGCTGGGTGGAAAATGGACTGGCTGGACCAGGAGAACGAGGGTGTGGGGGAATTGGGAAAGAGGAGAAAAAACTGACAAGGAGCTAGGTTGTGAGGGGGAAACCTTGGCCTGGCTGGACAAAGAGAGTGGGTAGACAGGATGAGTGGTCTGGGGAAGGAGACTAGGACTCGGACCAGTAGTCATGAGGAGGAAAGATACAAACTGGATGAGGAGCCAGGAAAGGAGAACTGAGACTAACTAGGCAAGGAGGGGATGGATCTAGGACTGGCTGTGCAAGGAGACAGAAACTGGGATAAAAAGCCTGAATGGAGAGTGGGAATGAGTGGGCAAAGAAAACAGGACTGGGACAAGGAGCTGGGGGGAGGTAGAAACAGGACTATGAAAGGTTGGAGGGTATAGGACAGAAGAGGATAAACTTGGGGGAAATGGGCAGAATAGTCTATTCATTAGAGCAGAGAGGTCTATGCAGTGGATCTACAGATTCTAACCCTGTTGATGAACAATGTGGGTGTCAGTATGATGCCGCCTGATGAAATTTCATTTTCCAGTTTGCTGTTTTAAATTGTGCACAAAAAATACATTAAAAGATATTATTGAGGTTGCAAAGTCAAGGACTCAAAAGTTAGGAAATGCCAGAATTAAGGTTACCTTTGTAATTTTAATTTGCCCCCCTTGTGCATATGCATTAGTATGCAGTCTTTAATTATATGATGGAATACTATTTTTTTCCACGGGACCCTGACCTCATTCAGTTCAGAGGAAAGACCTGCTATGGGGATGAATCAGGGTTGCATGTTAAAGGAGGCTGTGATCTATAGGATGTTGAGGAAGTAGAAGATGCTTACTATTTGTAGTACTGGGGCAAGCGGGTATAGGCCTGCCCAAAACTAAAGGCCTGGGCTACAGCTGATTTCTGCGGACAACAACTGAAAGAAACAGGATTCAGAGTGAGGTCAAAGATTAAAATGAGAGAGCCAGAGGGAACACAAAGCAGAGAACCCCAGACAGCGCCCTCTGTCCTCAAAGGCATCCAGAGTAGAAGGTGTGGAGTGAATGAGGCAGGGGATAGCAGGATGAGAAAGGAGGGTCTTATCATCGAGACAGTTAAATGTTGCCCTGGAGAACTGGATTGTATCCTTGCCTTTGCCACAGAGTTCCTATGTGATGCTGGGCAAGTCATGTAAGCCAGACGTTTTGCAGGTGATCACTAATTGTGTGTTCATTATTTTCTGACTTCACAACCTGAGTCTTGATTTTAAAAAGTGCTGAGCACTCACTGCTGCAACTGAAGTCCATGAAAACTGTGCTTTGAACAGTCAGGTCCTAGGTGTCTCAAATTGGGCACCCAAAATTAGGGGATATTGATTACCTTAATGTCTCTGTGAATCAAGTTCCTTATCTGTAAAATGGGGATAATAATTCCTTGTCATTTCAGAGGTGTGGTGTGGAAATATATTCTTTGGTGTTTATGAAGCACTTGTACTATATGAGTGCTGTAGACAAGTCCACGAAGACATTAATAATTCTGTATTCAGAGCAGGATTTGAATAGTGGGCAGTAAATGAGGCCTGTGGTCACACATTGAATGATAAATAGTTGCTCATAAATTCATCACTCATGCACTGAATGAGGCAGGGATCCTGTAGGAAAAAACAGTATGTGATCATGTAATTAAAGACTGTATAATAATGCACATGCACAAGGAGACTGAATTAAGGTTGCCCAGGCAAACAATTCTGGCATTTCCAAAATTTTGAATGCTTGACTTTGCAACCTTAATAATGTACTTTTAACTAACTTTTTGAGTGTAATTTGCACTTATATTGTGGCTTTTTGATTCCACAATGCTTTTATAAAGTAATCCTGACAATGCTGTTGGTAAGTAGGTAGGAAAACAGCCCATCCTACAGACAGGAGCACTAAAGGAGAAAGTTTGTGACCAGCCTGCTGTCACAAACTCAATCTGTGAGCTGGGGCAAATTACTCTTTGGAGTAAGTGGGTGGCATACTTGTGTGCTTAATTATTAGACCACTCCCCTCATTTTGGGTTTTTCACAGCAGTGTTCAGGCCACTGGGTCCAAATCGCAGGGGTCAAGAATCCTGCCTTAATCTGCCCTTGGCTATTACGGATGAAGGTAAATTTTTAAAAAAAATAAATACATTCTTCAACATACTATCCAGTGTGTGGTAAATTTTTGGAACAAGATAACAGAACTTATTTTTAATCACTTGTAGTGAAGGGTGCTTCCGCCTCCCTGTTCCTCTTGATGGTGGCAATGCTACTCAGGGATAACACCCTTCCTAGCTGTGCTGAGGAATAGTGCAGCTTGTCAGTGCTCTCATGTTCCTCCACTTCTTCAAAGTGAGCAACTGTCTGGAGATTTGAATAGGACAGAGCAATCCTTTAGCTGGGTATCACCACCCAACTTCCCTTCTTCTGTGTGGGGATTCTTGAGAGAGCTTCTGCCTCTGTGTTGCTGCACTATTGAACTGAGGATTTGACAAGCCATAAAAGATGGGTGCTGCTACCCTGTTGGGTGAAAGTTATTCCCCCATCCCCACGCTTAGGTTGAAGAGGCTGGACCAAGAGGGCATCACTGTCCTTCCTAAGCAGGGGAGTAACAGCCACCTCCAATGGCTGCTGTGGCTGGGTTCAGTATTATGGGAATGAGAAGGCAGTGGCCATGGCTCACCTAAGAATGAATGTGAAGGGGTGCAAGGCATCCATCTGCCTAAAGATTCTTCCACTTCTTAGTTAGGCCACCAGTTTGTTGCTTTTCACTCTTCTAGCAGTCCTAACAGAGCCATAAAATCACTTTTAGCCTGGGAGCAAAGAGGTGGAAATATTCTATACCGTGAGCAATCAATAGAGAGTGCATTTGCTTTATTCTAGTGTGATACAGAATGAAAGATTGGGAGTATGAGTGAAATGCTTCTTCACCATTGGCCAAAAGAGTGCAGTGTTACCATCACTGGTCCAGGTTTTGGCACTCTGTGGTCTTCCGACCTTCCTAATCTTGCTATGGCTCTTCACTCTGTCATTGGTAGGGTTAACGAGGTTCTGCTGTTTTTCCAAAGTATTGGCAATGTTGTGCCCGGGTGGTTTGTTGAAACTGTTTGTTTAATTCACTGAATATCTACTCTCTTCCAGAGGCACTGTGAAAACTCGAATATCAACCCCTCCAAGTATGGCAAAAAACACGGGCACAGGTGCTCTAGCAAACAAAAGGAAAATCTATAATGCAGAAAGTTACTCAAGCAGGTAGTTTTTAACTTCATAATCTTGTAAGTACAGTAAATAGAAACATTTTAGGGGGGTACTCTCTACAGGAAATGATGGGAAGAGTCGTACACAGACAGTTATGGGAACCTCTTAATTCAATATTCTTTGGTAGATTTAACAATTTTAGTATGCTTTGACTGTAGGTTCGGCATATTTAGTGCTGTAGCTTAGTGTGAAAGTAAAATTTCACCCATCCAAGTGTGTAAGGCTGAGCATTAGGAGTTTCAGTACACTTGTGAAAAGGTTATGAGAGAATGGGTGGCTCTTTCAACCTAAATTTAAGTCAATTACTGCTAACTGAAGAAGAGAAAATAGGGAGTTCTAACGCCACACGATCTGAGGGTGATACAGTGGGTGTTATTTTCTGAGGTTCTCAGTGCCATACATTTCCTCTGAAGTTAAGTGGAGTTGTGCATGCTTATGCCTCTGAAAACTAGGCAGGAAGTCTGTCTCTAAAAAAAAATACAGTGCTAATATTTCTTTGACTATATACTTTCATTTGTTAAAGATATATTTAGGGTTACTTTCCAACAAAACCTTTGATAGGTCAGTGATAGAATTTCTAGTTAAATTAACTTGTGACTTGAATGTTTCTTCCTGCTTCTAGGATTCTGGTGTTAGTTTCCTTTAGCATCTCTCTTTTTGTTTCAAAGTAGGGAGCACTTTGGAAAGGGTGCACAATATGATATTTCAAGTAGGTAGGCTGATTATCCCTTTTATGGCACAAACTTTAAAGTATACATTTGTCAGTTATTAAAAAATAGTAATTCTTTGTAAAGGATTAGAATGGGTACTTATACCAAGCTGCACTGTATTAAATTATATTATGAACATTTGTTATTTGAATTTTCAGGTCTGATGGTAAAATTGGGTATGATAGTGGAGACTACTCATCCTCAGTCAATGGAGGAAATACAAAAAGCAGTGATGAAAATTCACCTGTACAGTTATCAAAATTTTGCCATGAATGTGGAACCAGGTACCCGGTGGAATGGGCAAAGTTCTGCTGTGAATGTGGAATTCGAAGAATGGTTGTATGAATGCATTCTTAAAAGCAAAGAAAGCAAGCAAACAAAAAACAAAAAAACCCAGAGCTTCAGTTGCATATTGCGGCATGGAATGCTGGAGCACTCCTTCCTGTTAGATTTCATGCTGCAAACATGCATGAAGTACCATGTTGTAGTAATTTACTGAGTGCAATCCTTTTGGTTACATAGTTATTTATATATAAATATATATACTGTATATAAAAATAACAGGTACCTAAAACTGTGCCATTCAAGGACATTCTAATCTCTGTTGGAAAATATTTTAAGCTAAGTAGAAATGTGTTTGGTAATTTAGCAGATAGAAATGGATCTTTTTGTAGAACCTTGGTATGTAAAATATTCTAGCTATGAAACATTTGGGCTAAAAAATGCTTCTGAGAAGGAATCAGATATACTTATGGGACACTAACTAAGAAACTGTCTTTTAAGGAAGTATGAAAACTGCATGAGTAGCTCCTATAACTTTCTAATTAAATTGTTAAAGATTGTCTTTGGTTAAAGAGATTAAAGCATACTATTCCAATGAGCTTCCATGGTTATTTTCTGGGACTGCTTCTAAAATATTTGTTAAAGCAAATGGACTGAAGTCCTGTGTGAAAGTATTGTTCACCTGTGTAAAGAGTAATAGGATTTGAATAAGAACCAATGAAGGTTATTACATATTTACAGCCAGCAGTGTGGGACCAGGCCTTTTTTTAAAAAAAGCCATGTTTTCCATAATGATGTACTTTCCTTTTCACAACTGTGCACACGAGTCTTATCCAACAGCTCCCATCTCTCCTTCCAGAGATGTCTGCAAGTTCCTGCTCCCTTCACTTCCCTCCTCTTTCTCCAGAAGGAAAGACAAAATAATTTACTCCAAAAATTTTTTAAAAAGTTTCTTGGATATATATTGAGATTTTCTAGTGGATGGCTTTAATAGATGATTATCATAGATGATGAAAATAATTTGTACATCAATTTTTTAAACAGTCCTTATAATGTGTCTTACATGATAGAGGTCCATATAGTTATATGAAACTGGTACTGTAAGTTTTGATAGAAGTCATCACTTCCCTTATTCTGATCCCGTGCAATAGGCAAAGCCATATGTTTTTGGAGCAATTATGCTTCATGGGATAGTATGTGAATATTTAATTATTCTGTCTGCAATTACTACGTTTTTTTGGGCTGTGTACTGCAGCCATTGAAGTCAATAGCAAAACTCACATTGACTTCCAGGGGAGCAGGATCAGACACCTTAGCTGTTTAACTTTTGTAATATGATAACCAGAAGGGCAGTTTAAATAACCAGGCAAAAGCTGAGTTTCTTAGTTTGTGTCTGAATTTAAATGTTTCTGTTATGTGCGTTTGCTTTGAAGTATTTTAAACTATTTTGGTTTCCCAGGGAAAAACAATCCGAAGGAATCTAATTGTGCCTTTCCCAAATTAACTGTGCAGTCTTGTCCAAAATTGTTACTTTTAATTCATTGTTGCCACTAGTATAGCACGTGTATGATTTATATTAAGGTGGTATATTGAAGCTTTTTGCCACATATGGTATGACATTGCAATATTTTCAGTTGATGTAATCCAAAAGTACTATTCATATTTTTGGAGAATACAGATAATGGGGCCAATTACAAACAAAATGTAGTTGATATCCATTTTGTGGATACCCTTCTCTGATTTTTGTGGATATCTTTAGGGACTTGATGCTGTCATTTTGTGGGCCCTAAACTATTATTGCTATTTTAGGATGACCAAGTTCAGTGGTACAGAATTGTTTTGTAATCTTTCTGAGAAATTAGGTGCTTCTAGGAGTTGTCCCTTTACCTGATGTATTGACATTGTTTCTAATTCTACAATATGGCCACTGAGCTGCCCGTGTTTAGTGTGTAAGAGTGGATAACTATTAAATGTGATGTTGTATAATAGGTAGACTTGATGGACTTTAACTGAATTTGGGTGCTAGAAATCAAGGTGTATAGAATGGCCTTTTGGCAGTTTCATATATACACATGGGAATTACAATTCTGCATCCCTTGTGGACGTAAACCCCAAGGAAAAATCTGCTCCAGAATCACATTAGGGTGTCCATTGTCCTGTGGGCCTTCTACTGTAGTGTGAAGTGCCCAAGGGATGTAAGAATGAGCCAAATATGGGTTCAGCCAAGGGACACTGAAGGTTCATAGGCCCAATATCTGATCTATTTAGTTTCTGTTCTTATATCTGTTGGCAAATTAAATGTTATCCGTTTTAAAAAAAATAAACAAATGGTAGCAGCCCAGCACTCATCATGAGCAAACCTGTAATAACAGCAATATGTTCGTAAAATATAAAGGGAAAGTTTAGTAAGGAAACAGAATAGTTTCAAGCTTATGAGGATTTTATTGTGAATAATGAGAGGAGTGACGGAATTATCTACAGAATTATGAACGTCTGTACTTTGAAACCATAAATGCCAGGTTTCCCAATTCAGTGCATACAATATGTGGATTTATGTTCACTACTCTTTGAGCTGTTGTGTAATGCAGTGCTTCAAAGTCAGGTGTTAGAAAATTATCCTAGAGTTATGCACCATTTATTTTCTTTTAATTGAAATTTTGTGTGTATTATTCTAAAGTTTAATTCAGCATTACAATTTAGTAAATTTAAACCTAGATTATTGACAAAATGTAACATTTAATAATGTGCACGTTTGAATCTTCTATAATAAAGACATGAAAACACTAACATAAAATTTGCTTATCCAGTTTGTTACTGCTTATTGAGGCTATATTCAGTATGTTCAGGTTTGTTTATCAAAATGTTTTTATTATCTAATGTATCTAGTGCTATCTACAGAGGACTGCATTGCACACTGTAACAGCACAGACTGCTGCCTTTCCATCCAAATGTTTGTTAGCAAACAAAAACGGAACGGTTTTCATAATACTCATTGCAGATGCTGTTTAAATGGAATATGAAACACATAAGGAGCATAATTAAGTATCATATAAAAAGCAAGAAATAAGCATGTTGATTGAAGGAAGATTAGGGAAGATCTTGAAAGCTCAGTGTACATCTCTCCAAGGATATGTATAAGCATATGTTCTGTGTGAACTCTTCAAAAGTTATTATCCAAAATTAAATTAATAAAGCTAAGCTTATCATTTTTAATTAAAGTGGGCAGAACACCAGAGGAGGATTATGAACCCCAAAACTGATGAATAACAACACGCACTAACTGCACATTTTAAAAATCTCTGAATAAGTTGTGTTGGTGTAATTACATGGTTACAGTATTACTTTCGCCTCCAGGACCTTGACAACTTTTACTGTCCACCATATATATTGCGCTATAAGTTCTCTTGAAAAGGTTCTCTCATTCTGTAGGAGGGAGTCAGTGGAGGGTTCTTGCATGAAGAGCCAGCTCTGAGATGAAGGTTAATGGTAGGTTCCACAGTTGCCAACTTTCACACGGTAAATAAGCACCCTGACTTTCACAATAAGCCTACAACCAAGCTAATCCCATTTCAGAACAGGGCCAAAATAAGCCAATCCCTAAGAAACCCAATGCTCTATGTGACTAGATCCCCCCCAGCCTGCAGGCTAGGACTGTGGTGGGCCCGGCTGTGCACCTCTGATTCTCTCCCCTCTTTACACCTGCTTGCCCCTGCTTGGCGGGAGCTGATCAAGAAAAAGAAGCAACAAGCCAAAAAGCAACTCACAAGCCAATGAAGCCAAAAACAAGCCTAATTTCTGGGTTTTTTTCACGGGTTTGGCCTGCGAGCCATCTTCCCTGTCCTGAAGGTTTTGAGTGCTGCCTCTTTTTAGGATTTAGACCATCAGCACCTAGAACTAGGGCCATGAAAAACGTTTCTGTGCCCCAGAAAGCAGACACTGGACTTAGTGTCTTGCCTTCCCCTCTGCCTCTCCATTCCCCGTTTCCTTTTATGTTATCACTCTCCCCCATTCTATCTCACATTTTTCATTAAAAATTGAACTTTTTGGCAGAGGTTTTTAAAGGGATTTGGACTCCCCATTACATTTCCCTTGGTGGATTTGAAAATCTCAATCTTTAAGGTTTGTTGCCCAGTAATGAGACCTAGCTTGATGTTAGGAGCTCTCCATGGTGCTCTGGCACTGAATCTGCTCCTACAATGCATCTAATTATCAGTCTTCCATTGCACGTGCTACAGCAAGTGAGGGAAACAGAGTGCTGACTGCAAAGTGCACTTCAGCAATAGCCCCAATGTTAGAACATCATGGAGTGTGTCTGTTACTGAGAGGAAGTGGCTCAGTGTTGTGATGGTGTAGTGGTGGGCAGGGAGGAATAGGTAAAAACTATTTTTTCCTGATGGAGATAGCAGAACAGTATCTCTCTGCTGTAGCTTAAATGCTGTGTGCTGGCATCCCAAATGGCTAGTCTACTGAACATGAAATCAAATAATAATGTCTGAATGCTATAAAAATCCACTAGAAATGTTAGTTATTAGTCACATTTATTCCTCATACCGTACAGAATCAAATACTCCTGGAAGAAGCTTTCGTTACTGGAAAAACTGTGTTCCTAGAAAAGGGGCTATTTTACTACTTAATTTTATTGTTTTAGCTAAGCAGTGAAACTTAAATGGGAACAAGGTTTTGTGCTTGCAACTGTGTGTCAAACACTGAAAATAAATTTACATGAAATGATGGTTAATGAAATTGAGTGAATTTTATTTGCTTGCCCAAAAAAGAATTACTTGTTTGGGGTGAGTGAGTAGAATTTTTCAAGGCTTATTTATTATTAATCTGTGGGTATGTATCTTTTAAATTCAAAACATAATGGAGTACAGAGTTTGATAAGCACAGTTGATTTAAAACCTGATTAGCCTGTGGGGTGCTGGTTTCTTTTTAACCCAGTAGTAAGGTTAAATCATGGCCTCACTTTATCCAGGTCTTACAAATAATATTTGGTAAGAAATTATTTGCAGTGTTTAGTAAGTTAGCACTCACTCAGCTCCTTGAGACTTTCTTCCTAGATGTACAGTGCACAATATGAGGTACATTGGTACATATTTCTAGATGATTTTTTTTAAATTGTTTACACATATTAAGGGGCAAACATGTTACCATGCTCATGGGCACTAAATAGAACCATTGAATATATCACAAGCAATTGAAAAATTTAGATTTTCCCTTTACAGATATGAACATTCTTCATTTGATATATACTAATTGAAAAGTATGTTTCCCCATGTAAATAATAGCCCTTGAGACTTAATCAGATGTATTTTGAAGTTTCATTCAGTTCAAAACCACTAATGCAAATGTACTTATAGAATAACAGCGGTCTATGCACCATTTCTGGTGTGGGCTTTTGGCAGAAGTAGTGTGGGATTTGCACCTGATCCAATGCTGAGCACTTAACAGTTGCTCTGGCGTCCAGTGGAATTTGTGTGTGCTTGTCCTTCAAGCACTGTCTCTGTGGGTGTCTCTTATATGCATCTTCATAAGCCAAAGCACCCATTTATTTATTTTTATACCAATGTTTCACCTGTTTTATAGAAATGGTTCATTATTGTATCTGATATTCTTAGAGTTGTCATTACTACATCTGTTATTGTTTATGCCTGGCACTTTAATGCACTGAATACTCTCACATTTGTCACTATCAAGAGTCCTATTTCTATCAAATGGTTTGAGTTTCTTGATCACTTATTTGCTATGTGAAGTTTGAATTCTCAAGTGTCAATTCCATTTTAATTTGCAAATGTAATTTGTAAATAGCTCACCCTATACAATCTTGCCACTTGTTACCAATAAAGCAGATATGCTGGATAAAACTGTATGTTCTCTTTTATGTTTCTGTATTGTCAAGTGTAAGTTGTGTAAAAAAAGTAGCCTAGTATTGTTTTGTTTAGTACTGAGTTTGAATCATATAAATAATTTGAATTCCCAAGGTCCACAGGAAATACACTTACACTTGGGCCATGTGTAATGCCTGCTCCTAACATGTGGGCCATCTACTGTCTTCTCATGTGAGTTGAGAGACAGCTGAAACACTGCAAGTAAAACTTTCAAAAGCATGTACATGAATTTTATTGAGAATGAGGCTCCGAAGTGTCTCAATCCATTTTGAAAATGGGACTTAGGCTCCTAAATCACTAAGAACTTCTGAAAATTGTATCCTGAATTTTAATTAGTGTTTGTACAACTCTTGGAAGACTTAAAGTTCTGTCTAACTGAGAAGAGTTATCTTCATATTTATATACCTACTATTGAGTATGATCAGTTTATATAGACCTTTTAGGCTTCTGTTTGTTTTTTTTCTGACAATGTAAAGGAGTTGTTTTAATACATAGTCAATCACTGATACCTGTGTTGTAAATGTAAATCTCATCTGTATTCTGACCATTAAGGTTATAGAGTCCATCCTTTTCAATTTATATATCTAATCCAGACTATTAGATGTAATCAACTATTGGTATAGCCAAACCCTGATACAGGTTTATTCTTCCAGGCAAGATAAATGCAGCGCTTGGATGTTTGTAATTACAGCTACTGGCAGTGAAATGATTAAATGTTGAGTTTCTATACTAGAAGAACCTGAAGCTATATTTTCCCTGTGTGAGATTCTTTGATGTGAACAGAAGCTGTAATTCATAGGGTTTTTATTGTCCAGTCCAGCTGAATTGAGACAGAGTTCCTCTTTTCTCCTTTATTCCCCCCATACTCCCCTAATTTCAAAGCTGCTCCAATTGGCATTTTTTTCTGGCCCCACCACACCCTCCTCAGGTCCTATTTTTGCTGCAGAGAAAAGAAGATACTTCCTCTTCTGTACTCTGGGTGAAACTCATTCCTGTATAGAAGGGCCACAGAGGCCTATGCACCCTTTAGATCTACTGGAGCCCTATTTTGAGGACATAAGTTGTGCATAGGCCATGGATGGGTGCTCTGCATAAGGTGAATTGCATGCTGCCTGAGTGAGTAACTTGCAAAAGATGCTTTTCCCTGGGGAAATGAGTCTTTTAAAAAGTCTCCCCTAGGAATTCTGCATTTTTGGAATTGAGTGGAATGCTTTGGGGTAGGTTTTGCCAAGTGCTCCCCCTTGCCTCCAAACCCAGTGAGTTTCAGCAGCTCCTCACCTGCTCTAGTAGCCATTGGCTTACCTGTCTCATGCTTTGTTGCATAAGAGATTGGGGGAACAACAGGGATTTCAGTAAAGTGGATTTAGCACCTGAACACTGGCTTACCCTCCTTCAGGATCACTATTGTGCTTCCATTGTGAACCAGCCCTTAACTTTGCTGATGTGTGGTGGGGACAGCACCAGAGCAGGTTTTGAAGCAACACTGCCACTGTTCCCTATCACAACTTGTGTCATGCCACAAAGCCTGCAGGACAGTTCAGGTTAAGGGAAGGAAAATGCTCTCACTGAGGCCCCACATAGACAATTACTATACTGGCTTCTTTTTGTCCTGAGGACTTCAGAGAGGACCCTCACCTTGAGACCAATTCCCTACCTGACCACTCAGTCCATCACGAGAAGGACCCTAACCAGATACCCTTTTTGTGCTGCCTATGCTGCTCACCCAACCGTGCTAAATTACTAAAACCCTCTTGTGACAAGACCACTTCTTGTCATGCCTGGGTTTAGTTTAAAAAAAAAACCACAAACCTGGTCATCCAGAAGAAGCTGCTTCTGTCACCCTTTAACCTTTGTCTCAGAAATAGAAATCTGGAAATTGATTTGCTAAGCGGTCTTTGCAAAATTACCATTTATAGCCCATTTACTGTGAAGCTGTTCATTCTTGGGGGCTAGAGAAAGTTATAAACTGAAAGTAAACAAGTCAAAGAATGCAAGTCATCGTGACAAGCAGCACTGGTGAATAATACGTGAATAATCTGCACCTGGCAATAAGATACAAACAGGCCTGATGTTTATTAAGAAGAACTGTCAGCAAACAATTTTATAGTTTCTCAAGTCAGAATTATGATTCCCGCCTGCTTGCAGGCCCCTGTTATATTAATATTGATGGAGTAAGTGGGAGCTAACGTGACCCTGCCACTATACAACACTAAACTGTTAAACAAGGTTTGAGGGTTCCAGCACAGAGACCTCAGCCTGCTTAGTCCCATTGAATATGCTCCATTAAAAATCTTCATAACCTTTGATTAAAGATACAAACAAAGAAGGAAAGACAGTTCAAGCATTGTAAATGTACAGTATGAAGTAAGGCTTTCATTTTAACTTATCACTTTTTTTTTTCTTGAGAGTTTTTTTATAAGGGAAACGCCCCTGTTTGACAATCTTTTAGATGGTATTTAAGATGGTAATATCCTTTTTGAGGAAAAGAGAACAAGTTAATTAAAAGGGGTGGGAGCTGCTGCTGCTGCTGTTAAAGTCCAATCTTGCGTCCTTTAAGACTAGACAAGACACACACATACACAAGGGGGGAGAAAAGATAGAAAATGCAGCTTCTGACTTTGGTGCTGATTCTTACTTTCAACCGTGCTGCTGCAGAAACACAGTCACAGTCCAATCAGCCACCCCGAGACCTGGCAAACTTGTATCAGCGTCACAGCATTCCTATTAGCTGCTTCATTGGTCACGGGGCTCACACCACTTCTGAAAGAAACACTCTTGACCAGCTAAGCCAGGCTCTTATTAAACAGAAGGCAAAAAAGAGATGGATAGGAAAGAGGGGAAATAAGGTAGGGGAAGAAAAAGGACACATGAGGGAGGGAGTACTAGCAGGAACCAAAGTCTGATATCTCAGCTGATGTTTAGGAATTAACTCATGCTGGTGGAGGTGGTGACGTAATCTGTTTTCTTCTGTCTCTCTCTCTCTCTCTCTCTGGCACTGGTCTCAGGATCAGGAGACTGAAGGCTGAATGGTGTCATAGTGGCTCCTGGGATCACAGAAGATGGTAAGGGTGACAACCATGATGGAGCAGCTGATTCCTTTTTGTCCTGCTGTCCTCTGGCCTGTTTGATCCCCCTTTTGAAGCCTTTTTTAAGGACCCACAAAAAGAAGTGATCGCCCCATTATTTTGTCCACCAGTTACACCTAATTTCTGGCACACCAATTTTGGTCCATTAATTTCCGATTCCATTCTCTTTGGGTGGTATAAGTAGACCTTTTTGTTTGGACCTATTCAGTCTTTCTGTCTTTAAATTTGGCTAACTTTTATAAACAAGTTTATGTAACTGGCTGAGTTCGACTTTTGTTACCATGGACAACGTGGAGTACAGGCCTTGCCAAACCTATATTTTGACTGCTACTGAGGATCATGCCAAAGCACTGCACTTGTCCTCTCTCCAATAGGCTGCTGTTTAGGCCGCCTATACTTTATGATTTTGTATTCCCAGTAGTGGCTAGTTATCCATTTGTGCTTTTTCCAGTTAGTCCCTGGTAGGCTCTCCTTTGCTAATAGTAGCGATTATTAGAAAATTGGTCCTGGCTTTAGACTGTTGCTGAATTTTCAAGGAAATTCAGTTGTTCCTTCCTCAGAAAAACCAGCTGTAACTGATTTATTTTGAAAACTTTTCAGATTAGTTTTACAGCTATATCAAAAAATGAATGATTGTTTGGTTATTTCATTTACCAAAAGTAATTGAAGCAGATATTTATGAAGTCATTGGGAGGTGAACTATCTCCAATTCAACAGGTTAATCATTAATATTTGGAGGATTTTCTTGCAATGCTGTATTAGGAGGAGAACATCACCCGACAGACATTTAAATTGTTTTATTTAACTAAAACAACAACATTATGTATTCTGGATTTTTTTTCTTCAACAGAAAACATATAATATTTTAACAAAACAAGCATATGAATTTTTGAATGTAGTTAAACATTCAAGTTTTTTAAAATCAGGTTTGTTTTTGTTAAAATTATTTTTAACTTAAATAGTTAAATGAAATACTTAAAAAAAATTAAATCAACTATGTCAGCCAGGTCAACATGAGAAACTTAAAATATAGGCTTCTGCAGCTAACTAGGTCATCTTCACCTTCATTTTCCTGTTTGTTCATAATCTAGAAATGAAAATCAAGCTTTCCTGCTTTTTCAGGTCCCAAACGATTTCTAATGTGGAATGAATTGGTCCAAAGGAAGAAAATATTCTTTCTACACTGGCAGAAGAAGCTACTGCTGTTAAAAGTGAGATTATCACTTCAACAGTCTCTGAATCCAAGTGCTTAAGTGACTTCCACCAGTTCATTGGTGTGACTTTCTTTAAAACATCTGCAATCATATATTTCTTGAATGGTTCACCCTTAGCTCCAAAGTTTATTATAGTTGGCATTATGGAGGGATGATTGCTGGATGTCCATGTCCTAGCCAACTCCTCTTCTTCAGCAGTGAAAGTTTGACTCTGGTACCGAGGATTGAGAATATTTGTAAGAAAATGAGCTGGAGATAGTGCTTGACCCATTTGTTTTTTTTTAATGCTTGTAATTTAACTCTGTCATTGCATATTTCTCTTTTTAAGATCTCACTTGGTTCCTTCCAAATTTCAACAGCGTCAGCAATAAAACAGCTATTTCCCTGCGTTTTGTTCAAGGCTACAGAACTAGGCTTCAGGGTGCTCAGCATGTGTTCAGCATTTCTCTTAAGCCCAATGTTGAGAACTTTGGCTGTCACAGTGCCATCTATGTTTTCACGATTTTGTTCACAAACTGTCATCAGATTAGGCCAGTTCTCGATGTCGTGCTCAAAACAGTCCACTCCTGAGTTCCATCGCACGTCTCTTGTGGGAGAGTCAGCTTGGTTCCTTCCACTTTTTTCAGAGCAGCTGCTGCAGCGCGGTTGTTACAGAAGTATTTTGCAATTTCAACAACATTAGCCTTTATTTCTGGAACACTGAAGTCTTTGGCTAGGAGGTGCAACCATCTGTTATTAGCTTGGGACTCTCTTCTAAATAATTTCTTCTCATCTTGGATACATTTGCAGCATTGTCTGTGACCAAGCTGCGTACTAGACATTTGAATTTTTTTTTACAGTTTGTTATAGCTTTTACTGCTACTTCTTCTGCTGTGTGTGCATTTCCTGATGTATCAATTGTTTCTGTAAGGAAGACATTGCCTTCTTCTGTTCTCACACAAGCACATACAACAGGATCATTGTGGACATTGCTCCACCCATCAAGACTCAGATTAACAACTGCACCCTGTAGACCTTTTGCACACTGCTCAATTTCTCTTTCATACACTTTATCCAGCAATTTGCCTGTGACATCTGCTCTGTTGGCTGGACTGTATCCTGGTCTGAATGACTGAACCATATTAATGAAGTGTGGGTTCTCAATCATACAGAAAGGAGAGTTTCTTGCATAAACTAACCGGGCAATTTTTTCGTCAGTTACCTCTTTTTGTAATCTGCTGGTTCTTAACACAAACTTATCTATGGTTGTTTCTGGATGATGGAGATTTTTTTTTCTTTTTGCTACAGGTGATATACTGTGGCTATGTGACATACCTGATGTGACTGAAACAGTATCATTAGCAGATAACTCTGAAACCATAGAAAATGATGGTGAACTTGAAGGTGGATAGTCTTCAGAATCCTGTATGTTGAGGATGGATTCTCCTAAACAAAATAAGTCAATGCAGTTATTTTATTATTATTACCACACTGCTCATTTAGTATTACTCATTGCATTCACTGACACTCAGTACTACTTTAAAGGTGAAATCGTAAAAGGAAGATCTGCCTATTTCAGCTATTTATTGTTCATCACAAATGCATCTAAAATGATAGTACCATAGAGTAACAACTATATATTTTGCTCAAACATGAGAATTCAAGAATAGTCCAGAAGGAAGACAGGCAGTCCTTAAGAAAGAAGTATGAAATAAAAAAGTTTACCAACGTGAAGATCCTGCATGTTTAGACATGTTCCTTTCATTATCTTCAACGCAGCTTCTTCCTGAGAAGGAACACTTCTCATGATGTTGTTTCATTAGGACAACCAGGCCTTGCATTTCTTTGTTGCACTGTTTGCATTTTGCACACATGCCTGTCTTACCCACAGTTAGAGGAGCTTCATTAAAATATTCCAAACTGGGTCTCTTTTACGGCCTGCTGCCATTATAGGTTTTCCCTTCTAGTGAGACAATGGTATGGAAGATCTCAAATCAATGAAGGTTACACTCAGAAAGACCTCAAGACTTCTGGAATATACTGCTCAAACAGTTTCACTTTTGTTTCTACTGCCTGTCCCTCCCATCTCACATTTATCTCCAGACTTCTTCTCCTTGTTCAGAGCTTTTCCGCCCCCAAAAACCTTCTATTCATTGAACTTTTTGAAACTTTGTACTTTTAGAGAACGGTAATGGATTGACTCTGTGTACAAAAATTTGCAGAGGAACAATAGGGTTGAGGGCTGTTATTTCTCACCTCTACATACTGTTTGTTTGTTTATTTATTTATTTATTTATTTAAAAACATTTTTGCTGTTAACAAGCATGTTATCTCTGGAGACACAAATCCACAGTTTGAGAACTGCAAAACTAAGCACCTCTGATGGTATCTTCTAGACTGAGCACTGAGTCTCATTGGGTAGATAGAAAGATTAACCTAAATAATCTGTACAGAAGCCCCTGGAACTCCATAAGATTGGGTCCCTAATCCATGAACGATTGGAACTCATTTATAAAACTTTTCTTAAACATTACATGAATATATTGTCTCATACTATAGAATTAGAATTTATAATCCCTATTCCATGCTGAGATATATTTGAGCTATAATGTATCTTAATTAAAACTATCTTTAGATAGGTTTTTTCCTCAAAAAGCATTTTATCAAAAAAAATCCAATTTAAATTAAAAAAATCAGATATAAACAAAAATCCAATTTTTTTTTTAAATCAATGATTTTTATCCACCCGGTTTCCTGAAGTGTTGTGGTAAATGACAATGGAAAAGAACAAACCAATCACTCAAAAAAGGTCTGGTTTCTTCATTGTGCTCGGTTAAAGTTGAAAGCTACAGTGATCTGAAGCCAATAGAGAGAAAAGGAAGATCGAGTGAGTCCGAGACAGACTTCTTCTGCAGCATATGCAGACAAACATTTACAGTTACCTCAGTACTTAAAAAGGAACATCACCTAGGTTCCTAGAGGAGTGGGAAGTTTCATCCATCCAAAGGAATTCATATCTTGGGTCCCTAAGTACATACAAATGTGAGATCATGCAGTCATAGAAGATTAGGGTTGGAAAAGACCTCAGGAACAGCCTAGCTCCATCCTCTTTGGGACCCCCCTTCAGGCAGTTGAAGGCTGCTATCAAATCCCCCCTCACTCTTCTCTTCTGCAGACTAAATAAGCCCAGTTCCCTCAGCCTCTCCTCATAAGTCATGTGCCTCAGCCCCCTAATCATTTTTGTTGCCCTCCACTGGACTCTCTCCAATTTGTCCATATCCTTTCTGTAGATGAGATGGCAAGAACCTCTGCTTCTTACTATGAGTACTCTGTTGTCCTCACCAATCAAGAGCCCAGAGGCCTAAAAATGAAAACAAGAAAACCAAGTACTTCCTTCTGAGGATCAAACACCCTCTTGCGACATATCCATAATGCTTGGGAAAGAAGACTAGTTTGACTGATTATTTCAGTGGCTTTCAATATATCAGCAAAAAGAAAAGGAGTACTTGTGGCACCTTAGAGACTAACAAATTTATCTGAGCATAAGCTTTCGTGAGCTACAGCTCACTTCATCGGATGCATTCAGTGGAAAATACAGTGGGGAGATTTATATACATAGAGAACATATGTATTTAAATCTCCCCACTGTATTTTCCACTGAATGCATCCGATGACGTGAGCTGTAGCTCACAAAAGCTTATGCTCAAATAAATTTGTTAGTCTCTAAGGTGCCACAAGTACTCCTTTTCTTTTTGCGAATACAGACTAACATGGCTGCTACTCTGAAACCTTCCAATATATCAGGTAAATATTTAGGTTTTATGGATACCAGGCTTTAATCTGAATAATAACATGAAGGTCACATTCTCCCATCTGGAGTGTCATCTGCTCTCTCTTCTTGAAGGACTAGGAGAAAAATTTGGGGAAAAACCTTTTCTTTTCTTGTTGACTAAATCTTCTGTGATAAGTTGCTGCAAGAATGGTTGATCGGACTGTAAGGTTATGGAGTCTTGTTATCACAGGTCTTGGAGAGGTGTTTTCCTTAGAAATAAGTCCTGCAGTTGGTAAACCCTATCTATTTTGGTTTCCCCCCACCCTTGACCTTGAATACCAGAAACTTTGGGATCCAAAAGGAATGTCATAAATATAAAGGGAAGGGTAAACCCCTTTGAAATCCCTCCTGGCCAGGGGAAAGCTCCTCTCACCTGTAAAGGGTTAAGAAGCTAAAGGTAACCTCGCTGGCACCTGACCAAAATGACCAATGAGGAGACAAGATACTTTCAAAAGCTGGGAGGAGGGAGAGAAACAAAGGGTCTGTGTGTCTGTCTATAGTCTGCCTTTGTCGGGGATAGACCAGCAATGGAGTCTTAGAACTTTTAGTAAGTAATCTAGCTAGGTACGTGTTAGATTATGATTTCTTTAAATGGCTGAGAAAAGAACTGTGCTGAATAGAATAACTATTTCTGTCTCTGTATCTTTTTTGTAACTTAAGGTTTTGCCTAGAGGGGTTCTCTATGTTTTTGAATCTAATTACCCTGTAAGTTATCTACCATCCTGATTTTACAGGGGGGATTTCTTTATTTCTGTTTACTTCTATTTTTATTAAAAGTCTTCTTGTAAGAAAACTGAATGCTTTTTCATTGTTCTCAGATCCAAGGGTTTGGGTCTGTGGTCACCTATGCAAATTGGTGAGGCTTTTTATCCAACATTTCCCAGGAAAGGGGGGGGTGCAAGTGTTGGGAGGATTGTTCATTGTTCTTAAGATCCAAAGGTCTGGGTCTGCAGTCACCTAGGCAAATTGATGAGGCTTTTTACCAAACCCAGTCCAGGAAGTGGGGTGCAAGGTTTTGGGAAGTATTCTGGGGGGAAAGACGCATCCAAACAGCTCTTCCCCAGTAACCAGTATTAGTTTGGTGGTGGTAGCGGCCAATCCAAGGACAAAGGGTGGAATATTTTGTACCTTGGGGAAGTTTTGACCTAAACTGGTAAAGATAAGCTTAGGAGGTTTTTCATGCAGGTCCCCACATCTGTACTCTAGAGTTCAGAGTGGGGGAGGAACCTTGACAAGGAAAAACACTTAATCAGATCGGACTCCTGTGTCCTAGTTTATTGGTGTGAGATAGCTCTGAGGCAGAGATTTGAGTAGGATTCAATATGGTATTAAATATGTGTATAGTTAACAGGAATATCCAGATTTAATCCATGAAAAACTGAAATGTCTGGTATTTCTGAGAACATAAATTCCATCGTGGATGGTAAAATTATGGTCAGGTTCTTGGATTATTCTAGTAGTAGTTACTGCTTGCTGTGGATCTTGAATTTTTCCCTTGTCTGACTCTGCTTTTCTGGAGTCCTATGTCTTTATTTGAGATTTTGTAGGGAATTTCCTTTTTGGAGGTTAGTATGGACATTCTTACATCTTAGTCTGGGCAACTGATCTGCAAGAAGATCTTAAACTCTTGAAAAAAAAAAGAAGATTTGGCTTGGAGTTAAAAGGATTTTTGAGGAGCACTTCCATTGGGATGAATCAGGAACTGACAAGTCTTTGAGCACCTTCTGCATATTTCCACTCTTGGGGATGTGCAGATCCAGCGCAGCTAGATGGTGGAACCTTCTTGTAGTGGTGCCTATTAGACATCCCTTGCCCCGCCCTCTGTGTGCCTAGCATTTGTGACAGACATGGGGCTTAGCTATAAGAGTGTTGGCACCATTGCCACCTCAATTCCTTCCAAAGGCTGCAGCATTAAGAGGTGAATCACCTGCCATCTGCTTCTTTCTGCAGTTAGTGCTGTAGTCTAAACCCCCCAAAACACTCACAGAATAAATAAATCGGACAGTGATCGTAATAATTTTATATGAGTAGTGTAGTAACTTAGTAGTTACATAATTAGTATAGTTTATAGTTTTAAAAAGAAATTTTTTCTTAATTAGATTAGAAATAGATAACCGCTGTGATGGACATTAGCACAAAGAAACAAGGCTTCAAGAAAAATGTGTTCTGTCCAGCAGTCTTTCCTCCCTCTGATGCGCAGGTACAGTGCTTGAAATGTTTGGGTGAAAATTACTCACCAGCATACTGCCAAATATGCAGCGCGCTTGCCCCCGAGCCGGGAAGGGACGCCCTGCCAGTGTTTCTGTTACAGGATATGTTAATTGCTATGCCTACAAGATCCAAGACTTCAAAGGGATCAGGCAGAAAAAGTAAGAGACTGGAGTCAGCTCAGTCTACTTCTGCATCCAAGAAGTCATCCGGATCCAAGATAAGAGCTTCGGTGCCAGGCTCCTGTTCCAAGTCAACTGAGACTCTGTTGGTGAGATCCTCAACTTTGACCTCTGCCAAAATACAATCTACACCAACCCTGGATCCAAACAGGAGTTATCAGGATCTGTGAGTGGCTCACCAGTGGCTTCAGTGTCGGACCTGGGATTTGATCTGAGGTTGGAGTTAGAGCTGGATCTGGTATGGGTGTCAACTGGACAGTTGTTTCCTGGAAGACGTGTTCTAAGGAGGGATCCTGAATTTCCTGAGTATCCTTTGGAGACTGCTATATCAAACTGGTCAAGCTGGCAGGACTACCCTATACCTCCCCGGATGCCATGGCCGTATTGGCCAACTCTTTCTCAATTTTCTTGGCATACTAGAAGATTGGACTTTGCAAGGGTAGAATAAATTCCACCATCTTCTATGGAACAGAGAGGTCAGGATCCTTCAGCCAGGGATCGAAGACTGTCAGATCCTCCCCAGCTTGCAGAACAGGAGGTAACTTCAGAAGAGGAATACCAAGAGGGACTTCCATAAATTTCCTTATGATTCAGGAGAGTCGTAGAGCAGCTCATCTCCTGATGACAATGTTGGAATGATGACAGCCTTGTCTCCCTTTGAGGATGCAATTCCTTACTGTGAGTTAGTGGATAGGATTGCATCAACCCTGAATTTACCATCAGTTGTTTTGGAGGATGTTCGATATTTAGGGTCGACAATGAAACTTAAAGTCTCTTTGCCCATAGTAGAAGGGTTATGGCAACTAGCTAAGTCCATTTGGTCCAAACCCTCTTCATGTCAACCAGTTTCCAAAAAGGCTGACAAGCTTCATCAAATTCCAGAATAGGGTTTCTCTTGTTTTCAAGTGCATCCTCTGTTCCCCTAAAAGTAAGGACTAAAAGGAGTAAAACACAACCCAGGGTCACACTTTTATTAGTTTTATTATGATGCCGCTGTTGGGTCAGACAGAAAAGGGATGGAGCTTATTCATATATGCACACATTCATCACATTCATACCCTCCTGCACCCACACACTTACACAGGTGGAGAGTTACCGAAGACAGCATGGGAAGCTGAGAAGCCGAAGCATGGTAGATCTGGTGTGTCCGCCTGCGGTCACGGATGCGGGCCGGTGAGCAGGTCAAGAAGAAGCAGGGGGCTTGTGTGCATGCCTATCGCCATGCTGGAACTGAGTGGCTCCTGTCACATACACTGAGTTTTCCTTCTGTGTCCATCACCGAGAAGCATTCCCAGACCAGTTCATTTCATGCATACCAGGTTCTTCTTTTCTTTACAGCACCCCATGATTGCCTTCTCAGGGAAGATTACATCAGACATACCTGTCTCCTGTCTCCAGACTCTTTTCTCCTTGCAGTTCCTCTCCGCCCAGTCCCACATTCACTCCCTTGTTCATACTCCCTTATCTCCCTTATCTCCCACACTCCCTTGTTCACACTCTCTCTGAATATTGGAAAGCTTGGAGGTTCATACAAATGGTAACTGAAAAGGTTACAAAGCTTGCAAAGGTTACAAAACTTAAAAGACTATGCTCACAATAACAAGTTACAAAGTCTGCAAAAAGGCTGCAGAACTTAACGGTACAAGTTACAGATCTTACAATTGCATTTGAGTGGAGGCTTACGGCTTTGCATAACATCCTCAGCTGAACTCCCTTGTCATAGCAGCTACAACACTTCAAAGACTGAGATCTGGCTTTCAACCTTCTATCCGCTGCCCTGCTCTCCTCTAGCTAAGCTACTGTCTGGAACTCGCTTGCAATAGCATTATCTCTTTGTAGACAAGCCTAGCTACATTTATCCTGTCTCCCACTAGGAACCAGGGCTAAAAAAGAAGACTTACCTTTTGAAGGAGATGGATTATTTAGCGTTCAGACAGTTGATACATTGGGTAATTAAAGGAGACTCTGTCCACAGCTAGGTCTCTAGGACTTATGTCACTTTACAGAAGATCTTCTATCTCAGTGTTCCATTATCACAGGCAGTACATACCATCAACTTTGTCTGTGTGACGGAGTGGACTAGGCTCTGAGGCCTCCTCCTGGAGGCCGTGTGGCCTTGCCACACCCAGGTGTAGAAAAGGGCAGTAGAGAGGTCCTCCAAGCTGCCTAGACTGGCTGTGTGGGTAGCAACCAATCAGGGCCCAGCAGGCTAGTATAAGAAGAGCTGCAGGGCCAGACTGAGAGCAGTTTCTTGCTAGATCTGGAGGAGTACATAAGAACAGCCATACTGGGTCAGACAAAGGTCCATCTAGCCCAGTATTCTGTCTTCTGACAGTGGCCAATGCCAGGTGCCCCAGAGGGAATGAACAGAACAAGTAATCATCAAGTGATCCTTTCCTGTCACCCATTACCAGCTTCTGGCAAACAGAGGCTAGGGACACCATCCCTGCCCATCCTGGCTAATAGTCATTGATGGACCTATCCTCCATGACCTTATCTAGGTTTTTTTGTTTGTTTTTGTTTTTTGAACCCTGTTATATTCTTGGTCTTCACAACATCCTCTGGCAGGAAGGTCCATAGGTTGACTCTGCATTGCATGAAAAAATACTTCCTTTTGTTTGTTTTAAACCTGCTGCCTATTAATTTCATTTGGTGACCCCAAGTTCTTGTGTTATGAGAAGGAGTAAATAACACTTCCTTATTTACTTTCTCCACACCAGTCATGATTTTATCGTCTATCATATTCCCCCCCTTAATTGTCTCTTTTCCAAGCTGAAAAGTCCCAGTCTTATTCATCTCTCCTCATATGTCAGCCGTTCCGTACCCCTAATAATTTTTGTTGCACTTTTCTGAACCCTTTCCAATTCTAATATATCTTTTTTGAAATGGGGCGACCACATCTGCACACAGTATTCAAGATGTGGGCATACCACGGATTTATATAGAGGCAATATGATATATTCTGTTTTATTAGCTATCCCTTTCTTAATGATTCCCAACATTTTGTTCACTTTTTTGACAGCCGCTGTACATTGAGTGGATGTTTTCTGAGAACAATCCACAATGACTCCAAGATCTCTTTCTTGAGTGGTAACAGCTAATTTAGACCCCATCATTTTGTATCTATAGTTGGGATTATTGTTTTCCAGTGTGAATCACTTTGCATTTATCCACATTGAATTTCATCTGCCATTTTGTCGCCCAGTCACCCAGTTTTGAGAGATCCTTTTGTAGCTCTTCGCAGTCTGCCTGGGACTTAACTATCTTGAGTAGTTTTATATCATCTGCAAACTTTGCCACCTCACTGTTTGCCCCTTTTTCCAGATCATTTATGAATATGTTGAATAGAACTGGGCCCAGTACAGTCTCTTGGGGGACACCACTATTTACCTCTCTCCATTCTGAAAACTGACCATTTGTTCCTACCATTTGTTTCCTATCTTTTAACCAGGTTTCAGAGTAGCAGCCGTGTTAGTCTGTATTTGCAAAAAGAAAAGGAGTACTAGTGGCACCTTAGAGACTAACAAATTTATTTGAGCATAAGCTTTCATGAGCTACAGCTCACTTCATCGGATGCATTCAGTGGAAAATACAGTGAGGAGATTTATATACAAACAGAACATGAAACAATGGGTGTTATCATACACACTGTAAGGAGAGTGATCACTTAAGATGAGCTATTAGCAGCAGGAGAGCGCGGGGGGTGGGGGGGTAAATGGCCCACCTTGATTATCACTACAAAAGGTTTTCTTTCCCCCCCCCCCGGCCCGCTCTCCTGCTGGTAATAGCTCATCTTAAGTGATCACTCTCCTTACAGTGTGTATGATAACACCATAGCATCCGATGAAGTGAGCTGTAGCTCACGAAAGCTTATGCTCAAATAAATTGGTTAGTCTCTAAGGTGCCACTAGTAGTCCTTTTCTTTTATCTTTTAACCAGTTACCAATCCATGAAAGGACCTTCCCTCTTATCCCATGACAGCTTACTTTGCTTAAGACCCTTTGGCGAGGGACCATGTCAAAGGCTTTCTGAAAATCTAAGTACACTATATCGACTGGATCCCCCTTGTCCATATGCTTGTTGACCCCCTCAAAGAATTCTAGTAGATTGGTGAGGTGTGATTTCCCTTTACAAAAACCATGTTGACTCTTCCTCAGCAAATTATGTTCATCTATGTGTCTGATAACTTTGTTCTATATGATAGTTTTAACAAGTTTGTCCAGTACTGAAATCAGGCTTACTGGCTTGTAATTGCCGGGATCACCTCTGGAGACCTTTTTAAAAATTGGCATCACATTAGCTATCCTCCTGTCATTTGGTACAGAAGCTGATTTAAATGATAGGTTACATACTACAGTTAGTAGTTCTGCAATTTCACATTTGAGTTCCTTCAGAACTCTTGGGTGAACACCATCTGGTCCTAGTGACTTATTACTGTTTGTTCCAAAACCTCCTCTAATGACACCTCAATCTGTGACAGTTCCTCAGATTTGTCAACCAAAACGAATGGCTCAGGTTTGGGAATTTCCATCACATCCTCAGCCATGAAGACTGATGCAAAGAAATCATTTTGTTTCTCTGCAATGGTCTCATTGTCCTTGAGAGGTCCTTTAGCATCTTGATCGTGCAGTGGCCCCACTTGTTGTTTAGCAGGCTTCCTGCTTCTGATGTACTTAATTTTTTTTTTTTTTTGCTATTACTTTTTGAGTCTTTGGCCTTCCTAATTATATTTTTACACTTCACTTGCCAGAGTTTGTGCTCCTTTCTATTTTCCTCACTAGGATTTAACTTCCACTTGTTAGAGGAAGCCTTGTTGCCTCACTGCTTCTTTTACTTTGTTGATTAGCCACGGTGGCACTGTTTTGGTTCTCTTACTATGTTTTTTAGTTTGGGTTATACATTTAAGTTGAGCCTCTATTATGGTGCCTTTAAAAGGTTTCCATGCAGCTTACAGGGATTTCACTTTTGGCACTGAATCTTTTAACTTCTGTTTAACTAACTTCCTCGTTTTTGTGTAGTCCCCATTTCTGAAATTAAATACTACAGTGTTGGGCTGTTGTGGTGTTTTCCCTGCCACAGAGATGTTAAACTTTTATATTATAGTCACTATTACCAAGTGGTCCCGCTATATTCACCTCTTGGACCAGATCCTGTGCTCTACTTAGGACTAAATCAAAAATTCCTCTCCTCCTGGGGGCTCCAGGACTAGCTGCTCCAAGAAACAGTCATTTAAGCTGACAAGAAACTTTATCTCTGCATGAGTGTGGATGGTGTGTGGCTGGCTGAGGGAGCTGCAGAACCCTGTACAGGGCAGTCCTGCCAGAAATCAGGGAGAGCGAGAAGGATCTCTGAGCTGTTTTCTGGGACTGCATTAGGAAAAGGCCCCGAGGTAAGGGTGAAGACACCGCAGGGAAGTGGCCCAGGGAATTAGAGAAGCCATGTGACATAGTTAAAGGGACTCAGCAGACAGCTGCTATCTACAGGGTCCCTGGGCTGGGACCCAGAGGAGTGGGCGGGCTGGGGTCTTCCCCAACCCCCATAAACCACTGGGGGAAGTGGCCTGTACACTGAGGCACCCCCAGAGGGGGGAACTGAACTGCAGCGGCCCAGCTGGAGAGTTGTGGCTGGAAAGGCCCTAAGAGGGGGAAGACTGTCAGCGGGGGGGGGGGACCTATGGCACTGCTCTAACCCAGAGCAGGGACAACTTGTGACAGACATTACAGGGGGCACTGAGAGAGACCCCAGTTGGACTTGTACCCTGGAAGGAGTTTTGCTTTGCTTTCCTTTCATCACACAGACAGACTGTGTGTGACTCGGCCAGAGGGCTGAGTCACCAAAGGCAGACCACAGATGGCAGGGGGGACACTCGCAAGAGGTGAATGCGCCCCATTACAGTCTGCCTCCTAGCAGAGGAGCAACGATATCATCAGCACCAGGCCTACTTACACACACGACAGGAAAAAACCCTTCAAACCTTGTAAGAGGACAAAGAATCCCTCAGCCACCCATAGTTCGCCACAACTTGGACCTCAGATTTGACTAGTTAGTTAGGAGCTTTGAATCGGTCCTAGCAAACCAGTTTGGAGACACTGTGCAGATTTTATAATAGATGAACAGCTTTCACCTTGGTTCTAGGTTTTGGATATAATAAGAACTCTATACCGCCCAGTTCAGATAATTTCCCCCGTACACCCCCCCACACACACATCACTCCCTCACTCTTTGGGGACCACTCTCATGAGAGACTGTTAGGAACAGAGGTACAAGCACTTCTGAACATGGGAGCTATAGAACAAGTTCCCATGACAGCCAGAAACAGAGGCCCTAAAAGCATTTCTTCCATAGATATGCAATTCAGTTATCCAAGCGGCCATAGAAAACATGACTGCAGTTTATTATATGAACAAACAAATGGGACTCATTTGATTCACCTATACAGTGAAGTGATAGAGATATGGGATTTGGTGCATACATTACAACATTTACCTGATAGCTTTACACACTTCAGGAGAACACAACGAATTGGCGGATCGTCTCGGCAGACAATCATCAGATGCATGATTGGTCTCTAAAAACTGTGGAAATTCAGGTATCTTCAAACATTGGGGGTTCCCTACTCTAGATCTGTTTGCCACCAGTCTAAATACAAAATGCCCTTCCTTTTGCTCATGAGCAGGAGCAGACAGCCAATCTTTGACAGATGCTTTTCTCCTAAACTGTGGAATGGCTCTAAAGTATGCATTTCCCCCATTCACTTTGATTTCCAAAATTTTAAACAAAGTAAAGCAAGATTCAATCAGGATGATCTTAGTTGCTACAGAATGGATAAGACAACAGTGGAACACCAACCTACTCCACTTACCCAAGGGCAACCACTGGACTCTACCATGATTGACTGATCTTTTAAGACAGTTCCAGGGGAAAGTGCTCCACCCACACCTCAAATCTCTACAATTAACAGCTTGGGCCACAGGACTTTGATGGAAGAGTTTCAGCAAATTCTTATTAATGCTAGAAAACACTCAACTAGAAGGTGTTATGTCTGCAAATGGAAAAGATTTACTATATTGGCAGGAAATAGGAATGAAAATCCAGTCTCAGCCCTGATTCAAATGATCTTAGAATATCTATTACACTTTTAAAAAGAGGGTCTATCTGAGTCATCTATTAGAATACACTTAGTGGCTATTTCATCGGTACACATGCAGCCTAGAGACAAACCCATTTTATCATATAACATGGTAAAGAAAATTTTGAAGGGTCTATTGAATCTTTATCCACCCACTAGAGATCCTGTCCCTTTGTGGAATTTAAATTTAGTATTGACTCAGTTAATTTCTGCCCCTTATGAGTCATTATGAGATTGCTCCCTTTTTCACCTTTCAGTAAAAACAGCTTTCATTTTGGCAATCAATTCTGCTAGAAGAATATGTGAGTTGCATGCATTAATGGATGATCCTCCCTATGCTATTTTTCATAGATACAAGATGGTCCTTAGGTCATGTCCCAGATTAATTCAAAAGGTTGTCTCCAATTTTCATGTAAATCAATATATAAACCTGTATTTTTCCCAAAACCTCATATACATAAGCGAGATGCTAGATCACATTCCTTATATGAAAAAGAGTTCTCTCATATTACCTGGATATAATGAAGGTCTTCAGATGTTCTTCTAAATTGTTTGTCTCTTTATTGGTTCTTCAAAGAGTAGGGCCCTTTCAGCTCAGTCACTATCTAGATGGGTCAGACTTGGTATTGAGGAGTGTTAAAGGTGAACTTCACTTTCCCTTCCTTCTTCTCTTAGAGCTTACAGTACTGGGGGGTGGCCATATCTACAGCATTTCGCAGACATGTTCCTATTGTGTTTTGCAAGGCCATTACATGGGCTCAATATGTACTAGATTTAGAATTTGTGTCCAGTGCTTGTTTTGGTAGGGCAGTACTTCAATGGTTGTTAAATGAGGGCTTCACCCCTCCTTCCTTATAAAGGTACTGCTCGCCAAACTTTCCCAAGAATAGGAATATTCAGACGGCACTGGAAGAAGAAATGGAGGTTACTTGTAACTGGAGTACTTGGAGATGCACTCTGCACATTCACACTCCCTGCCCACATTCCCTGCTTCTGCAGAGTCCTAATTGTATCTTTACTTGGTATTCTGCATTAGCATTTGGAAGGAACTGAGGCAGCAATGGCACCAATGCCTCTCCCGTAGCCACATCCCAGCTCTGATGCGAACTCGAGGGACAGAAAGTGAGGGGCAAGGTTTCTCTAATAGGCACTGTTACTAGAAGGTTCCACCATCCTTGCTGCACTGGATCGGCACATCCCCAAGAATATGAATATACAGAGTGCATCTTGAAGAACTCCAGTTACTAGTAACAGGTTTCAGAATGGTAGCCGTGTTAGTGTGTATCAGCAAAAAGAATGAGGAGTACTTGTGGCACCTTAGAGACTAACAAATTTATTTGGGCATAAGCTTTCATGGGCTAAAACCCACTTCTCTAAGGTGCCACAAGTTACTAGTAAGTACCTTCCATTTCCTATGACCACCCTTACGCTGGATCAGGCTGTAGATGTGATATATCTTGATTTTAATAAGGCTTTTGACACAATTCTACAACATATTCAAAAGGAAACTTGGGAAATGTGGTCTAGATTAAATTACTATGCTATATACTCAGTGCTTATCAGTGATTCATTGTCAAACTGGGAGGGTGTATCTAATGGGTCACGCACAGGTCAGTCCTGGGTCTGACACTATTCAATATTTTCATTAATGACTTGGATAATGGAGTGGAGAATATGCTTATAAAATTTACAGATGAAACCAAGTTGCGAGGAGTTGTAAGGACTTTGGAGGAGAGGATTAAAATACAAAACAATTTTAATAAATCAGACGGTCTAAAATCAACAAGATGAAATTAAATTAAGTGAAAGGAAGGAAAAATCAAAAGCATATATACAGAATGGGGAACAACTTTCTAGGCAGTAGTACTGCTGAAAAGGATCAGGGATTATAGTGGATCACAAATTGAATATGAGTCAATAATATGCTGTTGCTAAAAAGGCTAATATCATTCTGAGGTGTATTAACAGGAATGTCTTATATGGGACACAGGAGATAATTCTCCTGCACTACTTAGCTGTAAGTTTTGATTTCCAAATAGTTCTCGGTTTACAACAGCTTAATTTATAGAGCACTATGATGATTCATACTTCCTGCAATAGGCTATGAAGGCAATGTTGCCAATTATTGCCTGTATTCTGTATACATTGGCCAGATGGAAAGATTATGCTTTGGTGAAGCTGGCGCCATGGAATCCCTTCTTAGACACTCTGCAACCCTGAAAGAGTAGGAATATCTTACAAAGCAATCAGAATAGTCCAAATTTTGCAAGTCAGTGAAGGCTCATGCAGTTTTATGGAAGTACCAGCTCTTAGTCACATATTGTAGCCTGTATAATTTTTAAAGGTGAGTTTGTAGGTGACTTATTTTTATTACATAATGAACACCCAAAAAACCTACAGTAGAAGAAGGTTAAGATTCTGAAGGCAAGCACTCAAAAGTTAAGAAATTCTGGAATGTGCATCTTTAATTCCACAGGCATATGCATTATATTTGTGTTTAATGACATGATCACACACTATTTTTCCATGGGACCCCTGCTCATCAATGAATGAGTAGTTCTTCAATATTTTATGTTTATCTGCCTATTTCAAAGTGTGCCCCCAGGCTTTATTTTACTGCCACCATCCCAATGCTGCCCTGAATACAGCATTATTCACTTCTTCAGGGACATTTCCATCATCCTCTTGAAATAGGAACCAAGTGCTTCACATACAATAATGAATTTGTCTTCACATCTCCTCTGTAAAATTTGGTAATAGTATTATATCCCCATTTTATAGCTGCATAACTGAGATAAATGAAGGCCAACTGTCCACTAATTTGGGATGCCCAATTTGTGGGAGACAGGGTCTAATTTTTCAAAGCCCTTAGCATTTGTATAGCACGTTACATGTTCAAAGCATGGCTCCAACTGACTTCAGTTGCAATAGTGTGTGTACTTCAGCACTTCTGTAAGTCAGATCCTAGGTGGACCCTTAAAACGAGAAACACAACTAATGGCCAGCTGTAAAAATGTTGGTTTACTGACTTGTCCAGCATCACATAGGAACTCTGTGGCAGAGGCAGGTGTGGTGTTCAGATTGAAAATCACTCTGAGCCAAGGAATCTGACAGTGTTTCCATTTCATTCGGTGTCTGACTTCTAACTGACCAGCATTGCACATGAGCCTTCTGCGTAACACAACTTGTTCCAGCTGGCTCTTGCCAAACCCTCTTAAAGGTACACTTCCCCACAACAGGGATAGAATCCAGTTCTCCAGGGTGGCATTCAATTTCTATTACCATACGACTATCCTTTCTCTTTTTACAGTCACCTGCCTTCTTCACTACGTACCTTCCAACTTCTGCAACAAATGAGGCAGAGGCCCTACAGACAACAGCCTTTTTCATTACACAACCCTGATTTGTTCCTAGAGCATTGTTTATCCTGTGCACTGAATGAGGCAGGGGTCCTGTGAAAAAATGTGTAATCATGTAATTAAAGACTGCATCATAATGCATATGCATAAGAAGGCTGAATTAATGTGCTCAGTCCCTGCATTCCTGGGCTGGAGCGTGCTCAGTGCAGATTGATTTTCTGAGACTTTACCTGCCAAGTCTCTAATGAGGATGTGTAAATTGGAATATTTGAAGGCTTATATCTTGGATCCAATTTTCACAAGCATAGCAAAAGGCACAACTCTTGACAGCAGGGTGACCCACTTTGCCAAATTTCAAGCCCTTAAGAGCATAAGGGCTCCCATACTGGGTCAGACCAATGATCCGTCCAGCTCAGTATCCTATCTCTGAGAATAGCCGCTACCAGAGCTTCAAGGGGAGTGTAAAGAACAGGGCAGCTGGAGTGATCCACCCTGTCTTCCCCTTCCAGCTTCTGGAAGTCAGAGGTTTAGGATTGCCCTGAGCATAGGGTTACACCCCTGACCATCTTGGCTAATAGCAATTGATGGACCTCTCTTCCATGAATTTATTTAGTTCTTTTTTGAACCCAGTTATACTGTTAGCCATCACAACACCCAATGGCAATGAGTTCCACGGGTTAACTGTGCATTGTGTGAAAAATACTTCCTCTTGTTTGTATTAAACCTGCTGCTTATTAATTTCATTGGGTGACCCATGGTTTTTGTATTGTGGAAAAGAATAAATAATACTTTTCTCTGCACCATTCATGATTTTATAGACTTCTATCATATCTCCTCTTAGTTGGGTGAACAGCCCTACACTTTTTAGTCTCTCCTTAGCTGGAAGCTGTTCCATATCTTTGATCATGTTTGTTGCCTTTCTCTGAAACTTCTCCAGTTCCACTGTATCCTTTATGGGATAGGGTGACCAGAAATGGACACAGTATTCAATGTGCGGGCACACCATGAGTTGTGGCATTATGCCATATAGTAGCATATATGTGCCATATAGTGGCATTATGATATTTTGTCTTATTTTCTATCCCTTTCTTAACAGTTCCTAACATTCTTGCTCTGGCGCATGGAATGCTAGAGTTTCTCAATGGAAAAGTTGCAATAATTTTTTTGAACAAGGGCAAAACAATGTAGGCTTCCCTAATCTTGTTCCTTGAAATAACTCAAGCTTCCAATAAATAAATATTAGCCTGAGATAGACACCTTGCATTGAAAATTTCAGCCTGAACAATGTGGAAAAGTTATAAGCAACTGAAAACAGGATCTTATAGTGGGAAGTGTGTGATGGGGTGTGCACCCTACATCAGTCCTGAAGAAACTGAATTAGGTGAGGTGGGCCCAATCAGTCAGTTAAGCTGCAAATAGGGGAGATTTAGCTTGTGGGGAGGCCCCTAATTCGAATGAAACTCACCTGGAAGGGAATAGGTGGGGCTTCTATAAAGTCAAGAAACTGACAACGGTGTGGGAGGCTGCATGGAGGAAGCCTGTAGTCTCTCTCTCTGAGGTTTAGTGAAGTGGGGAGGATAGGAACCCTCTGAGAAAGGATTTACTTAGTAGGCCTAAGAGAAAGGGGTCTGGAGAACGAAAAGCTTGGGAAAAGCACAGTAGGAAGTAGTCCAGGGGTGAGAGTAGTAAGGTTGGTGTAGCCAATTAACTGCTCGCTACAGGGCCCTGGGCTGGAACCCAGCATACAGGGTGGGCCAGGGTTCCCCTCATATCGATTGGTAGAGCGGTGTTGCTTGGGGCAGTGAATGGGAAGAGTGCCTGAGTCACTGCAGGATTGACATAGTCAGGGTAGTGGGCATGAGGACTGCCTGATGCTGCATGTGCAGAGACTTGGAAAGACTTCCTCTGAAGGGGAAATCGCAGTGTGGCTTGGCTGGAGGGCTGAGTCACAAAGCAGCCATGGTGTGACTCCATCAGTGGGAGGAGAACAGCAATGGTGGAAGAGAAGAAAAGGGGCACTGAACCAGGCGGAGCGAATTGCCGGAAGGAGGTGCCACACAACACTGAGTAGAACACATGTGACAGTCAGTTAACCTTAACTACAGGTGGCATTATCAGCTCTGTCTATGATATTCTCATATACCAAAAAACTAGAACAGAAGCAATGATACCAAAAGAGACACCATTTTGTTAGATATATTACAAGTGGGTTTTGTTACAAAAGGAGTAGTAATATCTAAGTAAGAAATTGTGAGGTATAAGCAACTAATAAATATTTATAAATTCATCAAAAATTAAATATGGACATATAATTAGTAAAATGCCAATATATTATTCTCTGAAAATACTCATACATATCTTAAGTCATGTCTGTTTTATGTTAAATACACTATGTAAAATATATACACTAAAGTCATCACCATTAATGTAAGCTATTCTAACTATTCCTGCAGCTAACTGTGATTACCAAATCCACAAAGCTAGTATTTTCTCCAGTCAGCTGATCTTCCTCATGTTCAGGAGCTACCTTTTTCTGTATCCACAGGCCTTACTCTGTCTTGCCTCTAGCTACTTCAGCAGCATCTGTGCTAGATCCCTCCAAAACTGATACCTCTCCCTAGGCTGGGTAAAAATAATTCATTCCCATATCCTTCTGTGGCAGAGACCTGGTTTCATTTTTTTGGCCTTAAAAGCAGCTTGCAGATCCCATCAGATACCAGTACTTCAAATATTATTGCATCAGCAGAACTGGCTCAGGAGCCATTCTTAACTAGCATAACTGTTAATTTTGATCCATGATGTGGCTACATAAAACATCCTATTAATTTGACATTTTTCTTTCCTTGCAGTTTCCAAGGCAGTAGGCATCGCAGTAGGCATCTAAAAAGTTTCTTCTCACCTTAAAGTCATATAAAAGTACTCAAAAAACATGACCAAGTACCTGTAGATAGCTACAGAGTCTAAGTACTTTTCATTGTGTGAAGGTGGGGCTACAGCATTCTATTCTGTTTGTCTTTGCTTCCAATTGTGTTGTTAGCTTCCACTTCTTGTACTTCAGCAGTTCAATTTGTTGGTTTCCAATGGCTTTGTCCCCAGGAACAAGGCATAGGATCGTCTCATCAGGACTTTGGCAAAAAGTATTTACGTAAGCAGACAGATACACTTGAAGAATGCATGTAAAGTGCAAAGGTATCTAGCAATGGCACTTTGAAAAAACAGAAAGGACTGCATCTTAAGTTTTTTACCTAGCAATATCTTTTTCAAACTTATTCCAGCAGGATCTGAGACTAGATATAGTTTCCTTTAGTTCACATAATTCTTGGCAACATTTTTTCTTGGGGCCTTGTGCCCCTGTTGTGTCTTTGCCGGTTTGTGTAACCAATATGCAAACCTGTAAAAGAACAGTTTTTAAATTGTTAATCGAGATGAGCTTATGTTCCTTTCTGCAGACAAATACTTTAAAACATAAAACAATCAATAAATATAATTAACCTAACTGAGCCAGAACACTGGGCTACTCACAATAAGGCCATAGAATCTTAGTCACTTGTGATCACAACCAGATTAAACCACTAGAGTAGGGCTGGGCAAACTTTTTTTGGCCTGAGGGCCACACTGGGGTTGTGAAACCGTATGGAGGGCCGAGTAGGGAAGGCTGTGCCTCCATATACAGCCTGGCTCCCCGCCCCCTCCCACTTCCCACCCCCTGACTGCCCCCCTCAGAACCCCCAACCAGTCCAACCCCCCCTGCTCCTTGTCCCCTGACCACCCCCTCCCTGAACCCCCTGCCTCTAACCGTCCCCCCAGGACCCCACCCCCTATCCAACCCCTTCTCCCTGTCTGCCCCCTCCCGGGACCCTGCCACCCCTAACCGCCCCCCCCCGGGACCCCACCCCTTATCCAACCCCCCCTGTCCCCTGACTGCCCCAACCCCTATCCACACCCCATCCCCTGACCACCCCTCCCCCCCACCTCCACAGAACCTCCACCCCATCCAACCGCTCCCTGTCCCCTGGCACCCCCTGCCCCTTATCCAACCGTCCACCGCTTACCATGCCGCTCAGATAGGCAGGACTGGAAGCTGCGCCACCCAGCCGGAGCCAGCCGCGCTGCCCACACAGCGAGCGGAGGCTGCAAGGCAGGGGGGACAGTGGGGGAGGGGCCGGGCAGGACGGTCCCACAGGCCGGATGTGGCCCATGGGCCGTAGTTTGCCCACCTCTGCACTAGAGGCACAGTGGCTCTTTACACTAAACCAGAAAACTCAGTTTTGACTCCGAAGAAAGCAAGCCACCTGCTGAACTACCAGCACACCTTCCTGTAGCATCCAGTGGTGCTCTGAAGGGTTCACATGCAAGTACTGAACTGGCCTAATCCTTGGTTAGTTAATGCGTATTAAAACCCCAAATCCAATTAGAGCAAAAGCTTTGTTATCCGGCATGTTGGGGGAATAGGGGGGTGCCAGTTAATCAAATATGCCGGTTAACTAAGAGTTATACATTACCAATTGTAGGGAGATGGGGTGTGGAAGGGGATGTGGGGCTCTGGGCTGGCAGTGTGGGGTCAGAAATTAGGGGTTCAGGGTGTGGGAGGGAGAGCCAGGCTGAGGACTGGGTGTGCGAAGGGATGAGGGCTCTGGCTGGGGGTGCAGGCTCTGGGGTGGGGCCAGGGCTGAGGGGTTTGGGCTGCAGGAGGGGGCTCCGGCTGGGGCTATGGGGTTCGTAGTGTGGGACGGGGTGTGGGTGGAAGAGGGGGTTGGGGTGGGGGGGCATGGGCTCTGGGAGGGAGTTTGGGTGCGGGAGGGAGCTCAGGGCAGGAGGTTGGGGCACGAGAAGGGTTTCAGGGTGTCAGATCTGTCCTGCACTCACCTGGGGCGGCTCCCCACAAGAGGCAACATGATGTCCCTGCTGCTCCTAGGCAGAGGCACGGCTGGGCGGCTATGGTAAGCACTAACACTTTTCAAAATAAGCACTGTGATAATATTTTTGAACCATAATTTTTCAGTTTCACCCTTTAATAGTACAGTAAAAGCTGAGCTATCTGGGACTTTACCCACCAGAAAGCTCTATAGATGTCTGATCGTCATTGAAAGTCTGGTTGGCATGGGGCCGTCAGGCTCCCTACCTGGCTCCGTGTAGCTCCCCGGAAGCAGAGACATGATATCCCTGCTGCTCCTAGGTGGAGGAATGGTCACAGGGACTCCGTGCGCTGCCTCCACCCACAGGCGCCGCCCCCACAGCTCCTACTGGCCACAGTTCCCAGCCAGTGGGAGCTGTGGAGCCAGCGAGGGGGCCAGGGGCAGTGCACGGAACCCCTGTGACCATTCCTCCACCTAGGAGCAGCAGGGATATCATGTCGCTGCTTCCAGGGAGCTACACGGAGCCAGGTAGGGAGCCTGACGGCCCCGCACCAACCGGACTTTCAATGACGATCAGAAATCTATAGAGCTTTCTGGTGGGTAAAGTGCCAGATAGTACAGTAAAAGCTGAGCTATTACAGGGTGAAACTGAAAAATTAAGGTTCAAAAATATTATCAGAGTACTTATTTTGAAAAGTGTTAGTGCTTACCATAGAATCTTTCCATAGACGTCAATGGGCTTTACATCAGAGCCTTAAACTCTGTATCAAGGGGCATACTATATAGGATGAGTTTTATAACGTTTCATTTTGGTTGATGGTAGTAACCTTCTATTCTGAAGAGCCTTAGAGAGCAATGTACTTTCTTTTTTAGATAAAAATATGCAATAATTTGTAGGCTCTCCCAACAACTTACCTTTCTATTTTTGTTCCCCCTATCACATCTGCACTGTAGAATTTCTAATGTCATACATGAAACCACAGCAGTTTGCCATCTGAAATCTTTGTTGATCTTTTGTTTATTAAAGAATTTAAGCAAGTCACATGCCATATTCTGTAATGACCTTATTTCCTATGAAGAAAGAAATAAAGAAAAGAAGCCTTGAGTTTGCGTTCCCTTAGATTTTACAGTTTCAGTAGGCATTAGCTTGTTTAGCTTGTTATGCTGTTCTCTTCCAATATATCATGTGACTAAGCTGACTAAATTTTCAGATTCTTGTAGTGTATGAAGCATTACTAGATGTGTTGAATTCAGTCTGCAATTACAACTGACACTGGTGGGTTTTGACCTTGTCTAAAGCAAACTAATATATCAAATTTTAAAAAGTGATTCTGTGGTTATGACAATTACCTATGTGTGAATTTATAAATATTAGTATGTATAGTAATGAGTTTTCTCCCCTACCCCCCATTAACAACTTTGGCTTCTACATGGGGACAATGTCTGCCACATTATTTTACAAATACTTCTTACTAGAAAGTGCAGATTACTTTGTAAAAGATGTCTTACATACATAGACTTAAAGATCAATATCTGAAGTGAAGGTTTAGTTGTATTGGTAACACCAGAAAAAATTCTGGTAGGAAGATAAAACAAAGCATTTGAAAGATTAACGTTTACTTGTCAGCTAACTGACACAAAGACGGCATCCTGTTCTTCATTACATATTGAATGAAAATATTTTTTAAAAATCAGTATTTTGATAAGTGAATATAATCTCTGTAGTATGAGATATTGGCTTCTTTGGATACAGAATTACTATTTAAAGATTCAAATAAAATCAAGTAATTATGTGCAGTATGCATAAATTTTAGGCCCAGAAAAGATTAAAAGGAAATTATTTTATTAGCTTTTAGGAGCCCACTATGCTTGACTCTGTACAAACATGGAAAAAAAGATGGTCTCTGACTCAAAGAGTTTATAAGCTAAATATAAGAAACTGATGGAGACAGACTGACAGGGATGGGAGGAGGAGTATAAGGAAACAATGAGACAATATTGGTCAATATGATAGGCTGTGGCCTCAGCACACCAGCAGTCTAACCATTGCAAGTTTTAAAATGAACAGTTCTATAATACAAATTCTGAATACCAGGACTTGCTGTGATTACAACATAACAGTACCCATCAACAGAATTTGTCACACAGGGATTGGATTATACAGAAAAGAAATCAACAACACACAAGGCAAGTAAACTCTGGGGGGAAAAATGTACTAACCTTTCTGGAACTGTTATTCTTCGAGATGTGTTGCACATGTCCATTCCAATGTAGATGTGTGTGCACCCCGAGCACAGCTGCCAGAAATTTTTCCCTCAGTGGTATCCATCGGGTCGGCTCTGGTGTGTTCTAGGGCAATGTGTCCTTTGGTATATAGGGCATTGCCAACCCCATACCTCCTCAGTTCCTTCTTTCCAGCCAACTCTGATAAGATGGGTAGGAGGGTGGGTCTTGGAATGGACATGTGTAACACCTCTTGAACAAGTTACAGAAAGGTTTTCTTTTTTGAGTGATTGCACATGTCCATTCCAACGTAGGAGATTCCCTAGCAGTTGTACAGGTGTCCCTAGCCTCTGTTTGCTGGAAGCTGGGAATGGGCGACAGGGAACGGATCACATGATGATTACCTATTCTGTTCATCCCTCTGGGGCACCTGGCATATGCCACTGTCAGAAGACAGGATACTGGGCTTTCTTATGCTCTTCTGTAGGTGGACGGCTCAGAGTTTACTGACATGCTGACTGCAACTCAGCTTGGCTAAATCCAGCATTGTCCCTAGCCTGCTGAGTGACGGCATAATGAGAAGCAAATGTGTGCACCAACAACCAAGTTGCTGTGCTAAAAATGTCGTGAATAAGGACCTGTCCTCAAAACGCTGCTGAAGACCCTTTGTGTCCTTGTTGAATGAGTGGTTAGGATGGGAACACCTGCTAGTTTGTTACACATGTGATCCATAATGTCATCCATACACGACATGATCCATAATGAAATTATCTGAGCTGAGATGGAGAGACCTTTCATCTCGTTTGCAACCGCTACAAACATCTAGGTGGATTTCCGAAACTGTTTGGTCCTTTCTATGTAGAAAGCTAGTGCATACCTAACATCTAATGAGTGGAGCCTTTGCTCTTCCCTGTTTGTATGTGGCTTCGGATAGAAAACCAGTAGGAAGATAGCTTGATTGCTATGGACCCGGGAGACCACCTTTTGGAAGAAGAGCAGGGTGAGGACACAACTGCACCTTATCCTTAAAGAACACTGTGTACAGTGGCTCCAAAGTGAGGGCACAGATCTCTGAAACTCTTCTGGTTGAAGTAATGGCCACTAAGAAGGTCACCTTTCAGGAGAGGTACAGTAACAAGCAAGTTGCCAGTGGCTTGAACGGGGGACCTATAAGCTTTCATAAGACAAGGCTGAGGTCTCGGGGGAGGGGGGACTGGCTGTTGCACCTGAGGGTACAACCTCTCAAAGCCCTTAAGGAAATGGTTAGAAAGATGGATCGGTCACCCAAGGGTGAAAAGCAGAGATTGCTGCCAGGCGGACTCTAATCGATGCCACGCTTAAACTCTAATCGACTGCAGTTTCAAGTGCAGTAAGTACTCTAGAATGAACGGCAGTGACAATCACATAGGCGAGACACCCTTCTGGGAAGACCAAATAGCAAACCACTTCCATTCTGCCAGGTAACTCACTCGGTGGAAGGCTTTCTGCTTCCTAGTACAACCTCAAGGACCTGCATCAAGCAGGCTAGTTCTGTGGGGGTTAGCCATGGAGCATCCAGGTCATCAGGTGGAGGGACCCAAGGTTTAGGTGGAGCAGATGACCGTGGTCCTGAGAGATCAGGTCTGGATGTAGAAGTAGTGGGATTGGTGACGCCACTGAGAGTCCAGCAGAGAGGCAAACCAATGCGGGCAGGGCCAAGCCGGAGCTATCAGAATGACCTGCACTTGGTCCCGCTTGATTTTCAACAGGACCTTGTGCACAAGTGGAATAGGAGGGAAAGCACAGAACAGGTGACCTGTCCATGGAAGAAGGAAAGCATCTGAAAGTGACTCGGGGCTGTGACGCAAAAGGGAGCAGAACTGGTGACACTTCCTGTTGTGCTTTGTAGCAAACAGATCTACCTGGGGAGTTCGCCACTGCTAGAAAATGACCCCAACATCTAGGCAAGGGATCACTCATGGTGATCAGACAAGGATCTGTTGAGGTGATCTACCAGCTCGTTTTGTGCTTCTGGTAGGTAGGAGGCTTCAAGATTAATCAAGTAGGTTATACAAAAATCCCACAACTGAACTGCCTCCCAACACGGGGGGGAGGAAGGCATAGAACATGCCCACCATGTTGTCTGTTAGAACCAACGCATTTTTGCCTGTAATATGAGGCAGGAATGCCCGACAAGCCACAAGGACTGCCCTGAGCTCCCTGATGTTGATGTGCAGAAAGAGCTCTTCTGGGGACCACAGGCCTTGAGTTCTCAGGGGACCCAAGTGAGTTCCCCAGCCCAGTGCTGATGATTCTGTGGCCAGGGATAGTGATGGATGGGGCCATGAAAATAAGATGCCCTTGCAAACCACCAGTGGGTCCTGCCACCGATCGAGCGAGTTGAGAACCAGGCAAGGAATTGTAAGGATCATATCCAGATGATGGCAGTTTGGTGAGTTCACCGAGGCCAGCTATGTTGGGAGAGGTCTGAGGTGTAGTCTCGCGTATGCACTACATAACTACATGTGGCCATATGACAACTCTGACAAACACAGATCAGATAAACTCTATTCTCTGAAATGGGGTAAGGTTGGATCTCTGTGTATTTATAAGCAGACCCAGGTCCTGGAAAGTCAACTGGATGAGGTGGATGCTGGACTCCTCCTGAGCCCTGGTTTGGCCTCTGACCAGCCAGTCAATGAGCTAAAGATATACCTGCACCCCTTGGATCCTCAAGAAGGCTGCTACTACTGCCATGCACTTTGTAAAAACTTGTGGGGTAGCTGACAGGCTGAACGGGAGAACTGCAAACTAGTAGTGCACATGATCCACTACCAATCTGAGGAACCTCCTATGTCCCTGAAAAATTGGTGCGTGAAAATAGGCATCTCTCAAATCAAAGGCGATGTACCAATCCCCTAGATCCAGGGAGGGGATGGACTCCAAGGAGACCATACAGAACTTTAGCTTCTTGAGATAACTTTTAACTGGCGCACGTCCAGGATAGGTCTGAGACCCCCCCCCATGTTTTTTCTGAATCCCAAAAGCCGGGAGTAGAACCCCCAACCCTTAAATTCTGTGGAACCTCTTCCATGGCTCCCACCTGTAGAAGCGACTGCACCTCTTGGGCCAGAAGTTGCTTGTGAGAGGAGTCCCTGAAGAGGGATGGGGAGAGGGGTGAGGTGGGAGGGAAGAACTGAATTGAAGAGTATATCCCACTTCTATTGTGCTCAGTACCCAATGGTCTGTAGTAATATGGGACCATTGCCTGGAGGAAGTGGGACAAGCAGTCCGCAAACAAAGGATAGGTTGGATCCAAAGTTTCTGTGACTGGTATGGTGTCCTTAAGTGCCACATCAAAAGGCCTACTTAGAGCCCCCTGAATATCTGGGAGGAGCGGGCACTGATGTTGAGGAGGACTGGGGTGAAGGCCTCTGCCTGAAGCCTTTACTCCTCTTTCTCTGAGAGTTCTGCAGGGCAGGCAGAGGGAAGAACCAGGAGGAATGTTGGGGCCTATTATGCTTCTCAAAGACACCAGGAGTGTACAAGCCCAGGGACTTCAGAGTATCCCTGGAGTCCTTGAGGTCATGAAGCTTGAAGTCTGTCTGCTTTGAGAAGAGCGAAGTGCCCTCAAAGGGAAGGTCCTAGAGGGTCTACTGAACCTCATCTGGGAGGCCTGAGACTTGGAGCCAGGAACCCCTACACATGACCACTGTGGAGGCCATGGACCTGGTCTCTGAATCCTCAGCATCCAGGGCCACTTGTAAGGAAGCCCTTGCTACGAACTTCCCTTCCTCCACCAAAGAGGAGAATTCCCATTTGGTCTCTTGGGGCATCGAGTCCTTAAACTTTAACAAGGAGTCCCAAGTGTTAAAGTCACATCTGCTCAGGAGTGCTTTTCATTAGTGATCCTGAGCTGCAAACCCTCAGTTGAATAGACTTTCCTCCCAAACAGGTCTAGCTTTTTTGTGTCTAGCTTTGGGGATCACCCTTTGTAACCCCTGTCACTCTTGCTCATTGGCAGCAGAGACCACCAGGTATCCTGTGGAGGTGAGGGTGGGATGAGGATGCAAAAACTCCTATTCTCTAGCCAGGACAAAGTACTTCTTTTTCAGCCTTCTTGGCCATGGGAAGTAGGGACACCAGGGTTTACTGTAGGGCTTTTATTGGGTCCATGATGGCTTCATTGAGGGGAAGGGTCACAAGATGTCCACCAAAGAGTGGGAGGACTCCTGAACCCCCTCCACCTGAAGGCCCAGGTTTTGGGCCACTCTCTTAAGAAATTCCTGTTGGGCCTTATAGTCATCACGAGAGGGTGATATGTCAGTTCCTGTCATGGCCTCACCAGGAGAAGAGGAGGAGGAGGCTTGCACCGGCAGGGAGCACTACAACTCTTTGCTTTTGGCACGAGCCAGGTCCCGTGATGTTGGCTCCTGGTACTTGGTACCAGAGCCTGGATCAGGCTCTGCTTGAAGAAGTGGCAGCACTCTACCCTCACAGCCACCGAGTATGAGCACCTCCATCAAGGACCCTGCATAAAGGGAAATGCCAACAGGTTCCAGAAGGACCACTGTGCAGGCACCTGCCACTAGCCAGCAGGCCAAGAACTCGACGGTATGGCCTGGCCCAGGTCCATTGCAGGATAGTGCCGACTTGCCTATTGGGGCTGGCTCCTGTGGGAGATATGTGACTCCACCTCTGACTCCAAGGACGAGAAGTCTCTGTCCAGAGACCACGGAGGAGCAGTTCCCATTGGTGCCAGTGACCAGTGTCAAGGCAGGGAAGACTGGAACTGGGCCCTCATGGCCAGCTTCCCTTTATACAGTACCAAGGGCTATGGAGTGGCCCAGTGCAGGTCACACTCTGTTCTAGTCTCCATGCCTGGCCATCCTAGGGGTCGGGGAATGTCCTCTCTTGAGTGGCATTTTCTTTTGTTTTTTCCTCAGCACTGGAGATGCTGAATGGTGCTGATGTGCCCGGACAGCGGCAGGAGTGCCCCTCAGTGACACCAAGGTGCTTGGTGCTGAGTTTGAATGGCTTGGCTCCAGTCGAGGTCTGAGCACTGCTCCTATTAAGATGGACTTCAGCCTAGCATCCTGGTCATTTTTGATACAGGGCTTGAAGTCCTGCAACTCTTGCAGCGCTCCCAAAAGTAAGCTTCCCCTAAGCACTTAAGGCAACTGGAATGTGGGTAGGCCAGAGGCACAGCCTTGCTGCAGGAGCCACAAGGCTTGAAGCCCAGCCACCAAAGCATGCCTCAGTACCGGGAGCAGAGGAAACTAACTCTAACAACTACAAGAGAAACTATGAACAAAACTATATGTATATAGAGAGAGGAAACAAAGTCCACTGAGAAAGACTTGCAAGAGAAGGACAGAGCATTTCCAGCGACCGTCATAGGTGGTAAAAAGGAACTGAGAGGACGTGGTCAGCAGTGCCCTATATACCAACACTATGGATGTGTAGCACTATAGGGCACCAGAGCTGACTTGACAGATACCGATGAGGGAGTATTTTCTGGTGACAGTGCTCAGGGCGCGCACACACCTATATTGCAACGGACATATTCAATCATTCAAAGAAGTTGTCTTTTACCTGAGTATCATTGCAGAAAATTGCACTGGGGTTTTCATGTCTTTTATTCCTGCAGCACCTGTCACGATACTCTTCAGACATATTTTCCTATAATAGATCATATGTTAAATAATGTAACAGTGTTCTAATCAAGTTGCCTTGGTTTCTCTTTCAACAGTTCATGAGCTTTACTCCTTACACTGCTTTTTGGGATGGCATCAAAAATAGCAGTGGAAATAGAGAGTGCTGAATTTTTTCTTGGCAAGTAAGCTAAGGAGGAAATAATTTAACTATAGTTTGCAAGGGTAGCTGTTTATAATTTTGAAACTACAGATTCCACTTAATTACTTGATTCTTAACAGTGTTTTTTTTTTCTTTTTGTTTAAAGTTTATTCTCTTAAGAAATATACACAGGTTGAGATTTTCCAAGGCATCTAATGGGATTTTGGCATGCATCTTCTATTCACATGAAAAAAAAGTTGTGTCTAAATCCCCTAAATGTCTTCAGCTGTAAGTCTTTCCCCTTTGCTCCACCACTGTTTGTTGCCTTTGTTTCCTCCTTCATGTCACCCAGATACCTTGTAATACCTTGTAATACCTCTGGATCCCAATGGAAACACATTCTCTCTCACTCTTCTTTCTAACCCCCCTCTAAAGTCTCTCTGTACCTTGCAGAAGAAATGAGTTAATTCATATCAATAGTATGTCATCCTGTATTTTAACAAATACAAGAAAGGTTTAGTCATCTCCATCCTTTGGGTTTCCCTTTGTATTTTTGTTGTAACTTTGTCAGAGTTTCAGAAGCACACCTGAGCAAAACTGAGACAGTAGAAGTAGACTACTTTTGAGACAGTAGAAGTAGATTGTGTAAACAGGGAGGTACTCAACACAAAGCCCTGAAGAGTCAAATAGTCAAAGACATAAAACAATTAAGAGAGCATCAAACAGCTTTGTTTACTGAAGTGCTGAAATTCCATTCTAGACACAAGGGCCCGCCAGTCAGCAGCTCTGCCTGCCTTTTTTCAAATAGCTTCACAGTAATTGCTCTGGTTGGTAAGTAGGTAGGTAGGTCACGGGGTGGGACAAAAAGACAATGGATGAAACCCTAGCCCCACTGGAATCCATGGCAAAACTCCCCTAGACTTCAAGGGGGCCAGGATATAACCCACTAGCTGCCTGTAGTTAATGTCTCCAGTCACCAGATATGGAACAAAATCACAATGAGCATTGCCACATGTAACCTCTAATAGAAATCATAATTTACTCTTGCCATTCTTTTAAGCTCACCCATAATCTGGGGGGGAATGATCATGGGAACCTTGGTCCTTGAGAATTTAAGAAACGCATACCATAGTTTGGGCGAGAAATCAACATTATTCTCTCTGTGGGGTGACATTGCTTATTGACAGTCAAAGTTTTTATTTTATTCTTTAATATTTTTGCTCTATGAACCACTGCATTTACAGAAATCTAGATCAAAGTTAGCCTTGAGCATAACCTTGCAAATCCTGCTCCGAGTCAGACTAGACAGAGATTAGTAACTAAAGGGAAAGTAACAATATCTTACACACACTTCAGCAGCATGGTACTTATCAGAAGTATTAATTATGGTGGCTTGGTGAGGATAAGGAGGTAAAGATCCTTCTGCCTCTAGATTCCAGGTTCAAACCAGAACATAGGTTTTGTAGTAATGGAAAGTTATTTGCTATCACTCTATGATCTCAGGCAAGAGGTTAGTGGACACCTTCTACCACACAAACAGTATTACTAACAGTTATTGCTGGTAATCTAAACAGACAGACAAGCACTGATTAAACATGGAGACTGAACTAACCTCTCCAGAGCTGGGGTAACACACATTGGCTGCGAAATGAGGGAATCTGCTTAGTAGGTGCTCGTGCTACCCCTATTCTGTGAGATTTCAATATTCACAGTCCCATACCTTTCATGAGCACTAAATTCACAGCTCCTTAAATACAAGTTAAATAGCAAATACTTTCATTTTTTCCCAGTCTCCTGTGGAATTCTAACAACTAGGAATGATTCACTTGATGTAGAGAGCTGTTGACTTCAGCATTCTATTTAATGTGCTGGCACAAAGATATAAAATACTAGGTTAATAGTCTGGGTATGTCAGTCTTCTGGATTATTGTTATGATTATTATTTCCAAATGGGATCACTGTCAGCAATGAGAGGTAGAGATCAAGACTGCGGGCCAGTTTTTTTAAATGTTGACTCCGGTTTGTGAACATATTCAACAGAGGGCATAAAACTTCAGGCAAAGTTATAAAGAGATGGAAATTATGGGTCAGATTATGTAGCTTCTATTCATATTGAATAGCATTTACAAACACAAGTAGTCTCAGTGACTTCACCACAACTATTGCATAAGTGCTCTCCAATGGGATTAGGTGTTACACAATCTAAACCTAAATGGTTTATATCTCTAACTACCTGTGGCAAGGACACAATCATCTGAGTCATATCATTCGCACTTGCAAATAACGGCATTCACAGCTAGGTGTGAGTGCAAAATTAGAGGCTGCATTGTTATATCCCGTAAAAAGAACTGCACACCCATTTTAATGTGTGCCTTTAAATGTGACATTTAGCATGAATTAACCTTAAAATTATTCACAAAAAGAAGACTTTTACTTTTTAAAAAAATTTAAAACAAAAGAATATGACTACCTACCAGCAAATCAATATCGTGGCTTAGGATATTCTCATACTTTTCACGTATTACAGTTGTATTTTCCATCACACAAGTAGATGAATTTACTGGCAACAGAACTATGAACAGTGGCAGAATCCCAAACACAGACCTAAAAAAAACTAGATTACAACAACATCAATTAAGTATATATTTAATACTACGGAGTATGCTCGATTAACTGTTATGTAATGAAGTCTCTTATAGTAGTTTATCTGGGATTTATTGTTCATCTCTACCAAATAACTGGTACATTACAGTCCATTTTGGGTATGAAATGTGAAAATGCCTTTAAACATACCTTGTCAGAAAAGTATCTTTTAAATGCGTTTTCAGAGTATGTTGCCCTCGGGGTATTAACATAAACTTCATTAATGCTAACAAAAACAATATGTTGAGCGGACAATAATATCCTTTAGTGTATTGTTAGAAATCCTGAAGTACTACAGCAGATGAAGTATACATGTTTGCAAGTATAATTTTATTTTTAAAATATTTGGATTTGTGGGGGCATTTTTTAAAGTAAAGTTAGTGCTCATGAAAGACACTGTCCTATTTGCCCTCGGTTGGGAAGGTTGGGCCCCTCAGAGTCATGCAGGCTGCCAGTCCTAGAAACTAAAATAGCCTCCATGTGCCAAATTTGCTTTGCATGAAGTCAATGCAGAAATCCAACTGAATTCAATGGGAATAGAGTTACAGCCATAGTCCATGTAACAGCTATTCTGTAACATACGTTTCGCCACAGCTCCCTGCCAATGGACCTTAATGCTGTCTTGGAAGGATTACCTCTAGGAATAAGAATATAGTTCAGTCTTCACACCCCCTCAATCCCTCTCTGCTGATATTGTCAATTGTGTAGTGTTGATTGAGGATACTACAGAGTAGACAGCTACCCTGTAGAAACTGAATTGAGAAACTCTTTTCATCGCTGTTAGTCAAATTTCACAGTCTTTTCTTGGGCAAATTTCCCTTTGACTTTTAGTGAGAGTTTTGCTTGAGTAACAGGCAAATTCTTTATCCCTGTCTTAGGTACTTCCAGGGCACCCATCACCAAAATCATAAGCCACTGAAAAGCCATCCAAGGGAAATAATTTATGGCCACTAACAGTCAGGGCTGGATTTAAACAAGCCAAATAAAGGTGACAGGCTCAATATCTCATGACACATTCCCTGACCTAGTCAGGTCCTAAGAACGTACATACAAGAGACATATAACACACATTGTACAGGAAGCCTGGGCACCTAATTTAGGGCTGTGGATTACACTAGCTGGCAGGGTGCCTAAAAGTTAGGCATTGCAATACTGAGTCTAAGACTCCTCAGTAGATCTAGCCCTAGGCACCTTTCTGCATCTTTAGGCTCCTAACTAACTTTGAAAATCTGGTCCAAAGAGCTTCGTAATCCCTTGAGAATAAAGACATAAATATAGTAAATATAAGGCTGTCAAAGCCTATAATTTATTAAGGCTGTATCTGCCATCTATGTATTACATAATATGTCCCTGATCCTGCACTTAAACCTCTGACTTCTACAGAGTCATACAGTTTAAGGTCAGAGGGACCACTAGATCATCTAGTCTGACCTCCTGAATATCACAGGCCACCAACACTGCCCCACACTCTATTCTAAATTTGGTTGTGAAGTTTTATAGCCCATAGGAAATTAGATGATTAGTATGCACCATTGGCAGAAGCCTTGTAATGGCAGGGAAATGATTAAGTGAGATGTACCCAGATAACCCTGGCAAGTGACTGGCACCCATACTCTGCAGAGGAAGACAAAGGAAACACAAGGTTGCTACCAATCTGACCTGGGGAAAAATTCAGTTAGACTCCGAGCATGTGAGCAAGAACCAGTCAGGCAAGCACCCGAGAAACAGAATGCTCAGTGACACCCCAGAGCCCTGGCCCACTCCGTCCAGTGTCCAATCTCCAGCTGTGGCCATCTCTGAAGCTTCAGAGGAAGGCGACCAAAACAGAATGAAAAGCCGCAGCAGGTGGCCAGCTGAAGTCCTGAAGCATGTGCTCTTAGGAACATGAGACATAAACTGGAAGTGAGCCCCAGGGCTGCTGAACCCTATCCCATCATACAATCACACTTACACCTTGTCCAGCTCTCTCCTCAAACTAATTAAGTTGTTTGCTCCCACAACTCCTACTGAGAGGCTGTTCCAGAACTTCATCCCTCTGATGGTTAGAAACCTTCTCCTAATTTCCAGCCTCAATTTGTTCATGGCCAGTTTATATCCATTTGTTCTTGTGCCAACACTGTCCTAAAAAGCTCTTTACCTGCCCTAGTGTTTACCCCCCCTCTCCTCCCAATGTATTTATAGAGAGCAATCATATCCCCTCTCAGCCTTCTTTTTGCTAGGCCAAATGAGTCAAGCTCTTCCAATCTTCTCTCATATGATAAGCCCTCCATTCCTTGTTCATCCTAATAAATCTTCTCTGCACCCATTCCAGTTTGAATTCAACTTTCTTGAACATGTATGACAAGAACTGTACACCATATTCCAAATGAGGTCTTACTAGTATCTTATATGATATTAATACTTTTCTAGCTCTACCAGAATATATCCGAGGATTGCAGTTGCCTGTTTCACAGCTGCATCACGTTGCTGGCTCATAGTCATCCTGTGATCAAGGAACACAGCCAGGTCTCTCTCCTCATCTGTCACTTCCAACTAATGAACCCTCAGCTTGTAGCAGAAATTATTATTAGACCTTAGGTACATGACCCTTGCACTTTGTACTATTGAATTCCATCCCATTTCCATTATTCTAGTCTTCAAGGTCATCCAAATCTTCCTGTATAATATTCCAATCTTCCTCTGTACTGACGTTGCCTCCCAACTTTGTATCCCCATCAAATTTCATTAGCATACCCCTACTTTCTGTGCCATGGTCAGTAATAAAAATATTGAGTAAGATTAGTCCTAAAACCAATCCTTGAGGAATGCTACTAGTAACCTTCTTCCAGTCACTTTTTGGCACAATCTGTTACATTCTCCCCCTTTAACCAGTTCCTTATCCACCTTACAATTCTTATACTAATCCCCATCTTCTCTAATATAACTAACAATTTCCCAGTTGTTTTATATTTCAAAAGACAAATAACAATGGTCTAAGTCTGTCATCTGTGCAACAAATTCCATCAGTAACCCCAAACAAGAATGGTTTCAGAGTGGTAGCCGTGTTAGTCTGTATCAGCAAAAACAATCAGGAGTCCTTGTGGCACCTCAGAGACTAACAAATTTATTTGGGCATAAGCTTTCGTGGGATAGAACCCACCCATGAAAGCTTATGCCCAAATAAATTTGTTAGTCTCTAAGGTGCCACAAGGACTCCTCACCTTTTTTTATTAAACAAGGATGAATCACATCCCTTACACATATCAGTATATGGCAACAACACTGTAGCCATAGACCCACTTAATCTAGCAGTTTGTGATTAAAGATAACCTGCAAAGGAAAAAGAGTTGGGCCTATGCCATTATTATTATTATTTGCTTCTCTATGATCTATAAAGAAGGCCTGAAAGGTTTGTCGGGGTGTATGTGTTTTTTTACATTAGTAAATTAGGTCCTAATAAACCCATAATACTGATACTATGAGAAGAGCTAAGAGAGAGCCAGACGATTGAGAAAGGAAAGGATTTTCTGTCAGATTGTTTATAATTAAAAAAAGTGAACATCTATTTATCTGCACTGACTCATTGCTGTGTTGAAGGAAATGAAACTTTTAACAAAGTGAACATTCTGCTCTTCCAGTGAAAGTATGAGTTCATAAATCCCAGTTCCCAAAATCCCCAGCCAGCAAGAGTTAACATTCATGGGAGTTTCAGGCAGAGGAAAAAGCTCATATTTACAAAAAGCAACCTTTAGTCCCTTCAGGGTACAAGAAGGGAGCCAGGCAGGCACACTATCAATGTTCTTCCACCCAGGGGCAGGAGATCACTTCTTATAATCACAATGTTATACCACCCTTGCAATATCTGTGGATTAAGCGACAGTAATGGAAAGCTACCAGGTTGTAGCATCCTTGCGGGGTTTCAATGCTTCCAAAAGCCTCCAAAGGAGGCTGTTCAGAAGCACCAGCAGGTCCAGTCTGGGCTTTCCCTGCTGTGGCTCAGACCACTGGGCAGTCAGGGTCCGCTGTGTCCCTCAGCCCCCCAAGCCATGGAAATGCCCCATTGGCCTGAAGGAGAGAAGAGCGTGTTACCTTCCTGCACCCAAAGCTTCCCAAAGCAGGAGCACGCATGAGTGGGGGGCAAGCAGGGGCACAGCCCCCCTAATCAGTGGGGGCACAGTGGGGGGAGGGAAGCAGCTCCTCTGGCCGCGCAGGGCAGTGCCCTTCCAAAAGCAGCCGAAGTTTTATTCCTGCGCAGGCCCCTGCCCCAGAGCAGGATTCTGCCAGAGCCTGCAAACCCAGGAGGCTTAATACATCTCCCTCCCCCTCGGCTGAGGTAGGGTGACCAGACAGCAAGTGTGAAAAATCCGGATACTTTTTCCCCCCGGGGATAGCTGCCTATATAAGACGAACCCCCTAATATTGGGACAGCTGGTCACCCTACGGCTGAGGAGCTGCTGGCCGGGCGCGTGGGGACCCTCCGAGACACCTGTTTGGTGCCTGCCTCAACTTTGAGCTGGGGTCGGTGCAGCGTGCCTGCTTGCCCCCGGCTTGGCACGGCATGCCGCGGGCAAGGCGCACGCCGCGGGGAGGGGCGGCTATTCCCTGCTGGAGCCGAGGGGGGACGGGCGGCAGCGGACCCGCTCCCGGGAGGCCAGCCGCTGCCTGGGGGAGCCGGTTTCCCTGCGGGGCGTCCGCGGGCAGGGGTTTGCACCGGCCTTGCTCCCTTGCCCGCTCCCCAACTCCTGCAGTTCCCACCAACGCAATCCTGATTTCCCGACACCGGGCGGGCTGGGAACCGGGCGCTTCCACTTTCGCTCTGAAAAGCTGGGAAATTCCCGGCCGGGACACGGAGGATAAAAGCACCGTCGCGGGCGCCGCTGCTCCATTGCGGGCGGTAGCTGCCAGGGAACCAGCGGAGCCGGTGAGACGCGCGCCGCGGGGCAGCGGGCAGCCTGGGCTGAGGTGCAAAATCCGCCGGGGCTGCGCGCCGGGAGGGCTGCAGGAGTCGCCGGCTCCGGGGAGGGAGCGAGGGTCCCGCGCGCGCGCGCCCCTTACCATGGAACATTGTCCGCAGGGAGAGGTGGAGAGCGCTGCGCTGGTGGCTTCTCGGTCATGGTGGTGGCAGAGGCTTGTGCATGGTGCGAGGCTGGTGCAGAGCGCGAGGGGAGGCTCTGGGAGTGCAGAATCCGCCGGGCCAGGCTGCGCCACGCGCTGCTGTGCGAAGGAGCGGGAGTTCCCGGACTCACCAGCCCTCTGGCCGCATCTTCCTTGGCGGAGACCCGCTGGCTCCGCGGGGCTCTGCTTTTCCCATGGGACTTCCGCGTGCACAAGTTACTTTCACTTTCTGCTCTGCCTGTGTGGCCCCTGCTCTCCAGCCAAGGCTGCGGACTCAATGGCTGCACCGCGGCCAGGGGCCGAACGCGGGGCTGGGCAGGCGCTCCCGCCACGGAGCAGGTGGGACAGCGAAGTTAGCGCGCTTCCCCGCCCTCCGCGCAGAAAAGCGCCCCGCGCCCCGAAACCTGCCCAGTCAGGGGATCAGTCCGCGGGTCCACCCCGGTAGCTACAGCCTGCGGCTAGCGCGCGGCTGGGGTGGCGGGGGGGTTGGCGCCGAAGGGGGGAAAAGGCAGCGCGGCACTCCAAAGGCCAGAGCCCCACACAGAAGTGACAGCTGGAGGCGCTGCTTGTGGGGCTTGTCCCGGTCCGGGGAAGAGGAGGTGGGATCACACATGCCTTCCACGCCCAGTCCTTCAGGGATCCCACTGTGCGGGCAGAGGCAGAAGGATGTACCTTGGCAAGGCGCATGGAAAGAACCATTCATTAGGAATCAGAACATTGTGAAAGACTGGTTTTTGTTGTTGTTTGCTTAGGGTGGTCTTTTTATTTATTTATTTTTTTTGGTATGTTTGGGGTGGGCGGGCGTGCTGCCCGATCCCTGTGAGAGCCCCACACCCACCTCAGGGGCTGCACCCACCCAGCTTGCATCCAAAAGCATGTGATTGAAATATGGAACGTGCCGCCGGGTGGAGAATATCTGGGGACTTCCTTGACTCATTTTCAACGCTCCTGAAAGAGCGCGGGCCAATCTTTAGTTCAGTTGAGTCTCCCAAGAAATTATCCACTAGTTTATCTTTGGGGGGGGGGGGGAGGAAAGTTCACATGGTAGTAATGACTGGAGAGTAATTGCAACGTGGGGAAAACAGTATGGCAGGGGGGAATACACTCTGATCGATGTGAAAGGGTTTGAAATGTTACATATCCATAAGCAATATCTCGGCCAGCGAGTCTGCTTTAGCAGAAAGGCCCGCCCAGGTCGTGCAAAGCGCTGTGCGTGCGTGGACTCTCACGGAGATCTGTGGAGCTTTGCCCAGTTCCAAACCTCAGCGGTCTGTTCACTTGGATCTCCATGCAGGATCGGGGCCTAACTTTGGTCGCTAGTTACATGGGTCTTGAATAAAGAAAAGGAGTACTTGTGGCACCTTAGAGACTAACCAGTTTATTTGAGCATGTGAATGAGAATTTTGCCTGACTAAAACCTCCAATATTTGGTCCTTAATTTGATCTGTTCATGAGCCTGCTGAATTCATCATCAGCTTTTTATTGGTTCTACTGGGCAAGCATGCCTTCCACCCCACCTATATCGAAATCTGTCATCCCCTCTGGTCTAAAGAAGCCTGACTTGGTTGATATTCATTTAAGGCATGCTGAAGGGCTTCTCGATGAGGGGAAGCAGCTTGTAGGGGGGTTTTAGGAGGTTTAGTACAGGGCATGATTTAGGGTGTGAGCTGGCCTGGCTGTATTTGAAAGGGGTGGGGATTACCTTGTTCATGATTTGTGATTCATTTTAAAGAACTGGGAACCCTTGAGTGGATGAAAACTTTTGCATTGTAAGGCCAGAGTCCTCCAAACACTTGTGCATGTGCTGAACTTTACTTACTGAAGTAGTCCTATTGACCTCTGGTGGTACTACTTCTATGAGTCAAGGTAGGCGTCTGTGTAAGTAAGTGATTGCAAAATCACAGCGAAAAGTTATACCAAAGTCATGTATGCATATGCTAGCAAACAGTTAGTATGTAAAACTTACAGGAGTACTTTATTTAGCTGGCTTTAGATGTTCTGGATAAAAAAAACTAGAAAATCAGCATATCAAAAAGACACAGATATAAAATATAATAATTATTATTAATAAAACTTTCCGTACTGTGACTCACTAGGCTGTGTTCCTTTAATAGCCATTCTGAAACTGAGGGTTAAATCCTGAAGTCAAAGGGCATTTGGCTTATATGGCTCAATGTTTTTTTCTGTAGTCAGAGTGACAAGCAAACTAATAGCTTAATAGCTTAGATCATTTTGGCCAGGGTCTGCAATTAGATTCATGGGTATGCAAGGGTTTACCAGTGTTGAAGGCCTTCCCAAGTAAAATATGAACAAATAAATACTTGAATGCCATCATCTACGGATATTATTTCACAAATGCTGCTTAATATGAAAACATCTCTCTGTAGTAGAAAAGCATCAAAAGTGTAAAGAAGTTTGGTTCCCAATGCATGTATATTTATTCAAAGTAGACTAGACAATGTAAACTTGTTTAATGGTCGTGTAAAAAATATATGCAGTACTTCTTTCATCTCTGTAGTGGCTTCTCGTTTTTTAACATGGTCAAGTCATCTGTTAAAATTACTTAAATTATCCAAAGAGAAATAAGACTATTGTGAAATTAACTACTGTTTTATGACAGATTTATTCAGCAATAAAACAATCTGAATGTTAAAAGCAGCAGGGATTGAAAATTATGGTTGCGAAGACTAAATGTAAATCAACTCCATGTATTATGGGAATATCTCAGCATTCATGAGTTCTGGATGAAAGAATCGTTGGAGGATCAATGATATTAAAAAGGCTAACTGATTTGACCCTAACCTAGTTTAATTAACTGATAAAAGAAAAGGAGTACTTGTAGCACCTTAGAGACTAACAGATTTATTTGAGCATAAGCTTTCGTGAGCTACAGCTCACTTCATCGGATGCATTCAGTGGAGTGAGCTGTAGCTTACGAAAGCTTATGCTCAAATAAATTTGTTAGTCTCTAAGGTGCCACAAGTACTCCTTTTCTTTTTGCGAATACAGACTAACACGGCTACTACTCTGAAACCTCTAATTAACTGATATCATTTTTCAAATTTTAGGAAACATGTCTGATATATAGGGCCCAACAGTGCTCTGAGTGAAGTCAGTAGCAAAACTTATTCACTGGAATGGGACCAGGCTATTGTTAAACAGAAAAAATCTGAGGTCTTGATTCTGTCGTCTTTACTTGGGGGAAAACTTTAATTGACATCAGTGAAAATGTTGCCCGAGAAGTACTATAGAATTGGACACATTTATTGTATTGCCATACTAGACAGCTCCAAAAAAATCAAATATTTCAGTTTATTATTTATAATTTGACTAACTAAGCAAGAGTGGAGAGTAGGTGGCTTTCTGAAAGATTTAGGTGATTCTTTCTGTACATATAGAATTTTTTGTCTGTTCCTGTCTGTAAATGCATATGTTTCCTGTGTTCATTCACTGATATATAACCTTGATTTCTTTCAAGCTTTGAAAAATAAGCAGAAATAACTTTGAAAAACAGAGAAAGCATTGAAGTTTGTATAGCAAAGAGTTACAAGATACCAGTAACATTCTCAATTTATGCATGATCATACTCCATGAGTTTAGTATATGAATTTGTGAAGATAAGTGCTGTTCATCTAAATTACCTTCAGTAGGTATTACTAGAATGACAGACTAGATTACTTTTTTTAAAGTAGACCTGATAATGTCCTAACTTTCTGCAACGATTAAAAATAAATAGCTAATAGTCAGCAATTACTGCAACATATTAGTTGGAAAAACATTTAAGGGCCCAGTCCTTCAAGCTTTCTCTTTAGCGGGACTATTCATGTGACTAATGCTGTACTCATGCTGAAATAGTTTTTAGGGTTGGGACTTAAAATATAACATGTAATTGCAATAACTGCTTTTCAGTCAATGATAACGTCTTCTGTACATAAATGCATAAATTTAGATTATGGCCTATTATGTAAATCATATTTCTGCAGTATTGGTGAATGCTTAATTTAAAAAACTACGGTGTACTATCAAAATATATATGTAGCAGAAGAGCTCTTTTTAATTTTGTGGTAAAAAAGCTAAATGTTGTGGTTGAGACACGTACTGACAGAATCCAATAAATTGGGGTTTCTGTTATTCATATCCTTATATTTTAAGTATAAATATGTGACTGGTGATAGACTTAATTGAATTTTCTCATTTTCAGCTTGTTTCAATTTAATGTTAAATATTCTAGGGGTTTTCTATACATTACAAAAAGTCTTTGCTTACTTGGGATTCAATGTCAAATGCATGGGGCACCCAGAACTCCCATTGACATGGAGGTTTGGCCTTATTTTATAGTGCAGCTAGAACTAGGGTTCCAATCCTACAGTTACACCAAAACGTTCATTGACTTCTGTTGATGGATGATAGATACTTTTTTTTCCCTGCATACAGTGATTGTGATCTTTAGAGTTGTATGTTATAGGACAACAAGTGAAATGACTGTTTTTTAAAATGCACTACTGCTCTAATTGAACGAAATGTATATTTTTATGTAAGAACTCCAGCATAGTCTATCTTCCCCCCTCCATCCCGCATCCTTGGAACTTGATCCTATATTCCTTTTGCACCCCAAATAGATTTCATTAGGCATTTAGCATTTAAGAGAAATTCAGGGCCTTTAGAATGGCCTTTTTTCTTTCTCCCTGTCACCCACAAATGCTAGCTTTGAAAGAGTCTCTGAAGAAAATTTGTATTTTCATTATAGCCATAGTTGGACTTTAAAGCATAATTAAAAGAAAAAACAAAATAGTTGCTGTGGTGGTTTTTCATGGATCAAGCTAACTACACAGGACATAAACTATTACAAATTGCCATGCTAACATTCTGAATTGAATTAAATAGGGTTCCCTTTTAGTGGACACATTGTTTGGAACTACCTCTGCGTTTCGGAAGAGTAGGTACTTATATTATGTCTGCTGTCATTGTAATCTGAAAAAAGAAAATATATGCATTTCTTGTTTTTGTTTTTAAGTTGGAAGCATTTATATTTACTCAACTTGCATAGAAATATTTAAGTAAGAAAATCTGAAGGCTGTAGGATTGAGCCCTTTTGTGTTTTGGAAGGGGAAAAACAAGAATTCGTTTCTTATGAGCTTTTTTTGTTGGAATATTCTGCAACTGTGATGCATTTTATAGTATGCAAAAGAAAATATATATGTTTAAAACTTTATCAAAGTTCATTTTAAGAATATCTCAAAATAGGGTTTTGGAGACCTAATTAGGAGAAAAACTGTAAGGATAAAGAAACAAAACAATAGACGTAAACAACTTTCTTCAGGATTGTTACTGCTTTGACATTATGGAATATATTTTTTTATTAAAGCTATCTACATTTTGAAGTTTCTGTAATTCACATGTCCCTGAAGTCGTTAAAGTAATAAACTTTTTTTGAATTTTGGAACATTCCTAGATTTCTAAATCTTATGAGGAATGCCCTATATTGACCTTTTGATAAAAACTGTTGTGGCGAACAAAACATACATACTTATAGACTGTGTGTTGATATCATTTGGAGTTGACTGGACAAATCAGAACTCTTTCATAATGTCACATTTCTCATAAAAACATCAGGGTATAAGTACTATAACACTTCAAAGGCTAGAATAAACCTCACTTGTTAGTTGTACACAGCATAATTATGCGGAAAGGATTGAGTTAGGACTGAAAAAAGTAGTGACCAAGCTTTTTAAAAACACGTGTTTTATTTTAAACTGGATTATGTGTGGAATATGAATTCTGACTAAAATCTTACTAATAACTTTCTGAAAAGTGTAAGGATCAAGCATGCCTTCTGACTCTTCCTTTAATGCATGACATAAAGGATACTGCAGCTTTATAATGAAAAGATATATTAAGTGTTTGCCCAGGTTTTTTTTTGAATATTTTTTCAGTGAGCTCTCCATTGAACTCTGAAATTCATGCTTCACTGAAATATTTTCAGATAGGTTTTCTTTCCTGATTTGTATTTATTTCCTTTCCTATTCTCTAGAAGAAGTTTCCCGGAAAAGTGTATCATAATTTGTAAGGAGAGAAACTTCCCACATATTCCGTTAGACACAGAATGTATACGTACTTGGAAGCTGGGTCACAATTAATTGATTCAGTCAACTATTTCAAGTTGTTGACGGTGAGACGCTTTATCTGATTTGTTTTGTCAACAGAACTGAAGTTTTAAAGAAGCACAAAAAGCATGTTTTTCTGTCAGATGGTGTTGGGTGCCTTACTCAAAACTGTCAGATGTGGTAGAAAATAGTATCTGAATATTCCAAAAGACACTTTCTATGAAAACTCTGCAGCATGTTAAACTACTTTTACACTTCTTTTCCTAAAGTAACTATGTAGAAAAGTGTGTGTTCTTTGAACATGACTGATCTCATCTTTTTATGTACATTTCTCTGACTTTTTATTTGATTTAATTACTGACCTTCGGTAGTATTGGCACTTCCCTTCATGCATGCACGCATGTTTCTTCTCGTTTGGTTGTTTTTATGAAAGAGTCACTGCCTTCTGGTTTGGGGTCTTTTTTGCAAATTTTAAAAATTCTAAATGCCCTTCTACAACTTGTATTTCTACACTGTTGGTTGTAAAAATACCTGATAGTGGTTTTCTAGCTCTTGCGTTCCTTAATTATTTATGCTTTAAAATTGTTTGCAATCAGAGAATGATAGAATCAAGGGCTTGGCGAATAATAGCTGTAATATAGAAATGCTGGAACAGCCTGTTTTGAGGGAAGATCTTGTTTTTTAAACTGGGGGTTTATTCCCCTTCCTCACGGTTGTCTACCCTAAGAAATATGGATACTTTATTTGTATTGACCTACAGTTACATTCTTTCTTAGTCCCTGATTCTGCAAAGACATGCAAGTTACTTAACTTTATACACTGGGTGAACTCCAGACTCCACTGAAATGATGGAAGTTCTGCCACGATTCCACTCTGAACAGTCTCACTGAAGTCACTGGGACAACTCAGTGTGTAAAGGTAAACATGTATGTATGCCTTTGTATGATCAGGGCCTGTAGGTCTTAAGTACTGTCAGCTCTTAAATCTTGTTGGTTTTTTGCTGTGTGGTCTCTTGCAATTCTCTGTAAACATGCACTATTACATCATTTATTGAGCGTAAAAAATTTATTCAAATGCAATCTTTGTATGAAATTTCAGCAAGCTTTAACTATAGGGGAAGATTTTGAAGTCGCTGTTATTGGGTTATTTAAAGTCATTCAGGACAAAAAGACTCCTGACAAAGGGTGTTAAATTTCTTGAGGGACCTTTTTTTAAATTAACTTTCACCTTATAAACTAAAAGATTTACCGAGTAAGTATTGTAATTTTGGGGAGGATAAGCAGTGTCTTTCATACATAACAAAGAGGGTGAATATCTGCTTTTGGTGCAAAATCAAACTCAACCTTACCTGTGCAACTCCTATAATTTTGTAAATTTTAATTAGTTTAGTAAATTTGTCCTTTTTTTCCATTTTAACAATTTCTATTTGACTTGTCAAATTAATGGGCCAATCCTATATGTATCAAAACAGAAGCAAAAAGGGTCCATAAATGCAGCATTTTACTGGAGTGTAATAAATTGTCTTGAATAAAAAAACACATTTCTTCACCTTCTGGTAGATGTGAGTAAAAGCCACTGTCACAGCAAGTCAGCCATTTTGAACTTAAAATTTAAAAATTATGGATCTGATCCTACCAACATTTAAATGCTTAACTTTACCTTTGACATGAATGGGACTACTTATGTGTTTAAAGTTAAGGACATCCATTAATGTTCACAGATTTGGACTGGTGGGTAACTGCACTGAAAAGATGGACCATCTCTATTGTGATGCTTTGATTTATTTTACTAAGTTTCCTAAGTGGTCCTTTTATTCTAAACCAAATATTTTATCTTCCTTTTTCTATGCAGTCTCGTTTTAAAAGTCCTGGCTGTAAATCTTCAGTGCACTGGGGTGGTATTAACATAGACAGCTTTTTCCTTTCTCTACTCTGGTTTTGTTCTCCTTTCCATGATTGTTTTAATAATCAAAACATACTATATCAATAAAACTTACTGATATAAACATGAACTCCCCAAACCACATTGTGCAGTTACCAAATAATTAGATCTTGGTATGCACTAGTGCACAAAGGCCGAAAGTTTAAATACTTGAAGGTCTAACAATAAGGGCAAGATTGCAGTTAATACCCCAAAAAGATTTGTGAAACTTAAAAATGTGTTAGAATAAATAATCAGTAGTATCTAAGGCGTTGATTCTGCAATCTGACCCCACTGAAGTTAGTGAGGCTTTGTATGGGCATGGGAGTTCAGCTGTGTGGAACTTGCTGCAGAAATGGAGCATGAATTAGCTCAATTCATGCTGTGTCTGTCTTTTTTGGCATATTGGCATCATGTAAATCTAAAAGAAGTACTCTTCTGGTGTATAGCTTAATGAGGGGGAAAAAACCCAACTCTCCTATAATACAGGTTTGGTTTTTGTTTTCGTTTGACTTTTGGCTGAGATCTGCACCCCAGCTCTGGTCCCTTTATTCTGGGTCAATAAGCTGGAACCATGTAAAGAGCCCCTAAAAGTCCTGGCTGTGACCAGGGCAAGATACCTCTGGCACTGTGGAAGATAGCCGTAAGACTGCCTCCGGAGGACCCCATTACAAGCCCTTGCATATGGAGTGTGGGATGGGGTGTGTTCGAGGTAGGTCTACAGCACTGTGGACATTCTGAGCAGGGCTGGAGCCCAAAGAGACACCTTTATCTTAGGTGTATCTTAGGGTATGTCCATCGTGCAGCTGAGAGTTGTAATTCCTAGCTCCAGCAGATGTACATGCATTAGCTTTGCTGAGTTAGCTCGCTAAAAGTAGTGCTCTGGCCATGGTGGTTCAGATGAGCCACCCAAGTGTGTTCCCATGGATTTGGGCAGCTGGCCAAGGCCATCACCAGCCTAGCTGCGACTACGCTGCTACTTTTGGCATGCTAGCTCAATCAAAGCGAGCATGTGTAAGTCTACCTAGGCCAGAAACTCCACCCTCAGCGGCAGTGTAGTTTCTAAGATTGTATTGGAAAAAAGACGGGGGCAATGGAAAATCTTAACCTTTTGGGTCAAACTGTTTTTGGTAAAGTCTTCCAAAATGAGGATGAAAATACAAACTCACTGGAGTTCTTATTAAAGATAATATTCTATTGTCTTGTAAAACAGAAACTCTGGAGAATATTGCAGCTACTAGAAAATGGTATCAGAGAGCATTCACTCAATTTTCCGTTATTCGTAGAAGAGATTTTGCATCAATAATTTGAGACACTTTAATACGTTTTAATATTATGTAATTATTTTTTAGATCTTGCCCCCAAGTTGCTCATTCTGACTCTCCACAACCTGAGAATTCATATTGTCATCTTCATATTTGATGCAAAAAGGAACATAAGGGTGCTTGGAGATGTGAAGGAGATCTTAAATATATACATGCTTTATTAAGGTTTTAGTCACTCCTGCAAAATCTGCTCATCTATACAAAAAGAAACTTGACTTCATAATCACAGTGAGACACCATGATGCATTTTAGGAGGCACAGCCCAGAGCTCGCAGTGCAGTGGACATCTAAGGTTGCTTTAATCCACCTTTGTACCTTCCTGACCACGGACTGCTCTGGCTTTTGCGAAGCACCTAGCATTGCCCCCATCTTCTTTCCAATACAATCTTAGAAACTAGTGAATCAAACCTTGATTTAAAGAAGTCAGTGAGGTTTGGAAATGTTCTGCAGAAAACACTGCTTTGAATGACATATCCAGTCATTTTTTAAAGGAAGGCTTATAAAGAGATATCTTTAATCTGAAGGAACAGCAGTGTGAGCAGCTGCACGCAACTAATGCAGTCTGGGGAATGGAAGGACAGACCACCAAATCTTCCTCCCACGCAACATTTTCCTCTCATAGAAATTTCTGAAGTAACATACTGTAGTCAATGATTTTAGTTTATTATCCCATTTATTGTGTGATTTATGATTAATCATCTATTATATGATATTCATTGTATGTTAATTAGAATGAATTTGTAGGATTATAAAAGTATAAGATTGATCAGTATTTAGAGGAACCAAGTATGAGGCATGAGTAAGACAAGCTGAAACAGAAGAACCTGTAGGTTGAGGCCTGCAAGACTTTAGCTTAGCTATTTTAGGCCTTGGAGACAAGAAATGATGATAGAAGTGACCAGAAAATAATCCGATACACTAAGATTATGGAAAAAGAGGCACCAACTGGTAAAATAGCAAAAAATTACCCAGAAGATTAATATTAGATCATAAAAATAATGTAAAGGCGCATCTGTCTCCAACATGTGTCTTAAACACAGGATACTGGTTATGCGTCAATGCTAATGACAATAAAGGGAACTTACATAGCCTATAGAAAATTTAGGTCCCTTAAGTTTCCAGGGGACACAGACCAATAAGAGAAAAGAGAGTTGACATTTTTATGGACATGTGCAGAATGTAGATATAGACAGAATCACATTATAAAAGGGGGATGCCCAGAACAGGAAAATTGAGCTCCATATGGGATACTCCAGCAGGAACCATCTCTCTACTGATGATCAAGCCATGAGAGGCCGATTAGACCTTAACACTATTGTTAAGAATGTGAATATAACTAAATTTGTTACTTGTGCATAGGTCTGTATAGAATTTCTATATGCTTGGGTAATCATAACTTTAATTGTAACTTTAATAAAACTCGTAAAACAGTCTAGACCAGTGGTTCTCAGCCTGTTTACTATTGTGGGCCGCATATGCAGCTCTCTGTGTTTTGTGGGCTGCATCCACACAATATATATACTACCTGTATGGCCCTGAGGATGTCACATGGGCCACAGCTGTGTGCTGATTGGGCTGCAAGCAGGCTGCGGGTTGAGGACCACTGGTCTAGACCTTGTACTTGTGAATGTATGTGTGGTCACTACCTTTGGTCTTTATGTGTTCCTAGAGACTCTAACTCTGAAGCAAGTAGCAGAGGTGACATTTACTCTGTTAAGCTTGAAACTGTAGCCACCAGAGCCGAACCCACTGTAGTGTAATACCACATTACAAAATTCACTTTAAATAAAATAAAAGGCTACAATACTGTTCTTCTCTGAGTCTGTCTCCTGCTTATTCTGTTGACTTCTCTTGGGAGACAACTTTTGAAAGAGGAAAAAATATTAAAGTAATAAAACATATAACATAAGTCCCTACCCAACTCACTAGAATGTTACTTAAAAAATACTATGCACACATAACAGCTGTTTATATAGTAGTAATTGCATCTTGTCCAACCCCAAAAGATTCTTAAGTGTGGTGTGCCACAGGTTTCCATGTTGCCAGACCTGTTATTCGGTTTTTATACAGGCCATGAGAAGTCATGAGGTGTGGAATTCTCAGTATGTGTGACATCCAGCATTGTCCCTTATCTCCTCCAACCCATAGGATGAAGTTGAGTGCTTTGCCAATGCCGTGAGATTAGGGTGTGCTTGTGAGTAAGCTAGCTAAAGGTCAGTCCAGGCGAAACTGAGATGGTGATGATCATTGGGGAAGCAGCTGCAGAGATAGCAGAGATAAAAGATTGGCCTCTTTGAGAGTAAATCCAGTATGAGCCTCCAAGTTCCTAACGTAAGGGTAATGTTAGATATTGCTTTTAGACAATCATATGGCAGTGACCAGAATAACTTCCTCCCCCAACCTGTTTGCATCTGGCCAGGAGATTGTGCCCTCTTCACTGGTTGCAGATCTTGCTTCACTACTGCAGTCCACTCTATTTGGGAGAGCTCAGAGGCACAATGTGAGCACATGATTGGATGCACAGAGCTTCTGACTTATTATCCTGGTTCTGAATCTGACTCCTGCTGGGCACTGGGGAAAATCACTCAACATCTTTGCCTCAACTACTCCAGTTTTGAAAGTGGGATAATACTCATCTACTGAAAGGTGTTATAAGGATTATCAAATTTGTAAACAGCATTGAAGATGGACTGTGCTACATAAATGCTAAGTATTTTATTAAAAAAAATTATCTTCTTGGTTAGCTACAGATGCTACTCACAAAACTATCCAGTCCTCTTCAAAAAACAAAAATTCCACATTTGCTGGTAGGTTGCTCTGGTATAATTATAAAGACCAACACAGGATAAAGCCTGACTGTAAGGGCTTATCTACAGGGTGTGACAAAGTGTGCCAACGGAGTGTTATTTGTAAAGTGCTCTAATTGCTCCACAAAGACCTTGCTAGAATGCCCTAAAAGGTACATAGTTCACATGGATGCTAAATTAACTAGGTACCTTTTAGATCATGCCAGCAGGAAGAACCTGCCTACCTGTGGGACAGTTAGAGTACAACATAGTAGAATACTTCACAAATTGCATCCCTCCAATGCGGTTTGCCAGCTCTATTTAGACAAGCCATAAGCCCCACCTTTCAGATCCTTCTTTCTCCAATCCATTAATGCTTCAGTTTAGCTGGTGGTTTGTTTAATGTCTGGTTTTCTTTTCCTTATAGTACCTCTTCATCCTTGCTCCTCTTCATCAGATTTTGAGACTCACCTCTCTAGATCAGATACATCTTTTGGTTAACTTTATTGTTCATTCAAGATCAAATTGATGTTGATGTGGTGGCTTTCTCTTTACAGTTAGTAGCTTTTCCTTTTTTATTCCCTTTTTAGGTCATCTAATCCCTTTTTATTGGCTACAAGACCAAAGGATTTCCAGTTGAGGTATGGAATTGGTAACCTGTACTATGTACTTGCAGCATATATTGCAACTAATTAACTCAGGCATATTTCAGAATTCTAAATTGTATGTGCTTGTTTTGTATTTAACAAACTGAAGTGTGTCTTAAAAATAGAGCAGTGAAATAATCAATATAAAAGCAATACTTAACTGCAACATTTACATGGAGAGAACATAGAAATGAAGTTAAGCAAACCATACGTGTCCTGTCCCGGAGATTCCTAATCACATAGCACATGTGCACTCAAAGGCTCTCTCCACACCAGGAGCATAATTGTGGTACCTGCAAAGTTGACTAAATCTGTTTATTGGTAGGATGCTAGCCTGGTTTTCCTGAGGATCACCTTGGGGCATTACTACCTAGCGACTAAAGGAATAGTGATAGAAACCTGCCAGCAATTATTCTGTTTTGCCACAGTTGTAACTAACTGTATTCTGATTCTAGTGTGGACCAAGCCTAACGCACTCATCTTAAGAACTTATTGTTCGTTAATACAGCAATAGTGCTAAGACCTACATAAGCTGAAGAATGTACAAAGGGTAGGAGAAAGGAAGAGTCATCCCCATTTTATAGTTGGGGTACAGAGTTATTAAATGACTTGGCCAAGCTCTCACAGGTAGTGTATAGAAGAGCTAGGAATTGAACATAGGTCTTGAAATCCCTTTGCAGTGCCATTACTACAAGACCATCTTTCCTCTGATCTGTTATTCCTGTGATATTTTACTCCAAACAATGGCATGACAACCACTTCTGTATTTTAAATATTCCCTTGTTTATTTTTAAAAAAAGCTTATAGAACAATTTTATCTAATTTCTGAATCCTGCATTGAATGACCCAAGCTGTAATGTTACTGTAAAATACTGTAGGATGTTTTGAAAAATCTATCTAGGATTCACAGTATGTAGTAACTCTGTTGGAGACAACTATAACTTCATAATTTAATTCTTCTCTTAGCCATTACTTTATGTAAACTCATAAATAAAATCCTTTTATTATACTTATAACAGTTTTTGTCTTTGGTACAAACTATTGTATTATATCTATAGAAATTCCATGAACACTTCCATTTTCCTCACATTTTGGACCCCCAGTGAGCAAGGGCACCCCAATTTCTTGGTGGAATCCAAGATATCCTAGGTTCTTTTGTGTACTCCCATTCCCAAATACATTCATATAAATGCAGATTTGTAGTAAGGCAAGAATGCAGTAGCATTGGTAAAACTAGTAATTTCTAACAGTATTTCAGTCAGGAGTGATATGGGATACAAGATAGCTTTGGAGAAAAGGCATTTTTCTCTTCCTTTTTGTGCCATATGAAGTTCATTTTGCTTAGCCTGACTTTCTGGTTGCTTTTAACTTCTTAGATCTTCGTTTTCATGCTGAAATTTGGCATATTTGTTCTCAGTCTGGAAATAAATTTGTAAAGTTTGAATAAATACAGTCATGTAATTTTTTTGAGAATTAAAACAATCAAAGGCTGCAGGGAGAGGAATACTTGTCTTATTACATTTAAATGTAACTTGTGAATAGCTGTAGTGCACGAGTGGTAGCAGTTTGGCAGGAGCATAGCCCCTAAATCACAGATATGTTATTAATGTTCTGGTGAAAACTGGGTGTGATCTGTCAATGTTAGTAAATATATTTAGTAAATTAACACTTGTTTTTGTAAATCAGCTCACATTGGCTCTGCACATGCAGACCAACTGGCTAAGCAGCATTTCTGCAGAAAAGGACCTGGGGATTACAGTGGACGGGAAGCTGGATATGAGTCAGCAGTGTGCCCTTGTTGCGAAGAAGGCCAACAGCATATTGGGCTGTATTAGAAGGAGCATTGCCAGCAGATCGAAGGAAGTGATTATTCCCCTCTATTTGACACTGGTGAGGGCACACCTGGAGTATTGCATCCAGTTTTGATCCCCCCACTACAGAAGGGATGTGGACACATTGGAGAGAGTCCAGCGGAGAGCAACAAAAATGATTAGGGGGCTGGGGCACATGACTTACAAGGAGAGGCTGAGGGAACTGGGGTTATTTAGTCTGCAGAAGAGAAGAGTGAGGGGGGATTTGATAGCAGCCTTCAACTACCTGAAGGGGGGTTCCAAAGAGGATGGAGCTCGGCTGTTCTCAGTGGTGGCAGATGACAGAACAAGAAGCAATGGTCTCAAGTTGCAGTGGGGGAGGTCTAGGTTGGATATTAGGAAACACTATTTCACTAGAAGGGTGGTGAAGAACTGGAATGGGTTACCTAGGGAGGTAGTGGAATCTCCATCCTTAGAGGTTTTTAAGGCCCAGCTTGACAAAGCCTTGGCTGGGGTGATTTAGTTGGTGTTGGTCCTGCTTTGAGCAGGGGATTGGACTAGATGGCCTCCTGAGGTCTCTTCCAACCCTAATCTTCTATGATTCTGTGCATGCAAATGTTAAGAAGGTCTGTAGAGTTCTGTGTCCTTCCATATGACACTTGAAGCTGTGTAGGGAAAGGAAGTGCAGAAGGACCCCTGCCTGCATCCACACAATGAGAGGAGGTGGGTAGGAAATGAGATAGCTTTGAGCATCGGCCTGCTAAACCCAGGGTTATGAGCTCAATCCTTGAGGGGGCCATTTAGGGATCTAGGACAAAAAGTGGGGTTCTGTTTTGAGCAGGGGGTTGGACTAGATGACCTCCTGAGGTCCCTTGCAACCTTTGGATTCTATGATTTTCTTGCAATGCTGTATTAGGAGGAGAACATCACCCGACAGACATTTAAATTTTTTATTTAACTAAAACAACAATGTTATGTATTCTGGATTTTTTTCTTCAACAGCAAACATATAATATTTTAACAAAAACAAGCATATCAATTTTTGAATTTAGTTAAACATTCAAGTTTTTTAGAATCAGGTTTGTTTTTGTTAAAATTGTTTTTAACTAAAATAGTTAAATGAAATACTTTAAAAAAAAACAAAAATTAAATCAACTATGTCAGCTAGGTCAACATGAGAAACTTAAAATATTGGCTTCAGTCATCTTCACCTTCATTTTCCTGTTTGTTCATAATCTGGAAAAGAAAAACAAGCTTTCCTGCTTTTTCAGGTCCCAAATGATTTCTGTAGAAACCAACGTGGCAAGAGCTAGAAAACCAGGCCTCTGGAGTAGATGGGGTTACTGCGTGGACTCAGCTCTGCACTCTCCATTGTGTGCTGTGACTTTTTAAGCCCTGCCACTTGGTGCTAGGGACTCGCTCATGGGGAAACCAAGGTCAGTGGCTAGTTCCCAGAGGCAGTTTTAACGGGGCATGGCTGTTCCTTCATGTGATCCAGAGGCTGATCTGATCTGTCCTCTGGCAGGTGATCTCCTCCGTCATTCCCAATGATGAATACATCGGATTTAAGCCTCTCAGGCCACAGAGACAGGGCTTTTTACGAACCCAGTGTCAACGCTGTGCAGGCTTCAAAATGGATTCCTTGAGGACCTGCTCCATGATTTTGCCAGGGACTGAAGTGAGACTTCAAAAACAGACTCCAACGAGAGACTGCTGAATTGGAATTAATTTGCAAACTGGATACAATTAACTTAGGCTTGAAAAAAGACTGGGAGTGGATGGGTCATTACACAAAGTAAAACTATTTCCCCATGTTTATTCCCCCGCTCACCCCCTCCCCCACTGTTCCTCAGATGTTCTTGTCAACTGCTAGAAATGGCCCAGCTTGATTATCACTACAAAAGATTCCCCCCCCCGCCCCCCCGCTGTCCTGCTGGTAATAGCTCACCTTACCTGATCACTCTCATTACAGTGTGTATGGTAACACCCATTGTTTCATGTTCTCTGTGTATATAAATCTCCCCACTGTATTTTCCACTGAATGCATCCGATGAAGTGAGCTGTAGCTCATGAAAGCTTATGCTCAAATAAATTTGTTAGTCTCTAAGGTTCCACAAGTACTCCTTTTATATTTTGTTTGTGACCTCAAATTGTACAGCTATCTTCAGCGTTGCTGACTCTTTTGATATTTTGGGTTTTCCTTAAAGCTCCAGTTTTTGAAGTCAGATATAATTATGTGAGAATATCGGCCTTAATTATTTTTTAAAAAGTTTCTAGTTTCCTTATGGCTGTGCAGAAAAGCTGAAAATGTGAATCCTAAAGGTTCACAGAGCCAATAAATAGAAACCAAAATTCATTATCGTTTCTTCTTCAGCTCTGTGTAAGCTCAAAAGTTTCTCTCTCTCACCAACAGAAGCTGGTCCAGTAAAAGATATTACCTCACCCACCTTGTCTCTCTAATATCCTGGGACTGACACAGCTACACCTACACTGCATATAACAACAACTACATCAGGGTCTCTGTCTGTACAGTGTTGTTGTAGCTGTGTAGATCCCAGAATATTACAGAGTCAAGGTGGGTGAGGTAATATCTTTTATTGGACCAACTTTTCTTGGTGAGAGAGAGACAAGCTTCTCTCTTACCAACAGAAGTTGGTTCAATAAAAGATATTACCTCACCCATAATTGTTGTTGTCAGTTAAAATGACTACATTTGTCACTGAAGACTACTCCTGTTGAAATATTTGATTTCCTTGGCAGTCTGTTGGTTGCTCTGTAGGCTTCAGTGTTAGTGTCAAGGTTCCTCCCCACTCTGAACTCTAGGGTACAGATGTGGGGACCTGCATGAAAAACCTCCTAAGCTTATCCTTACCAGCTTAGGTCAAAACTTCCCCAAGGTATAAAATATTCCACCCTTTGTCCTTGGATTGGCCGCTACCACCAAACTAATACTGGTTACTGGGGAAAAGCTGTTTGGACACGTCTTTCCCCCCAAAATACTTCCCAAAACCTTGCACCCCACTTCCTGGACAAGGTTTGGTAAAAAGCCTCACCAATTTGCCTAGGTGACTACAGACCCAGACCCTTGGATCTTAAGAACAATGAACAATCCTCCCAACACTTGCACCCCCCCCTTTCCTGGGAAATGTTGGATAAAAAGCCTCACCAATTTGCATAGGTGACCACAGACCCAAACCCTTGGATCTGAGAACAATGAAAAAGCATTCAGTTTTCTTACAAGAAGACTTTTAATAAAAATAGAAGTAAATAGAAATAAAGAAATTCCCCCTGTAAAATCAGGATGGTAGATACCTTACAGGGTAATTAGATTCAAAACATAGAGAACCCCTCTAGGCAAAACCTTAAGTTACAAAAAAGATACACAGACAGAAATAGTTATTCTATTCAGCACAGTTCTTTTCTCAGCCATTTAAAGAAATCATAATCTAACACGTACCTAGCTAAATTACTTACTAAAAGTTCTAAGACTCCATTCCTGGTCTATCCCCAGCAAAGACAGAATATAGACAGACACACAGACCCTTTGTTTCTCTCCCTCCTCCCAGCTTTTGAAAGTATCTTGTCTCCTCATTGGTCATTTTGGTCAGGTGCCAGCGAGGTTACCTTTAGCTTCTTAACCCTTTACAGGTGAGAGGAGCTTTCCCCTTGCCAGGAGGGATTTCAAAGGGGTTTACCCTTCCCTTTATATTTATGACACGCCCCCCAAATCTCAGCTAGGGTGAAACACTGGCTGGGATTTCTTCCTGGAGCTCTAGGAAAAACAGAGTTAATAAGACAGATGCATCTCTAAATATACTACCAAGTACATAAAGACTAACAATATTTTCTACATCTCAAGGACGATTTTAACCAGTTGATTCTGGGAAACTTTCACGGGAGAGTGCATCAGCCACTTTGTTAGAAGCTCCTGAGATGTGTTGGATGTCGAAATCAAAATCTTGGAGAGCTAAACTCCAGCGAAGAAGTTTTTTGTTAGTTTCTTTTACGGTGTGAAGCCACTTCAGTGCAGCATGGTCGGTTTGCAGGTGGAAACGCCGTCCCCAAACATATGGGCGTAGCTTTTCCAGAGCGTAGACAATGGCGTAACATTCTTTTTCAGTGACTGACCAGTTGCTTTCCCTCTCAGACAGTTTTTTGCTGAGAAACACTACAGGGTGGAATTCTTGATCAGGTCCTGCATTAAAACTGCTCCCACACCACGCTCAGACGCATCTGTGGTTACTAGGAACGGTTTGTCAAAGTCTGGGGCCCTTAGTACAGGGTCAGACATGAGTGTCGCTTTAAGCTTGTTAAAGGCCTTCTGACACTTTTCGGTCCACTGAACAGCATTTGGCTGTTTCTTTTTGGTTAGGTCTGTCAGTGGGGCGGCGATTTGGCTGTATTGCAGTACAAATGGTCTGTAATAACCGGCCAAGCCTAAGAAGGATTGAACCTGTTTCTTTGACTTTGGGACAGGCCACTTTTGGATGGCATCCACTTTGGCCTGTAGGGGGCTGATAGTTCCTTGACCCACCTGGTGTCCAAGGTAAGTCACTCTGTTTAGGCCTATTTGACACTTCTTAGCCTTAACAGTTAGTCCTGCCTCCCTTATGCGCTCAAGGACTTTTTGTAGATGTTCCAGGTGGTCTGCCCAGGAATCCGAAAATATGGCCACATCGTCAAGGTAGGCGACTGCATATTCTCCTAATCCCACTAGGAGACCATCTGCAAGTCTTTGGAAGGTGGCGGGTGCATTTCGCAGCCCGAAAGGGAGTACATTAAATTCATACAGCCCAAGATGTGTGGTGAAGGCTGACCTTTCCTTGGCAGATTCATCTAGCGGTACCTGCCAGTACCCCTTGGTTAAGTCCAAGGTAGAGATGAACTGGGCCCATCCCAGTTTCTCTAATAGTTCATCTGTGCGGGGCATTGGATAGTTGTCTGGGCGAGTTACAGCATTTAGCTTACGGTAGTCCACGCAAAAACGTATTTCCCCATCTGGTTTGGGAACTAGAACCACTGGAGATGCCCATGCACTTTCAGATGGGCGGATTACACCCATCTGTAACATATCCTGGATCTCCCGTTCTATAGCAGTTTTAGCTTGAGGAGACACCTGGTAAGGTTGGACCCTAATTGGGTGAGCATTACCTGTGTCAATGGAGTGGTATGCCCGTTCAGTCAGTCCTGGGGTGGCTGAGAACGTTGGCGCGTAGGTAGTGCACAGCTCCTTGATCTGCTGTCGCTGCATACACCCAAGGGTCATGGAAAGTTTCACCTCTTCCACACCACCAGCACATTTCCCTTCGTAGTAGACACCTTCAGGCCACTCAGCGTCGTCTCCTCCCTGGGCTGTAAACTGACAAACCTTTAATTCTCTGGAATAAAAGGGCTTTGGAGAATTAGTATGGTACACCTTAGGCTTTTGGTTGGAGGTGGGGAATGCTATGAGATAATTAACAGCTCCCAGGTGCTCCTGGACCATGAATGGCCCTTCCCACGATGCTTCCATTTTATGGGCCTGGAGCGCCTTTAAGACCATGACCTGGTCCCCTACTTTGAAGGAACGCTCTCTGGCATGTTTATCATACCAGGCTTTTTGCTCTTTTTGAGCATCCTGTAAGTTTTCTTTAGCAAGGGCTAAAGAGGTTCGGAGGGTGTTTTGTAGGTTGGTTACAAAGTCCAGAATGTTAGTTCCTGGAGAAGGTGTAAATCCCTCCCATTGCAGCTTCACCAACTGCAATGGGCCCTTAACCTCACGGCCATATACAAGTTCAAATGGAAAACCCTAAACTGGGGTGTGGTACAGCTCTGTAGGCAAAGAGCAACTGCTGCAACACTAGGTCCCAATCATTGGAGTGCTCATTTACAAATTTACGTATCATGGCCCCCAAAGTTCCATTAAACTTCTCCACCATGCCATTTGTTTGATGGTGGTAAGGAGTGGCAACCAAGTGATTTACCCCATGAGCTTCCCAAAGGTTTTCCATAGTTCCTGCCAGGAAATTAGTCCCTGCATCTGTGAGGATGTCGGAGGGCCAACCTACCCTGGCAAAAATGTCTGCTAGTGCCTGGCACACACTTTTAGCCCTGGTGTTGCTTAGAGCTACTGCTTCCGGCCATCGGGTGGCAAAATCCATGAAAGTCAGTATGTACTGCTTTCCTCTGGGTGTCTTTTTTGGAAAAGGACCCAGAATATCCACAGCTACTCGCTGAAATGGAACTTCAATGATGGGGAGTGGCTGGAGAGGGGCTTTGACCTGGTCTTGGGGTTTTCCCACTCTTTGGCACACCTCACAAGACTGGACATAGGTAGAAACATCCTTGCCCATTCCCTCCCAGTGGAATGACCCCCGCAAACGGTCTTTGGTCCTGTTCACCCCAGCATGGCCACTAGGGTGATCATGGGCTAAGTTCAAGAGCGTGGCCCGGTATTTAGTTGGAACTACCAACTGTCTCTGAGGATGCCAGTCTTCCTGGTGTCCCCCAGAAAGAGTTTCCTTGTATAAAAGTCCTCTTTCTACAACAAACCTGGATCGATTTAAAGAGCTGAGAGGTGGTGGGTTGCTCTGTGCCGCCGTCCAAGCTCTCTGGAGGCTTTCATCTGCTTCCTGTTCGGTCTGGAACTGTTCCCTTGATGCTGGAGACATCAGTCCCTCATTGGATTGTGGACCTAGGCTTGGTCCCTCTGGAAGCGATATAGGGGATGGAGCTGTTTCTGTTGACTGTGAACCGCTCTCCGCTGGTGCACTATGTTGGGATTCAGGCTCCGGCTGAGCCTCTTGTGTAGGGTTATCAGCTGCTGCCAGTTCAGGTTCGGTGGGGCCCTCTGGTGTTGAGGTTGCAAGTACTGGATTCAGTGCTGACACTGGGTCTGGTGTTGGTTGTTTGGCTGGTTCCGGTTCTGGGACTGGTTCCATCTGGGTCTCTGGGACTGGATCCACTACTGCTGTTGCAGACATTGGCCTGGGGTCCGGGTCCATCACCTCTGACCGGGTCCTGATAGAAGTTTCCGGAACAGAGCTAGGCCTCACTGCTTGTTTAGCCTGGTTGTGGGTGACCGTTCCCACCCTCTTGGCCTGCTTCACATGATTGGCCAAGTCTTCCCCCAACAGCATGGGGATGGGATAATCATCATAGACTGCAAAGGTCCACGTTCCTGACCAGCCCTTGTACTGGACAGGCAACTTGGCTGTAGGCAAATTGAAAGAGTTGGACTTGAAGGGTTGAATCGTCACTTGGATCTCTGGGTTGATTAAATTGGGGTCCACTAAGGAAGCATGGATAGCTGACACTTGTGCTCCGGTGTCCCTCCACGCAGTGACCTTCTTCCCGCCCACTCTCACAGTTTCCCTCCGCTCCAAGGGTATCTGGGAGGTATCTGGGCCTGCAGACCTCTGGTGTGATTCCGGTGCAATGAACTGTAATCTGTTGGGGTTCTTGGGGCAGTTGGCCTTTACATGCCCCAGCTCGTTACATTTAAAACATCGTCCAGCTGACGGGTCACTGGGGCGAGGTGGGTTGCTGGAGAATGGGGTGGTGGGACGATAAGGGGTCTGGAGGGTTCTTTGGGAGGTAGGTGGGGCTTTGGGCGGCCCCCGGTAATAGGGTGTGGTCTGGGGTTGTCCCTTCTGGTCTCCACTCCAACTGCAACCAGTTTTCTTCTTCTCTGCCACCTCCACCCATCTGGCTCCAATCTCTCCTGCCTCGATTACAGTTTTGGGCTTCCCATCTAGTACATATCTTTCTATTTCCTCAGGAACCCCCTCTAAGAATTGTTCCATTTGCATTAGGAAGGGCAAATTTACTGGAGACTCACCACTTGCTCCTGATATCCAGGCATCCCAATGTTCACAACGTGGTAGGCATGTCGGGTAAATGACATGTCTGGTTTCCACCTTAGGGCTCTGAACCTCCGACGAGACTGCTCGGGTGTTATCCCCATTCTGACTCTCGCCTTGGATTTAAATAGTTCATACTTGTTCATGTGTTCTTTAGGCATTTCAGCTGCCACCTCAGCTAAGGGTCCACTGAGCTGTGGCCTCAGCTCTACCATGTATTGGTCGGTAGAGATGCTGTACCCAAGGCAGGCCCTTTCGAAGTTTTCTAAGAAGGCCTCAGTATCATCACCTGCCTTGTAGGTGGGGAACTTTCTGGGATGGGAAGTGGTACTTGGAGAAGGATTGCTAGGGTTTGTTGGGATATTCCGCTGAGCCTTTATCTTCTCCACCTCCTCCACATGCTTCCTCTCTTTTTCCTTCTCCTCCAGTTCTTTGGCCCTTGCTTCCATTTCTTTGACCCTTGCTTCCATTTTCAGCCGCATGAGTTCTATCTGTCTTTCATGTTCCCTTTGTTTTTCCACAGCCTGAAATCTGGCTAATTCCAGCTTTTGTCGAGCCGTGGATTTTGTCATTCTAACCTCTCTGTTTTTAACTAACTTTACACCCAAGGTTTAGAAATAAACAAAACTTGGCTGTAAAATTTTGCTGTGCTGGAATAGAATACCTATTCTCTGATAGTGATTGTCAGCCTACAGAAAAAGACAATTCCCTTGTCTCTGTTCTGGGCCCAAATCAAAGCAAAAAACCTCCAACTACTTGGAAACCTGCTTACCAGCAGCCCAAAGGAAAAAAAAATTTCCTTTTCAAACCTGTGCTCCTTGTAAACAAAAAAATTAAAATCCTAAAAGAAAACCCTGCCACTTTTGTCTCCAGGCAACTGGGTAGAATACCCCCCGCTGTTTACTTTTAGAAAAAAAAAAAACCTCTGGGTTGGAAGACTGTGAATTTCCCTGCAGGAGTTAAGTACCCTGCCTCCAGGCAAAGAAAACCTGCAATTCACAAAGATAATCCCCTTTTGTCTCAGCTCTGGCTCCAAAGCAGAGAGAAAACAAGCTGCTTTTCCAGCAGCTCCAAAGGAAAAAAAAATTTCCTTTTTAAAATCTGTATTTCTAGTTCAAAAAATCTCAAAATGATTTCAGGTTAATCCCACCACTCTGCCACCATGTCAAGGTTCCTCCCCCACTCTGAACTCTAGGGTACAGATGTGGGGACCTGCATGAAAAACCTCTTAAGCTTATCTTTACCAGCTTAGGTCAAAACTTCCCCAAGGTACAAAATATTCCACCCTTTGTCCTTGGATTGGCCGCTACCACCAAACTAATACTGGTTACTGGGGAAAAGCTGTTTGGACACGTCTTTCCCCCCAAAATACTTCCCAAAACCTTGCACCCCACTTCCTGGACAAGGTTTGGTAAAAAGCCTCACCAATTTGCCTAGGTGACTACAGACCCAGACCCTTGGATCTTAAGAACAATGAACAATCCTCCCAACACTTGCACCCCCCCCTTTCCTGGGAAATGTTGGATAAAAAGCCTCACCAATTTGCATAGGTGACCACAGACCCAAACCCTTGGATCTGAGAACAATGAAAAAGCATTCAGTTTTCTTACAAGAAGACTTTTAATAAAAATAGAAGTAAATAGAAATAAAGAAATTCCCCCTGTAAAATCAGGATGGTAGATACCTTACAGGGTAATTAGATTCAAAACATAGAGAACCCCTCTAGGCAAAACCTTAAGTTACAAAAAAGATACACAGACAGAAATAGTTATTCTATTCAGCACAGTTCTTTTCTCAGCCATTTAAAGAAATCATAATCTAACACGTACCTAGCTAGATTACTTACTAAAAGTTCTAAGACTCCATTCCTGGTCTATCCCCAGCAAAGACAGAATATAGACAGACACACAGACCCTTTGTTTCTCTCCCTCCTCCCAGCTTTTGAAAGTATCTTGTCTCCTCATTGGTCATTTTGGTCAGGTGCCAGCGAGGTTACCTTTAGCTTTTTAACCCTTTACAGGTGAGAGGAGCTTTCCCCTTGCCAGGAGGGATTTCAAAGGGGTTTACCCTTCCCTTTATATTTATGACAGTTAGTTTAAAAATTTTATGTTTGTTAAGAAAATATGTACACTGTAGATGCAAATAGTCTAAATATTTATTAATTAGATGACTGGCTCCCAAACTTCACAGCCACGGATTTAAGGTGCATTTGCTGATCCTCTGCAAAAAGCTGGTTGGTAACATATTGGCAGCCCTCCGCCTTGTTTCCAGCTATTACATAACATTTGAGACAGCTAAACATTACATGAAGTGCTGTCCTACTATTGCATTTCCATATAAGCAATTCTGTAGTTGCCACAGAGATGCCCTGTGACTGTCTCACCAGCTACCTCCCCTCCCATTTGCAGTCTCTCTGTGGAGATACAATCCATGTGATAAAAATGTTTTTGAGAACTCCTGAAATACAGTTAGGCATTGGATAGAAGGTTGAGTTTTAAAATCAATCAACTGACATGTTCAGTATGTCTGTAGTATGAAACTATTTTTGAATGGAAATTTGACCCAATAACTAGTGTGGCAAGGCACCTCCTTTGCCTCATCTGCCTCAGTGATTCTCAGTGGTGGGGGGCCTAGAGTAAATCAGTCCTACTCTGGAGGTTTTTAATTCTTCGCGGCTGTTTATTTTTCAGTATTTACAAGATGGGTCTCAGTGTAGGCCCAAGTAGTTCTCTTAAGCAAAACAAAATTCCCTAAACAAGAAATACCTTTCCCTGCCCCCTCTCCGGCACGTTGCATTAGGATGCTGGTTTCTGATCACCAGTCCTTCCCCACACATCTGTTAACTTGGTTGTTTCCCCTATAGGGAGGAGAGGAGCCTTCCACCCAGGCAAAGACTTTTTTCTCTGCTGCAGCTTGTGTCTCATCTCTCTTCCCGCTCTCTCACCGGAAGAGGAGTTTTTAAAGGTCACTCGCCATTAATGCTGGAACTAGGGGCGTTGGGGGTGCTGCTGCTCTCCCTGGCTTGAAGTGGTTTTCATCATATACAGGGTTTACAGTGTGGTTCAATGGTTCTCAGCACCCCCGCCATACAAATTGTTCCAGCACCCTGTCACCAGCAGCCCTTAATTGGACTCAGGTGTCTCTAGTTAACCTGAGGTAACCTCTTTAACTCATAGGGAGAAGGGCTTTTACCATTCTAGGGCTGATATACCTGCCTTCCACCTGTCAGCTGTCAGGCCTCTCTTTGTCACATATTTCCCCCATCTCCCTCCACTCAACATGGTGGTGTTGGGCTAAGAAATGGTGTACCCTTAACAGGTCACCAGCGCTGACATATGTTGCACCCTGAAGTGGAATGGTTGTAGTGACAGGAACCATCTTGTTATCTTTGCATTTTTTTCTTTGTTCCAGTGCATCAACAACCACGGGCGCCGTGGTCTGTAATGAGGGTAAAGCGCCATCTGAGCAGGTAATACCAGTGGGTTTCCTTGGCCCATTTTATTGCAAGGCATTCCTTCTCCACTATGGTGTACTTTTGTTCTCTGGGAAGGCGTTTCCTACTGAGGTGCAAGACTGGGTGTTCTTCGTCTCCTACCATTTGAGAAAGTTAGAGCTCCCAACCCTGCTTTGGAGGCATCTGTTTGTAATATGAACTTTCACAAAGTCTGGGGCTACTAACACTGGATTACTGCAAAGGGCTGTCCTCAGATCTGCAAAAGCTTCTTCAGCTGCATCTGTACATTTTACTATGTTTGGGCCTCTGGCCTCAGATTCATCAAACGGTATGCTCAGGTGGCGAATGAACACAGCAGAAAGCAAGCTCTTGGCCAGATGGGGAATGAACTGCCTGTAATACCCCACTATCCCCAGAAATGCTCTGACCTGTTTCTTCCTGATTAATGAAGGCCAACTTGGTATCACCCTCTATCTTGTTCAGTTGGGGTTTCACTACACCTCTCCCCATGATGTACCAGAGATTTTTGGCTTCCACTAGCCCTATTGCATCTTTGGATGGATTAGTGGTGAGGCCTGCTTTCTCATATTCCACCTTTTCTAGGTGTGTCTCCCAGTCTTGGCTGTGTATGACCACATCATCCAAGTAAGTGGCTGCATACTTGGCATGTGGGTGTAATAGCTTATTGATGAGTTGTTAGAAGGTTGCTGGAGCCCCATGTAATCCAAAAGAGAGGATGGTATACTAGTGCAAGCCTTTTGGTGTAGAAAAGGCAGTCTTCTTTTTGGCCTCCTTTGCCAATACCCTTTGGTCAGGTCAAGAATATACAAGAATCTTACTTTTACGAAATGGCCAGTCAGTTTGTCTATCCAAGGTATGGGATATGCATTGAATTGTGACACCTTGTTTAGTTTTCGGAAGTCACTGCAGAACCTCGTGGTACTATCTGGTTTAGATACCAGAATGATTGGGCTGGATCATTGATTAATGGAATTCTTCAATGACTCCCAGCTTCAGAATTGTCTTAACTTCTGATCTCCTTCTTTTTAACCTGCAGGATCCAACATGGTTTAACCTTCACCTGTACTCCGGGATTTATGATGATGGGGTGATGAGCTTCTGTGGTTCAGCTTGGCTTCTCTGAGAACACATCATGGTTCCATTCAATCATTTTGATGACCTCTCTAAATTGTTCAGGGGTCAATTCGGGAAATATTTTTACTTCTCCCTGAGGTCTATTTTCTTTGGGTACTGTCTTTTGGGTGACTGTTGCTCCAGCTTTTGGCTATAAAATTGTGGAATTCATAGAATCATAGGGTTAGAAGGGACCTCAGGAGGTCATCTAGTCTAACCCCCTGCTCAAAGCAGGACCAATCCCCAACTAAATCATCCCAGGCAGGGCTTTGTCAAGCCTGACCTTAAAAACTTCTAAGGAAGGAGATTCCTCTACCTCCCTAAGTAACGCATTCCAGTGTTTCACCACCCTCCTAGTGAAAAAGTTTTTCCTAATATCCAACTAAACCTCCCCCACTGCAACTTGAGACCATTACTCCTCGTTCTGTCATCTGCTACCACTGAGAACAGTCTAGATCCATCCTCTTTGGAACCCCCTTTCAGGTAGTTGAAAGCAGCTATCAAATCCCCCCTCATTCTTCTCTTCCACAGACTAAACAATCCCAGTTCCCTCAGCCTCTCCTCATAAGTCATGTGTTCCAGTCCCCTAATCATTTTTGTTGCCCTCCGCTGGACGTTTTCCAATTTCTCCACATCCTTCTTGTAGTGTGGGGCCCAAAACTGGACACAGTACTCCAGATGAGGCCTCACCAATGTCGAATAGAGGGGAACGATCACGTCCCTCGATCTGCTGGCAATGCCCCTACTTACACATCCCAAAATGCCATTGGCCTTCTTGGCAACAACGGCACACTGTTGACTCATATCCAGCTTCTCGTCCACTGTAACCCCTAGGTGCTTTTCTGCAGAACTGCTGCCGAGCCATTTGGTCCCTAGTCTGTAGCGGTGCATGGGATTCTTCCGTCCTAAGTGCAGGACTCTGCACTTGTCCTTGTTGAAGCTCATCAGATTTCTTTTGGCCCAATCTTCCAATTTCTCTAGGTCCCTCTGTATCCTATCCCTACCCTCTAGCGTATCTATCTCTCCTCCCAGTTTAGTGTCATCTGCAAACTTGCTGAGGGTGCAATCCACACCATCCTCCCAGATCATTTGTGAAGATATTGAACAAAACCGGCCCCAGGACCGACCCTTGGGGCACTCCACTTGATACCAGTTGCCGACTAGACATGGAGCCATTGATCACTACCTGTTGAGCCTGACAATCTAGCCAACTTTCTATCCACCTTATAGTCCATTCATCCAGTCCATTCTTCTTTAACTTGCTGGCAAGAATACTGTAGGAGACCGTGTCAAAAGCTTTGCTAAAGTCAAGGAACAACACATTCACTGCTTTCCCCTCATCCACAGAGCCAGTTATCTCGTCACAGAAGGCAATTAGATTAGTCAGGCATGACTTGCCCTTGATGAATCCATGCTGACTGTTCCTGATCACTTTCCTCTCCTCTAAGTGCTTCAGAATTGATTCCTTGAGGACCTGCTCCATGATTTTTCCAGGGACTGAGGTGAGGCTGACTGGCCTGAAGTTCCCAGGATCCTCCTTCTTCCCTTTTTTAAAAATGGGCACTACATTAGCCTTTTTCCAGTCGTCTGGGACTTCCCCCGATCGCCGTGAGTTTTCAAAGATAATGGCCAATGGCTCTGCAATCGCATCCGCCAACTCCTTTAGCACTCTAGGATGCAGCGCATCCGGCCCCATGGACTTGTGCTCGTCCAGCTTTTCTAAATAGTCCCAAACCACTTCTTTCTCCACAGAGGGCTGGTCACCTCCTCCCCATGCTGTGCTGCCCAGTGCAGTAGTCTGGGAGCTGACCTTGTTCGTGAAGACAGAGACAAAAAAAGCATTGAGTACATTAGCTTTTTCCACATCCTCTCTCACTAGGTTGCCTCCCTCATTCAGTAAGGGGCCCACACTTTCCTTGACTTTCTTCTTGTTGCTAACATACCTGAAGAAACCCTTCTTGTTACTCTTAACATCTCTTGCTAGCTGCAACTCCAGGTGTGATTTGGCCTTCCTGATTTCACTCCTGCATGCCCGAGCAATATTTTTATACTCTTCCCTGGTCATTTATCCAATCTTCCACTTCTTGTAAGCTTCTTTTTTGTGTTTAAGATCAGCAAGGATTTCACTGTTAAGCCAAGCTGGTCGCCTGCCATATTTACTATTCTTTCTATGCATCAGGATGGTTTGTCCCTGTAACTTCAATAAGGATTCTTTAAAATACAGCCAGCTCTCCTGGTCTCCTTTCCCCCTCATGTTATTCTCCCAGGGGATCCTGCCCATCAGTTCCCTGAGGGAGTCAAAGTCTGCTTTTCTGAAGTCCAGGGCCCGTATTCTGCTGCTCTCCTTTCTTCCTTGTGTCAGGATCCTGAACTCGACCATCTCATGGTCACTGCCTCCCAGGTTCCCCTCCACTTTTGCTTCCCCTACTAATTCTTCCTGGTTTATGAGCAGCAGGTCAAGAAGAGCTCTGCCCCTAGTTGGTTCCTGCAGCACTTGCACCAGGAAATTGTCCCCTACACTTTCCAAAAACTTCCTGGATTGTCTGTGCACTGCTGTATTGCTCTCCCAGCAGATATCAGGGTGATTGAAGTCTCCCATGAGAACCAGGGCCTGCGATCTAGTAACTTCCGTGAGTTGCCGGAAGAAAGCCTCATCCACCTCATCCCCCTGGTCTGGTGGTCTATAGCAGACTCCCACCACGACATCACCCTTGTTGCTCACACTTCTAAACTTAATCCAGAGACTCTCAGGTTTTTCTGCAGTTTCATACTTGAGCTCTGAGCAGTCATACTGCTCCCTTACATACAGTGCAACTCCCCCACCTTTTCTGCCCTGCCTGTCCTTCCTGAACAGTTTATATCCATCCATGACAGTACTCCAGTCATGTGAGTTATCCCACCAAGTCTCTGTTATTCCAATCACATCATAATTCCTTGACTGTGCCAGGACTTCCAGTTCTCCCTGCTTGTTTCCCAGGCTTCTTGCATATAGGCACTTGAGATAACTCGCTGATCGTCCCTCTTTCTCAGTATGAGGCAGGAGCCCTCCCCTTTCGCGTGCTCCTGCTCGTGCTTCCTCCTGGTATCCCACTTCCCCACTTACCTCAGGGCTTTGGTCTCCTTCCCCCGGTGAACCTAGTTTAAAGCCCTCCTCACTAGCTGCTCTAACAGCTTCTAATACTTCATATAGCCCCTGCCATCTGGCCAAGAGCTTGCTTTCTGCTGTGGGCATCAGCACCATTACCCAGTCCCCTGTCTGGAATTTCCAAACCTTTGCTTGACGATTGTAATAGGTCTTGTACTCTTTCCATGTATTCCCATACTATGGGGGTGACTTGAGCTATTCTGTTCCACATCTGTATCACATATTCAATGACATTCCTTCCCTGGTTAGGCTGTTTTTCCTAACCCTCCTTGTATGGGCAGCGGGTGAACCCCCACTTTGGGGAGGCTAGCCCGCTGGCCCCTCCACTTCTGCCTGAAGCCCCACCCCCCTGCATGCCAGAGCCTCACCGCATGCCGAAGCCCCAGAACCTGCCCCCTCATAACAGAAGGAGCCCTGAGGGCCCCCTACCCATGACCAGAGGAGCCGCGGCTCACCCACACTAGCCTCCCTGGGCCAGCCCCTGCAGTGCTGGGCTGAGCGCTGTGCCAGGCCGCTCCAAGCGCCGGACCAAGCGCCATGCCTGGCCGCTCCCCGGCCTGAGTGCCATGCCTGGCCTCAGTGCCTGGCTGATCTGCCTCACTCCCTCTCCCCCCAACTTTGATCACTCCCCCACCCCTGAGGAGAAGCGACGTGGTGAACAGCGGGGACCAGATGGGGAGGTAGGGGGCAGGTAGGCAGGCAGCAGCAGGTGGTGGTGGGGGCCTTGGGGAAGGGGCAGGGTCACCACAACACAACCTCGGAGACGGCTGCGCCAGGTAAGACTTTGCCTTTCCTGGCCTATTATACCCGCCCCCCATGCCTCCTTGGCAATGTACAACATGCTGCCGGGGGAGGCGGGGGAGGAGGCAAACATCAGGTAGGATAGAAAATAGGTATCCCAATTTTTCCCTTCTTGACTCACTACTTTCCATATCATGCTCTTCAGCATTCTGTTAAAGCATTCGACCCATCTGTGGATGGTAGACTGAGGTTCATAAGGCCCATATTAGAAGCACTGCACACAGGTCCTTCCATCAGTTTTGACATGAAGGGCGTCCGTTGATCTGTTAATCTCCTTAGGTATTCCTACCATAGAGAAAATTTGGATTAACTCCTTTGCTGTCATCTTCAACATTGTGTTTGCAGGGGTATGGCCTCCAGGTATGGCGTAGAGTAGTCCAGAACCATGAGCATATATTTATGACCCTGCACTGACTTCACTAGTGGGCCTGTCAGGTCCATCGCTATCCTCTGAAACAGGACTTCAGCAATTGGTAGGGGTACTAAAGGGGCCTTTATGTGAGGTTGTGGGTCATGCAATTGGCATTCAGGGTAGGACGTTCAACAGCAACAGACCTCCATATAGCCCCTTGGCCAAAAGAACCTTTGTAGGATTCTATGTAAGTTTTAACTACCCTCTAAATGTCCCCAAACAAAGGATTGTGGGTGAGGTCTAATACTGCCCTTTGGTGTCCTCAAGGTACTAAAAGCTGCTCCAGTTCTCGCTCCTGTAGTCAGACTATTCTATGTAATAGGTCTTTTATTATCATGAAGTACAGCCTTTGGTTTTCCCCTCTACTGGGACCCCATTCATCTCAACTTCTTCTTTTCTAATACTGTGGTATAGAGGATCATTGGCTTGGTCCTGCCCAATAATCTAATACGAGGGATTGATATGTCCAAACTCAAGGGGCTCTATTTCTGTTTCACCCCCAGGATCGGTCTCAGTGGAACTGGGCCCAGCCTCAGGTTCGCTAACTATCTGAGTTGCCTCCTTGCCTGTTGGACAAGATCGCTTACCTCACAAACATCCACCTTTTGATTCTGGGCCAAAATTTTGGTCCCCAGTATTTTGTGTCCTCTTTTCTTGTTTAGTCTTCCGGTACTTCCCAATTGGTGACAATAAGTCCTGGGCTAATTCAGAGAAACTGAGAAGAGGACTATATTCTGGGGCCACAATATTGGCCCTTGGGTTACTGTTTTCCTCCCAGTAGAGTTCCAAACCTGCAAAGTTTCATCCTATGAGCACAGGATACAGAAGTTTAGGGATTACTCCCACAGACACCATTGTGTTTCCCTGAACTTCAATTTGTATGGTGATGGCCGGGTAGTAATTAACTGCCCCATCTATGTGGGTCATTCCTATGCATTTGGCTGGAGACAGCTGGTTCCCCTCCACCAGTTTCCCAGAGACCAGCATGACTGCTCTTCGTGAGTCTACTAAAGCAATGGTTTCTATACCATTCAGTCTAACTGCCTGTGTATATCTATATGGGGTCATAGCAACTCCTACAAGGTTGATTAGATCACATAATGAAGATCTATTACCCAGACTGCACTGCATGGGCTCCTCAATGTTGGGACATTGCCCTAGTTCCCAACAAGCATAACATCTATACACTGTCCAGGATATCCCCCTATTCTTTGGGCTATTATGTCTCATTCTATGGCCTTTTCTCCGCAGTTCCGTAAGTCACTTCACCGCCGCAGGGCACTCTTTGGTGTCCCTCCTACCCAACACAGTCCTCCCTGAAGTTTTGGAGGTCCAGGCCTTTGGGACTGGGATTGGCCTCTTGGTCTAGCACATCTCTTCTCCAGTTGTCTGAAAAAGCATTCTGGTCATTAAATGAGTCTATGAAGGACCAAAGCATCATAAGAGGAAAAGTCATTTTGGCCAGCCCACCCTTGTAAGTCAGAGGTAGTCCTCTCATTAATCTGTCCCAAACCATGAATTCTATGATCTTTTCTGTTCTGTGGGTCTTGGGATGAAGCCACTTCCATGTTAGATGGATCAGGTTGAACAGTTGTGACCTTGGCACTGTGCTCTCCCAGTACCTCCACTTGTGGAATTCCTGGTCCCTTATGGCTGTAGTCACTCCTTATCTTGCCTGAATCTCATCTTTCAGCTGGGACTAGTTTTTAGCATCTTCTGTTGCCATGTCATAGTAGGCCTTCTGGGCCCTCCCATACAGGAAATGAGTGAGGATACTGGCCCACTGGTCTTGGGGCCAGGCCTCACATAGTGTTGTTTTTTGAAATATGAGGCGATATGCCTCAACACCTTCTTCTGTCGTCAACTTTTGCAGATAGCACCTGATCCCTGAGGGCCAGCAGTTATCATGGCCATCTCCCAGAGCAGTGAGGGCTTTCAGTTGTCTTCTGCCTCCTATGAGTTGCCTGGGTCCTGGGCCTTCTGGTTCAGCAGCAGTTGATTTGTCTGCCTCAGTGTTTCTCCCTCTGGCAGTGTTGGGGGGGGGGGCTGGAGTAAGTCAGTCGTACTCTGGAGGTTTTTAATTCTTCACTCTGGATTATTTTTTTACCTAGTAGAAACCTTGCTCCCTGCTGCTACTAACTATGATGAAGCTTGTTTCTCCTCCCTCCTCCCTCTCTCTCACCAGAAAAGGGTTTTTTAAAGGTCACCAGCAACCTTAATTGCACTCAGATGTCTCTAGTTAACTCAGATTGCTTGATTTGCTCCATTATCTTTCCAGGTACTGAAGTTAAGATGACTGGTCTGTAAGGCTATGTACACACTACAGGTTAAATTGGTATAAATTATGTCACTCAGAAGTGTAAATAATACACCTCCCTGAGTGACATAAGTTACCATGACCCAAGTGCCAGTGTGGATAGTGCTATGTTGGCAGGAGAGGCATAGGTACCACCACTCACGGCGGCTGGAGTAATTAAGTTGATGGGAGAGTTTTCTCCAGTTGGCTTAGGGTTTCTGCACTATAGCTGCACTGGGGCAGTTGCGCCGCTATAAGCTCTACAGGGTAGCCATAGACTCCCTCCCCAAGTTATCCTTATTCCCCTTTGTATAGATTAGCACTATATTTGTCCTCTTCTAGTCCTCGGGAATTTCACTCATCTTCCATGAGTTTTCAAAGATAATTAATAATGGCTCAGCTATATGATGGGTCCTGCAAGAGCAAGAAATTAAGGAACTTCTGGAGAAGACATATGGACTCTCTCACACAGTAACAGTAAATTGGTGCCAGAGACCTTTGTTCTTATCTAAGACATCAGAGCTCTGATAGATGCAACTGGAGATGAATTGCATTGTGCCTTGTCATCACTGGTTTCTAAATCCTGCCCTTCAAAATAAAGAAATTCCTATGGAGGTTGATATCTCTGAGGACTTCTTAGGTGGATCAAAGAGTGCCAAGACCTGTAGTAGAGTCTCTAGAGCTACAAGGCCTTAAAAAACACCTAAGGATGTCACCAAAGCACCTGTCACCTGGGACACTTAGTGATAACTATTACCTACTTTAGTCTGGGCATTGGTTTGTCAAGGCCTCAGACACAGCTTATGTTGTGGTTGTGACCATAATAGCTCATTGCTTTTAAATCTCAACCTGTTCTAGGGGATGGGGGTGAAAAGAATCTCCCATGGCAGCTGCTGTTAAGGTGCTCTCTCTCCTCATTGAAATCTCTTCATAAAACCCCCAATACTCTGACTTAGTAATTATACCACAGTATCTGAGCTCTTTACCCTTTCTGAAGTAGATTCATAGGTTCCTCGGCCAGAAGGAACCATTGTGGTAATCTAGCCTGACTTCTTGTAGAACACAGGGCATAGAATTTACTAAAAATAATCCCTAGAGAATAGCTATGAGAAAAAAAATCTAATCTTGATTTAAAAATTGTCAGTGACAGAAAATTCACCACAATCCTTGGTACATTGTTCCAGTAGTTAATTACCCGCTGTGATGGGGCAAGGCCAGATGGCTATAGGAAAATAGTGGGAGACAGATATATTAGCCCCAGGCTAAACAAATCCCTGTTACAAGGGTAAGCAAATGGCAGTTGCTCCAGGTCAATTAAGACACCTGGGGCCTATGAAGATCCTTCCAGAAAGCAGTGAAGACAGCTAGGTTGATTGGGACACCTGAAGCCAATCAGGGGCTGGCTGAAGCTAGTTCAAAGCCTCCCAGTTAGTCAGGTGGGACCGTGTGTCAGGAGCTGTAGGAGGAAGCCGTGCTGCTGGAGAAACTGAGCAATACAAACCCTATCAGGCACAAGGAAGGAGGCCCTGATGTAAGGGTGAAGTACATATTGAGGAAGTGGGGGCTGCTGTGGGGAAGTGGCCCAGGGAATTGTACCCGTCCTGTTTCCAAAAAGTCAGCTACCAATAGCTGCTACTATTAGGGTCCCTGGGCTGGAGCCCGGAGTAGAGGGTGGCCCTGCGCTCCCTCCCCACCCCTGCTGATTAATCACTGAGACTGTGAGACAACAGAGACTCTGCGAGGGAGCATTGCTTCTCTTCACCTCCCGTGCTGGCTTATGATGAAAATGGCTCAGTAGGCTCTGACCCTTGCCTCTAGAGAGAGAAGGGCTACATGGAGGGTACCAGTGAGCCTCTGAGGCTACCGATTTCAGAGTAACAGCCGTGTTAGTCTGTATTCGCAAAAAGAAAAGGAGTACTTGTGGCACCTTAGAGACTAACCAATTTATTTGAGCATGAGCTTTCGTGAGCTACAGCTCACTTCATCAGATGCATACCGTGGAAACTGCAGCAGACTTTATATATACACAGAGAATATGAAACAATACCTCCTCCCACCCCACTGTCCTGCTGGTAATAGCTTATCTAAAGTAATCTTCAGGTTAGGCCATTTCCAGCACAAATCCAGGTTTTCTCACCCTCCACCCCCCCACACAAATTCACTCTCCTGCTGGTGATAGCCCATCCAAAGTGACAACTCTTTACACAATGTGCATGATAATCAAGTTAGGCCATTTCCTGCACAAATCCAGGTTCTCTCACTCCCTCACCCCCCTCCAAAAACCCACCCCCATACACACACAAACTCACTCTCCTGCTGGTAATAGCTCATCCAAACTGACCACTCTCCAAGTTTAAATCCAAGTTAAACCAGAACATCTGGGGAGGGGGGGGGGTAGGAAAAAACAAGAGGAAATAGGCTACCTTGCATAATGACTTAGCCACTCCCAGTCTCTATTTAAGCCTAAATTAATAGTATCCAATTTGCAAATGAATTCCAATTCAGCAGTTTCTTGCTGGAGTCTGGATTTGAAGTTTTTTTTGTTTTAAGATAGCGACCTTCATGTCTGTGATTGCGTGACCAGAGAGATTGAAGTGTTCTCCGACTCGTTTATGAATGTTATAATTCTTGACATCTGATTTGTATCCATTTATTCTTTTACGTAGAGACTGTCCAGTTTGACCAATGTACATGGCAGAGGGGCATTGCTGGCACAAATCACATTGGTGGATGTGCAGGTGAACGAGCCTCTGATAGTGTGGCTGATGTTATTAGGCCCTGTGATGGTGTCCCCTGAATAGATATGTGGGCACAATTGGCAACGGGCTTTGTTGCAAGGATAAGTTCCTGGGTTAGTGGTTCTGTTGTGTGGTATGTGGTTGTTGGTGAGTATTTGCTTCAGGTTGCGGGGCTGTCTGTAGGCAAGGACTGGCCTGTCTCCCAAGATTTGTGAGAGTGTTGGGTCATCCTTTAGGATAGGTTGTAGATCCTTAATAATGCGTTGGAGGGGTTTTAGTTGGGGGCTGAAGGTGACGGCTAGTGGCGTTCTGTTATTTTCTTTGTTAGGCCTGTCCTGTAGTAGGTAACTTCTGGGAACTCTTCTGGCTCTATCAATCTGTTTCTTTACTTCTGCAGGTGGGTATTGTAGTTGTAAGAAAGCTTGACAGAGATCTTGTAGGTGTTTGTCTCTGTCTGAGGGGTTGGAGCAAATGCGGTTGTATCGCAGAGCTTGGCTGTAGACGATGGATCGTGTGGTGTGGTCAGGGTGAAAGCTGGAGGCATGCAGGTAGGAATAGCGGTCAGGAGGTTTCCGGTATAGGGTGGTGTTTATGTGACCATTGTTTATTAGCACTGTAGTGTCCAGGAAGTGGATCTCTTGTGTGGACTGGACCAGGCTGAGGTTGGTGGTGGGATGGAAATTGTTGAAATCATGGTGGAATTCCTCAAGGGCTTCTTTTCCATGGGTCCAGATGATGAAGATGTCATCAATAAAGCGCAAGTAGAGTAGGGGCTTTAGGGGACGAGAGCTGAGGAAGCGTTGTTCTAAATCAGCCATAAAAATGTTGGCATACTGTGGGGCCATGCGGGTACCCATAGCAGTGCCGCTGATCTGAAGGTATACATTGTCCCCAAATGTGAAATAGTTATGGGTAAGGACAAAGTCACAAAGTTCAGCCACCAGGTTAGCCGTGACATTATCGGGGATAGTGTTCCTGACGGCTTGTAGTCCATCTTTGTGTGGAATGTTGGTGTAGAGGGCTTCTACATCCATAGTGGCCAGGATGGTGTTATCAGGAAGATCACCGATGGATTGAAGTTTCCTCAGGAAGTCAGTGGTGTCTCGAAGGTAGCTGGGAGTGCTGGTAGCGTAGGGCCTGAGGAGGGAGTCTACATAGCCAGACAATCCTGCTGTCAGGGTGCCAATGCCTGAAATGATGGGGCGCCCAGGAGTTCCAGGTTTATGGATCTTGGGTAGTAGATAGAATATCCCAGGTCGGGGTTCCAGGGGTGTGTCTGTGCGGATTTGATCTTGTGCTTTTTCAGGAAGTTTCTTGAGCAAATGCTGTAGTTGCTTTTGGTAACTCTCAGTGGGATCATAGGGTAATGGCTTGTAGAAACTCGTGTTGGAGAGCTGCCGAGCAGCCTCTTGTTCATATTCCGACCTATTCATGATGACAACAGCACCTCCTTTGTCAGCCTTTTTGATTATGATGTCAGAGTTGTTTCTGAGGCTGTGGATGGCATTGCGTTCCGCATGGCTGAGGTTATGGGCAAGTGATGCTGCTTTTCCACAATTTCAGCCCGTGCACGTCGGCGGAAGCACTCTATGTAGAAGTCCAGTCTGCTGTTTCGACCTTCAGGAGGAGTCCACCTAGAATCCTTCTTTCTGTAGTGTTGGTAGGGAGACCTCTGTGGATTACTATGTTGTTCAGAGGTATTTTGGAAATATTCCTTGAGTCGGAGACGTCGAAAATAGGATTCTAGGTCACCACAGAACTGTATCATGTTCGTGGGGGTGGAGGGGCAGAAGGAGAGGCCCCGGGATAGAACAGCTGCTTCTGCTGGGCTGAGAGTATAGTTGGATAGGTTAACAATATTGCTAGGTGGGTTGAGGGAACCATTGCTGTGGCCCCTTGTAGCATGTAGTAGTTTAGAAAGTTTAGTGTCCTTTTTCTTTTGTAGAGAAGCAAAGTGTGCGTTGTAAATGGCTTGTCTAGTTTTAGTAAAATCCAGCCACGAGGAAGTTTGTGTGGAAGGTTGGTTTTTTATGAGAGTATCCATTTTTGAGAGCTCATTCTTAATCTTTCCCTGTTTGCTGTAGAGGATGTTGATCAGGTGATTCCGCAGTTTCTTTGAGAGCGTGTGGCACAAGCTGTCAGCATAGTCTGTGTGGTATGTAGATTGTAATGGATTTTTTACCTTCAGTCCTTTTGGTACGATGTCCATCTGTTTGCATTTGGAAAGGGAGATGATGTCTGTCTGTATTTGTGCAAGTTTTTTCATGCAGTTGATAGATTTCCACTCCATACGGCTAAATGCAGTGCCTTGCATAATGACAGGTTTCAGAGTAACAGCCGTGTTAGTCTGTATTCGCAAAAAGAAAAGGAGTACTTGTGGCACCTTAGAGACTAACCAATTTATTTGAGCATGAGCTTTCGTGAGCTACAGCTCACTTCATCAGATGCATACCGTGGAAACTGCAGCAGACTTTATATATACACAGAGAATATGAAACAATACCTCCTCCCACCCCACTGTCCTGCTGGTAATAGCTTATCTAAAGTAATCTTCAGGTTAGGCCATTTCCAGCACAAATCCAGGTTTTCTCACCCTCCACCCCCCCACACAAATTCACTCTCCTGCTGGTGATAGCCCATCCAAAGTGACAACTCTTTACACAATGTGCATGATAATCAAGTTAGGCCATTTCCTGCACAAATCCAGGTTCTCTCACTCCCTCACCCCCCTCCAAAAACCCACCCCCATACACACATAAACTCACTCTCCTGCTGGTAATAGCTCATCCAAACTGACCACTCTCCAAGTTTAAATCCAAGTTAAACTAGAACATCTGGGGGGGGGGTAGGAAAAAACAAGAGGAAATAGGCTACCTTGCATAATGACTTAGCCACTCCCAGTCTCTATTTAAGCCTAAATTAATAGTATCCAATTTGCAAATGAATTCCAATTCAGCAGTTTCTCGCTGGAGTCTGGATTTGAAGTTTTTTTGTTTTAAGATAGCGACCTTCATGTCTGTGATTGCGTGACCAGAGAGATTGAAGTGTTCTCTGACTGGTTTATGAATGTTATAATTCTTGACATCTGATTTGTGTCCATTTATTCTTTTACGTAGAGACTGTCCAGTTTGACCAATGTACATGGCAGAGGGGCATTGCTGGCACATGATGGCATAAATCACATTGGTGAATGTGCAGGTGAACGAGCCTCTGATAGTGTGGCTGATGTTATTAGGCCCTGTGATGGTGTCCCCTGAATAGATATGTGGGCACAATTGGCAACGGGCTTTGTTGCAAGGATAACCCGTAATCCGCCAGGAAGCGCGGGACCCACTGAGACAAGGTCAGAACTTTGTCACACCTCATTATTAAAAATGTATACCTTACTTCCAGTCTGAATTTGTCTGGCTTAAACTTCCAGCCATTGGATTGTGTTATACCTTTGACTTGCTAGATTGAAATGCCCTTATCAAATATTTGTTCCCTTGTAGGTACTTATAGACAAATCAAGTCACCCCTTAAGCGTCTCTTTGTTAAGCTAAATCAATTGAGTTTCTTATAAGGCATGTTTCTAATCCTTTAATCATTAGTATAGCTCTTCCCTGAACCTTGTCCAATTTATCAACATCCTTCTTGAATTGTTGATGCCAGAACTGGACACACTATTCCAGCAGTGGAAGACTAGTCCAGTGTTCCAGCAGTCACACTAGGCATGCTGACCAAACAGACAACCCTGCTACAGGAGCTCATTCTGGGAACAAGTTTGTCCAAGGCTAATAGAAGAGCAGACCTTCAACACAGTGTCACTTGTCTTAGGCTTGGAGGGATTAGCTCGGCCTGAAGAGCTATAACTCCAGTTCTGATCAGCAAGATATACTGATGATATCATGATACACTTTGGCACTGACTTTCTTAGGCTGACATCTGCTCCTTGTCTGAAGACTTCACTGGTGCACAGGCCCTTTGCCCAGGGGTGAATTTCCTTTAGATTTCAATGGACTACAAGCCTTAACTAGATGTGCTTGTTAGGACTGCTCTATGCACAAACTTGCCCCAACTGTGTCACTTTTATTCACACCTCTGATTAACTTGGTGCAAGTCTGATTTTGGACACTTTTGGTTTGGAAGAAAAGTCTGGGACAAAGAAAATCAAATTAGAATACTTATTCCCAAATAAGAGATTTGCACTGAATCGGTGTGAATTAAAACTGATTTAGTTACTTTGGTGCAAGTTTGTGTGTAGAGCAGCCCTTAGGTGTTTAAAAGTGTTAGACTTTTGAAAAAGTCTCTTTCTAGCCTGACTTTGTAAGTTCTATGAGGCAGGCTACCCTGGTTGGTGGTTGCATGGGCTGTAAGGCCTCTCTTCGGCCTCTGATTTTAGTGGAGATACTCGGTGGGTTTTTTGGATGTGGGTTGACTGATGGGGATGCAGTATTTTAAAGAGGGGTGTATGTGATTACCTTCATTCAGAAAACTGAGATGGGGGTAGGGAAAACAAAAGCAAGTGCCACAGAAGCATACTGATAAAATGGTTATTTTCTTCTATGAACTGTTAGTGTAAGCCTTATGTCATAATGTGCAATGTTCCTGTACCATGTTTCGCTTTTTGTTCCATGTTTCTTTTCACAGTCTCCATTATTGTATTAAAGGCTTGTGTGTACAGTGAGTGAGTACAAGAGACGCAGTATTACTCATTAGTTAAAAATGTATTTGTTAATTTTGGCTACATGCCTTTGGCTGACCTGTAGTGCAAACATAACAAACTTCTGTAGTCTATAACATTCAGGTATTCTTCCCTACAAAGTCAAGATCCATTTAGACTTAATAGCAAAGTCCCCGTGCTTTCAGAGCCTCCATGCTGAAGACTATGGTAGTTTACTACAAAACATACCTTCAGATTCTGAAAACACAAACTAGAACCACTAGCCAAGTTTGGCTTCCATAACAACTTACCATGCAAAATCATCTACATTCAGCTGGTCTGCTTTTTAAAAAAAGGGTAGGGGAGAATGGTTTTAAGAATCATGGTAGGAATCTGAATGACAACAAGATCTATTTCTATATACCCTCATTCCCTGGACTCAACAACAACAGTGGTACAAACAAGCCTACACCAAACTGAAAAATACCCAAGATGTTAGATCAGCACTTAGAACTTCAATGTATGAAGCACTGTGAAGAACAAAGCAAAGACATAAGCAAGTTAGAATCCTGCAGATCCCTGCACAGAACTATTGTATTAGGAGACTCCCTTACTATGGCAAACATGTCCTGTAGTAGGGACCAATTTGAGAGATTTAACATGGGTAGCAGAAGTTGGGGCAGTGCATAATGGCAAATGTGTTAATAGGCTTTTCCAGATCAAAGTGCAGAGGCCCATTCCTCACCTCTCTCCAAACCTAGCATCTTTTCCTCTAGCACTTTGAGTCTTCAAATTCATGGGGGATTTAAATGGAAGATTACCAAAACCCGTACCAGATAATGGATCAACATGTGAGTGAAAGAGGACAATAAAAAGGTGCTCTCTTGTCTTCTTACCATCCAAATGCCTTTTTAGCTTTTATTCAAAGGGTCCAGGAACCCTTGAGAAGTTGTCAGTTTACTTTGCTTTCATTTCTTTTTTTAAAAACACCTGTGTGGGGGAAAGAGTTCCTTCCTGGGGCTGGGCTATTTGGGATCCCTGAATGAGGACCAGACTTGCCGGGGCGCTGATTTGGGGCAGATTCTTTGCTGCACTGTATGGAGCTGGAGGAAACTGCATTGTGCTGAGCCTCCTGTTCCTCTCCTCCCCTTTTCAGAGGACAGATGGGCCTCTCAGGGAGAGTACAGAACAGCGGACGAATCCATGGTTGATTTTGAAGAAGCGAGTGTGTCGCTGGAGCCAGTATAATTTTCATGAGTGGGAGGGGAACAGTAGTGGGCCCTGAACTAGTGTGCTCTTTAGTCTGTGGTTTTGTCTTCTTTCCCTTCACTGGTTCCTTCTCACTCTCTTTCTCTTCCTCCTCCCCTCCTTCCCTTGCCATTTATGTCATCCTCTTTTCAGACATCTGGAATATTTCTCCAGTCCTGACCCCACCCCCACATGTCTCCTCTAGATTGTGCTCTTACATAAAGGGCAGTATCTCCCTCCCTCCAATTGGGTTCCTACTGTCCCCTTCCCAGGTCAAGCTCTCTCTGTCCTCTTCATTTCTTGACTTCACTCCCACTCAGTGATAAATTAAGGGCTCCAAGAGACAGGCTGAACTGCTACTGCTATGGGCTTGCAGCCTCATTAAGACACTGTTCCTTCTTTCCCTGTCCTCTCCTTCCAGCTCCTCTGCTCACATTTTCTAGTAGTGACAATCTACAGTCATTGTTCAGAGGGAGTGAGGGGAAGAGATCCTGACCCAGTGATCAACAGCACTAGCTGATGCCATTAGTGCAGTGAGAAAGAAAGCTGGGTAAAGAAGAAGGCCACAGTAGCTGAGGGATTACTGGAATCAAGGTATCTAAGCGCCCCTCCCCGTGGCTCCTTTGTATTGTCTCACCATTCCTAGCACTGCGGATGTGGGACTTCAGCCCCTGCTGTCAGTGAACAAGTCAATTAATTCCCCCACCCACGTGCACACGCGCCCATGAGTGCAATAGAAATGTCTGTAAGCAAAAAACTGTTTTTAAAAGTGTATGTGTCCTGACACCCTTCTCATTTACTCTAATCTGAGAAGTGTTTCATAAAGTTCTCTGATCTGGAGAAAAGATGTAAGGATCTGTAATAATAGGTGACTCCTAATTTAAGATCTTGACATGGACTTTTCTCTAACAAGTTGAAAATTCTAATAAAACTTGCCAAAAATAGTGACTAATTGATCACAAATTTCAAGGTATAAAATTAATGTTAGTTCACAGTAGACCCACCCACTTCAAGTCATTTTATTGTGCTACTTTCTCACCTCTCGTATATCTGCAACCACAGATCTATAAAATACCTCTGAGGTCACTATTAAATCTCATGTAGAAAAATACGTATCTAATAATCTCTTTGTTTCTAATCCTTTAATCATTAGTATAGCTCTTCCCTGAACCTTGTCCAATTTATCAACATCCTTCTTGAATTGTTGATGCCAGAACTGGACACACTATTCCAGCAGTGGAAGACTAGTCCAGTGTTCCAGCAGTCACACTAGGCATGCTGACCAAACAGACAACCCTGCTACAGGAGCTCATTCTGGGAACAAGTTTGTCCAAGGCTAATAGAAGAGCAGACCTTCAACACAGTGTCACTTGTCTTAGGCTTGGAGGGATTAGCTCGGCCTGAAGAGCTATAACTCCAGTTCTGATCAGCAAGATATACTGGTGATATCATACACTTTGGCACTGACTTTCTTAGGCTGACATCTGCTCCTTGTCTGAAGACTTCAGTGGTGCACAGGCCCTTTGCCTGTATTCTGAGAATCTGAGAATCTAAGTTCTTTACAAACACAACTAACCCTCTTTAAACCCTTTGAGGTAGGTGGTGTTATGCCCATTTTATAGACACGTAAACTGAAAAGATTACGTGCCTTGTCACATAGTGAGGCAACTGCAGAGTTAGGAATAGAAGCTGGGAGACCTAAGGCACAGTCCCTTGTTCTAACTAGATATCACTGTATCTCAAACTATTATAATGTAAATGTGATAGAATGCTTGTCTTCATTAAATCCATAATGAGTGGGAGCAACTGAAAGTTTATTTTTCAAAGGTGCTGAGCACTAGTTTTATTTCAACGTGAGTTGTGAGTGCTCAGCAGTGACCAAAAATAGCCACCTTAAAACAAAGTATTGTTTAATCTTAACAGTAGGAACAAAGCATAGCATAACAGAAAAGGATTGTTAAAACATCAAAGGATTTAGATGCATTGCTCTCTTACCTAGGGTCCTAAGCAAGTCTATCTTACCCCTAGGTCCTTACCTTTGGAGTCTGGATCTTAGTTTGTTCCCCTTAGCTCTCCCAGGGCCTGTTTTTAAATCCAGCCAAACTTTTTTGTTCTCTTGGCTCACATGCTTCAACCTGCTGCCCAAAACCAGTTTGATGAGCTTTGCAGAGGCTCAGAGCCAAAGCATTAAAGTAAATGGCTCTTACCTTGTCTCCAAAGTGTTCACTGGGAAATGTATATCTGATTCTTCCTCTTTCCTGCTCTCCCCCACCCCACAACTTCCTGGATGCATTTCCTAACAATCCGGCTACTGAAATAACTTATTGTGATGTCTACTGGATGCATATATTATCTACATCAGTGCATAATATTCAAAAATTATTACAGGCAACTTCAAATCCCTCATAACACCACAAATCACATTCTTTTATTGCATCCTCACTCAGTTCCAGATAACCTCCTTGAAGATATTAAGTTACTCATATGTTGTCTTTGTAATAAAATCCTGACTTAAAAATAACAGCCTCTGTTCTTGGGAGAATTTAAGTCCACAAATATTTGCATTTCTCACAAAAAGTTTGTACAAGGGTAAAATATTCAATGTAGTGCAGAGTATAACTGTAAATAGTTAGGAACTGAAGAAAAATTGACTGACCATTGAATATATTTTCCTCTTTGAAACTTTTGTCTTATAATGAAACAAACCATTTGGTAGAGGAACATATCTGGTCCTTATGTTAGTGGAGCATTTAAGATCACTGTAACATAAGTTAAAATCACATCCATGTAGAACAGGATCACAATGGTCTGAAGAGAGTGTTTTGTAGAGTAACTGAGTCATGTCAAACATCAAAATTAGTGATACCATTCAGCAAATGGGTTTCACGTCTTTTGTGGATACATTTTAACAGCAGGTCCATCAATCAGAATAGAAATCAAAGGGAGGGGATAATATTAGGGTAAGATTTTCAGAAGTGTCTAAGTGACTTAGGTACCCCAGTCCCTTTTGAAACTGGAATGTAGGTGCTTTGGAAAATTTTACACTAGTCTACTCCAGCCATTTGTTAAGGAGAGGAACTCCAGTCCACCCCGCACGGGCTTTTCTCTGACATCCACACTTTGATATATGGTATTTTTAAATTTAATTATGAAGAAGGATTGAATTAACACCCCATCACTGTATTCTTCCTTGAACAACTTTTCATGCCCTGAGGAAGATAATGTGATTCTTAGAAAAATTTGACCCACTTGTTTTAGGGAATTCACTACAAGGGATCATCAACATGCTTTTTAGTTTTACTTTATTCTTTGCCTCTCAGAATTGATTACTGAACTAAAAATTGATGGTTGCCTAGATACTAATGATCATAATAGAATTTCATTTGTTATGTGCAAATAGAATATCATCCTGACTAGTAATATATAAAAATAGTTAAGCCTGGATCCACAAAGGTCCTTGGGTACCTAACTCCCAGCTTTAGGTGCAGCTGCAATCCACAGACGTCTAGCTCAGCTGCAGCTTAACCATGCAGGCACCTAAGAGTTAGCTGTAAAATTTCTTTAGGCACCTCTGTTTCTGCCTCTGGACATGCACACTGCTGCCTCACTCTGTCTGGGTACCCATAGGCGCTGACTCCATGGATGCTCCAGGGCTGGAGCATCCACAGGAAAAAAATAGTGGGTGCTCAGCACCCACCAGCCACAGCTGGTTGGAGGAGCCCACAATCAGCTAATTGGGGGCACTGCCAAACAGCTTATCAAAGGTGCTGCCAAACAGCTGTTTGGCGGCTGGGGGAGGGGCTTGGGAGAGCGCGGAGATCGGCAGGCAGGCATAGGCCTCATGGAGGGAGTGGAGTGAGGGGTGGGAAGAGGCAGAGCGAGAGCGGGCCTTTGAGGGAGGGGGTGGAGTTGGGGCAGGAAGAGGTGGAGTGAGGGTGGGGCCTTGGGGGAGGGGTGGAGTAGGGGCAGGGCCTTGGGGAGCGGTGAGGGAGGGGCAGGGCCTCAGGGTGGAGCACCCCAGGAAAAAGTAAAACTCAATGCCTATGTGGGCACCTATCTCCTGCCTAAGCCCCACCATGATTCACAAACTGTGGAAACAGTCATGCACCTGGCTATTTTGCCTGCAGGACCTGATCTAGTAGGCATGCTCAGATACTGCCTAGCTCTACACAAAACAGCTGGGGAGAGGAGGAGGACCTCCCTTATAATCTTTAGCCCCATGGTTAGAGCACACACCAGAATGTGGGAGACCTCTGGTTCAAGTCCTCCCTCTCTCCCTGATAAGGGGTTTGAGCAGGGTTCTGCTACTTCTCAGGTGAGTTATCCGGGAAAGTTACAAGGTGGTTTGGTCCTGGTCTGCAAGTAGTTACATGGGGAAAAGATTTCTGATTGTAGACCATTCTTTAATCTGGCAGAAAAAGGTATAATGAGATCCAATGGCTGGTTGGTGAAGTTAGACTAATTTAGGCTAGTAATAAGGTGCAAATTTGTCAGTGATGGTAATTAACCATTGGAACAATTTACCTAGAGATGCTGTGCACTCTTCATCCCTTGAAGTGTTTAAATAGAAACTAAATACCTTTTAAAAAGAGATACTATTGCTCAAACAGAAGTTATGAGTGCAGAGATTACAGTATGAGGGTCTTCAGCCTGTATTATGCAAGACGTCAGACTAGATGATGATCGTGGTTCCTTCTGGCCTTAATCTATACATGCATTAATTTCTATGTTGTGTTTAGAACAAACATTGTCACATGCTGTATTAGCCACCAGAGGGAGCTCAAACTGTCTCTTGAAAGTGAAAATAAAGCCTGCTGAAATTGACAAAGAAAATCTGAGCATTTCAGGTTGAGATTACATTGTCCTCATAATGCAGTCCATATTTCATACCAAACTTATTGGTCACTTGTTCAGTTTACTGACTGACTTGTTGATCAAACAAGAACGCCTCATTTTTCTTTTGGCAGTACTGTACTTTTTAAAATAAATGTCAAATTTATGTACATTTTTGTGTGTGTATAAAATGTAAGAGTGAGTTGCTGCAGAGAAACAAAATGTATTGCCAGTACTTGAAATTATCAGGGAAATGCCACATACGGAGAGAAAAATCACTAAATGTCTACCATAGGGTCTAATGGAATAATATTTATTCTATTATTTTACTATGAATAAATTTACATTTTAGGATCTTTCTGCAATCTATTTGCTGCAGAATCTAGTCTTGCTCTTTTTGATAAATTAAGCCTTTTGCCTCTTTTTGTTATGAAGCTGGATCTTACAATGAAACCGTTATTCATTCAGTTGTCTTATCAATTAAGCCTTGTAGAGACCTGTCTCCAGCTAAGCAATACTGGGAAAACACCTACTCCTCTTTTTGGATGCACAGAAAAGGAATGGAGGGTTGGGCCTACCACGAGTGTATGCCCGTGGGTGCAACTGAATGTACCATCAGTTCACTAGACATAACCATCGTTAGATGAATGTTAGAATTTTCCTCTAAATATACATATAACTTGGTCAGTGGCAAATCAGAGCATATTAATAGATCCCGAAGGCCAGAAGGGACCACTGTGATCATGTAGTCTGACCTCCTGTATAGCACAGGCCATAGAAGTTCCCCAAAATAAATTCCTAGAGCAGATCTTTTAGGAAAACATGCAGTCTTGATTTAAAAATTGTCAGTGATGGAGAATCCACTACAATGTGTGGTAAATTGTTCCAGTGGTTAAACACTCTCACCAATACAAATTTACACCTTATAAATAAAGGGTGAGGGAGGATGTTGTTATATGGGCCAGTGGGACCTTTGCCTGAATACAGGCTGCAGGATTGGGTTCATTATTGCTATTTCTATAGCCATTATCATCAAGAGGCAGTAACGGAGGATCAAATTACAGTGAATGGAAAAATATGGCTTACAGGTATGTTTAAAAAACATGATGGATAAAAGGAAATATTTATCTTGCTTTTCACTCATTAAGGATTAACTGAAGTTGCTGGCAGCTCTTAGCACTGAGTTACAAAGTCACCCAGATCTGTGGGAGAAAATATGGGTTTATACCTCACTGCTCTCTCTAGGGGAACCTGGAAACCAGGCCCTACCTATCTAAAGCAGAACATCCAAAAACTGGCAACACCTAAAGCTAGAGGCTACTTTTGAAAATTTTGCCTAAATGACTTTTCCAAGGCCACCTAAAGAGCCTGTGGCAGAGTGGGATTAGAAGTCAAAAGTTCCTGGCTCCAAATAATTGAATCATAGAACTGGAAGGGACCTTGAGAGGTCATCTAGTCCAGTCCCCTGCACTTGTGGCAGGTTTAAGTATTATCTCAACCAGTGGTGGGCAACCTGCGTCCCACGGGCCACACACGGCCCGTCAGGGTAATTCGCTGGCGGGCCACCAGATCATTGGTTTACATTTGCACGGCCACCTGCAGCTCCCAGTGGCCGCTGTTGGCTGTTCCCCGCCAATGGGCCACAGGTTTCCCATCACTGATCTAGACCATTCTTGACAGGTGTTTGTCTAACCTGCTTTTAAAAATCTCCAATGATGGAGATTCTACAACCTCCCTAGGAAATTTATTCCAGTGCTCAACCACCCTCGCAGTTAGGAATTTTTTCCTAATGTCCAACCTAAACCTCCCTTGCTGCAGTTTAAGCCCATTGCTTCTTGTTCTATCCTCAGAGGTTAGGAAAAACAAATTTTCTCCCTTCTCCTTGTAACAACCTTTTACGGACTTGAAAACTGTTATCATGTCCCCTCGCAGTCTTCTCTTTTCCAGACTAAACAAACCCAATTTTTTCAATCTTCTCTCATAGGTCATGTTTTCTAGACCTTTAATCATTTGTGATGCTCTTCCCTTGACTTTCTCCAATTTGTCCACATCTTTCCTGAAATGTGACACCCAGAACTGGACACAATACTCCAGTTGAGGCCTAATCAGCACAGAGTAGAGCGGAAGAATTACTTCTTCTGTCTTGTTTACAACATTCCAGCTAATACATCCCAGAATGATGTTCGCTTATTTGCACCAGCATTACAATATTGACTCATATTTAGCTTGTGATCCACTATGACCCCCCAGATCCCTTTCCGCAGTACTCCTTCCTAAGTGGAGTACTTTGCTTTTGTCCTTATTGAATTTCATCCTATTTACTTGAGACCATTTCTCAGTTTGTCCAGATCCTTTTGAATTTTAATCCTATCCTCCAAAGCACTTGCAACACCTCTCAGCTTGGTATTGTCCACAAACTTTATAAGTATACTCTCTATGCCATTATCTAAATCATTGATGAAGATATTGAATTGAACCAGACCCAGAACTGATCCCTGCAGAACCCCTCTCGTTATGTCCTTCCAGCATGACTGTGAACCACTGAAAACTACACTCTGGGAATAGTTTTCCAATCAGTTTTGCACCCACCTTATAGTAGTTCCATCTAGGTTGCATTTCTCTAGTTTGTTTATGAGAAGGTCATGCTAGACAGTATCAAAAGCTTTACTAAAGTCAAGATATACCATGTCTACCGCTTCCTCCCTATCCACAAGGCTTGTTACCATGTCAAAGAAAGCTATCGGGTTGGTTTGACATGATTTGTTCTTGACAAATCCATGCTGACTGTTACTTATCACCTTATTATCTTCAAATACTGTGCTCTGTCTATTAAACCATGCTACCTCTCTGCATCAGTCTTCCAACATCAGCTGGATGTGATAACACAATACCTTAGAGAATTATCCTAACTATGCATATGGAGAATAATAGGGTGACATTTATATCTAGATACTGCTGCATTAAATTACACTAACATGAAGTTAAAAACTCAAGCCAGTTCAAATATAACAAATGCTATATAAATTATTTGATTGTTCTACAACAGTACACAATTCATCAGTAGAGAGCACAGAAATAAAGTACAATAGGTGGTCACCAATAATAATCAATCTTTTACATTTAAATATCATAAAATGTAATAAAACTACTTGAAAATATTGCCTCTAATAATGTATTATTTGGAACTCACATATAAGCTATCCAAGTAAAATATTAGTTATGAAAAATTAACAAAAATAAATATTTCTCCCTATCCAGCTTACTGTAAACTTACTTATGACCTAGTATTGTAAAATTAACCTCTTATTTATTAGCAACCACACAGAAGAGAGAATTTGCGTTGGAGGAAGCATCTTACTTAGTAACTGTCTTAGTTGTTTGATAAATATATTTCCCTTAATTGTAGTGGGTCAGTGGAAAAAAGACTTGCCTTCTAAAAATGTGGTATTTTGGAGGTCACTACATAAATATAACAGATTGAAACCATAAAGTACATTTATTTTCCATGGGAAATGTTCTTTCTTTAATCTTTATTTGTTTCAAAGGAGAAACATTTCAGAACTCAAGTATCGGAGAGTCTAAAAATATATCATTTAAAAATGTAATAATTCAATGGTTTTGTGTACCTTCTCTTTGGCCTCTGGGAGAGGGACGCTGGGGTTCATTTTTAGGAAGGGAGAGTTCCAGATCAAAGGAGGCTGGGAGTGAATGGTTGGGAGTGATTTACATCTGGTTTTCATGAGAAATTCCGTCTGTTTTGTTCTGGGCTGTAACAACTCTCCAGAGAGGAGTGGAGGGTAGTTGTGTGAAAATGCTTGATTTGCCTGTTTCCCTTGGTCTAGGGGAGTGAAAGGCTAGAAATTTTCAATCTGGTGTTCATAGAATCATAGAATATTAGGGTTGGAAGAGACCTCAGGAGTCATCTAGTCCAATTCAAAGCAGGACCAACACCAAGTAAATTATCCCAGCCAAAACTTTATCAAGCCAGGCCTTAAAAACCTCTAAGGATGGAGATTCCACCACCACCCTAGATAACCCATTCCAGTGCTTCACCACCCTCCTAGTGAAATAGTGTTTCCGAATATCCAACCTAGATCTCCCACACTGCAACTTGAAACCATTGCTCCTTGTTCTGTCATCTGCCGCCACTTTGAACAGCCAAGCTTCATCCTCTTTGGAACCCCCCTTCAGGTAGTTGAAGGCTGCTATCAAATCCCACCTCACTCTTCTCTTCTGTAGACTAAATAACCCCAGTTTCCTCAGCCTCTCCTGGTAACTCATGTGCCTCATCCCCCTAATATTTTTCGTTGCCCTCCGCTGGACTCTCTCCAGTGTGTCCAAATTCCTTCTGTAGTGGGGGGACCAAAACTGGATGCAGTACTCTAGGTGTGGCCTCACCAGTGCCAAATAGAGGGGAATAATCACTTCCCCCAATCTGCTGGCAGTGCTCCTACTAATACAGCCCAATAAGCTGTTGGCCTTCTTGGCAACGAGGGCACACTGCTGACTCATATCCAGCTTCTCGTCTACTATAATTCCCAGGTCCTTTTCTGCAGAAAGCACTAAGGGGTGGGGTTGCATAGAGAAAAGATTAATCTAACCATCCGTGTCACAGAGGGGGGAAATCCAAGAAAAAATGGGATTTTGTCCAATGGAAAATATCCAGTTTGCAAGACAAATGTGGTATGAGATTTATAGCCATCTGTCTTGGATATTTAGATACCACAAATCCGGAATCTTGGCAGAACCCCTCTTGTGGTCCCCTCTAACCCTGTGGTTCTATGATTGTATGTAGAAGAGCTTAAGATCTGCATTTATGATGCAGATTTTTGCATGAATTTGGCAATTATCTGGCCTATCTTGGAGGTCCCCATTTGGGTATCCATTTTGGAAGGATGTCTCTCTTAATGGTAACTTTTTGGTGGTCAAGAGAGTGTAACAGTACTGCAGTGAATTGAATATATGGCAATCTGTGGGCAAGGGAGATTAGTTGTGGGGGTTTGTACACCTCAGTCCCTGGAGGCATAGGCTGAGAATATGGCATTTAATGTAGATCTCACTGGCCATGCTTGGAGTCTAGTCCGAGGATCATAGGAGGTCTTCAAATAACAACCCAGCTCTTTGATTCAGGCTGTTAAATGAAAGGTCAATGGTTAATAAAACAGTTACCATCCATGATTTGGTTAGAAGGCCCTGGCTTTATATATATGTAACAAAGACCTGACTAGATGATGGTCTAGGTTGACTACGAATCCAGATGACTCCAGTCAACTACTTTGTTCAGCAAGAGTCCCGTGTAAGGGGGAATGACTCTGCTGTTTGCATCTACCCCTAAATGTAGGAGATGACACAACCCAAAATTGCATTTGATACACTGTAACTGTGAGTGTATAATGTGAGTCTTGGACTGTGCAAAGAAGAACTGGCTCTTCTATACAAATCACCATAAAATACCTGCTTGCACTGACAAAGATCATGTACAGTGTCATTGGCATAGCCTAGGCTAATCATTATTTAAATTAATTTAATATTTATATTGTAGTAGCACCTAGAGACCTCAACCAGGTCAGAATCCCGCTGTGCTAGACACCGTACAAATCTATAGTAAATGACTGTCCGTGACTCAAAGAGTCTGCACATTCTGCGGAACTTCAAAGTCGGTGCCATTAGACAACCAGGAGTCAATCATGGGATTGTCCTGGACTGGATTTGTTTTTAGTATGATTCTGGTAATAACTGGTTAGGGAAGTATGCCCTTGTCATAGACTGACTATTTGAGGCAAGGTTCACCAGTTATTTTGAGGAAAGGATCTGATTAGATAGTCCATCTGAAGAGTCTAATAGAGACCACTGTGTTTCAGGGGGCTTTGAGGAAGGTTGTTGTCTTGCTAACAGTCATCTTTGTCAATAGTTTGGTGTGACATAATAATACTATTATTAGCCATTGGTACACTAGCACTTCACAGGTCACTGTGGAATTCAGCTGACTTGTGAATGGTAAAGCACGAGGGAAAGATGGTTGGAATCAGTACTCCATCCCCCTTGACCTGTCAGCTGCCTTTGACAACATTGATGATGCTTGTCTTCTTGAAATCTTGTCCTCCCTAGGCTCTTTACTGTCTTCTGGTTCTCCTCCTACCTCTTTAATCACTACTTCAGAGGATTCTCCTCACTCCCCGCACTTTTGGTGCAGGTTTCAAAGGGCTCTGTCTTCGGTGTCTTTCTCTTCTCATTTTACACCTTCTTTCTGGATAATCTCATTCTCAAACACAAATTCAATTGCCATGTCCGTGCTGACAACTCACAGATCTGCCTCTCTATTCCAGACCTGTCTCCTTCCATCCAGACTGAAATCTCAGCCTGTCTTGCTTGACGTCTCATGGATGTCTAACCATCAGCTCCAGCTCAACTTGGCTAAAACAGAGCTATTAATGTCTCTCCTGCCCCCCTCAGAACCCTCCCTGTTACCTCCTTTTTCAATCACTATGGACAGGGCATCATTTTTTGACTTGGACTCTCTACATCCTCCCATCCAGGCTATGTCTAAATCTTGTGGATTCTTTCTGCATAACATATCTAAGATATGACCTTTCCTATTCACCCACACAGCTAAAACTTTCATCCAGACTCAGATAATTTTGCATCTCAATTTCTGGAACCTCTTTTTCTCTGGCCTTAACAAATGCAATCTTGTCCTGCTCATATCCATTCAGAATGCTGCTGTAAAGATCATGTTTCTAGCCTGTCACTTTACATCCCTGCACTGGCTCCTGCTTCTCTATTGCATCAGACGTAAGCTACTTGTCTTCACTTTTAAGGCCTTTTACAGCCTAGCCACTTTATCATCTTTCATTCACTACTGAGATGTCAATTCCCACCTCTGATCAGCTCATGATGCCAGCCTCCATCACCCATTTGTTAATCCAACCAGCAGTGACAGATTCTGCCTAAATGTGGGGGGCGGGGGATCCAACTCGCTTGTTCAAATAAGCCCCTTTATGCTTTCTGTCATGCTGCCCCTCATGCTTGGGAGAAGCTCCCGCTAAATATCCACACAGCTACCTTATTATCCACTTTCAAAACCCTCCTTAAAATTCTCCTTGGCCTTGATGCTTACAAAAAACTTGGCAATGGTTAGACTACTGGTGTGCTGAGACCCCTGCCTATCACACTGACCAATAGTGTCTCATTGTTTCTTTGTACTCCCCTTTCTATCTGTCTGTCTCCATCTGTTGTTTTTTGTCTTATCCTTAGATTATAATCTGGTTTGGGGGCAGGATGTTTCTTTTTTTGTTCTTTGTTTGTATAGTGCCTAGCACAATATGGTCCTTGTCTAGGACTAAGGCTCTTAGGTAGTATGGTAATGCAAATATTAACAATAATGGAAAGCCAGTGGCAGAAGAGTTGAAACAAATCAGATCAATAGCAGCATAAATATTTGCTTTTTGTATTTCATGTTTTTCCTGTATAGAAGACTAAGTAAAGGGATTTTGGGGTTGTGGGTTTTTTTTTGCCTCCATCATTGAATCTGCTGTAGTTTACTGCCATCTGCTGGAATGCTGATGTAACTGCAGTGTTTATTTAAGCAAACTCAAAGTGGCTAGAAAGAGTGATGGAACCTCACACCCACACCATCATCATCTGTATGGGCCAGAGTTTCTGCTTCCATCCATAATATTTTTTGTGTTTAGTTTATTAAATGCCACGTTTAGAGACTTTAGGCTCCATACTTCCTAGATAACACAAATGTCGGTGCTGAGAGATGGTTTTGGTAGTGATGGATAGGAAAGATGCAAACTAAATGTCTTTGAAAATTAATGGAGCTCATCCAATATGCAGAAAAAACATTGTGGTTGGATTATCCATGGACTGTATAAAACACTTAATAAGATGAAAGGAAAGACATTTTCAACTCTGTATGGGAGATGGTTTGCAAAGGATTTCCCCCAGTTTGCCACTTGAGGAAACAAAAGCAATCTTAAATGCTTTTGTTGCAGCACATAGAGATGTAATGGTGCAATTCAGACAGTGACTTCAAATAACTGATGAATTCATTGACTCTTCTATGAATGTATTCATGAAATTATCCAAATACAGAACTATGAATTTAATAAATTTGTATAATAAGACATGAGTGCATATGATCAAATTGTGGAGATCTGTGTTCATAAACCGCTCTGAGAAATCCTACAACAGAAGAGTTGATCCCAGAAAAGGGTCCATGTGACTGTATGAAGTACTACTGAAGAAGCCAGAGTTTCTTCTTCAAGTGATTTCTCATATGCATTCCAATAGGTGTGTGCACGCTGCGTGCACAATCGTCGGAAGGTTTTTTCCCGTAGCGGTACCCGTTGGGTCGGCTGTGGAGACCCCTGGAGTGGCGTCTTAATGGCAGTGTATATAGGTCCCTGCCGACCCGTTGTCTGCTCAGTTCCTTCTTACCACCAGTGACAGTCATTGGAGCAGCTCAGTCTCTTGCATTCGCAAGTACCTACCTAGTGGTTCCCTTTTCTTAGTTGTAAATACTTAATTGTTAGTTATATAGTAGTTTGGGGGGCTTTCCCCCTGCCCTAGTTTCCCCAGGCACCGGGGCATACCTTGGTCACAGGGGTTTAAGGTGTACGAGAGGTGTGTGAAATCTATGCCCTCAGGCGATGTCTCAAGTGCCTAGGAGAAGGCCATCAGACAGACAAATGCCCAATTTGCAGGAGCTTTAGACCCAGGACTAAGAGAGAGCGGGACTATTGCTTAAAGCTCCTCCTGATGGATTCGGCCCTCTGCCCCCAGCCGGCGCCGGAAACAGTACCGGCATCATCGGGGCGCAGCGCCCCCGCCTTGGTGCGGGATGTCCCGGCACCGAGAAAGGACTCCTCCAAGGAGCATTGGCACTGCTCCCTGACTCGTAAGGCCAGTGCTACTGGGCAGCACTGTTCACAGACCCCAGTGCCACATAAGAAAAAGAAGGTGGACAGGGGTCATTCCACCGTTAAGAAGCTGCGAGGGGATTCCAGCAGGGTGTGTCCTCTAGCGGGACACCCACGGTCTGGGCCTCAAGACCCGGCACCCGACCAGAGGCCCTTTGAGTCCAGTGCTGGTGGACTTCCCGATGTGGGAGGATTTGGAGGAAGAGCTCGACCTCCCCTCCACACCAGATACCTACGAGGTAGCGCGGGACGTTATTGCCATGACAGCACAGTCCCTGGCCCCGCAGATGCAAGCTCTGGCACTGCAAGCTCAGGCACCATCTATGGCGGCATCACATATGGCACCATCTCCAGCACCCTTTGCAGCACCAATGGCGGCATCGCCCTTGGTTCATCATCGCAGCAAGCCCACGATGTTACAGCGCTGCTCCCCATCACCCCAGCACTGTTGGGCTCCCCCCCCCGCCCCCTCCCCGTGGTCAGGCACAGAATACTTTTCCGAGTCAGACAATGAGTCTTCTGTCTTCTGACGCAGCTGGAACCACTCACAGTCCCGGCTCCGGTCCTGGCACCGCAGAATTGGGGACTCATCTGCACCAGCAGTCTCCTGGCCACCCCAGAGGCAGGGCCCAGTACATTGGCCCTTTTGGACTCCTTGGGTCTATCATCAGACTCAGGGTGAGGGCTCCAGGGCTGCATTGGTGGCATCTGCACGGTGTGCCCTCCCCCTCAGCAATCTCGGTGGCTTGCCACACCCCAGAGCACCTGAGGACCCTGCATGAGACAGGGACTCTGGGCTGTCATGCTCAGACGCAGTGCCTGAACCAGCACCACCAGTTATACTGGAGCCACCTCCAGTCCCAGGGATAGACCCGAGGCACCTGACCCAGCCTCCAGAGAACCAGAAGGACAGGAAGACCCAGTCCCACGGATATCCTCCTCACCGGACGAGGTGGTGGCAGGCACCACCCCCATCCTACCGGCGATGGACACCAGGGGACACCAGGACCTTCTTAGGAGGGTGGCCCTAAACCTAAATCTCCAGGCAGAGGAGATCACGGAGGAGTCAGACCCAGTGGTGGACATCCTTGCCCCGGAGGGTCCACCCAGGGTGGCCTTGCCCCTGATAAGAACGATTCAGAACACTACCAGGGTCTTCTGGCAGACTCCAGCCTCGAGAGAGTGGTGGAGAGATGCTAACTTGTGTCGCAGAAAGGGTATGAAACACCTTTTCACCCACCCCCAACCGGGGACTCTGTTGGTCGAAGTGGCAAACCATACGGAGCGACAGGGCAGCCAGCTCCTGCCCCAAAGTCACAGGACGCTAAGAAGCTGGACCTTTTTGGCCGAAAGGTCTACTTGACCGTGGAGCTCCAGCTTCAAGTGGCCAACCAGCAAGTGGTACTCAGCCACTATTCTTTCAGTTCCTGGAGCACATTAGAAAATTCCAGGAGTTGCTCCCAGCTAACTCGTGTAGGGAATTTAGCACGTTCTTCAAAGAGGGCAGGGTGGTCACAAGAACCTCAGTGCAGGCCGCGTTAGATGTGGCAGACTCAGCGGTTCGGACTATGGCCACTGCCATTACAATGAGATGCAGCGCCTGAGATCCAGAACATAATCTAGGACCTGCCCTTTGACTGTGCAGGCTTGTTCCCCCAAAATACGGACTCTCGCTTCCACAGTCTTAAGGACTCGCGGGCAACTTTAAAGTCTTTGGAGATCCACATCCCTACACCCCAAAGAAAGCCATTCAAGCCTCAGCCCCTGTCCCACTTCTACTCTGGGCTCCCAAGGCAAGACTCGTCCAGGAGATGGAGCAGGAATAATAGGAGGCGCCCGCCACAGTCTTCCTCAGGCCAAGGCCAGGGTTCAGCCAAACAGCCCCTGGGCCTGAAGCCAAACTTTTGAAGATGCACCCGAGGATGGAGCACCACTACCAAACTTGTATCCTTACCCCCTCTTTGTGAATTGACTCTCCCACTTCTGCTGTGCTTGGTCCCAGATCACATCAGATCGCTGGGTCCTGAGCATGGTGGGCATGGGATATTTTATCCAATTCTGTTCCCTCCCACCCTCCCACTCCCCTTCCCCATCCCTCTTCAGGGACCCTTCTCACGAACAACTCCTTCTGCAGGAGGTGCAATCGCTCCTTGCTCTAGGAGTAATGGAGGAGGTTCCTCAGGAGTTCAGGGGCAAGGGGTTCTACTCCTGCTATTTCCTCATCCCCAAGGACTCCACACAGGCCAGGGCATTCGTACCCGAGTTGCACTTCCAAGCACTCAGGGACATTATCGAAAACCTTCGCCAATTCCTCACAAGTACGGGAAATTGCATGAAACTGTTGGGCCATATGGCGGCCTGCACATACATGGTTGGCCACGCCAGGTTGCGCCTTTGGCCCCTCCAGATGTGGATGGCGCGGGCGCACAGGCCAGGCAGGGACCCACTGGACAGGAAAAATTACCTTCCCCCCTCACATTCTCTAGGCTCTCTGCTGGTGGCTGCAGCCACGAGTGGTCTGTGTGGGAGTACCCTTTGCCAAACCCCAACCTACGCTATCGCTGGTCATGGACAACTCGGTGCTTGGTTGGGGAGCACATCTGGGCAATATCAGAACCCAAGGCCTATGGTCCCACACAGAACTAGCGCTGCACATCAATGTAAGGGAGCTGAGGGCGGTTCTTCTGGCATGCCAAGTGTTCCAGGCCCGCCTGCAGGGCTCATGTGTGTCGGTGCTGACGGACAACACTGCAGCGATGTTCTATATAAACAAACAGGATGGTGCTCGCTCCTCTCCCCTGTGCCAGGAAGCCCTCGAGCTGAGGGACTTTTGCATCGCCCACTTGATACACCTAGAGGCGTCACACCTTCTGGGAGCACAAAATGAGCTAGCCAATTGCCTCAGCCACTCGTTCCACGGTAACGAATGGTCCCTCAGGCCAGACATCGCGTACTTGATTTTCCAGAGGTGGGGCTCTCCCCACATAGACCTGTTCAGGACATGGAGCAACAGGAAGTGCCAGTGGTTCTGCTCTTTCCTGAACCACAGCCCAGGCTCCATTGCGGACGCCTTTCACCTGTCATGGACAAGACACCTGCTGTACACGTTCCCGCCCTTCCCCCTCATACACACAGCTGCTCAAGACTTGACGGGATGGGGCTTCCTTGATCCTCCCAGCGCCAGCGTGGCCCCACCAGCACTGGTTCACCATGCTGTGAACCTCTCAGTGGACAGACCAGCCCTTCCTGTGTGCCCGACCCTAATCGCACAGGACCACGGCCATCCCCAATCTGGAGTCCCTCCACCTCATAGTGTGGAAACTGCATGGCTGAATCCTCTTGAGCTTCAGTGTTCAGACTCAGTTAGGGAGGTTCTGCTGGGAAGTAGGAAACCCTCCACTTGTGCCACGTACCTGGTAAAGTGGAAGCTGTTTTCCATATGGTTTCTGCAGGGGGCACTGATCCGCAGCAAGCGCTAATTCCCCTTGTTTTGGACTACCCACTATACCTCAAGCAGCAGGGGTTAGCAATATCATCTCTCAGGGTACACCTGGCTGCCATTTCAGCCTTCCACCCAGGGGCAGCTGGTAGGTCAGTCTTTGGCAATCCCATGGAGGGCCAGTTTCTCAAAGGCTTGGACAGACTTTATCCCCAGGTACGACAGCCTGTTTCCCAGTGGGACCTCAACCTAGTTCTGGCCACACTCATGGGGCCCCTTTTGAGCCCATGGTGACCTGCCCTCTGTCCTACCTTTCTTGGAAGGTGGCCTTTCTTCTGGCTGAGGTTATGGGCACCAGGGTTTCCGAGCTCAGAGCACTGACTTCTGAGCCCCCGTACAGTGTTTTATAAAGACAAGGTGCAGCTACACCCTCACCCCGCGTTTCTGCCAAAGATAGTCTCCCAATTTCATGTGAACCAGGACATATTTCTACCTGTGTTCTTCCCTAAGCCACATGCCAGTAACAAAGAGCAAATGCTCCATTCCCTGGACATCAGGCGTGCCCTAGCATTCTACATTGAGTGCACAATGCCATTTTGTAAGTCACCACAGCTCTTTATTGCCATTGCAGAGAGGACGAAGGGGCTTCTGATCTTGTCCCAGTGCATTTCATCATGGATCACATCTTGTATCAGGACATGCTATTCCAGCCCCTCCGCTGATGGCACACTCCACAAGAGTGCAGGCTTCATCGGCAGCATTCCTGGCTCAGGTCCCTATCCAGGAAATATGCAAGACAACAACATGGTCCTCTATCCACACCTTCACATCACTCTACACCATCACCCAACAGGTGAGGGATGTTGCAGCCTTTGGCATGGCAGTGCTGCATTCAGCAACCAGATGAACTCTGACCCCTCCTCCAGGGAAACTACTTGGAAGTCACCTATTGGAATGCACACGAGCAATCACTCGAAGAAGAAAAAAAGGTTACCTACTTCTCGTAACTGTTGTTCTTCGACATGTGTTGCTCATGTCCATTCCAAACCCCACCCACCACCCCTCTGTCAGAGTATTCCGGCAAGAAGGAACTGAGCAGGCGGCGGGTCAGCAGGGACCTTTATACACCGCCATGAAGGAGTCACTCCAGGAGTCTCCACAGCCGACCCAATCAGTACCAATAGGGGAAAAACCTTCTGACGATCATGCACACGGCGCGCACACACCTATTGGAATGGACATGAGCAGCAGATCTTGAAGAACAAGTTACGAGAAGTAGGTAACCATTTTTTCCCCAGGTATAATTGCAAGCAAAAACATTAAATGATTTTAACCTCACCCCATCCTAATAGTCACTTTAACGAGAAAAGTGAGGTTTCAGTCCAGGCTAAATAGACTGATGCTCCCAAATAAAAACATGAATGCCTGTCAAGGCTGTGGACTGACTACATATGCATGTGCTAAATATGAACCCAGGAATGCTGAAAACCTATGTATGGAAAACCTAGACACATAACTAGGGGTTTTGGTAGTAAGTAAGTAAAAAAAAAACCTGAACAGAAAAATAGTAAAAAAGTAGTCCTCCAAAGAAGGTAGTATGAGTTCTTTTAGTGATCGAGAATAATGACTCAGTGTTGGATTAGTTTGTTTTAATGCATTAAAAGTAAGAGCTTGTTAATAGACAGAAGTTGAAAAAGGTAATTGGTACGGAAGGTGAAAGAATCTCCAATGGTGTTAATCTTATTAAGAAACTATTTCTACATAAGTAACAAGATATATTGCAATGCGTGGTGGATTTTTTTCTTGCCTAATTGAGTTAAGTACAGATTAACTAGGTAACGTATTGTGTGTGATGTCATATGTTATTGATGGGAAAGTCAAACCCTGTTAGAGTAGAAAATCAATTTTTATTTCTATATACTACAAAGAGACGATGTAGTGAATCCTAGAATATGGGTTGATAGGCTCATTCAGAAATATGCTTCTTTGTTTAAAGGCTTTACAAATTAAAGAATATTGTCACAAGGTTGCAACAGATGATGGGCCAAGCCAGAGTCTTGATGTAAAGCTCACTTTTGCACTTCCCTGTGTTCATGGGGTTACTGTGTGAATGTGTGAATTAGACCAGCCCTTAGGCTGAAATTTCTCTTGGAGATTGGCGCAGGGTAAACTGAATTTCTGCTTTCAGTGCAAAACTCAACTCAGTTGTAACTATGGAGCCATGACCAGAGCTTCCATTTATATATATAAAATTATATTTTACATATATGATCATAATAATTTACACACAGAAGTAGTTTATGTTTATATTTGTATTTACTGTGGACTTACCTACAGTATATTGTGTTTTGAGTGAATGTGTTCATTTTTAAAATGAGTTATTGTAACACGATAAAATGTTTGAATGTGACAGATGTTGGGTTATAATGCAACATGAAGTTGTTTTATATGCACTTATAATCTTGAAACACTTTGAAAGGAGCTCAGGACCTGGGATCTTTTGATATGGGCTTTTCATATTTGCATGTTAACTGTATGTGTTAACTACTCTGTTAACCTGAGATTTTTATTGTTAATGAAAGAGAGCCACATCCGAAACTTGGGGATGCGTGCATATAAAAATTAATACTTTTGTGTTTTGTCATTTCATCATGAATTTTAAGGCCTTGGTGAGCTGTTTAATTGGCTGAAATAATGTAGGATCTGTTCACTCTATAGTATTTGCACCATCCAAGGAATCACCATCTGATTCCATGTTATTTCAGGCCTATACATGACTCCAGGTACATTTTTTAAAGTGCCAGTGAAAAATTTCAATGTGTGTTTAAAAAATGTTTAAAATACAAATACAAAATGCCATGCATACAACACACAGAAAACTCTGAAGTCCCTGCATGATGGATTGCTGCTTTGTGATCTTAGAAAGAACTTGCCTAACTAAGTCAAGATAATTTTTGAAATCTAGAATCTTAATCTTATATCTTTGTGTAATGAAATTTAATAGGCCATTTAAGAATTTCATACAGTGACCTGTTCTGCTTAGTGGAGTTGCTTTCTCTATTTCAATCACATTAAGCATGCCAAGAATAATAGCCTATTTTATTTGTGCAGTAGAATCTAGCCACACGTGCATAATGTTGAATTAGCAGAGTTTAAAACAATCTATAAACTGGATGAAAACTGCACTGATGGACTGAAGAAAATTCTGTAACTATGTAATTACATCCCTCTGCCAATATCATGCCTCAGTTCCTCCCCATCTCTGGTCCATTTGTCCCAAAAGGCAGTGGAACTGGTGTGTGTAACAGCAGCCACTGGCACCAGTCACCCTTGAGCTCTGCAATGTGAAAGGGGGTATCACCATCTGTAACCTTGAACCATGTCTTATGGCTGAGGCCAAGAAATAAAGAGCAGTCTCTTCCCAGCACTTCTGTTTGTCACACTCTCTGTGCATTGGAGGAGGCAAGTCCAAATTCCCCTGGGAGACTGAGTGCTCGTGGAAGCAAATGTGCATTCAGGAGGGAGTTTATAATTGCCACACATCCTACAGGACCCTGTGCAGTATCACCCTCCCTTCTGAGTCTCAAAGTCTCTCTCACCTCTGGAGCCAGGAGCCAGTTGCAGAACCTTAGACAGATTACAGCCAGGCTAGAGTACAGGGGGATCAGTATGGCATTTACTTTGTAAGTTATTCTTGTTATTTAAAAAAGTTTTCCTAAAATCTGTCTCAGTCATTCAAATCAGATGAACAGTTGCCTCTCACAAGTGGTATGGAACAGGATGCCATTCCCCAAATCTGGATGCCCATGGCAGAAGGTTAAAGAGAAGTCTTCCCAGCTGTTGATGGGCTCTGGAATGCACAAATGTCATGGGATCATTCACTGCAGTTATGCTTCATAGTGGAGCCAAGCCACAGAGAGGAATAAAACACAGGGCCCCATAGGGGCCTCTCTTCACACCATTGTCCACTTTGAAGGGTGGTTGTAAGTAGTCCTGAGGAGTGGCAGGATCTATTGACTGCTGGCCCCCACCGGAGGGGGAACACAGCTACCTGAAGGCACTATTGCATCCTGCAGGAGGTTATCAAAATAGCCGTAGACTGGCTGCTCCATACCCTAGCTGTGAGTTGGGGGGAAGATTCTGTCACCGCACCCGGTATTGCAGAGCCCATTTACTTAGGTTTCACATAGACATGAGACGTTCACACTTAATGAAGTGTGTGTGCACTGGGACTCTACCATGTCTTCTCCAGATCATTATGCTACTCCACATATTTTTATAACTTTTTATTCTGTGCTTTTTATCTTTTTCATTTTTTCGCCACTCAGATGGAGACCTTTATAATTGATTCCTTAGAAGTTTTTAATGTAGGAGCTGCCTGCAGCCTGGACCTGCCCCCAGCTATAGGTGTCCACTGCTGCAATTTCGAGGTACGGAGTCTTTTGAGCCGAGACTAAATTGCCTGCCTGGCCTGTTGTTGATGTTTCCTTTTCAAATTACATTTAATTACATTTTTCCAGCTGCTCAGTTCAGTGCAGGGAACAGTTTTGTTTTTGATTAAGATTTTCTGCACAATCACAATAACAAATATTAAATAAAATGGTTTCATTTGTGTTAGATTATGTCATGCAATAAATTTAAAGAGATGAGAGCTAGGGTTTTTCAAACAATAGCTATACTTTGCAGTAGAACCATGTCAGCATCAAAGGCTTCCCTACACAAAATGGAATGACCACAGTGGAACTGCTCTTTGACAAGGACATGGCACTGGCCTGTCAGATGTGGCTCAAATACTCCTCAAATACTTCAGGGTATCAGCGAGTGACATTGGAGCCTGTAGAATTCATTTAAAAGAGATCTGTGCGGAGCTTTGCATGCCTCCTTATGATAAAGCATTAGCAATCTTTCCAGGCCTTCACAAATCACATGATGCAGCTCTTGAGGTATCTGACCCCTATGAAGAAGGCCAGAATTTGAGATGTGGTAGGCTTCTAACTTTGTAAATATGCCACAAAATGTAAATATATATTTTAAAAAACTTAATGCCCAGGCCTTACTCTCTACCAACACTGAGGCTCTGATTTTCCTTCTGTTTACACCGATTTCACTGGAGTTACTCCTGAATTACATGGGTATCAGAGAAAGCAGAATCAGGCCTTGCCCACTGCTGAACCTTGCCCAATGTATTACAGGTCCCTGTTTCCTCTGGGTATATGCACCTGTGCATGGCCCAAAACATTTTCGCTTTTTTGTCTTTTGACATAGCTATAAGCATGGCACACAACCTGTATGCCAGCAACTTGTCACATTTATTACAGCCTCTCGTTCTCCACAGGTTTCTAAATGAATCTTTGTTCAGGAAGCGGGCTAGATAAGCAGGGTCGTTAAGGCAAGAATGGCAGTACTTTCTGAGGTGACGTGCAATGCCTGCCCACAGGCTGCTTGTTCCTAGCCAGTGCTTAGTCCCTTATTGTTTAAAGTTTTTTCTATAAAGCAGGTTTACAGTGGTAACATCATTTAACTATCCAGTTATCTTGGTAAGTTATACAATAGTTCTGTTTTACTCAGCTGAATTTCCACTATATTTTGTGGCATACCACAAGATAACTCTTATCACAGTTGCACAGCATGTCAAAAATGGTAAGAGAAAAGTAAGCTTTCTACATGATCATCATTGACCTATGGATTTTTAACAATATATTGTTTGCTGATGACCATTTTTCCTTTGCTCAGTATTTCTGTTGCTTTAGTATTAGATTATTACACTTCAGACACAGAACAGAGATATTTGTTGTGTTGAATGACATCATCATCAAACGCACATAGTCTACTGTTGCGCTAATGAGAGTGTCCACAGTTGATGGTGTCACACCTGGCATCATGTAATGAACTTCCTGTGAAGCCACGCATCTTTGGGGTGGCCCTGCGGGCAATGCCAGATACAGTCAGAGCATGCACCCCCTTCACACACTGATGCAGAGTTTGAGAGCACGGAATGCTGGGGTGGTTTTGTCCATCACGGTGACATGGCAGAAGAACATGCAACGTCACTTTTGAATATAATGAGCATTCAAAGGAAGGGTCGATCTTTGTGAGATTATGACATTTCGCACAGAGTCAAACCCTGTTGAATGGTAACAGGCATTCTTGTGTTTCTAGTAGCTCAGCTCCCCTCAGGAAGTGGGCCCCGGGGCAAGTGGTGACAGCAGCTCAGTACAAAGCTGCAGGCAACACAGGTTTCTGGCTTCTTTTGTTTTGTTACAAGTTAATTTTAGTTGAAAGTTCCAACAGGAATGGTGTTTTATCCGCAACTAGCATTCTTCCTACCTATGCATAAACACTTCAATATGTGCTGGGCCGGAGAGAGAGAGAGTGAGAATGACTCCATAGTTCAGTGACTAGTGCACTCCCTTGGGAGGTTGGAGATTCAGGTTCCAGTTCCCCCAATTTCAGTGTATGTTTAATTATGTATATACAGTGAAACAGCTTCAGTGGGAGAGACTGAGATACCCACCCCAGAATACCCAGTAGCCTAGTGCAGGGGTTCTTAACCTTTTTCTTTCTGAGGCCCCCTCAACATGCTATAAAAACTCCACGGCCCACCTGTGCCACAATAATTGATTTTCTGCATATAAAAGCCAGGGCCGGTGATAGGGGATAGCAAGCAGAGCAATTGCCTGGGGCCATATGCCACTGGGCCCCTGCAAAACTATATTGCTCATGCTTCTGCTTTAGCCCCGGGTGGCGGGGCTCAGGGCCCAGGCTTCAGCCCCATGCGGTGGGGCTTTGGCTTTCCACCCTGGGCCCCAGTGAGTCTAATGCTGTCCCTGGTTGGCAGCCTCCCCACCCCCCATGAAACCTGCTAGCGCCCCCCTAGAGGGCCTCGGACCCCTGGTTGAGAACCACTGGCCTAGTGGATAGAACACTGAGGTGGGAGACCCAGGGTCAAATCGTGTCTCCATGTGAGGTGGAGGGGGAAATTGAACCTTGGCCTCTCACATCCTTAGTGAGTGCCCTACAACTGGACCAAAAGCTACAAAGGGGATACCACCACCACCACATCCTCTGGCTGTTTGATGGGGTTTTAGACATGCCTAGAGCCTGCTTACCAGGTCCAGTCCCAGAGAGAAGATAGGGTAGGGAACACCTAGTTTATGAGTTGCTGAGCCATGTCAGGGTTGAGGCAGCTGTGCACATGCCTCTTCACTGAAATTTAGGCACCTTGGGGACTGTAACAGTGGAAGTGTAGGTGACTAAGGACTTTAGGTGCCTATAAGGCTAGACGGCAGCTGAGCAGGGGTTTTGTAGATGCCAGTGGTACCTAAATATTGGACTTAGGTGCATAAAATGGCAGTAAGGTCCTCGGTTTCCCTTGAGACTACTGTATATATTTATTTCCATTCACTGAGAAAAATAAATGTTCATGTCTTCCTGTGAAGCACTCTGGACAGAAACAACTGGATGGTCACTCTACCAAAATGTCATTCTCATCTGCAGACAAGTTGGCATGTGTGAGTGTCTATTGTGGTGACTTAATACTAGTTCACTTGGCAAAATGTAGTATCCTCTAGGTAAATTCCCCCACCTCAGAGAGCAAGGAAGCAATTTCTGTCAATCACATGTTCTCTCAGATGAAGTCCCTTCTGCTCCTTTGGGGAAAGCAGCTGCTGCTGTTTAGTGTTCTCTGGAATACTGCCTTGTGCTTTCCCACACAGCAGCTCTTTCATTTAATTCTTTTCATACACATTCTCAGCATTTCCCGTTAGACCCTGTTGCATACCCCAATTCATGTTCTCGGATACACAGCATTTGGAAAGAGACAGTAACCCTTTGACCCTGCTGTGCTACATCAACGCTGCCAAGCCAATGCACAGTATTGTGCCTCTAGAAGAACAGTCTCTTTTAGTCTGCCAAATGCTTCATAAACAAAGTTGTCAGCTACAGTCCTAGGCCTGAGTCCAATATCTTTATTAGCAGTGATGCTGCATAAAGCATAGAGACATATTGCCTGATTTTTCAGCTTCTAGGTTGAGGTGATAGTTAGAAAAATCATGTTGTGTCAGTCTTGGTCCTCGGGGCTCTTCAGGCTGCAGCACAAGGAAGGTTAAATACTGTAGCACAAAGGACATACTCCTCATTTTCTACCATGAAAGTACAACTGGTAACTGTGATGACTGTATAGCTCTATAGATGAGAAATGACCAGCCTGTGATGAGCAAACAACCCTGACAGGAAACACAAAAGCAGACACATAATTCACAAGCCAGACAATGAGAGATAAGACATTGAATACGAATAAGAGTGTGTGTGTGTGTGAATGTATGTATGTGCGTGGGTATGAGAGAAAGAGAGAGAGATGGGGGAGGGGATTCAACTGCTTTATTGAAAAGGCAATTACTTGAACAGCTCTTCCAACTGTATTTCATCTGCAGTTACTACCAGGTGACATAAAACTGTTAAAATCCTTTATCAAAATGGCAGACTTGCTTCTAGGCAAAATAAGTAACACAAGCAATTAAAAGCACTGATATATAACATCTGCCTTTTAAACTAATCCGCTTGGTTTCTGTTTTGTTCCTCAGAACATATGTTTTGGCTCAGAACTGCAGAATTGTTATGCACTCAGCAGAGCCAGTAAACGTTGTGGCTAACTATGAGATGACTGTGCTAGGTGTCTCAGAAATACCTTTGGTTAGGTAGAAATATTGCTTCTTCTATTAGCTGCTGCTGATTAGTTTCTTCTATCGACTTTCCAAAAAAAAAAAGAAGTCCATGGACATTAAATGAAAATTAAAAGTACCAATAACTATTGATTTTCATGAAGATAGGCTGTTCCAATGGATAATGAACCCTCTTATTGCTTGTTTAGCATTAACAGTGCATTCAAAGACGTGTACGGTAAATCAGGTGTAGTTGAAGTAAAAATGAGGGGCACAGTGTTCCAGCTGGTGGGGGAAAAGCTGTGTTTGTGGCAACAGGGGAAGAAGGAACCCATCAAGAACTACAAATGAACAGGTCCTGCTACCTGGGATTCAGTGATGAGAATGAGGCACTGGGAGTGAAATCCTGGCCTTATTGAAGGCAATGCAAAATTCCCATTGTCTTCAGTGGGTCCAGGATTTCACCCGAGAAGTCTTTCTCCAGCAATCCTGATGAATCATGCACCTTCCATAGAACTGTTGTCTGTCGGGAATGGGTCAGCAGCTTATCTGCCTGCATTGCTGTTGCTGAGTATCTTGTTCACCTACAAAACTTCCTCAGGCATTTGGGATCTATCTTAGCCCCATGTGTATTACTTTCCCTACTGCAGCCAATCGCTCAGACAAAGAAGTTTGGTTACAATTTGCAGGAGATAATGCTGCTCATGTCTTGTTTACAGTGTCACCTGAAAGTGAAAACAGGCATTCACATGGCACTGTTCTAGCTGGCATCGCAACATATTTATATGCCAGATGCTCTAAAGATTCATGTGTCCCTTCATGCTTCAAGCACCATTCCAGAAGACATGCGTCCATGCTGATGGTGGGTTCTGCTTGATAACAATTCAAAGCAGAGTGGACCAATGTATTTTCATTTTCATCATCGGAGTCAGATGCCACCAGCAGAAGGTAGATTTTCTTTTTTGGTGGTTTGGGTTCTGTAGTTTCCACATTGGAGTATTGCTCTTTTAAGACATCTTAAAGTATTCTCCACACCTCGTCCTTCTCAGATTTTGGAAGGCACTTCAGTTCTTAAACCTTGGATCGAGTGCTGTATCTATCCTTGGAAATCTCACATTTGTACCTTCTTTGCATTTTGTCAAACCTGCTGTGAAAGTGTTCTTAAAATGAACATGTGCTGAGTCATCATCCGAGACTGCTATAAGATGAAATATATGGCAGAATGCAGGTAAAACAAAACAAGAGACATACAGTTCTCCCCCCGCAATTCAGTAACGAATTCAGTCACAAATTTAATTAACACATTATTTTTTTAACGAGCATCATCAGGATGGAAGCATGTCCTCTGGAATGGTAACTGAAGCATGAAGAGGCATATGAATGTTTAGCATATCTGGAAAGTAAATACCTTGCAATGCCAGCTACAAAGTGCCTGTTCTCACTTTCAGGTGACATTGTAAATAAGAAGCAGTCAGTAGTATCTCCCATAAATGTAAACAAACTTGTTTGTCTTAGCAATTGGCTGAATAAGAAGTAGGACTGAGTGGACTTGTAGGCTCTAAAGTTTTACATTGAATCATAGAATATCAGGGTTGGGAGGGACCTCAGGAGGTCATCTAGTCCAACCCCCTGCTCAAAGCAGGAACAGTCCCCAACTAAATCATCCCAGCCAGGGCTTTGTCAAGCCTGATCTTAAAAACTTTGAAGGAAGGAGATTCCACCACTTCCCTAGGTAACGCATTCCAGTGCTTCACCACCGTCCTAGTGAAAAAGTTTTTCCTAATATCCAACCTAAACCTCCCCCATTGCAACTTGAGACCATTACTCCTTCTTCTGTCATCTTCTACCACTGAGAACAGTCTAGATCCATCCTCTTTGGAACCCCCTTTCAGGTAGTTGAAAGCAGCGATCAAATCCCCCTCATTCTTCTCTTCTGCAGACTAAATAATCCCAGTTCCCTCAGCCTCTCCTCAGAAGCTGTGCTCTAGCTCCCTAATAATTTTTGTTGCCCTCCGCTGGACTCTTTCCAATTTTTCCACATATTTCTTAAAGTGTGGGGCCCAAAACTGGACATAGTACTCCAGATGAGGCCTCACCAATGCCGAATAGAGGGGAATGATCACGTCCCTCGATCTGCTGGCAATGCTCCTACTTATACAGCCCCAAATGCCATTCGCCTTCTTGGCAACAAGGGCACACTGTTGACTCATATTCAGCTTCTCATCCACTGTAACCCCTATGTCCTTTTCTGCAGAACTGCTGCCTAGCCCTTTGGTCCCTGGTCTGTAGCGGTGCATGGGATTCTTCCATCCTAAGTGCAGGACTCTGCACTTGTCCTTGTTGAACCTCATCAGATTTCTTTTGGCCCAATCCTCTAATTTGTCTAGGTCTCTCTGTATCCTATCCCTACCCTCTAGCATATCTGCCTCTCTTCCCAGTTTAGTGTCATCTGCAAACTTGCTGAGGATGCAATCCATGCCATCATTCAGATAATTAATGATTGTTTTGTTTTTGAGTGCAGTTATGTAACAAAAAAAATATCAAATCTACATTTGTAAATTACACTTTCACAATAAGAGATTGCACTACAGTACTTGTATGAGGTGAATTGAAAAATACTATTTCTTTTGTTTATCATTTTTACCATGCAAATATTTGTAATAAAAATAATATAAAGTGAGCAGTGTACACTTTGTGTTCTGTGTTGTAATAGAAATCAATATATTTGAAAATGTAGAAAAACATGCAAAATATTTAATTTCAATTGGTATTATATTGTTTAACAGTGCAATTAATTGCAGTTAATTTTTTGAGTTAATCGTGTGAGTTAACTGCGATTAATCGACAGCCCTAAATAGAACACAATTTGCATTTACAGTGCCTTGGACACTGGGGGCCCTAAGCATGACAGTAATGCAAATAATTTTCCCCATCTCTACATTGATTATACTTGTGAAAAATTCACAGGTTCTTGGTAAATGAATTCCCCTTTGTGTCCCCCTCCTCTACGTTTTTCATGTTTCCCCTTTCCACCTGTGAAGAATGCTAAGTACTGAGATACTATATGCGTGCATTGCATCCAGTTAGGATGCTTATGACTTTTTCATTTTGGGATGCTGCCAACAGATTTTTAGATAAAATGTTTTGCATGCTCCTTTCAAGAGGTGAATACACAGTGGCATTTATTTCTTCCATCTTCACTACTTGAATTCTTACAGTTATTTACAGGTACCACTCTAGTAACCGAAGTTTGTGTAGGGTGAGATTGTGATACCCCTACTGATTTTGAGTCGAACCTTACTCTGCAGGCAGCTCCATTGATTTCCATGGGATTGCTTGAGGAGTAAGATACTACTCCCTCACTGTAAGGTATCAGAATTGAGCCAATAGAATTTAGCACATACCGCATCTTAGTTGCTCTTCATTAACATTGAGAGCTTCATTACTGTAGCATTTAGAAAAAACTGAGGTTTGATTTTATGTTTCACAGCAAAAATTCACAGGCCTTCTATGACTCGATGCTTTTTCCTTTAAGTAACATCCAGGTAATCTAAAATTTCAGCGTCCAAATGTTGCATCTCTTTATACCAAGCAAAAAGCTGCATTTTAGAATATGCTTCCTATGGGGCAAATCCCCTCCCCTTCTCTGTGGCTATGGCAGAAATTGTGTCGTTCCTCTGCACAGCTGTGCTCATTCGGTGATGTGGAACCCAGCTGTACAGGAGTTCTCTTCTCTTCCCAGCATAGTGGGATATAGCAGTGGTGCAGGGCCAAACCAGGGTGGTGCCAGTGAATCCCTCTCCATTGTGTGGCTGGCTACAGTAACACAAGGGCTGCAGTAGTATTTTTGGGGTGGAGGGTTTGTTATACATTTTCTCTCCCAGTGAACTTTCTATGCAGAGCCTGGCTACTTGGGCCTGGGGCCAGCATGAGGATTTAGTGTAATTTCAGATTCACTGCCCAGTCCAAGCCTTAAGTGCAATTGAGTGTATGTATTTTATACCAACTTTCACTAGCAGTCCAGGGTGATACACAATTGCAATTAAGAAATTTAAATTCCATTAGCTGACTAAATAATTTATCAACAAATACAGTAGAGGTTAATTAATGGCAGCGTTGCTTCTTTGGATGTTAGAATCACTTAATGTTTTTTGACATGCTGATTAAGGCATTCCAACAGCTAGAGTCTGTTTTTTGCAAGTCAGCCAGAGAGTAATGCAGATATTTATCATTTTAAATATGTTATGAAACCATTTTGATTCTCCTTCACTTTTGGCACCAAATAGCTCTACTTTTCTAATGGGAAATGGTATTTTGTCACACTGAATGGCACCAAAAGACCAATTACATATCATCACATTAAACCGTGAGGAAAAGATACAATTGGGGCTTGATATAAGGCAATGGTACAAAAGCATCTCATTCAGGCTGGGAACATGAAAAATACCTTATAATAACTCTATATACATAATTCTAAGTTGATTTGAGTACATAACAATACATCAATCTTATAGGCCCAACTCAGCAAAGCCCTAAGGTCCATACTTAATTTTAAGCACATGAGTATTCCCATTGACGCCAACGGTGACAGTCACATGCTTAAGTGCTTTCTGAATTAGGGTCATATATCACCTCCAAACTGTAGATCTCAATGTTACCAAGGAAGATAATTATCACTATCTCTATTTTACAAATGCACAGAGAAGCCAAGTGGCTTGGCTAGGTTACACAGCAAATCAATGACAGAGTCAGGAATAGAACCCAGGTCTCCAGTCCATGTACAGTGCTCTATACACTGCACAACATTACTTTCTGGCATACAATACCTATAGCTATAAATGAAACTCATGTGCAAATAATGAATTACCTGCTGTTCCAAACAACCTGTAAAAATGCATTTTATGAAATATTATCACAGTACCTTTACAGTGCTTAGAGCTTGCTGCAAGTTTGAACAAGCATATAGAAAACGTTTTAAAATGTTTTGCTTTCAAACAGTTTTGCTTCTGTGGGCAGGAATGCTCCTAGCCAGCAGCTATTAACCACTTTGCTCAATTATAATCATGGGGAAAAACACTTCCAACAAGGAGTGTTTTTCTAATAATATGCTCGATAAAATGTCAGTGATGATGATCTTTTGATTATTCTCTTTGCAATTTTTTCTCTTCTAAAATTAAAATGTACTTGCTAATACTTACAGATAATTTAAGAAGTTATTATCTTAATTTTCTAGGTTAGGCTTTTGTAGAAAAGTTGCATAATAAATATCATAATACTTGCCAGTTAAATAGCACCTTTCTTCTGAAAATCTGAAAAGCACCGTATAAATACAAATTAACTAATCCACACATCTCCCCTGCACTCCAGGAAAGTATTCCCTATTTGCAGGTGGGCAAAGTGAGGGGACAGATAGTGTAAATATGGTGGGTGGTACAGACACGTCAGGAACCAAAAGCAGCCCCTTGTCGTGGTTTCCCCAAATCCCAGTTTCCTTAGTCAAAGAAGGCAGTGCCTATGTGAGAAGCTTGGACTTAGACAAGTTCCACCAGAAGCTCAAAGCGAAGTAGTTAGGACACATACATCCAATTACACCCACCATGTGTAAATGCTTTTTTTCCAATCTGATCTTTTGAAGGGGTTTAACTTAGCTTGCACCATTGCTCACTATTTCCTCTCTGATTTCTTTGCCTAAATACTTCCAATTTTATACTGAACCTGTGTTTGATTATCACCTTGGGATATTAGCACACACCCTTCCTTCTGTCCTTTGTCCCAACCATGTTATTTTCCCCTCTGGGTAATTGACTGCACCCCAGAAACATTGTGTAGAGTGAGTTTATGTGAAAGAGATGGGTCCCAGGTAAAGCAATAAGATTTGTCTAGGTAAATATTTTCACTGTAAATAGTGAGTATAATCAATTTCTTGATTGTATGTTTTAAATATAACCATGGGTTACAGAAGATCAAAATCTCCATGTATAATATCCATTGTACTAATGTATTCATTCTAGTAGCTGTGTAAAAGTCTTTATTCTATATTGGCCAAGCACCCTGCCAGGTTCCATAATAAGATTCTGAAGGATCTGGACCTTTTAAGATGATTAGGCCATCAGATGAATAAATGGAATTCAGTGTAGATACAAATAATTAGTCTGAGAGCAAGGAAGTAAGCTAGGAACTATATATGTTAAATTAAATGATATAGTAGCAGTATTTAGAGTTCTTATGGAAAAATCATTCAAACCAACAGCCTTGTCTATATTACATTAATTTTAATAAACAAATTTAAATAAACAAAAGCTGCTAGCTTGTATTAGTAAAGGGATAGAACAGAAAATGAATACGGTGATAACAATACTGTGTACATCACTCTTTGAAAGACTGTAAGGATAAGACAAAAACATGATGTCAGGCTTGAAGAATCTAAATTTTGGGGAAAATTGAGAGGTATTGGGGTCACTGTTATTGTCTAATTTGGAAACGAAGAAGTGAGGGGTGTGTAAAGGATCTGATTAAAATGGGACGTTCTAAAACAATTTAAAACTCAGAAGACTTAGATTAAATGCATGACAGGATGTTTACACTAAAATATATAGAAGATGGGAAGGATTTCCAAAAGAGCCTGAGGGCTAGATTTTCAAAGGTATTTAGGGGCCTAAAGATGCAGAAAAGTGCCTAGTGGGATTTTCAAAAGCACCAAATCTGGTTAGTCTCCTAACTCCCATTGATTTTCAACAGAACTTGTGCTTGTAAGTCACTTTTGAAACTACCACCCTATCTTCCCATGGAGCAAAGGGTGTAAATGAGCTCAGAGTTCCAGTAGCTATGTTTGTACAAGAGAGGATTAAGTGAGGAGCTGAAAATGCAAGATGGTGGGAATTAGATTTGTTTAAAAAAGCACAGGTGATTGAGCTGGACTGTCTTCTTCTTTCCTTAAATATTTTTGGGGGAGGGGCATGAACACTGTTTCTATAAAGGAAATTAATGCTATTCTAAAAAAACCCAAACCCATCAACAGGTCATGTGTTTTCAACAAACCAGCCCAGCTCGAAAATTAAACAAAAGCAAGACACTGATTAGCAAGTAAAAATCTCATCCAGGATAAAGCTACATTTAAAAGCCAAGAGTATAGAATTTTTATAATAAGATAAAAGAAAAAATCACTAAATTTGGTCCCCATTCATATTACCTTTATTTATATTTAGTCACTTTGATACATTAGAAGGAAAGGAAACTGGGAAACAAATGCTATAATCATTTTAGAGAGACAAGGTGGGTTAGGTAATATCTTTTATTGGACCAACTTCTGTTGGTGAGAGAGACAAGCTTTCAAGCTACAGAGAGCTCTTCCTCAGATGAATTTGGTCCATTAAAAGATATTATTGCACTCTAGGGTTGCCAACTTTCTAATTGCTGAAAACCAAACACCCTTGTCCCACCCTTTCTCCACCCCTTTCCCCAAGACTCCGTCCCACGCTCACTCCTCTCCCCCCTCCCTCTGTCACTTACTCTCCACCCCTCCTCACTCACTCCCACCTCTCCTGGGACTCACCTGCCGCCTGCAGAATCAGGCTGGGAGGAGCTGACACAGAGCCAGCCCAATCAGGGCACAGCAGGGGTCAGTCTCTGGAGCCAGGGCTGGGGCAATCAGGGCACAGTAGAGCAGAAGGGGGGTGGTCAGGATCCCCACCCACCCTAGGTCGCGGTACCTACCTCTTGATGCCCGGTCTGGAAGCCATCCAGGTCCTTCCCCCTAGTGGTGGAGGTCAGATACTGATTGGATGCTGCTAGGTTCCCTTTTCGACCGGACATTCCCATAGAAAACCAGACACCTGGCAACCCTGCTGCACTCACCCTTGTCTCTTGGGACCAACATAGCTAAAACAATGCCATAGTTGTTCTACAGGTTGATAGTTTTCTGTCTTATTGTATCCCTTTCTTGATGATTCCCAACATTCTGTTCGCTTTTTTGACTGCCACTGCACATTGAGTGGGTGATTTCAGAGAACTATCCACAATAACTCCAAGATCTCTTTCCTGAGTGGTAACAGCTAATTTAGACCTCATCATTGTATATGTATAGTTAGGATTATGTTTTCCAATGCACATTACTTTGCATTTATCAACACCAAATTTCATCTGCCATTTTGTTGCCCAGTCACCCAGTTTTGTGAGATCCTTTTGTAGCTCTTCACAGTCTGCCTGGGACTTAACTATCTTGCATAGTTTTGTATCATCTGCAAATTTTTCCACCTCACTGTTTACCCCTTTTTCCAGGTCGTTTATGAATATGTTAAATAGGCCCAGTATAGATTCCTGGGGGAAACCACTATTTACCTCTCTCCATTCTGAAAACTGACCATTTATTCTTACAGTTTGTTTCCTATCTTTTAACCAGTTACCAATCCATGAGAGGACCTTCCCTCTTATCCCATGACTGCTTATTTTGCTTAACAGCCTTTGGTGAGGGACCTTGTCAGAGGCTTTCTGAAAATCTAAATACACTATATCTACTGGATCTCCTTTGTCCGCATGCTTGTTGACCCCCTCAAAGAATTTGAACATTTGACCTATTTTAAAATGGACCACCTTTCATCTGTACTAAATCAAAATACCAATACTAAATCTTTAGTATTCTCCTTCTTTGTGAAGTGTAGTAGCTGGTAGAGGTGCTCTGTACAGATTTAAAAGGCTTTTCGGGCCTGTCTGTACAGTAGATCAGTGTGTGCTATTAATTATTAGAGACAAAAATGACCAATGCACCTATCTTAATTCATTCACACCTCTGGGATTAGTTTGATGTTTTATAGAACTAATCAGTAATGTTTGCATTCAATCAGGTTTTACTTACATCTCCAACTATGTGGTTGGTAATAAAATCTGTTGTTTGCAGAATGCATCCAATATTCACATGAACAATGTGTAGTCTCTTCAAGGGTCAAAGCTGTGTCATGTCCTTCATAGAGAGCAGGGAAAAGTTACGAGAAAAACAGATGGGGCTTGTACTCCGGGTGATCAGACTACAGCAGTGAAAGGATACTAATGGCTGCATTTTCAAACATCTATACATAAGTAGCACCCACAAAATATGTATGCAATCAGATATTGTGCAAGTAAATGTATAAGTACTTATGAGTAAAAGGGCTAATAGCATATTTAAATATAAAATTTGGATGTGCAAGGGTCTAGTTTTGCATATAATTTCCCATATTGTATGTGCAAGTTGTATGTTGCAATATTGTATGTGCCAGTTGGTACATGAGCATGCATATTTTACAGATGTAACTCAGAACTGATGTTTGAAAATTTGGTCCAAAATATACAACTATGATCATTATTGACATTCAGAATACTAGCTTTGGGAATACAATATTCAGTATCCCCATTTTTTCTTCTGGAACACTAGTATAAACCACATCAAATAATTAGAAATTACATTGGAGGTGCCTATCAACACTGATATCTTAATTCTCTGAAGAAAATCTGTCTTCACTTAAAGAAACAAAATAATTCACTAATAGAAGGCAACAAACAGAATTTTCTTGATTAAAATAAACAGAAAACTAGATATGCTACAATATACAAAAATTATCCAACTAATAAACTGGAAACTTGTTCATGGCTGCATGAGAAGTACAATCAATCAATTCCAAATGTAAAATGCAATTAATTATAGTAATAGTAACCATCAGATTTGTACTGACTATGCCGAGTTTAATTTCCAATTCTGTAAATCACTGAGAAGTCTCATAAACATGCTGAATATAAGAGATGTGAATAATCAGTTTTGATAAATATGCTGATAGTGAATCCCCAGTTTTAAACAGTGAACACACCAAAACACTCGCAGGTTTGGGAAAATAATTGGAAGTGGAATCAACAATTAAAGGGCTTCATGGTATTCAATAGGCGTGCAATTCACTCTTTTCTCTTTCAGAGTGAGTAAAATGGCTTTCTGCAGGGTGCTAAACTGGGACTGCCTTTTAATTGACAACTCGCATTATACCCACCCAATGTGTGACTAACCTTCATAAGCTGAAATGTGCATGGTCTGAAATAGTGGCTGCTGTTACTCTGCACCTTACTTTCAGCACCAATTTACCTCCTTCCCCCAACCAGTTGAGATCAGTATGGTTGACTGGTGAACTACATTAGATAAAGCACACAGACAGGGACTGTAACTTTGGTGGCATAAAACCTGCTCTGAATCTTTCCAACAATAGTGCACAGGTTTCCTTCAGGACTATATCACCACAGCAAACAAAATGAACACTATCGTGTTCTCTTTTGGCATCTCAGTCGCAAAATTACGACAGTTGGAATTATCAATAGCAAACTGGGTGATCAACCTGGACTGAATAATCTCAACTCGGAACTCAAGCACCAGTCAGAGCTAAATTTCAGAAAGGGACCATTTAAAAATGTTTCCTTTGCAAAAGTTTGTATGTAACAAAAAATAATACAATGGAAAATTATAATGGAATATACAATATGATGGAAAATTCAAGTGTCCTCTGAAGAGTTGTGTGAAATTTTGAATCTAAATGTAATAATTAAAGTGTGAACTGATGAGATTTTAGCCCTGCTTTAAGTGTAAATCTTAGCAAGGAGTCATTACTGATGTTTCTATGATAATTTCATAGATATGAATCTTGTTTTTACAAGATGAAATAAGGCAGTTAAGTAAACTTCAGCATTCCTAAATATAAAGGAGTAACCTATATTCTTACCCTGACTATAGGGGGTATATTATCAGAACAGTGCACTGTTAATGTATACTATAAAGAGTATGGGTTACATCGATTTTGTATGTGTAATCTTTTCTGCAGTATTTCTGAACATTCACTGTAATGTCTAATAAATGTCTCTCAATAAAATGTCTTTGCTCATTAGTTGCGCTATTGCCATATTCTAATAGTAAACATATCAGTGAGGCATAACTAAGATTCACAGTGCTGGAACCTTGCAGGACAAAGTACCATGTTGTGGCAGACAGTCAATTACCGCGTACAAGGAAGAGTCATACACAAGTGATGTTATTTGCTAATGGCTCCTAAAATACTCAACAACAAAAGAAAGTGTCATTGAACTATGGAGTGGCTGTAGCTTTTCTGTCAGCTCAGCCTGTATAATGTCATAGATTAGTGGCATTGTAAGGGCAAACATTTCACTTCACAGCTATAGGAAAGGTAAAAGCCAGCCCCAGAAAAACAAGCTCAATAAAGCCTACATGCATGCTTTCTGCTGATGGATTAGCTCTTATTGTCAGCTCTTGGTGTACATGAGGTTTTCAGTGAAGACTGAATTGGGAGGAAATGTAAGCTGCTAAAATAGTGATAATTTCTATCTGGTGCCCCTCTAATTCCTTGGAGTGCTGAGATCTCCAGTATTTCCCTGCTTTAGCCTCTGCTCTTGATCCCTACCTCCCACTGCATATGAACTGCACAAGAGCCTTTTTCACTAAAATCCTGTCACACAATAGACCTTTCTGTCTTTCTCTTCTGTTAACCCTAATGATTGATCATAATGGTCCCTTCTGACCTAAATATCTATGAATCTATGAATCTATGTTACTATGTTATTATTAGTTATCATTGCTATTTCGGTAACACATTGAGGACCGGATTACGCAGGGATCATGCCCTATTGTGCTAAATGCTTTACACATTTAATAAAAGAGATAGTCCCTGCCCCAAAGAACTCATGATCTATCCATATAAGAAATCAACAGGTGGCCAAAACAGGCAAGTGATTTTAGTGGGAGGAGGAGAAGGTAAACAGAGAAACAATCCTGATTAGTAAGTGTAAATGTTAGCCCACCAACTGCTTATGGTTACAATTCTATGGTGGACTCTGAGCACAAACCACAGTGAGCACTAAAACAAAGTTTTACGTACAACCACTTAACATTTGACAGTTCCAGGAAACTCACTGACAGAAAATCTTCTCCCTCAGTTTTCTGTGATTGCCCCTCCCTGTGCCCTTCTCTCTTCCTTCCCCCGCCAGTGGTGCCAACATCTTACTAAGCAGCCCTTCCTACTAGCCCTTCCCATGTTGCTTTGCTCATTGTGCTCCTAGCATGTTGGCTGGCCATCTCACACACACACAAGCAGCCTTCTGTGATTGCTATGCATGAAGGCTTGAATTTAGGCAAACAAAGGGATAGAGGCCTGGCCTTATTTTTGGTGGGCAGGAATCTGGCTAGAGGTCTGTGACTGACTTCACATAGTACAGTGCAAAACCTAGGGCCTGCCTGCTTCAAATAAGACTCTGATTTGGGTTTAAATAGAAAGACAGACAAACATTATGTTATTGTTTGCAGTGTTGCAGTCATGGTGGTCCTAGGATATGAGAGAGACAAGATGGCTGAGGTAGTATCCCTTTTTGGACCAACTTCTATTGGTGGAAGAGACAAGCTTTCGAGCGCCACAGATCTCTTCTTGCTCTCAAAAGCTTTTTTCTTTCATCGACAGAAGATGTTCCAATAAAAAACATTACATTATGAAGACTTCTTTTTCTCTGGGCTCAAGTCTCTTCCCTGATATAATGACATCACAGGTATGGTTCATCTTGTGCCATTCTTCACACAATCCATTCCAAATTAACTCTGAAGTCACATGAACATTTTAATGAACTATGTTTAATCTTATCTTCGATCAGCTGCTATACTATAGTATCTGAGGGGAACAAAAAAAGATTACTGTCTGAAGGCTCCAATAGGCATAGGTTAAATTAGTCCCTTTTCTCATTCCTACCACGATGCTTGTCAGAATAGATTAATGTTGTACCATTTTCCTGTTCTCATTACAGTCTTTGTTATGGTCATGAGATGTCTGAATCTTAATACTTTGAGTATGTACTGGTGTCCTCTACAGTTCTGATCTTTTTCATATTTTATAGTTTTATAGTTGAAATAATTTCATCATCTCCCTTTGACAAGGAGCTGCACGGCGAAACATGCTAAACCATTTGCTCTAACTTTTGTCTCTCACTACCCTTGTTATGCTAAATACAAGACTCTCTTTTGAGTCTTGTAGTCCTGGAGCAATCAGTGTTCCCACAATACAGAGGCACAGGCATGGAGGCAACTTATAGAGCTGATTTACAAATGGAATCACTACAAAGAAAGGCCTTTGTTACTTAATAGCACAGGATCTTTAAATAGGAGATGGAAAAGGCCTAGTACATTCTTTAATTCAGCCACCTGATAATGCAGGATTGCACCTAAAGTATATTAACCAACTGTTCAGTCCATGCTTAATAGCCTCAAGAGCTAGGGCTCACATTTCTGTGGGAAACTATTGTGCAGCTGACTAGACCTCACTGTTTGGACATTTTTCCTGCTCTTTTGCTTAAATCTTGCTTTGCAAAATTCTATCCCATTACTTCTACACATTGTTATGCTCTCTTGGACCACTATATATGCCTTCTCACTCCTTCATGGTTATACTTTTCATATCCTTTATTGCTACCCATTTAGCAATCATTTAAGCTAATCTCTGTGTATTCCCTGAAGAGAGTGAAAAATTGTAGGAGATGAGTTGGACTGCTGCAGAATCGATGGAAACATGAAGAATAGGGTGTACATAAATGTGATGCAAGCTTGTCTGAGATGAATTCTTAGAAATCCCTTGAAATAGATACATAATGTGACCCTGAGGTACAGATTTCTGCACATCGTGAACTACTGCTGCCTTGAGGAGTATGGAATAATGATCTCTTTTCTATAGTCAGTTAAGTATGTAGTTTGATTTTCCCAGATGAGTCTCATGTGAACATAGGCCACATTCCTTTGAGCACTGAATGCTGTGCTTTTGGAGACCTTCTGTGTGGGCTGATGTTGTAGTCCTTGGCAGCACACAAAGTTCAAGGGTGTAGTTGCTTCTAGACTTTCAAATTAAGTTTTGCAATAATTTGTAATTTGCAGTAAAATGGAGTGATTTTCTCCACTCAGTAATATAGAAGCACTGGAAACATATGGCCCTAAACCAACACACATTCTTTGCAATCAGATGGATTTCTGGTTAACTACGGAATGCTAGCCATCCACTCATGTGTGTATATATATTCTCAAAAGTACTAATGATCACATGATAAGGCAAATGTGACAAAGATGGTATACCAGGAAGACATACAGACAGAATGGGAGAATAACAAATTTGGTGAATAATTAAAAAAATAAAGGCTTCTGAGGAAAAACTAAAGGAACTAAGTATGTTTATTGCAGTATTGTTGTAACTGTGTTGGTCCCAGGATATTGGAGAGACAAGGTGGGTCAGGTAATATCTTTTATTGGACCAACTTCTGTTGTGAGAGAGACAAGCTTTCAAACTTAAATAGAGCCTTTCTTCAGATCTGGGAAAGGTGCTCAGAGTGTCACAGCCAAATGAAGGTGGAACAGATTGTTTAGCATGAGGAATTAACTTGTTGTAAGACACCATTCAAGATGAAGCAGGCAATTAACATCTCTGCAGTCATAGGGCAACGGAGAGTTGGTAGATTATAGATTGTTGTAATGAGACCTAAATCCAATGTCTTTACTGAGTCCATGATTTTTAGTGCCTAACAAAGTTACGAATTTAAGCTCCCAGGCTCATCTTTTGAAGGTGTTGTGCAGGTATCCTTGGAGGCTGAGAACAGAGAGGTCAGAAATGGAGTGAGCATTCTGTGAAAAAGTGTAACCACAGGTGATATGTTGTTTTTGTCTTTCATCATTTTTCTGTGTGAATTCGTTTGTGAGTGTAGTGATTGTCTGGTTTCAACCACATCGTAGTTACTGGAGCATTTAGTGTATTGGATGAAGACACCACATGTTGTGGCAGGTATGTGTAGGACCCATGGTTCATAAAAGGTGTGTTATGGGGGGTATTGATAATCATAGCAGTGGAGATATATCTCCAGGTTTTGCATCTGTTTTTATGGCAGCGTCTGGTGCTGCTTTGAGATGGTGGGTCCTGGTCTGTGGGGAGCTTACCTCTGACAGTGAACTTGGTGAAGTTGGAGGGGGGTTGTTTGAAGGGCAGTAGAGGCAGTTCAGAAAAGATATCTTTCAGAATGTGGTCCTCATCGACTATGGGTTGTAATTGTTTAATGATAATATGGGATTCTGTGTGGGGTGGTAGGTGACAACTAGAGGTATGAGGTCAAAGTTGTTTTCTTCCCATATTGAAGCAAGTTTTCTTGGGGTATTTGGGTAATCCATTCCATGATGAGATCTACTTCCCTGGTAAAAAGAAAAGGAGTACGTGTGGCACCTTAGAGACTAACCCTGGTAAAGTGTCCTTGTTTGGTGAAGGAGGTTTTAAGCATGCTAAAGTGTGTTTCCTGAACTTTGTCCTTGGAGCATATTCTGTGGCATCTGAGTGCCTGGCCATGGATAATAGATTTCTTGGTATGTTTGGAGTAGTTACTGAATCTGTGGAGGTAGGTGTGGTGATCTGCCGGTTTCTTGTCTACAGCTGTCTGGAGGGTTCCATTGCTGAAGCTAATTGTGGTGGCTAGGAAATTGATGTTGGTGTGAGAGTGTTTTAGAGAGAGTTCGAAGGATGGATGGTAGTGGTTGAAGTTCTGGTGGAAATCTATGAGGGAATTTAGTCATCTGTCCAGAGGATGAAAATATAATTAATGTATCTCAAAGATATCATTGGTTTCATGGTGCATTTGTCCAGAATTCCTTCCTCAAGGTGACACATGTCTGTTTTCATAGTTTGGAAAGTGTTTGTTGTTGAATGTAAAGTGTTATGGATGAGGATAAAATGGATGAGTTTGTATTTGGGGTGGATATCTGAGTGTAGAGAAGTTTGAGGGGACACCAAACTTTGTGCAAATACCTAAGTTGAATTTATAAAGAGTTAGGGTATTCATTATCCTCATTGTTCACTGAAAAAAGAATAATAGAAATAATGGGTTTTATACTGCAACAGGGCCAATGTAGGTTATGTATTCTAATAACAGGTAAGCAATACAGACAGCATTCCGCTGGGACTGTAGAATGTCCATAATTGGTGATATTCAGCTCTAAAGATTAGATATAAGATTTTCAAAACCATCTAGGGAATTTAGCCGTACAGTCCCATTAATTTAAATTAGAATTGTGTAGCTAAATCCCCTATTCATCTTGGAAAATCTCAGCATATACACCCTTCTTTTAAGGATAATATATATATATATAAGAATCAGTTCACAAGACAGGAATTAGGTCTAAGACAATAATGATGAACCTTCCTTGCTTTCATCTTGCATGATAAATTTAATTGTTTTTTATTTAATTTTGTTTTGCTGGGTTTTTTAAAATGTTCTATCTTCTGTAACCTTTGTATATTACCATATAACATTCTGGTTACAAACAGTCCAGAAAATCATTTATTTCCAAACATTTCTCATTTGTATACCTACATTTAATGACTATAACCATAAATTGTGTCCTAGTGTGTGCGCACAATCTATTATGCAGCCAGCTGACCACGTAAGAACACATACAGTACCTGGTTTGTATGCATAATAATGGGCCTTGCCTGTACATGCAGGGAAAGTATGCACACGTCCATCTTCCTTGTTTTTCTTTTTCCACTTATTTCTTTTTTGGTTTTGTTTACATTTAAATTTTCTTCCGTATCTTCCTTTCTTCACCATAACAATGCAGATTCTTGTCTGATACAAGAGGCATATACAGGGACACACAGTGTATGGTGTCCCTCTCAGCCAAGTTTCTGGATGAATGCTTTGAAAAATAAGATGCATTCCTAACACAGAGGATGTAATCCTGAGCAAAACTGTACAATCCATCCGTTCTGCATAAAGCTTATAAATGTAAAAGGAGTGGAGGTTTGCAGTTAACAAACAGGGAAGCAGAATTGTAAATGGCCCATAAATGATATTAAACCCCATTAGCTTTTCCAGTTTGATATTTGTGAACTGTGATATGTATTATTTAGTCCCATTTTGGCCTGCTGTCATATCACTGGTAGAGAGTGATAGCCTGGCACGGAAAATCATGGGTAATGACTCAACTCCAAACTGGAAAGAAAAAAAAAAGAGCAGCATTACTAAATATACAAGTCTAAACTGGGTGGACAACTTGGGATATTTGTGTGTGTGTGGGTGTGTTACAGACTCCCCAGTGAAACAACACATTGAAGTGGGGGGCAGGGGCAAAGACAAAATAGGTGCCTTTCTTCATTTTTCATTCACTTACTTTAGGAAAAAAGCAAACTATGGCATAAATCTGCATTTACTGAAAAATATGCTTATAAATCTTGATATGAACTAGGAAATATACTTTATTTGGACTTTAGACTTCCTGTATCTAGGTTTGGAAGAATTCAACTTTAATCTGTAAATGTTAATAATTGTTTTTTCTCCTCCATTCAACATAAAAAAACATTTCCATGGTTATTACTGAGATTAACATAAAAGGAAAGTTAAACACTTGTTAAAATCACACAGGGGCTAATAGGAGTCCCATTACAAAGTATAGCCCAATTCAGTAAGGCACTCAAGAACGTGCTTATATGCTATTAATATTTTGCTGAATTGAAGCCAGAAACCTGAATTGGTCAAAGCTGATGAGTATAAACACATGTATCTTTTTATTAGGTTAGTGGGACTCTACATATGCTCAGTATCTCTTTGTTTTCATTGTGTGATACTGGCTGGAGATCACATACACAATATTAAGACATTTATATTATAAAATGTTAGGATATAGATATTCAGGCCTGTCTGTAAAGGCCTATACTCTAAGAATTTAGGTGTATTCTTATCACTTGGCTAGTTATAGAGGTATAAAAGAAAGAATCAAAATCACTATCTGCTGGTGTAAGGTCCTTCTCTTACTGTGACAGTCTGAGGCCCTGTTCTTAGGCTAAGGCCTTTGACTAAGCAACAGAGGCAGCCATAAGCTGGGAAGTGAACAGTCACCTCCTCACATTCCAAACTAGTCACATTGAAATAAGGTGCTATTGGGCTGTTAGGAATACAATCCTGTCCTGATAGTGCCTATCACCTCCAGAGAAAGGGAAGTGCCTAGAAAATGTAAAAGGAAACTTCGTTTGATAGCATCCTGTCTGGAAAGAACTCACTTATCAATAGCTGGGATGTGAAATCCTCACATCTGTATTGTTTTGTCATTATAGTTCCCACTTTGCTATTGTTTGTCTGTATAATCTCTGTCTGGTTCTGTGATTGTTCCTGTCTGCTGTAGAATTAATTTTGCTGGGTGTAAACTAATTAAGGTGGTGGGATATAATTGGTTACATAATCATGTTACAATATATTAGGATTGGTTAGTTAAATTTCAGGAAAATGATTGGTTAAGGTATAGCTAAGCAGAACTCAAGTTTCACTATATAGTCTGCAGTCAATCAGGGTGTGGGTGTGGAGAGGGGAAATGGGAACAGGTTATGGGGGTAAGGAAATTGGAATCATGTTTGGCTAAGGGCAGGAATGGGAACAGGGACACAGGTGTAAGGCTCTGTGGTGTCAGAGCTGGGAAGGGGGACACTAAGGAAGGAAATTGGAATCATGCTTGCTGGAAGTTCATCCCAATACACATCGAATTGTTTGCACCTTTGGACTTCGGGTATTGTTGCTCTCTGTTCATGTGAGAAGGATCAGGGAAGTAAGTGGGTGAACGAATAAGCCCCCTAACATAAAATATCAAACATGATTTTATTTCTGAATGTTTTTAATCCAGACTTCTACCCTAATTACACTTTCAATAACAGACTCACTGTGGTTTTTATTCCCTGATACTGCAAGAAATTAATGTCAACAAAAACACTACATGGAAATAATTTTTTGGAAGCAGTAATTAGTGTGGGCGCAATCATGTCTGCAGCCCTGAGCAAAGAGCAGTACTTTGTTACACTCTTTCTGGAGAAGATCAGAAGAGAGTATCAATATGCCTTCTGAGTTCACCTTTGGAGGGGCATGTACCCTGGTCCACTTTCCCTGCTGCAGTTTTGCTAGCTGTGGGTTTTTCAGTGGGTGACTGAGCCAGGACTCTGCCCACTTTCCACATGCACTAGGGCATGGAGCCTGCTCTCCTCCCTGCATTGCTAGTTGCATTCCAGGTGGCTGGCAAAAGCTGAGAGGAGCTTGGTGCGGTTGATTGTGGAGGAGAGAGAAGGAAGGGTGCCTGGGCCTTAGCTTCTGCAGCTGTCCTGCAGCCTTCTCCTCCAGCCACCCCTGCTAACTCCTGGCTGGCTGTTCCTGGCCCTGATGCAGAGATAGAAAGGACAGGACAGGACACCTCTGGCTTCCTGCTCAGCAGGTACTATGGCTCCCTTTAGGGGCCGAAAGGCAGAGCTTCAGCCAAATACCTGCAGCCAACCAGCTACGAATGCATGACAGGGCTACCACATGTGAAGATAAGGAGGCTGTGCTGCATTCCTCACACATCTGCCTCTCTGGAGAGATGCGTTTGTGTTGTGATAGTTCTTTCTCACGTACATGAAAATGAGGGTTGAAGGCTGGGGCGTAGTGCAGCCTGGGTCACCCGATGATGATTCTGTTGAGGGCTCTAGAATGCGAGTTCACTTGTGCCTGCCCCCCCGAGAGGGCAAAACTTATGCGGGACTAGCACTGCTGCTGAGGCCTAGATTCAGAGGCGCTAAGAGACACGGAGATGGAATGAGCTCATAGTTCTATCTCCCAACCTTTGCACAGTGTCAAAGAGGGACATGATGTATGTGCTTCTCCTGTGCTCCTGGAAGCATTGGCCGCGCACTCAGAGGCTCTTTCTGGGGCAGTGCAGCTCTGCCTGGTCCTCTACCATAGGCTGTGCCTTTAAGGCATGATGGAGCCCTGAGTTTGCCAGTTATTTCTGTCATGTCTTGTAATTCAGACTCAATGAATCCTTGTACATTTGCAACACGAAATCATCCCAAAGTATTCGGTACAGTCAAATAAATAGAAACAACTTCCCTCCCACCATCTCTGTAATGACGCAAAATATAATATGCAACATAAAATGGGTTGATCATGACATTTTCTATACGGACAGATTGTGTCTAGAAGCTTATTACCAGGGATTCTGTAAATCCCTATCACATAAATGTTAACGATTTATACTCATATGATGATATAGAAAATTCATATTTTCATTGTCAAAATTCTCTAATGTTTCCACTACCTACATGGATCTAAATCGAATCTCCGTGAAGACTAATTTCAGCCCTGCAATTAATTACCCATTATCTGTTGTAATTTTCATTAATACTTATCTTAACTATTTTCATCTGCATAATATAGAAATTAAGGTCCTGATGTTGATCTCATGCTAATTTTACATCATTGTTACTCTTCACTTTACCATAGATGAGATCACAATGGGGAGGGGGCTCATTTTCTCAAAGCAGGGGAGAAAAAATTGATCTGAAGTATCTCTTATGTCCAAAAATGCTAAGCTAGAAAAGAAGCAAGTATAAGCATTTCCTCTTTGTTTTATTTCTTCCAGTGCTGTCTAACTCATGCAAAATTCTCACGTCTCAGCTTTGCTGCCAGCAGGAAAGCTTTTACACAGGCAGACAATCATTCTAATGCCCTCCTCCAGGACCTTACTTTAATGTAGATAATAATCACTATTAGCTTGAGGACTACCAAATGCATTAGAGCTTTTTGCATCCTCATGTATGGTGCAAAGCAAGACTGTTTTCTACAGCTGGCAAAACAGGGCAGGCAAGCAACAAACCATTGGAGTGGTTGAAAGTATATGTGTGGATGTGACAGACAGTCCAGTCTCCTTGGTTCTACTCCCGGTTCTGGGATGGACTGCACTCTAGTGACTGGAGCAGGGGACTGGTGCTTAGAACTCCTGAATTCTCTTCCCAGCAATGAGTAGCTGAGTGTCTAATGCAGTCAACTTGGGGGTTCTTGACCCTTGGGTTTTATGCTCAGTCCTGTAAGGAAGTGTTGCTTACTGTTAGAGCAAGGGGGCCTGGGAGTCAGGCAGAAATGACTGACTTCACAGGGAGATTTGGTTGGACAAAGACTGCAGGATTAGGCATTAGATTTTTAACTGTTCATGACAACCGTAGCATTTAGCGAATTCTGTGTTTGGTGCGGTACCAGTTGCATTACGAACTGTCCTCTGTGGTTTTAATATTTTATTAAATATACTGCTGAGTGCTGACAATGAAATGGAAACTCCTTCCCCTTCATATGCACAACTAAAGGTGCAGGCATATTGATGCTTCTTTATTACTATATAGAAAAGCACCATGGGCTAGTTGGCCAGGATCTAGCTTCTTTTTCTTTGTACAAATTGATCTGTACAGGCTGTCAATATGGAATTGATATAGCCCACTCTAATGCAGTTAAAAGAAGTCTGTAAAAGACATGGTGATTCAGTTTTGATGAAAAACATGTAATCTAATCATTAACATACACGATAATCACTAACATGCATGCTTTGACAAATAGGCTTCGGGCTAATTTGGATCTCCTTGTTTCAATATTTAGTAACGAGTATGCACTTTTGTAACAACTTATCCAGAAAACAGTTAATTGAATACTAGACCTGGATTCTTAACTCTAAGTAGTATTACACAAAACCAACTACATTAAAAGAACATTAAGTTTGCAAAGTTCAGGCACTCAAAAGTTAGAAAATGCTAGAGTTAAGGTTGCCTGTGCAACCTTAATTCAACCCCTGTGTGTATATGCTTTATGCTACAGTTTTTAATTATATGATCACATGTTATTTTTTCTACAGGAACCATCATCCCAGGCTCCTGCCTTCTTATCCCAGTTTCTTCACCTAGCTGCTCACAGTCTCCACATTCCTGGGCTCCTCATCTGAATTTCAGTCTCTACTTCTGGGGTCCTGTTTAATTCCCAATCTCCCCCTCTTAGCTCCTTGTCAAAGTCCCAGTTTTTCCCCCACCCTGGATTCCAGTCCGAGTCTTTCTTCCCTCATGCAGGACCCACTGCTGGACCTCTTGTCCCTGTCATAGGGAACTGCCCCCAAGCACTCCCCCTTCTGGCCCCTCAGAGCTCTGCAGGTGCATTGCCATCAGAGCCTGCTCAGGTTCTCTCAGTCAGTTACTCAGACCAGATTTGTTCAAAGCGCATATCCCCTTCATGGGTGTTTGGTTTATTAATTCTTTCCACAGACAATAGCTCACTTTTTTCCATCACTCAAGTTTACACCCATTCTGGGTTCATATAAAAGTCCTGGTAAGTTTTTCATGTCTCTGTTCAGGAGTCCCCTAGCCCCCTTCCTGGAGCTGTGGTTGATTTTTAAACAGTCACTCTCTCAAGAGTGGAGTCCACAGATCTCCTCTGTGACCTGGATTATAACTTATCAGCCCCTCCATTTCTCCTGAAGGCAGGAATCCCCAGCTCTTGTTCCTGAAGCTGGGTTGTAGTTTAACCAGCTGTAAGGCCTTAGGCAGTTTCTCCTTCCGCTGGCCTTGTTTCTGCAATTAGTCCTAATGCTCAGAGCGTTCAGCAGGCCCACCTTCTCCTGCTGGTGTCTCTCGTGCTATGAGGGAAGAAGCAGCATATATGCTGGTCCCCTTCCTTAAACCTCATCCCAATTGTTTGGGTGACAGGAGAACTTTGTCCCACCCACTCTGCAAGACTCCTGGACCTGCCCCCTTAAAATACAGTGATCAAACTTTCTCCCAACACCACTTATTCCTGGGACCACTTCTTCTCTATCAATATCTCCTACGTCCTTGTGTCTATCAGACCTTCCAAAATCTTAAAACGCCGTGCCATGTGACTGGGATGGGTTGACCACTAGGTACCACTGCCCTCAAGGATGCAGACTATCCCATCACACTCCCCCTTCATAGTGCCTTATCTGATTTCTGTCTCCCTCCTCCTCCAGCTCCCAGTCTTCCCTCCAGGCCCCTTGTTCCAACCTACTCTCTCCCCAGGGCTGACACCTCATCCCTCTGCCTTTCAGTCTATTTCTCAGTGTTGCTAGCTCTCGCAACTTCATCATGAGTAACACAATTTTGGCCTCTGCTGAAGCCAGTCTCACAATGACTCAAAAAGTTCCAGCCCTCATGTGATTTCCAGCCTGGGTCAGCAGAAAGCCCTCTGTGATTGGCTGCCTTCTTCACTACTCTACCTCTTACACGGGAACATAGGACTGGAAAGGACCCCCTAAGTCATCATGTCTAGCCCCCAGCTATCGCAGGCAATCCTGTCATATAATCTCATTCATAAATGTAGCAAGCTGCACCTTAAAGTTAATTAGGTTGTTTTCTCTCCATTGCTCCCATTGGACCACTGTTCTGGACCTTCACTCCTCTGATGGTTTAGATTTATCAATTCCAAGGTCAGAAGGGACCATTGTAGTCATCTAGTCTGATGTCCTCCATAACACAGGCCATAGAACGTCCCCCAAATAATTCCTGAAGCATATCTTTTAGAAAAACATCCAATCTTTATTGACTTGGAAAGCAGCCATATCTCTTCATCAGCAAATGAGAAGGGACATGGCTATTGTGCATCTACAATCTGGCAATTCCTGGCCGGTGAGCATAGTTTACTAGTATTGATTAGAACAGTGACTCCCAAAGTTTTTACTAAGATGACCCACCAACTACATTTTGTCTTTTTTGTAGAGCCACCATTACAGAGATACTGTGTGTATGTCTATATAGAAGTTACTATTGCTTGCTAGGAGCTGGCATACAGGACTGTAGAGGGCCATTTAAAGTGCGGGCACCCTCCAACCCCCTGCTCAGCTACCCCCTAGACTCCTTGCATTCACTCTCCCAGCACTATCCCCTCTGATCCCACAGCTACTGCCAGTAACCCTGTCCTTTCAGACTCTTGTTGAGGTGATCTCCAAGCTGTTTCCTTGGGGCCTTGCAGCTGGTTATTATCTCTGCTCCTCAGAAATGACTATCCACTTGCTGGCTCCAGCCATTTCCTCTGCGCCGCTCCCCACTTCATTGCCTGCTGCCCCAGCCCTGCGGAAGTGAGAACATGTATGTGTTTGTGGGGAGTGCTTCCAGGGCATGTGCGGGGCAAGGAACAATGTGAGGGGCAATGACAAGTGATTCACCTCGATCATTCTTGTGACCAACTGGTGGATTGGGGCCTACCATTTGAGAAACACTGGATTAGAGTAGCCGTGAGTCTGCTGTAAAACTGGCCAACTGGGCCCAATAGGTACTCGGTGTAGATGAGAATGTATGCCTGGAGCCTTAAGTAGGACGAAGAAGAATAGTAAATGCTGAATAACAAATAACTCGCTTTCTGTATGAATTTAGGGACGAAAAACCATGCAAAAATATGTGACAATTTTCAGAATCACAAATATTTTTGGAAATATCCAGCAGGCATCACAATGACTGCAAATATGTAATATGACCCCACAAATAATAGCAGAGTGAAGCTGGTCCCTTAATTCTTGAATATATGTATAAATCTATTTTTTTTTATTATTCATCCAGCAGTACTGAATACAATGTGCAGTAAGATAAACTTTTATATGAAGAAATTCAGAATAGTGACATGCATTCCTTTGGTAATGACATGAGCTGATTGCCCTGTTATCAGGATGTAAAATGATAATTACTTAGGCTAACTAGTTTGTGAGTGTGTGGCTGGATGTGGAACAATAGAATTGACCCAACGCTGGTTCTGATGCTGAACTGAACTCTGTCACTTTAGAAGGCTTGGCCTGGTTCTGATAGTATCCTCATAGCTTGATCAAACATGACTTTTGGATTCTACCTATAAAATCCATCAAGGCAAGTCAGCTGTGCCAGCTGATGTCTTGCTATACCATGTGCTATGGGGTTTCAATAAGATCAGAATTATGCAATCCATTTTTGGGCATTTCTGGACCTAGAAACCCTCATGCTATGATCCCCATCCTGTTAGACTTCACAATCTAAACAGAATTGGGATGGATCTGTGTGTGAGTGGGATACCTTTAGTGATCACCTAAGTGCTGCAGGCAGTAATGTTGGTGATTCAGGAGGTGGAATTCATCCCTCCAAAGCCTTGAATCAATGAACACTTGTACGTATTCTTACATAAAGAGTCTCACTGACATCAAAAGAACTGCTCACATACAAGAGTGTTTGCAGGATTGGGGCCTACATCAGCACTAACCTATGCCTAGCACAATGTTAAATGGAACCATGCTGCTAGAGGTGCTGCCTTTTAGATAAGATGTACAATGATGGCCATGAATACTTCCGGGTATTAAAGATACCAAGATTATTTTTTCATAGGAGTAGGAATGTTTGACGCTGGTGTGATGGCCAGGTTCTACCTCAGATGATAACAGTCTGTCTGTGTAAATTCCCTGTGGAGCATCACTTGGATACAATAGTCTTCTTCACATTGTGCCCCAAACTGTTGTGCATTATTGCTGCACTTTGTTAAACAGCTGCCATGTTTCACACCCAGACTTCAGTAGTGGATGAAGTGATCCCATATTTAGTTCATGTCTCAGTTGTGGGTTTGTAAAGCATGTTGAGATTGTTTAGCACAAAAGATGCTATCAGATATTAAGTACTGTTGTAGCAGATGTCCCAGAGTCTGCTAGACCTGCTGAAACTCTGCACTGCGTCTGATGTGATGCTGGAAAATGTAACAGAGCCACTTGGGGTAATGAAAGAAGAATCAGGGGAGTCTACAAGCAAGAAGCAGGGAACAAGTTCTGGCCGAAGGAGTTGGACCAGAGATGGGGAAAGGAAGGATAGGGTCCCTCAGAGGAGGAGAAAAAGGTCTGAGCGCGTGGAGAGAAGAAAAATCTAATTCAGTACTTTCCATAGCACAGTAAAAGCGCCATATATATTCTGAGTGCCAGACTTAGACACAGATTAAATGTTCATATAAGGGAGTAAGAATGGCCCTAATGTTCCTATGTAAGCTACCTCAAGCTTGGGTCTGAGAAAATGGGACTACTAGCCCTATTTATTCCTTCTCTGCAGAAGGTGGGTGGGTAAATGGGTGGAGCCTTGACTCTATGCTCTCCACTCAGTGGCTTGAGTAGCTGAGCAGTGAAAGGATATAATAATTCATTGCTGGTATAGGGCACCAGTAGATGACTATCCCCGTAAAGCAAGGTGGAACCTGGTAGGATGCCTCCTTGGGCTATTCCTGAGTTGCAGCAGCTTTCATACCACCCCTTGTCCTGGGCTGTGCTAAAGTCACAACCTAAGATCTCTAAATCAATAGGAGATGAGTGGGAAAAGGGAAAAGACCCAAAAGGGGTCAAAGAAGACCGAAAACCTGTGGGTGTCTGACTCAACAGCTCACTTGTTGGGATATGACCAGCTTCAGTTTCCATCACTTCTGGTGAAGCAAATGCTATATCGGATGTTATGAAGAAAAATAAAGAGTGACTGCAAAACACAGAAGTGTGTGTGTGCACGTGCATGTGAGAGAGAGAGAGAGAGAGAAACTCTAGCCCTTTTCCTGCACATGTTGTACACCGTAGTGAGAGCTGTACTGCATTTGTATTCTACTTCTGCAAAGAAAAGATATTGCTTCAAAATAAGGTGTTACCGTCTATCAATAGTGAGTTTTCTTCGGCCAGACAGACTGATTTATCAGGGCATTGTGATTTCTTATTGACCTATGAATAAATCAGTGACCACTTTTGCTCTGATTTAAAGTTGTGACAGGTCACCATGGAATCCAATGCAGTGAATTAATGGTAACTAATCTATTGAAAAGATTGTTTCACAAAGCATTAATATTTTATCTAATACTTTTTAAAAACAAATTGTTGTTTCCCATTCACTTCACGTCATTAGTTTTTCAATAACACCATACTGTGTGATTAGCACACCATACAGTAGTTCCTCTGAATCACACGTGAATAAAATCTCTTTTCCCGCGCACAGGCAGTCCATCAGGCTGGAATACACAATTGGCTGCCACAGGCACTCACTGAATGAAAGTTTCGATGCACAGCTGTTCTGTCAGGAACCATGTCATGAGCCCACTTTTCTGCCTCTGGATGGCAGGAGAAGCTCACTGTGCTCTCTTCTAGATTTACTAAGGGGCAGTCTCAGAGTTGGGTCATGCAGGTAGACGATCTCTTCATCACCTCCTCCTTCCTGTTCCCCATGTCCTCTTTACTCCCCTGGCAGGCTTTAGACCAGCAGATATCAACAGAGGATGTTTTGAGAGAGAGACAAGTGTGGCCGGGTCTGTTCGTGAACATGTTTTCTCCTCAGGCTACAAGACACACCCTTCTTACTGGACCTTGGGGGAGTAAGATCAATAAGCATAAATTTATAGCGGTGAGAATAATTTACCATTGGAACAATTTATCAAGAATTGTGGTGGATTCTCCATCACTGCTAATTTTTAAATCAAGGTTGGCTATTTTTCTAAAAGATCTGCTCTAGGAATTATTCTGGGAAAGTTCTATGGCCTGTTATAAGGAGGTCAGACTAAATGATCATAATGGTCCCTTCCTTGGAATCTATGAATCTATCCATGGGATTAGTGGCCTTCATTAGCCCAGGAAGTGGTGGTTTGGGAGACTGTGGACACTGGGACACCTTAGCATGACATGTTCTCTCACTATTTGACCCAAATGTTATTAGAGTTGGACAACAACTTGCTGAATAATAGTCAACAACCACATGAGTGCTACAAAAGAAGAGACAAAATGGACTCGTAAGAACTTGAGACACGCATTCCAAAAAAAGTCTGGAACAAGAGAATAAGAGGTAAATAGCCTGTGCATGCAGCATGTATATATTAGCCTGTTTTGCACCTATTTATTACAAAGGGCCATTACCCCTTTGTCACAGGGCTGGAGCAACAAGACATCCAAACTGAGGACAACTGAATTGATATTTTTCTTCATCTCTTTCTGGTTTCTAATGTCAAATGTGTTGTACATGTGGTAAACCTCATTTTCGGTATGGAGGTTGTCCTTTATCTTAGGTGGCTGCTGTGGAAAGCAAGGAAGCTCCCCACTAGTCCCCCTTCATTCCCGTATGTGGTTTAGCTGGATCACTGGGCACCGTGAGGACTGCTCCTTTCCCACCCCAGGGGTGCGGGGAATGGGAAGAGCCTTGGCTCATTCTCCCTCTCCCCGTCAAATCACTGGCCAGCAGATGTGAGGAGACATGGGGGGAGAAGTTACATGCAGTTGGTAAAGGAATGATACAGATTACTTCCTTTCCTGGTTTCAGAGTGGTAGCTGTGTTAGTCTGTATCAGGAAAAACAACGAGGAGTCCTTGTGGCACCTTAACATATGATCAAAACACAATACACACCGTTATATATCACATTTTGTCTTCAAACTGCCTTACAAGTATTAAAAAATGTAACCTCATACAACAGCTGTGTGGGAGGCACCATAGAAAATTAGTAATGTCATAAGACTAAAAATTATGAAATATAAGAACAAAACCAAACTTCCTGTGGGCGTAAAGTTTAGACCAGGAGTCGGCAACCTGTGGCACGCGTGCCAAAGGTGACAAACGAGCTGATTTTTACTGGCACGCTGCTGCCAGCCGGGGTCCCGGCCGCTGGCCCCACTCAGCCCACTGCCAGCCTGGGTGAATGGAACTCCAGACCAGCAGCGGGCTGAGCCGCTCAACCCCCTGCCGGTCTGGCGTTCTGTCCGCCATCCCCGCTCAGCCCGCTGCCAGCCTGGGGTTCTGTCCACCGGCCCCTTGCCAGCCGGGGTCCCAGTCATTGGCCCCGCTCAGCCCACTGCTGGCCTGGGTGAACAGAACCCCCGGCCGTCAGCAGGCTGAGTGGAGCCAGCGACCGGGACCCCGGCTGGCAGAAGCTGGCGGAACCCCAGACCGGCAGCGGGTGAGCCGCTGCCAATCTGGGGTTCTGTTCACCACCCAGCTCAGCCCATGGATGGTCTGGGGTTCCAGCTGCCCACCCCTTGCCAGCCTGGGTCCCGGCCATCGGCCCCGCTTAGCCTGCTGCTGACCTGGGATACTAGCCGCTGGCCCCGCTATCCTCGCGGCTGGTTTGGGGTTCCAGTCGCCCAGCCCCCTGCCAGCCGGGGTCCAGGCCTCCGGCCCTGCTCAGCCCTCCTGCCAGCTTCGGTACCAGCAGCCAGCCCAGGGCTCTGCTCCTGGCCTGGGCCCAGCGCTCTGCAGCCCTTATCAAAAATTACACTACAATCAGCTTAAAAACTTGAAAACCTAAAAACTTTGTGTATTACAGTAATCGTTAAAAATCTATAATCTTAATAAGTACATAGGTTTGATGAAAGAAAGTAGTTGCACTTATGTGCCTGTTCTTAATTTGTGTTTTCGATGATTTACCTTTTAAAAAAACCTTGCTTGTCTCACACCCCCCAGAAAAGGCACCTCGCACCCCCAGAGGGTGCGTGCACCCCAGGTTAAGAACCACTGCAGTAAACTGATAAGATCTTCATTTTAATTTAATTTTAAAAGAAGCTTCTTAAACATTTTAAAAACCTTGTTTACTTTACATACAACAATAGTTTAGTTATATAATATAGACTTATTGAGCGAGACCTTCTAAAAACGTTAAAATGTATTACCTGCACGCGAAACCTTAAATTAGAGTGAATAAATGAAGACTCGGCACACCACTTCTGAAAGGTTGCTGACCCCTGGTTAAGACAAATCTCAAAAGCACTGGCCTCAATAGGAAAAATCTGTATTTTACAACTAGAAGTTGTAAAAACTAGAATGATTTAATCTGAAAGGAACAGAATTAGAGGGGACTTGATTAAGGTATACAAAGCGATGGAACACTGATCAATTCCTTCTTTTTAGCTTGACATATCATGGTAATGCTTGCTGAAATTAAAGGGCATTTTTTATTCAGCACATATATTCAAGCTGCAGCATTCTGTGCCACACAAAATAATCAAGGTGCATGTTAAGGGTGGTTTTAAAAAGGATTGGAAAACTTTGACCACAGATAACATTTGCAGCTATCCTGTTTCTTTTCTTTCCTCTGACATCACGTATTGGTTTCCATCAGAATCACAGTACCAAATCAGATGGGAAAATGGGTTGATCCAGTATGGCATACCCTATATCCATATAATATAAAAGCAGGAAGGAGATTTGTTGAGAATCTGTCCTTAATAAATCCTAATTCTATATTAGTATTAATTTGTAATATATACATTTAGGGAGAAAAACAGCTTACTTCACTTTAATCATGGGGCACATGACTTACGAGTAGAGGCTGAGGCAACTGGGGTTATTTAGTTTGCAGGCGAGAAGAGTGAGGGCGGATTTGATAGCAGCCTTCAACTAGCTGAAGGGGGGTTCCAAAGAGGATGGAGCTCGGCTGTTCTCAGTGGTGGCAGATGACAGAACAAGGAGTAATGGTCTCAAGTTGCAGTGGGGAAGGTCTAGGTTGTATATTAGGAAACACTATTTCACTAGGAGGGTGCTGAAGCACTGGAATGGGTTACCTAGGGAGGTGGTGGAATCTCCATCCTTAGAGGTTTTTAAGGCCTGGCTTGACAAAGCCCTGGCTGGGATGATTTAGTTGGTTTGGTCCTGCTTTGAGCAGGGGATTGGACTAGATGACCTCCTGAGGTCTCTTCCAACCCTAATCTTCTATGATTCTATGAATCAAAATTACTAGTTAAGCTTGTCACAGCTGAAGAGGCTATAACTGACAATTTGGCACATATCCAGAAAAAGAGAGACATTTTGGCAGGCAATATATTTGGTGGCAAGGAGAAGGGGACCTACAAGAACTGCCATCTGTGCTGTTTGAACAATTTATTAATTACAAAGTTAGCCTTTTTTAAGATTAGAAAATTGTAAGCTCTTTGGGTCAATCGACTCTCTGACTGTGTGAGTACGACACATACCTCCAACAGAGCCCAGAACTTGGCTAGTGCATCCAGGTGCTACTGTAATACAAAAAAAAAATTATAGCTACATACAACCTGACCCATTCTTTTTAGGTGACAAATCTGAGGAAATGCCCCATATTGAGGTGTCAATAAAGGAGGTTTTGGAACAAACTGATCAATTAAACAGTAATAAATCACTAGGACTAGGTGGTGGTCACCTAAGAGTTCTGAAGGAACTCAAATGTGAAATTGCAGAACTACTGTACTTACTAACTGTGGTATGTAACTTATCACTTAAAATCAGTCTCTTTGACAGATAGCTAATGAAGGATAGCTAATATAATACCAATTTTTAAAAAAGGCTCAATAGATGATCCTGTCAATTATAGGCCAGTAAGCCTAACCTTAGTACCAAGCAAATTGGTTGAAACTATAGTGAAGAACAGAATTATCAGACATAGATGTAAAAACAAAACAAAAAAACCCAACAACTAATGGAGTGTTAGGAACCATTAGGAAAGGGATAGATAATAAAACAGAAACTACCGTAATGCCAGTATATAAATCTATGGTATGCCCACGCTTTGAATACCGTGTGAAGTTCTGGTCGCCCCATCTCAAAAAAGATGTTTTAGATTTGGACAAAGTAAAGAGAAGGGCAGCAAAAATGCTTAGGGCTATGGAACAGCTTCCATATGAGGAGAGATTAAAAGGATTGGGACTGCTCATTTTAGAAAACAGATAACAAAGGGGGAGCTATGATGGAGGTCTATAAAATCATGAACGGTGTGAAGAAAGTGCATATTTACCCCTTCACATAACACAAGGACCAAGGGTCATCCAAAGAAGTTAATAGGCAGCAAATTTAAAACAAAAATAAGGCAGTACTTCACACAACACATTGTACGCCTGTGCAACTTGCTACCAGGGCATGCTGTGAATGCCAAAAGTACAACTGGGTTCAACAAAGAATTAGAAAAGTTCTTGCTCTGGATATCCCTAAATCTGACTGTCAGAAGCTGGGACTGGATGACAGGGGATGAATTACCCAATAATTGCTCTGTTCTGTTCATTCCCCCTGAAGCATCTGGTAGCAACCACTGTCACTTTCGTTATAGTGGGTATGGCAACACCCATTTATTCATGTTCTCTGTGTGTATATATATCTTCCTACTGTATTTTCCACTGCATGCATCTGATGAAGTGGGTTTTAGCCCACGAAACCCTATGCTCAGATAAATTTGTTAGTCTCTAAGCTGCCACAAGTACTCCTTGTTCTTTTTGCTGATACAGACTAACACGGCTACCACTTTGAAACCTGTCAGAACGTAGGATAATGGGCTAGATGGACCATTGGTCTGACTAGTATGGACATTCTTATGTTATGTACAAGTTCTCAGGCTGAAAACGTGCAGGATTTCAACCAAAACAATTAGGAATTAAATATCTACTTTACATGTACATCTCAAAAGCAATAATTAGGCTTGGCAGAATTAGATTTTTGTAAATAGTTTTGATTAATAATATCAATGTTTATTTTTAAGCATTTTTCATTTTTATTGACTTAAATTTTCACAGTTGTGGGAAATTATGAAGGCATCAGATAATAATTATTTAATTATTCTGATAGTAGGTTGAGATTCAAAAAGGTAAAGCTTTCCAACTTTTAAAACACAAATTGTATATTTGACATGTGATGTTGACAAAGTAAATAGCCTTAAATCAAACTCTACTAGGTACTCAAGGAACATTTTTCTTACTTTGCCTATTTGCAAATTTCAGTTATTTTTGATGCAAATATTGTTTCATCAGTTTGCTTGTATAGGGTGAAACTGACATTTATCTATAAAAAAATCTAATAATTGTAAGCCTAGTCATCATAAGGTCTAGAGCAGCCCTTTTCAAACTAAGCTCTGATTCTGTAAGCACCAAGGGTAAAAATTTTAAAAGCTTCTAAATCCTGGATTTACAAAGGTAGCTAGGCAACTAAAGGTGCAGAGAGAAAGCTGATAGGATTTACACAAGCGCCTGAGCAGATTAGGTGTCTAGTTCCCACTGAAAGTCAATGGCAGATAAGCACATAATTCACTAGGCACGTGTGTAAATCCCACCAGGTGCTTCTCTGCACCACTAGGTGCCTAAATACTTTTTGTAAATCTGGCCCTAAGGCCTAGATCTTCAAAGGTATTTAGGTTCTATAACTCTCCTTGAAATCAACAGGAGTAAGGTGCCTAAATACCTTTAAGGATCTGGGCATAAGTCACTTTTAAGAATGTGGATTTGACTTTTAAGTCACGTAGGTGCTTTTGAAAATTGTACCTTACGATTCCATGGGAGGATCATGGGGTAAATCATTCTGATTTTCAAATGCAACATACTTCTAAATTAATTTCTCGATCGAAAATACATTTCAGCCTTTAAGGAAATTGTTAATTATCACTGGTAAGAAGCAGTGTTCTCGTCACACCATTTTTTTTCCTCCTTTGAGCACTAACAATGAAGGAGTCTTACAGCAACAGTCCTTTTTTAAAAAGCGGGCCTGATCCTGCAGCCTCACCATACGTGGAGGATTCTTTGACTTTAATGGGCGTTCCACAAAAAAAAGGGCAGCTTCTCGATCAGACCCCGGTGCTAAGAAAGTTACATTGGTTCATTTGCTCCGCCCACTTCCACATGTGGGAAATAACTAAAATGGAAGCTCGTGTTTTGCGAAACGTACTGGTTCATAAGATGGTGGTGGAGAGCTGTGTGCACATGTGTGTATCAGATGGGCGGGAGGGCTCCCAGAGCTCTGGCTGCAGCCTGAGCCATAATATCTACACGGCAATTAAAAAGCCCCACAGCCTGAGCCCTGGGAGCCAGCTGGCATGGGCCTGCCATGGGTGTCTAACTGCAATGTAGATATACCCTGAGAGGGAGACCAAAAGCAGGCAGAGAGACTGGAAAAGGATCAGGAATCAGTCCAACCACACATGTTTTGTAATTTTTCTAAATTCTTGGACAAATGCACTGTGTAAATTAGAGCTGTGTCCAGCTCTAAATTAAGCTACAAGCATTTAGTCTTCAGCTCATTGTTGATCCTGTTGTCCTTGGCAACATTACAAGAGGTGCTCAAAAAGCATGCTTCGCAGAATGTGTGTGTGTGTGAGAGAGAGAGAGAGAGAGGGTGCTTTTAGGAGATTGTGGGATATCCTTCTTTGGGCATTTGCAAAAAGTTTTCCATTTGGTGCAATCTTGTGCATTTCAAAGGCCAAAAACAAAGCAAAAAAAGAGGGGAAGGGCTCTGCTCTACAGAAGTCTCTTCAGGAACCATGGACAAACATCATCGCAGACAGTGATTGTTTAGCTGTATCGAGAGTTGTGGATGATCTTTCTCCCTCACCTCCCATGAATTTCCATCCTGAGTTTGAAGGCTGATTAAAAGAAACCTGGTCTCCCATGAATACGTTGTTCTTGAATAACTCTTCAAACCTGGTCACAAGCAGACTTCCTATTTGGTGTCAACAATGAGAGGGGTTTTTTCTTTTCACCTTTCTGTGAATCTTCAGAAGGCATATTTATTGTGATCATAATAGGGAAAATGTCCATTGATGTTCAGCTAATTTTCCTTTTAATTTGCTGTGAAGTAATGGTGGAACCTGCACTTGTAGTGTCTTTATATCTTAAAGTGTGTAAAGGGGCATGACTCACCACCATGGTGCCTCCTGCTGGCTGTCCTGTGAATTAGCTCTCATTTCACCAGAGAGCCCTCATCTAGTGGTGTCTTGCATGTTGTCGCTCTTGCCTCTAGGACCCATGTCGCTCCCCGGACTGCAGCGTCCTCTTCTGGATACAGCCCTCCATCTGTGCCCCCCTTGGCTCTCCCCTACCTTCCAAAGGACCCGACAGTCCTCAGTCCAGCCACTTGCCAAACTGCAGTCCATGCACTGCCATTCCCCTTAGTGGCAAGTGGAAGGGCAAAGGATGGGGAGGCCCAGGCTTGCCTGCCACTCCGGGACCCTATAGTCAGCAGCCACGTAGTGCCCCTCCTCCTACTCTGTCATCTGTTTCCCTGGGCCGCTTCCCCACAGCCACTTCCCCACCTTCTCTGCCCTTGTATCAGGGCCTCAGTCTAGCAGCCATCAGGCTGGAGCTCCCTCTTGCTCCCTTGACTCCACCCAGCACTGCTCTGTCCATGGTACTGTCTCTCTCAACCCTCCTACAAGCAGCCAGTCCACCTCCCTTGGCCTCCCAGGAGAGACTACCTCTGTTCTGCTCAGCAGCCCTTCTTATAGGCCAGCCTGGCCCTGATTGGCTGCACCACTAAGCCTTCTCCCTATTGGCTGGCTCAATAAGCCCTCCTCCAGTTGGCTGGGTTCTGCGCAGCCTCCCCAAGGCTGCTTTAACCCTTCTTCTGCCAGTGTGGGGCAGCCGCCCCACCACAAAGTGTCTTTAAAGACGTATAGCAATTAGATGTGTGCATCAATGCTTATGAACTTTAGTAGCTCTTTTTGGGGGGATATGAATTTGTCATTACCATTTTGGAAAGCAAATATTTTTATGTTGCATCTCTCAAGTGCTTGGGTACCAGAAGCAGAAACATACAATGTTTCTAATAGTTGTTTCACTTTGTGAGTGTACATGTGAATTCTTTAGTGTCTTTTCCAAAGATGCATTTTGGCAACGCTAATCCTGCATTCCTTACATATCCAGAATTTCCAATGAGATTTTCTTTTCTCATTCAAATTGATATAGTGCCGCAAAAGCATTAGTTATATATTAATGCTCATTCCTGTTAGTGATGGTGTTACAACTGGAGTGGTTATATGGAATTGACAGCTGTTGATACTTTCACTAATAATTTAGACAATCAGAAGTTGAATACAAATGGACTAGATTGTGAAACGCTTACTCACAATGAGTACCTTACTACACAAATAATCCCATTAATTATTAGGATTAATTATAAAGTACTATCAATGGGAGTGAGACGGACAGAATTTGACCCTTTTATTCAAAATTGCCAATCATTCTCTTGAATTCCCCCTTCCAACCCCCCCACCCCCACGCCAAGAGAATGATTTTGGATTATCAAAAATAATTATGTTTCACGTTAGCTGATACCAAAGATAATGTTTCCAAATTGTATTTTGAGGAGGTAAAGAGGAGGTAGCTGTTATTTATCAATATGTGACTATGTTAATTAATAAGGCTAGTTGCTCAGAGTAGTTTGGTTACTCAAGATTATTTAAGTAAAGATACTAATCATCACAGTAATATGGCATGGAATTCTTGCCATTACCTTTCCTATCATTTTAAAGTTAATAGGCATTTCATTCTGTGCCCAATGCTATATCATGCCCGCACAATCTATGCAACCAGATGATTCCTTGTGGTAGAATATTTACAGTATACAGCAAATCTATTACCCTGCATAAACTTTTCATTGCACAACTTCTCCTAAAACACAAAATTGGAGCTAATTTGCCTTTCCTTAAGTGACCATTATGAGATAATTGTTCAGGCAATTAATTCAAATTAAAAAGAGAAGTTCACAATTGAGAATTGGCTTCTGTTAGCAAATTCTTACTCTACTGGAAGTAGAATGCATAAGAGAGAGATGGGTGGAGCTGGCCTCACACAGACTTTTGTTGCCTGAATGGTGTGCCGGAATGCGTACATTCCTTTTGCAGGGGAAGAGGGGGATATTACACCTGTTTCCAGGTGCCAACCACAATTCTGCCCCAATTATTTTTAAAATGTCATAGAACAGAAATTAGAGATGGGAAGAAACTATTAGATCATCCTGTCCATCCCCACATGGTAAGGAATTATGTCCTACAGTGGGCTCCTCTAGTGCTTTGCCTGTTATCAAGGGACTCATCTGATGGGGCTTTTACCACTTGTGATAGATATTGGGGAAGCCATGTCAACAGTCTATCAGACATCACTCCTAAGAATTTTTTCCTTATAACTGGCCTACATTTTCTCTTGTCCAACTTCATCCTATTAGTCACACTGGGTAAGCCCCTTTGGCAATACTCTAAATATTCATTTCGCCCTCTTTATACCTTTCAGAAAATGGGGAGAAAATGCAACACAATCAGGAACTGAATGAAATATCTTTGAAATATAATGTAGATAGCAATATCCATTATGCTACACGGTATTTGGGTTTTCAACCCCAGAAATCTCCCATCTGTTTAGTGGCAGACAGTATATGTAAGTCCTATATATAAATTGTGGGTCTCCAGAAATAGCACACGGGGGGGAAAAAGCAATCTTACAGAACATAACATTCCAACAAATACTGCTAAAATAAACTCTTGGATTAATTTCAGATACCATTCTTGAGATAAACTTGTTCCAACTAGAACAGACAGATTGAATATGCTTAAACAGGGCTTAGAAACAATTCCCACTATAGCCAGCACAGAGTGGAAGGAATTCCTACAGTCAAGTATTCTCATTGGTCCCACAGCTTTGGACCTGTACCCCTATGCAGCCCACTGCCATTCTTGCTCCTGACACCCAGATTTGAGCAGCGATTCAGTTTTGGCTTCTGGCAAGTTGGGAGTAGCTATTAAAATCAACCAAACTATAGCTACCCAGGGTTTTTGAACACCCATTATTGGCTACGTAAAAAGCATCCAAGGTCATAAGACATCCATTGCCTGCTAAACTGAGGAAAAGGAGCTATGAATACTGCAGTCTAATTAAACTCGTAATAGGGTATTGTCAAGTAGGAAAGAGCTTGAATGAAGCTTTCAAAAATCTTCCATTATTGTCCTGTACTATTGGACATTTTCTCATCTTGTCTTATCTCAGGAAGAAATTCACTTTTTCAGCTCTTGCTCTCTGGCCTCAAATGATTTATGGTACTATTCAAACATGCCACCAAAGCCTGTAGTGACAGTGGAACAGGATAATAGGTTAACTGTACTCCATTACCTTTATTGAAATTGAATTCAATTAGTTTTTTGTATAGTATTGGATAAAAATAAGTCTAGTTCAATGTGTGACAACCATAGGGTTTGGCTTTGTGCATTTTTTTTAAAAGTTTTGTAATGTTTTGAAAAGCAATATCCTTTAATAAAACAAAATCTTTCTAAACAAGTTTGACAGGGAAATACAATTCAGATTAGCTTAGTTCTGTGGGAGCTGGGACATAGCTCACCTTTTAAATATAGGCTACTGTATGCTTTATGGTTATATTTAGTTCATAACCTTACAACTTTATGTTTGGCTAGACTGCATTGCCTTCAGCAAAATGTATCTGTCCAGAAAGAATAACCTTCCTAAAGATCATTTATATACCTGATAAGGAGGGAGAGATGGCCTAGCACTGACCCCTGTGGAAATCCATATATTACTTCTCTGAACCCTGAACCACTGCCTTCTAAAATGATGTCTGTTTCCTGTTCTTGAATCAATTTCTTAATCAATTCTAATAGCTCTCTTCTTATATTGTACTCACTGACTTGGTAAACCTATTTGTTGCATGGCAGAAGCTATCCTGAAATCCAAATAAATATCTTCTTTTGTCTCCCCATTACATATTTATGTACAAAGAACTATAGTGAATTTATCAGTTATGTTTTTACCTTGAGAAATTCATGCCCACTGTTTATTACTTCATTTTACATTTCTAAATAGTGTGTTCTCTTTCTTACTCTGCATGTTCCCACACAGGAGGTCAGGCAAACAGGTAGTGTATATACAGTAGTTTGCATGATTTTCCTTTGATCCATGCTTAGCTATTCAGTGATATTTCCTTATTCTGTACTGAGCTATTAACAAATCTTTGCCAAAGGGTTTTTCTCTGCACCCTTTGCTTCTTTCTTCAGAATTCTAGTATGTAATTCACCTGGAGTTAGTGCTATCTGCACTTGATATTGTATATCTGACTACCTTTCTATTAGGATTGGACAAACTTTTGTAGTTTAAAATATGATCGGACCCAAACCTTTGTTTGCCTCTCAGTCCAAATGGAACCTGATCCTTTTCTGTGGTTCACAAAATTATTAGGTAACAACAAATTTTTGATTCTCCTTCCTAGCACTGACCAACAATCGCCACAGTGGGATATACCAAGCAGCAAGAACCCATCCCAGGGATGGTAAGCAATATTAAGAACTTGGTCCATTTTAGGAGCCCAGAATTTTGAGACATCTTATTTAGAAACTGTAGCACAAGTGTTGAACTTTCTTGTTACCTTGAGATAGGAACAAGTCCATCCCAAAGAGATGAGCTATCATTAGGAAAGCATTTTGGCTGTGATTCCCCTCTATTTAGTCTGTTCTACTATTAGTTTCTCTGTTCTGCTGCTTTTCTCTTTCTTTGAAGAGTTATAAGAATTATAATTTGTTTTTTCTGTCCACATGACATGAAGCAAACTCCATCCTTGTGCAGTTGGTTCCTCCCTATTGGTTGATATTTGCTATTGATATTCTATTACCTGTCATGCTCAGAATGGACTGGAGATGTGTTTCCTTCCGAATTCCTTCTGTCATTCAAGTGAGCTTTCCATCCAATAGACAGGTATTCATAGCAATACTATCCTCAGAGGTTCCTCTAATGGAGTGGTTTTCAAACTGCTGGTTGCGATCCAGTACTGGGTCGTGGAATGTAAGGCACTAGGTCATGGCAGCTCTGGTCAGCACTGCCGAGCAGGCCATTAAAAGTCCCATGAGTGGTGCTGCCCAGCTAAGGCAGGCTATTCCCTACCTGTTCTGACACTGCACTGTGCCCCTGGAAGTGGCCAGCAGCAGGTCCAGCTCCTAGATGGGGGGGCCATGGGGCTCCACATGCTGCCCCACCAAGAGCACCAGCTCCACACTCCCATTGGCTAGGAGCTGCGGGGAGCAGTGCCTGAGGGCGAGAGCCGCATGAAGCCGCTTGAGCGCTTCCACCTAGGAGCTGGACCTGCTGTGGTTCGTGGTGCCAGGACAGGCAGGAAGCCTGCCTTAGCATCCCCACTGTGACATTGACTAGGAGCCACCTGAGGTAAGCCCGCACACCAATCCCCTGCCCCAGCCCTGAGCCCCCCAAACCCAGAGCCCCCTCCTGCACCCCAAACCCCTCATCCCCAGCTCCACCCCAGAGCCTGCATCCCCAGTCCAGAGCCCTGACCCCCTCCTGCACCTCAAGCCCCTGCCCCAGCCCAGAGCCCCCTTGTACACCCTGAACCCCTCATTCCCAGCCCCACCCCACAGCCCTCATCCCCACACCCCAACCCTCTGCCCCAGCCCTGAGCCTCTCTCACACTTCTCCCACACTCTGCTGGGATGTGGGCATACATTTCTTCAACTGGGTTGCCAGAAAAAAAAGTTTGAAAACCACTGCTCTAATGGAAATCTTTACCCAAACGGATGAAAACCCTACTTAAGTGATGTGGCCCCCTTCCTTCAGAACTGCCACCCTGTTTGATGCCATTCTGAGATGTAGAGACAGAATAAAGGTTTGAAAGGAACTCATGGAATCTTACCTATGCCATCAGGTAGATGCAGGATATCAGCATTCCAAGAAAGTTCATAAGGCATTTTGATACTTTGGTTGTTGGATACTTAGTGAATTGTGGATGTAACCTTCCCTTCTTCCAGAATAGATACACTAAGAAACTGTTCATCGGGACCTGAGGAACATTATGATTTATACCAGCTGAAGGTGGCTCTTCTCATGTTCATAATGTTGGGCTGTTTGTAGATCCCCAACTGCTGTTAGCTGATCATATTTCAGAAATGACCAGGAAGGTATTTCTCACTTGCATCTTATCAGAAGGTTGCAACCATTTGTTCAGCTGCTGTCACCAATGGCTTTGTCACATTGAGTTAGATTACTATGGTGTGCTCTACACAGAGCTAACCCTTCAACCTATTCAGAAAACTGAAGCTGGTGCAGAAAGTGACAGCTTGCTAGTTATCACTAATTCTGATTCTGAGAAAAGAAAAGGAGGACTGGTGGCACCTTAGAGACTAACCACATTATTTGAGCATAAGCTTTCGTGCATCCGATGAAGTGAGCTGCAGCTCACGAAAGCTTATGCTCAAATACATTGGCTAGTCTCTAAGGTGCCACAAGTCCTCCTTTTCTTTTTGCGAATACAGACTAACCTGGCTGCTACTCTGAAACCTGATTTTGAAAGTCGCTTTGTCACAGTGGGGACTGAATTCTCCATTTCAATACATTGGCTATTGATGATGACAGAGCCGGCACACTCGCTCCCGACATATATTGGCTTTGTTTGCTTGGGCGTGATTGTGTTGGGAAGTAGTTCAAAAGCCAGTGATTACAGCACAGATGAAACAGAAATCACTGGCCGTGGTTAGCTAGTGCAGCAGTGAAGACAAACGGGAGCTGGAATGGGTGAGTTATACTGTAGCAGACAGATTCCTTTCCTGGAGACACTTTGAACAAGTTCCAGCACTATAACATGGAACAAGGCATCTACAGCAGGGTACGTGAATGACTGAGTGCGGAGGGGAGGGGGGAAGGGGAGGGGAAAGGAGTTCTCTGCTGGTGGAAATTGGCACAGCCTCATTGACTTCAAAGGAGTCTTTTTGAAAAGAATCATCCAGGAAGCCTGCAGCTGCATTGAGGATGCTGGAAGGTGGAAAACACTGAGATCCGGAACAATTTCAAGACTCTGATAGGGATATAAAAACAATACTGGAACAAATGGAAAAATAGAAATATCTCCAATGTAGCCTTTCCTGAAAGCCCTTTTATGTTGAAAATTTTGATGTAAAAAAGACATTTGTTTTGAAAATAATTAATGCACATTAAATGTAACATACTAATATGTAGACTGCTTTAACACACACAGTGCAAATGATAACCAAAACACATTTCACTCGAAGCAATGACAGAAAATGAATTATCCTAAGAAAAAAGTGCCTTAAAATCTACAATTAACTTACTTCAAATATTATTAATATGTCATTCCCTGATCAATGCAAAGAGTTCAATATTTCCTGTCTGTAACATACTGTACCCCATATAACACTGTAACGAAGGCTTTCGAATCACCACCATGGCGCTTTCTGCTGGCTGTCCTGGGAATTAGCTCGAGGTTGCCAGTGCGCCCTCCTCAGGTGGTGTGTCACCTGTCATCGCTTCTGTCTCCACCTCCAGGATCACTTGCCTCAGTGGCAATCTGCAGCCCAGGTTCTAGCTGCTCGTCCCAGTGGCAGCAGTCTATACACTGGCCACTCCCCTCAGTGGCAATTGGGGGCAAAGTGGGGGGGACCCAGGCCCGGCCGCTACTCCGGGTCCCGCCCCAGTGACCCTATAGCCGGCAGCCACCTGCTGCCCCTCCTCCAACTCCTTCATCTCCTTCCCTGGGCCACTTCCCCACAGTCCCAGCACCCTTGTATCAGGGCCTCAGTCAGGCAGCCATCAGCCTGGAGCTTCCTCATACTCTGTACAAAGTATGCCTTGTGCAATATAATTTGAAAACTCATAATCTACTGAACATTATTGTCCTGTTAAAATGTGTGTAACAACATTGTATATGGAGCTATGAGATTTTACTTATGATTGTTACTGAAATATACTGTAGTTCTGGGTATCACCCTCAGATCATTTTCTGAAAGACACTGGCACACCAGCTAGATCCTAAAAAGCCATTACCTGGGGAGTTGTAAACAAGAAATTTACAGTTCACCTAAAGGTCGGTTGGCAGCTTACATACACCATGGAACTGCCTGACCCCAGGACCCAGCAGAGACTTGTCTAGTACAAAGGGTCAGAATATAAGAAAGGGAAAAAAGGCCTCTTACCACCTCTCTTCTTCACCTTACATCTCTCTGCTCATAACAACAATGAATATCTGAAGGACACTGAACTAAGGGGAATGGTCCGAGGCCGAAAGGAAATCCAGCCTGTGAACTAAGAACTGTGAACTGCCTGAAGCATCTGGTGGGGTGAGAAAGTTGTTCTTTTCAAATCTTACTGAGCTTGGTAAAGTTTAGAAATTAGATTTAATGTTTATCTTTTATTTCTTTTGTAATCAGTTCTGATCTGTATGCCTTATCACTTGCAATCACTTAAAATCTATATTTCTCTAGTTAATAAACTTGTTTTATTGTTTTATCTAAACCAGTGTGTTTTGGTTGAAGTGTTTGGGGGAATCTCTATGCACTCTATTGCATAATCATTTCATTTGATGAAATGACGGACTATTAATGCGCTTGCATTGTTTAGTAATGTGCTGGACAGTACAAGATGCACAGTTCTTGGGTGCAAGGCTGGGGCTAAGAATTTGTGGGTGTCATCCTGTATGTAGTTCATGAGCAGCTGGGAGAGCATTCATGTAACTTTGCTGGGAGTGACTTTACATGCTAATGGCTGTGAGTGAGCAGAGCTTGGAGAGGCTGCTTTTCACTAGCAAGTAGTGAAAAATGCACCCTGGACTGGAGAGCTAAAGAGACACAACAGTTCAACAGGCCACTTTGTACCCTGGGGGCTTTCATACTGTCATTTAATGCAGGTATGCTGTCCCCCAGATTCCCCTACAGAAGAAATGGAAATGAACTAATCCAGAAATCTGTTCCTGTTAACACACCATGACCTCCCTTTCATCTGTAAAATGGTGGTTTGTTTCCTTTGACATGTACCTTATGCCCATAACGTAGTGAATGCTGACAGGTTACAAAGATGTTTAAACAGTCAGTGTACACTCACCGAAATCACTACGACAATAATAAAACTAGTCCAGTCATGATTGCCTTATTTGGGAGGTAGGGGCACGCACAAGGGGCGCAAGCAGGGGGCACCCCCAAATCTCCATGTGTTCCTGAAGCCCAGGGTGGGAAGGGAGGAATCAGCAGCGCGGCTGGCTGCTGGCTGAGCTCCTTCTCCCCTCGTCCCTGTAGCTGCAGCCTGCTGCTTCTCCTTCCCTGCTCCTGGAATCCCACCAGTGCCTCTGCCTCCAGCCCCTGACTCACCTCAGGGGGCGATCTGCAAAGCAGGTGAAAGCTCAAGGACTCCAACAGCAGGGAAGGAGAAGCAGCAGCTGTAGGGGTTGGGGAGGAGCTCAGCCAGCTGCCAGCCACCCTGCTGCTTCCTCCCTACCTGGGCTGCAGGGACAGGAAGAGCACTGCTGCCAGGGGGAGCCACTACCTCCTTGCTACTGGGCATCTCCGGCAGAGGTGCCCTGAGATATCTGGGGGGCAGGGGGTCACACAAACCTTTCATTTATGTGTTTTACATGCCCCTCCAAAAACCAAATTTCAATTTCTGCTCACGCCCCTGTTGGGAGGGTTATTTCTTCATGAGTGATACTCTTCCTGCTGAGTCTCATTTGCTGCTGGCAGTATAAATGACACCTGGAGTTCAGAGATGGTAATTAATACAAACCCTGACATGGAGTAGGAAATGACATTTTAATCAAGCCAAGAAAATTCATCTCTGCTGTCCAGGCACAATGTATTTTAGTGTCTCTCTGAACCAAACTGTTTCTCACCTTTTTGCAGGATTTGAAAATGTTTCAAGTATATGTTTTCAAGACTAAAGGTAAACGAGGAGTCTTTTACATTGTTTGGTACTGTATATTTATGTGGGCTAAATCCTGAGCTACTCACTCAGGGAAAAACCCATTAGCTTCAATGATTGCAGGAGTAAGGAGTGACTAAAATAAGTTAGGATCTCAGCATTTGGCTCTATAAAGCTAATGTATAACTTCTCATAGGTTTGATGGAATTCTTAATGACCATTGTTGTTATTTGTAATGTAATAGCATCCAGGGGCCCAGTCAAGCGTCCCATTATGTTAGGAGGTGTACACACACACCACAAAGAAGGTTTTCCATGGTATCCGGGAACCCTTTTCCCCAGGAAAGCAAACCAAAGAACATCTAAAGAATGGAAAGTTTTCTCATAGAGATTCATTGTAGTTGATAACATAGAGAAGATTAAATATCAGTTGAGCCCAGCATCTGCCATTATTGTACAACCTGGATGAAGGAGCATCTTACATCTCATCTAGAATATAATCAAGCTGGAGAACAGTGATTTGCATAATCCTCACCTCCTCTTAACTCTCACTCATTGGGGTGAGTGGTAAAAAATGTTTTGTCCCACTTTTTAATATTTCTATTTTAAGACAAAAAAAGATTTCCTTTTTTTCAAGCAGAGGTTGTATGGTTTATACAGTAAACTTTTAAAGTTTCACTTGTTCCATCATGTCACATTTGAAACTCTAAGCTACTGAAAGCACTGACATTTCTGAGATAATTATATTGTAATCTGATTGAGGTTATAAAAAAAAATCCAAGGATGTGCTCCAGCACCATAAATGACTATTTTGGTTTTATCGTTTAATCCTTGATAAAGGAAAATTGCTTGTTTGAAGGGCAAAAGTCCAATCTATAGTTATTTCATGTACATGTCAAATTGTGCTGTATAGATAAATTCTTAGGGATTAAAGAGGCAGAATATCTGTTCTGAGAGATTTCATACCAAAATCCCTGATTCAAGCCACTTGATCTCCTATCCCACTGTTTGTGCTTTTTTTAAAAAGTATCAGCATTTGTATTAGTCTATTCCCTTTCACAGAAAAACAGCTTACACTGTGTAAACAGGATATCAATCATTTGTTAGATGGATGATTCTTCCAGTTTTATCAATAGGGGATGTGTAAACTTGACAATGTCTGAAACTCAGAAGATCTTGAATTAAACCTTCCAAGCCAGGGTGAAATTCTGCAGTGGGCTGCATGCACATGGCTCCCATTAGAATAATATCTAAACCACTGATTTATAGTGAACTATAGTGCGTTATGTGATCTTTTAATTGTGCCTGTAGGGTTTATATTTGTTTTTCTATAGTTTCTCTTTAGTCATCTCACTCATTTGTATTAGTGGGAGAATGGGGGCATTGCTGAATGAGATTGTAAAGCTTCCATAGTGGTTAAAACAAAGGGCTGGTTTAACAAATAGATGAGAAATTCAAGAACTAAATGTTGCTTCAATAAAAAATATTTAAGCTTTTATTCTGATTGCTAAACCAGGACAGAAACTATTTAAAGTCTTACAGCTAAGCTCCCATACTGCTAGTTTTGCAGCTGCCATCTTGCCCAGAAATGACCACAGAGACTAAAGCTGCTCACTGACAAACTACCCCAGTTGAAGCACACAGGCAGACAGCTGGAATGAGTGCAAAATCCATCCATCGACAGTAGAAAGACTTCTTACAGCACTGTGCCACCACAGTAATGGAAGCAGTAACTCCGCTGACTAATCCAGCCAGACTGGATAGTCCAGACACTGTGCTGGCTGCTGTGAAGAGCGCTCATCCTGCTCTGTAGACTGGATAAACCAGATCCAAGAGGCACTTGCAGATAGTAAACTGTACTGTGGCCTGGAACCATCACAAACTGGTGCTGACAACATCCATCCTCACTGTGCACAATAACAGAGAGAGCAGCACTCACAGCCTTGGTGCTAAGGCTTTAGCACAGATCCCCTATGTGGGATAACATGAGATGCGTTTCACTTATTACACCAGACATTCCATTGTCGCTGTTTTTATTAGTGATGGACAAAACCAAAGCCCCAGATCAGACATCATGACTTGGGCCCATCTCTGCTTTTAATCTAAAAAGCTGATAAAATAGGAAAAAATAAATACAAGTGAATGAGAACCAACAATTTATTCCTTGGGTTTTTATTTATTTTATTGTTGCCCAAGTCAAGCAGATCAATTAGATAAACTGAGGATAAAGCCAAAAAGAGGGGGAAACTGCAGCTGAGACTATTAACTAGAAACCATTTTAAAAACCTACTCTCTTCCAGCTGTTATTTTCTATTCCTAATTTTCTTTTGGTTTTCACCTGTAAAAGAGAGACCAGAGAAACACAGCAGTGACTGTTACCACTAACAATGCTCCAAGTGAGAGTCTTCCCCCTCAGAAGCCTCATTCATGCTTTACTTGATGGCAGGAAAATGATTCCTCATTTCTTTTCCTTTTTTACTTTTGTAATTTGTATTCACTTTGCATTCCCAATAATGGAAATAGACAGGAAGCCAATACCTCTAAAATCAGTGCCACCCACACGCATTTGCCACAAACCTGCCTTGAGACACTTTAGAAAACAATTCTGCATGATTAGGTATGCTGTGCTTTTTCGGTAGGAAATACCAGAGGCTGAAGGCAATATCACTGTGTCTTGGGAAAGTTTATACTACTCATGCTGTTGCATGGGATCCAGCTGGAACGTCCCGATACCTATCTGGATGAAAATATGGCAAGTTACAAGTACAAGCTGAAAATGCAATTTTTATGGAATTGAAAAATGACTTTTCTAACTAATAAGCCACAATAACAACACTCTGTATGTACACACTTCTTTACAAAGCACAGAGTTAGACATGGTCCCTGCCCTCAAGAGCTTACAGTGGCAGTGGGCTAAGCACAACACAGAACCGGTGGAGTATATGTCAAATAGAGTACAAGAATGAGATGGAGAGAAAATAGGGGCTGGAATGGTTATGGGAAGGAGAAACTCAAAGAATTTGTTAACCAGCAGAGGCTAAAGAGAAACTGAATTTGTGAAAGATGTTATGTGTTATTTCTGGAATAACTATAGGTCAGGGATGCTTATTTGCAAAGAAATGTAGATTGATCACCGAACATCAATTTCTGATAAAAGTTTCTAGGTCCAAAGAAAGACAGTCTACCTCTGGCATCAGCCATAATGCAGAAGTGGACTTCAGTCTTAGCTGAATTTCAGTACAATATCCAACATAAGGCTTCAGTGCAATGTGCTAATACTGATACTCTCCTGATTGCTTCTGAAAGCAGAGCTATAGCCAAAAGTAGAATCAATATATGCACTCTTTGAAAAGGGATCTTCCCATAACTGCAAAGAGAACTATAGAAATAAATAAAGATTTTGTTCTTTTAAAAGTAAGACAATACACTTTCTATTGGGCAAATCATATAGTGGATAAGAGATTTCACATTCATTCATATAGAAAAAGAGGAACTCATCAGAGGAGGATAATGGTGTGTAAGAATGTTAATACTATAATCTTATGCTAGGATGCAAACAGGCGCCTCTGATCAAAAGAAAATCACAGCTCTCCCAAAAGACTAAGGAATTGATTTTGCCAAAGGTGCTGAATTATTTCACTGGGAGCTGAGTTGCTCATCACCTTGGAAAATCAGGCCATTAAATCTATTAGTTAAAAATTATAGGGGAGAAATGTGGACATGGAACTTTAAAAATCACGGTGACTGTCTAGTTAATGCACTTTTAAGACCTGGAACATTCTGGATACAAAGTTTTGGGGGGAAATTAAAGCTTTGTTAATTGCAGCTGCAACTGGAAGCTGAAACTAGGAATGACATGCACTGGAAGTGGCTCATAAACAAAGAATCTCTCACTACAGCAGCTTAATTTATTTTTGTTGGTTGTTATCCTATTCCTTTTCGTTAAAGTAAGGCATGAGTGACCCAGTGCATTCTGGAGACATTACAGAGAAGAGTTTGCTCAGAAGAAAAGGTGTTGGTTGCTGCTGTTACATCTTTCCAATTTTCAGCTATTGCTGGTTACTGCAAAGCTTCAAGAATGCAAATATTTAAATAGGGTCTTAAAAGGCTTTTGTTATTGATTACAGTCTGGCATAATCACTTTAAATCATTCCCATGGAATGTACAGAAAAATGTTACAGGTAAACTGTGGCTACTCATGTGTTGTAACAACCAGGCAAGGTACTAACAAACTTCAACCGGACTTTTTTTTTTTTTAAGTAGAAACTGCTTTACCAAGCTGCTGCTGCACCCTCGGTAGCTCTCACTCAGCCTCCTCAACTTCCCCCCCGTCCTGTTTCCTGTCCTTTCAGACTCCCAACAGCCAGTGCTCCCAGTTCTAATAATTACAAGCAGCATCTAAACACCACATTCCCTCCTCTCTTAAGAAACTCTCCCAATTAAAATAAACATTGTTTTAACCACAGGAACAAATATGAAACAAGACACTATACTGTTGGCAGATATATTACCTGAAAACACTGTAGATACTACATAACATAGTCTCTAGTTCAGACAGGTGGTCGTCTGGGTCTGACAGTCAGTCTCTCAAGCCCGGGTTCCAGTGCAATGTTTTGTTGTGTTGATACTACAGTGAAGTCATCCAATGCAGACTGGGTGTTGGCATAATCTCCTCTTGGTGCATAGGCAGGTGCAAGATAAGAAGCATTCCATACCTGCCCATCAGAAAGTCGATAGGTGTAAGGTCCCTTCTTCTCTACGATTTTAAGAGGAGCTGTGAATTTATGGTCCCCTTTGCATAAAATTCCAGGTTTTCGTATTCTAACAAAGGAACCACACTGAAACTTTGGTCCCTTAGCACCCTGCCGCTGGTCTGTGAAAGCCTTATACTTTGCTTGGTTCTGTTCAACTGTTTTTCTCACATCATCCTCAGTTGGGGCATCTGGTGAAGGCAAAGGCAGGCGAGAAAGGCAATCAGCTACCACATTTTGGTTTCCAGGCTTATATTCCAGTTCATAATTGAAAGAGAGTAGTCTTGCAGACCATCTAGCAATACGATATCCTGCTCTTCCCCATCCTTTCGTGGTGAGCAACGTCGTCAAAGGGCTGTGGTCTGTGCGCAACTTGAACGTGCAGCCCCACAGGTAAGTTCTCCATTTTTCAGTAGCCCAGATACAAGCAAGTGCTTCTTTTTCGACTGTAGAATATTTTCTCTCAGCATTACTAAGTGTCCTTGAAGCAAATGCAACAGTCCTCTCTGTGTTGTCCTCATGCAGTTGTGTGAGAACATCCCCAAGTCCATAATCAGAAGCATCAGTAGTTACAATTGTGGGCAATGCAGGGCTGAATACTGCAATTACTGGACTATGTACAATCAAGTCTTTCACTGTCATTATTCCACATTTTAACTTTATGCAGAAACCCATAAGCGCAGCCAAGTTTCTCCTCAACCTGGTGTTGGGTCCCAGCTGAAACTGGTGTGTGTACCGCAAGAGTGCTTTGCTGAGGAAGATCAATTCATCCATTAACTACCCTGAGATTTAAAGGAGCCAATAAATCTCTGCCAAGGATAGGAGTGCCTTTGTGGACAATGTAGAACTCTGTAGTTACACAGCAATCACCAAAAGTAATTATTTCTGGCAGGCAGCCATGTAATGGAATATGGTTTTTCAAATAGCACACCAAGTGAAGTTTGGGTTCAGTAATAGGCACTTCTTTAAAGTAATGCAAATAGATGGAATCAGGTAGTATAGATACTGCTGAGCCAGTGTCCAACATTAGCTGAATAGTGTGATTTGCCTAAGGGTATGGCAGAAATGTTTACAGTGCACTTTATTTGTTCTGGAATATGTGCAGTAGTGATTTTGTCCACGCTCACCACAGTAACATCTAGTATTGTAACTGCATGCACCTGTTGATTGCACTGGTTGCTGCGACATACTTTAGCAAAATGCCCAATCTTTTTGCAATGATTGCACTGAGCTACTTTTGCCGGACATCCTGTGTAACTTGCAAGATGTTGTGGGGATCCACAGTGAAAACACGCTTTTATTGTATTTTGAATTTGCTGATTTGGTGGTTTTTCATTAGTTTTCCTCTTTCAATTGTGTGTCTGCAGTGGTAGTGAACTTTTCTGCAAAGGAGTCACAGCCTGGACTGTGCCTCCTGTATCCATGCTCATTATTTTGGCTTTAGCTGTAGTTGACTCAATCTGAGTAGCAATGGTTACTGCTTTTTCTAGTGTAAGTTGTGGTTCTAGAAGAAGGCGCTCTCTTACACGAAGCATGGTTGTTTTCTCAATGAGCTGGTCTCTAATCATCTCATCTGTCATATTCCCAAAGTCACAAGTTACAATCAGACTCCTCAGGGAAGAAATATACTGCATTATAGTCTCCCCTGTTTTCTGCTCACACTGGTGAAATCTGTAGCAATTAACTACTACATACCTGAAGAGGGGTTCCAGAGAAGATGGCTCTAGACTGTTCTCCGTGGTAGCAGATGACAGAGCAAGGAGTAATGGTCTCAAGTTGCAGTGGGGGAGATTTAGGTTGGATATTAGGAAAAAAATTTTTCACTAGGAGGATGGTGAAGCGCTGAAATGCGTTACCTAGGGAGGTGGTGGAATCTTCTTCCTTAGAAGTTTTTAAGGTCAGGCTTGACAAAGCCCTGGCTGGGATGATTTAGTTGGGGATTGGTCCTGCTTTGAGCAGGGGGTTGGACTAGATGACCTCCTGAGGTCCCTTCCAACCCTGATATTCTATGATTCTATGATTCTATGATTCACTTTTGGCACAAAAAAGTTCTTTAATGCAGTGAGCGCAGTCTCATATTTATCATCTGCAAGGGGAAAAGTGTAAAATATACACAGCCCTTCTGCTCCAAGACAGTGGATTAGCAGAGCAGACTTTCTTACTTCAGAAATCTCTGTAGTACTGATTGCAAGCAGATAAGTCTCAAACATATGGATCCAGGCACTAAAAGCAACTGGAGGCTCACCTGGGCTTTGCAGAAAGGGTGCAGGTGGATTCAGAGGCAGACCATCCATCCTTGTCACCAAAATGTTGTAACAACTGGGCAAGGTACTAACAAACTTCAACGGGACTTTATTTTTAAAGTGGAAACCTCTTTACCAAGCTGCTGCTGCACCCTCGGTAGCTGACACTCAGCCTCCTCAACTTCCCCCCCTGCCTCCTGTTTCCTGTCCTTTCAGACTCCCAACAGCCAGTGCTCCCAGTTCTAATAATTACAAGCAGCATCTAAACACACTCATGTTTACTCTGATAGTTATTTTTAGTACTGGGAAATGAACTTGTGGTTTATCCCACTCTGTCCCTCCTCTAGGAAATGTAAACACGCTCTCACGAAACAACCAAACATTTCTTAAATTTCAAACTGTTAGTCTTTACTAATTACTTTTCATCATTTTTTTTTAAAAAATAGCTCAAGCAAACAAACTGGAGAGGCAGCAGTCATGGCTCCATAAGCTAAGCTGAGTTTTGCATGGTAATTAATTAAAATGTGGTCATTTAAAACATTTAGCACTAGGTGACAGACCTTTTATTTATTTATTTTTTGTTCCTGAATTATCTTAATGGCAAACAATACAAACACTTCAAACTTTCCATATAGTTAAAACCCATTGAAATCTTGTGCCTATGAAGATTTTTTTAAAGGATTAATGGTCATTTTCTGCCATTGTTCTTCATAAGTAAAAGTTTCTCCTTCAGCAGAGGCTGAAGAATAGTGTTCTATTTAACAGTATTCTGTCAAGAAATTTTCTCCTTCAAAATAAGTGCTGTATCACCAGTGGCAGATTAGCCATTGGGCCAACGGGGCCCATGCCCAGGGGCCCCGGGCAATTGCGGGGCCCTGGAAAAATGGGCACCCTCATGCCCTGACATGCTCTGCCCGCCTGCCTGGTACTCCTGCCAGGGAGTGGGGTCAGGACACGGGGCCTTTGGCTTGCCCCACTCTGCCCAGTGCTTCTGCTGGGGAAAGGGGTCGGGGCACGGGGGCTTGTCGCGCTCTGCCTGCCCACCTGGTGCTCCTGCTGGGTTGTGGGGGAAGCCCCACACCTCGACCCTCCTCCCCAGCAGGAGTGCTGGGCAGAGGAGAAGGGTGGGACAAGCCGCCACGCCCCAACCCCATTTCCCTGGCAGGAGCAGGAGAGTTGGGGGGGACTGCAGGTGGAAGGGATGGGGAGGAGCCCGCACTTGCTCTGGCCCAGGGCCTCACAAAACCTTAATCCGCCTCTGCATCTCACATTGTTTTCAGTGTGGTTGTCCTCAGCAATGATGTCTAGTACCTCTTCTCACCAGTGCTCCTCTCTACCTGATGACAGTATAGGGGCTGCCATCTTGCTTGAGTGCAGCTTGCCGTCACTCTCCTTGGGAAGAGTGGCAGGTGGTGGCCATTTTGACAAGAGACTATTTTTCTTGAGTTTCTCTGAAGGAGAAGATTTAATTTTTCATCTTCTGCTGTCCGATAAATATCATGGAAAATAACAGCAAAAATTACCGTTAATCCAAAATATTGATTTTCAAAAACCACCTGTGTTACCAGATCTTCTCAACAGGAAAAGCTGAAGAAGGGGGAAAATGAAGGGTAGGTTTGTATTCAGGGAAACATGGCGGGGGGGGGGAGCACAAGACGGGGAAATTAGAGTGTGAGTGCCGAGTAATGTCGGGTGGAGAGGGGAAACTGCTTTGTACATTTCATCTGTTTTGGGCTACCCTAGTGGTGCAGTTAGCTGGTTAGTATGCTCTGGCTGGTTTGCACTACTCCACAGTGACATACAGTAACCAAAGCACGCTGGGAAATCAATACCAAACATCGGGGGGGGGGGGAAATAAAGTTGATACAATATTTCTTCAAATCACTGGAACTTTCACACAATAACATTCTCTTTGGGCTTCTTGTGTGTGAAAAGTTTAATCATTAGAAAAGGCAATTCCTAGACAAAAACTGCATGAAGATGGAGTTTAGTGGAGAATACATTTCAGTAATTTAGGGTACAACGCATTACAGAGATGTTGTATTTATCCCAAAACAAGCATTATAAATCCAGGAAATTAGGAGTTAAACTGGTATACAACTGCGTACATGTTGTTCATGCCTATTTTTGAAAACCAAGCCCTTTCCTGTTTGTTTGTTTGTTTGTTTGTTTTTTCATTTCAGAATTGTAAAAAATCTTGGGCCAAATTTTCAAAAACAGCTGTTCAATACCCCTCCCCCCATTATTTGGTGAGAATTAAAAGAGGAGGAGACCAGCTTTTCAGGACTAGTCTGGATGCAGCAGAAATCTTGCTGCATTCAGATATTGATACCACTGGAACTAAAATCCCATGAGAAGGGCTCACAAGATTCTGGTGCTGTTGAATCCAAATTCATCATGCTCCTTCATGCATCTCCTGATGGCCTTTGTCTATAAGGGATCCAAAGCATATTAAATTTTACACAAGTATCATTACTGCACATTCTGTTATACCATGAGTTCTGTATTACTATATATTTTATCATCCAGAAAACCATTCTCCCATGTATCCCTTTGTAATTGAACACAGTACACTTGTACATTGAATAACACTTTCAAAGAATAACAGAGGTGAAAGTAAGCTGGTTCTGTCCGGTATGGAGTACCAGCAAGAGCCAGTACCCCGTACTGGACCAGCTTCCCCAGGCAGCAATTTAAAGGGCCTGGGGCTCCCAGCAGCAGCTGGAGCCCCGGGCCCTTTAAATTGCTGCCAGAGCCCCGCTGCCGGAGCCTCCAGGTAGCAGAGGTGGCCGGGACCCCGCGCCAGCGGCGATTTACAGGCCCCGGGGCTCCGTCAGCAATTTAAAGGGCCTGGGGCTCCACTGCGGTAGTGGCAGCCGGGAGCCCTGGGCCCTTTAAATCACCACCGAAGCCCCCAGCCACTGCTGCAGAGCCCCGGGCCCTTTAAATCTCGATTGAAAGGGCCCAGGGGTCTAAAGGCCCCGCCTCTTCCAGTTGAGGCCACACCCCTTATGGTTGAGGCCCCGCCCACCTGCACAGGACTCCAGCATACCGGTAAATCCTTTAAGTTACTTTCACCCCTGAAGAATAAGCTAAATTACTGAAAATACACTGATGGGAGTTTTTAAAGAGCAGAAAATCCAATACACTAAACCTTATGTAGGCTTCAAATTGCATTATCAAAGTGTAATATATGTTAAAACAGAGCTTATTTTGTCAGCTTTAAAGATTTTTGACACCTAACTTACAAAATAGTTTATTACTTTTCCTTACTTTCATTTCTTTCATTTCCTCTGAAAATGCAAGTCCTCTCATGATAGATCGCTGAAATCTTACAACAGCTATGCTGGAAGCTTAATGTTAAAGGATGAATGGGTATGTGAAAGGCATTGTCCAGTGTTGACTCATATAGATCACCACATTTACAGAGTGTTGTCCCAAATTGTACACAACATATAAAAGTAATCAATTGAGTTTAGGATCCTAGATCCCATGAAGAGCTTTCATTAAAAGAACAATAATTCCTAGAATTCATTGAAGTACAGTTGTGTTTTCAGGTTTCAATGTCTTAACCTGCTTCCTAACAGCCATTATGTTTGCTGTATCACTGCAGCGAGTGATAAAAAAAGAAAGAAAGATGGCTTAACGTGCTGTGGTTCTCTCTCATTTCTTGTGACAACAAAAATAAATATGTCTTGGATGTGACAATGCTGTTAGTGCTTCATTGTATAGGTCACAGGTCTATTTTTTTCAGCCAATTTTAATATAAAACACTGATTTTAAAAAATAATCACTTAAGTCATTTAGTATACATTAAAAAGCAGTTAATAATATTTATAGATTTCTTCTTTATTTGGCTTTCATCAGTGTTGTGTGTCAGCCATATGGTAACTGAACACCTAGTCCCAGACCCTCAAAGGTATTGACCCTCAAAGGGTATGTTTGCACAGCAAAAAACAAAACAAAACAAAAACACAACAGCACATCTCAGAGCCTACAGACTTGGGCTCCAAGGGCTCATGCTACCATAAGTGCTGGAACTAAGGGTGCTTGGGGTGCTACTGCGCCCTCTGTCTTGAAGTGGTTTTCATTATATACGGGGTTTACAGTTTGGTTCAATGGTTCTCAGCACCCCCACTGTACAAATTGTTCCAGCACCTTTGCATGCTACGGAGCTAAACAGAGCCGTATAGATGTTTCTTCTGGCTGGTGCTTAGACTCTGAGCCTCACCTCTCCACCCTCCTTCCAGGTTTCAAAGCCCAAGCTCCTGCTGAGAGGCAACATCTACACTGCTATTTTTAGGGCTGTAGTGCATGGCCGAGTCTGTAGACCCAGGCTCTGAGACTCACTGCAGCGGATGGGGTTTTTGGCAGTGTAGACATACCCAAAGGAAAGGTACTTAGGCATTGCTCCGTTCAGTGTTTGGGAGAGTTAGCTGCCTAAGAAAGGGATTCTCAGAAGCCAGCAAGCTGAACAAGGCGCTACCTACGCTAGCGGAGAATGAAAGGCAGAGGAGAGGGGCAGGGAAAGGAGAGAGGCTAAGACGCCTAAGCAGCTGACCTGGTGGGCCTGCTTGACAGGCTAGAGATAGGCATCTCTCTCTGCTCAGGATCCTCAGCCATGAATCCTCTCCTGGAGTTAGGCACCTAAGGCAGCTCAGACACTTGGCTAGCCCATATCCTAGCAGCTGAAACCATCTCTCTATCTTTCTGTCTCCTGCTCATGCTCAATATCTTTCTCAAGTGCACCCTACATTTCCCAGTGCCCCAGGCTGTGCTGCCCCCTCACCTACTGCTGGCCTACATTGGCTCCCCCTCTGGCTGCATCACAGATAGCTGTAGTTTGGGGAATGAAAATTTTGAAACAAAGTGCCTTGTGATGCGTGGTGCTCTCTGTCACCAACTCGCGGGGAGGCATCCGCCGCATTCAAATCATTGATTATTTTGAGACTATGTACCCTCACCTCACTGCTTTGGATCCCCCTGAGGTTACATGCCAAAGTTAATGAAAACACCAGCATGCATTTCATGGACTTTGACCCTTTCAAAAGCAAGAACTTCCTACTGGAAATACATTTCACCTCACCAGGAAATAGCTGTAGATGGTGCTATAATAGGGGTGTGGGAGGTATGTAAGAGGGTTGTTGGCCCATTTCTGAAACTCAGTGGGGTGTTTTTGGATGGCACCCTGCCAATACCAGGAGAAAGGGAATTGACCAAAGAGGAGTCAGGATCCTGAGACTGACGTCCCCAGGGCCAATGGCTTGCTCTCCAAGTCAGCCAGATTGACAGGGCGAACAGGTCAGTGATATAGTTGAAAGTCTAGAACCTGCCCTCCATGTGAGCTTCGGCCTGAGTAAGGAATGAGAGGGAGACTGCAGAAGCCCAGAGCTGAGCCAGAGCAGCAGCCTCAAGCCGGGGAGCTGGAGTGGCGGATGCCAGCCATGCTGATAGTGAGCCTGGACTAAGCGGCAGTGGGGAGCTGCAGGACCAGGTTCGCAGCTACAAGTAAATTGGAGCCAGGGGCAGTGAGAGCGAGGTGGGGACCCTCGCAGAAGGGGTCCAATGGAGACAGATGTCCCAAGACAAGAGGGCCTTGAAGATTGGACTTGGAGGGGAGATGCAAACCCAATGGAGGGAAAGGTCCTGCCACCTAGAGCCTGAGGATGTGTAGCCCCCACCAGAGTAGTTGCCCTTACCTGCAGTATAACCAGGGCACATCCAGGTCCTGAGGTGGAGGCCTGGGCCGTGTAATGAATAGGCTGTGAATTTTCTTGTGTTCCAGAGAGTGTTGTTTACAGTGTTCCTTGTGCTCACAGTGCCAGTCCTTGTTCCTTTAACCTTTTCAATTTTCCCCTCATTTGTTTACAGTTGCCGTTTAATAAAGTGGATGTGGTTTAAACTCAATGTAGCAATCACTGGGTCAGGCGAGTGGCTGGTGAGAAGCAAACACCCTGGAGTGGGGACACCCTAGCCCCTGTCCTGAGCGACCCATGATGAAACTAGGGGTTAAGCTTCCTCGGGATTCTGGGCCCAGCCTTATCAGGGGTTTTGAGGACTCTGTAGCATGGGAGAGAGGAAGAGAAGTCCTCAAGGTGAGGCAGGCATTCGGAGAAAGGGAGGTGGAGAGCCTTTTGCCACCTGATTCCACTGGAGTAGTACAGAACCAGGAAAATTCCCCACAAAAGCAGGACCATTCCCCTGCTTACAGGTAGATGACATGGTACTGACTACACCAATAATGAGATCCTACTTCTGCAGAATATCGAGTCAGTGTTATCTATCAGCCTTTTCCTGTATAGTGTGTGGTTCAGGATGGCTTGCAAACATTACTTCTACCTGTGTAAATGACTCCTCTGGGGTAAAAGTGGCAGATCTCTAAACCAGAAAATAAAATACAGCTGGAAAATAGAATGCCACTTAAAAAAAAACTTTGCTTGAAAACTGTTATTTTTCATAAGAATCAATGGTTTTCACAGAAATGTTTGCCTGTAAATAAAGACAAGGCTTTATAACCATGTGGCTCAGAGTGCTCTGATGAGAATTTTGCATAGTCAGGAAACACTCAAATCCTCAATATCAACTTACATCTTGCACAGCAAGGGAAAGCCAACCTCTCTCAGACAATGACTAGCTGCCTGCCAGCCTACGAGGATGGTTTATTGCTAGCTACGTCACACCTTTTGCTGAGACATCATTCTGTGAGTTATTACTTATTTTATCTGAGCCCATTCTCTCATCCGTGGATATAGCATAAATAAAACTTTTAATAAGCACTACTAAGCAATCTTAGGCTGCATTTGGTGCTGATTTACTGTTTTTCTGTAATGTCAGCATGACCTTGTTGAGCTCTGCTGGTTATATGGGTAATATTCAGATTGAGGCCAAGTGACCTTTGCTTTCCTCTGCTCAGCTCACTTTATGGAACACAAAAAGCATTTTTTTCTTTTCCTGATGACAGGTGGAAAATCTTTTTTTTTTTTTTGCCTGTGGAAACGGGAGAGAAGATTGTTCCACACAGGTGCTTGCCCTGCTCTAAAAGCTTGCGTGATCATCTGCCCCAAAACAATTTACACTTCATGGAACAATGGAGAGGAAGAGCAAGGCAGTGAAAACCTTATGGTAATGAATTGCTGTGTAGCAGAGCTGATAGCAATGGACTCTGACCCATTTTTCACTGTAAACAGACAAGGACTCTGTGAAGTGCTAGAGTACACCACACACGACTACATTAGCTTGCTTCAGCACACTGGCATTTGAATATAAGAGCTATGGGGAGGCATGACAAGTCATAATGTTCCTGCCACAGGCAGAGCGAAGTACATTTCTCCATTAATATGTGGATTAGTATAAATCACTAATAATAGCTTTTTTTCCCCACTGTATGCCCTCCTTATTTTGTCTAATGGCCCTTTCCCCCTCAGTATCTTCTTTACCCACTGTAATACAGCCCTCAGCCCTCTGACAGGGCCTGTCCCTATTAAGAGCAATCTAGTTGGGTCAAAAAGGTTGAGGTGAGTTTAAATCTTTGTTTATTCTCTTTGTAGACAACTCCTTGCTCAGCTCACATTCCTTATGTCACACGTTAGGATTAAATTAATCTGAAAAAGATGCTAGTGAATCATTGATATTAATTAATCCTTTGACTCACAAATGGTTGCTGAAATGCTTTGCTTTTCGCTTGTAGTTCTATCTGGTATCTGGGTGAACTTTTTTATTTGTTAAGCCTATTTCCTGAACTAACTTCTCATTCTTTGGTCCCAGTCTTCTCTTTTCACATGAATTTTACATTGGGCTCACTCCAATTACCTCAGTGGAATTATTCCTGCTTTCAACTAGTGTTTAAGAGGAGAATCAGACCTGTGTTAACCACACACATCTTTCAGCAACTGGTACGAAGAATTAAGCCATTGCCAGATCACTAAATTAACTTAACACCTCAATGCCATCTTGTTTTAAAATGAATGAGATGTTGCTTCCCACAGCAGTATCAACAGACTTTCTGATTGCTACTCTTTTATTTTAGGGGCAGCATCATTAAATTTTCTTTATTTTGAGGTATTCTAGTTGAAAAATATGTAGTATCTGTGCAATTTTAAGAATATATATGAATTTATGCACCTGTCAGTGGCTTCCTCTCAAATATTAAATATTTTCCATTCACCTGGCCCAGTAGTCATGAAGGTGAACTAGCTGTTCTGCACTTGAGTCCCAGCAGCTGGATTAGGTAGTGAAAGATTAACAGAAGTAACATTCTTGCTCCCTGGTACCTGTATGGAGCAGTCACTAGGTATTCTTGAGAAAAAAGAAAAACCTTACCAATGTAGAGCCACTTTAATGCATAATTGGCAAGAAAGAACCACCTAGGGATTGCAATAATGTTTCTGTTATTTATATGTATGGCTATGGACACCTACTAGAGAACAATCAAATAAAAAAGAAGTAAAAATTCCCTCCCTCTGTCTTTGGTCCTGGCTATGCCGTAGAAGTTCATGATTATTATTTATTATCTGTATTGTGGAAGAACCGACAAACCTCAATCATGTACAAACACTACCAAAAACAGCCCCTGTCCCAAAGAGTTTATAATCTAACCTTTTCCTGTGCTGAACCACCAATTCCCTGTGACCAATCGTAAATTACTCAGCATGAAAAAAAAACCCAGACAACAGCAACATTTTATGAGCAACCAACAGGCTGACATTCTTTGTTTGCATTTAAAAATCATGAAAAACAGGAAAAAAAATCACATGTATCATGTTATCTACAGAAAAAAAGTGTTTCTCATTAAAGGCCTAATCTTGTCAGAAAATGGTTATGTTGAATAAATTCTACCCATCTCCAGTGAAAATGCTGGCTAAAATCTTTCACTTTTGATTCATAGAGTCATAGTATTTAAAGCCAGAAGAGATCATTGCATAATCTAGTCATATACAGACATGCAGCACTATAATCTAGTCTTGTTTAGAACCTAAACATCCAATCCAGTCTTTCCATTGACTTCAATGGGCTTTGGATGGGACCCTCAGAATCACCAAAGACCAGCCCTTGATACAGAATACTGAAAGATGACAAGGTTAAACACGTGGGACCTGAGCTTCCAGTGCTTAGTCATTGACTTCAATGAGAACATGATGAATGGAGCTTCATCTGTCAACGATTTGTTTTGATACAGAGTAGAATTAATTTTAAATTGGAATTGTAGGATAATATGGGAACTGGGGCTTTAAATGTAGGAGAAAGAGAGGTAGAGAGTAGAGAAATTGCTTCAGCCAACATTTTGAGCTGAGTTACTGGAAATCTTATTGACGTTTCAAATGCAGATCAGCTAGGAAGTTGAGGCACTTGGGTAGGAGGGCTTGTGGGAAAAGGATGCTAATTTTACCAGTGTCCTGACAACACATTTAATCCAAGTAAACAGAAAGAACATTATATATGTTGTGGGATGTGATTGCCTGAGATCAAACCACTTTCCATAAAACATAGACTGCATTTGGGAACGCAAAAATAAGTTGTTTTAGAATAAGACAGAATGGAACAAATATCTCCAAACAAAACACCTTAGGAAACAATATGGTGGCAAGTGAGAATAACTAGGATGTTTTTGCTAGGCCTGCCTGTCTGGTCTGTTAATGAACACTATTGCATGTTTACCATCCCAGGATCTCAGACTCTGAAGGACTTGGATCCCAGGCAGCTCCTTGGATGGAGAGATGACAGCTGACACTTGATACCAAGCTCTGGGTAAAAGATTTTGGGTGCTTAGATTTTTAGAGCTCAAACCTGAGACACATTAAAAGGGCCTGATGTTCAGAAGGGAGATGCTTAGCACATTCTGAAAATCAGGCCACTTTCCGATGTCCCAGGTTAGACACCCAAATATTGAGGCTCCCAAACGCACTACTCACTTTTTGAAAATTTAGGCCCTTGTGATTCTTCAAACAGCTTTGAAGAACAGACTGGTAGTAGATGAACATTAAAAATAAATGTAATGGAACTTAAAACAAATGATTTTTAAAACAAATGTCCATATTAGTTTCTGGGCATGAGCAGACAAATTGATATTTTCACATTCACACTGGCAAGGAGATCGTTGAGTAAGGAAGCTCCTGGCAAATGAAAATGTGGTGTCTGGAAACAGAAATAGTTCAGGGCAAGAAAAATACTGACTACATCAAAGCCAAGAATGTGCTTATTTGAAGGTTAACTGACGTTTCTTGATTGCCAATTTAAATTGCCATCATCTCACTAAACGAAATGAATGAATAGAAAGAGGGCTTAATACTGAAGAGTTTTTCAGTCTGCCAAAGCCAAACAGACCGTGGAGTAATATTTGAAAATCTTTAATTATTAAAATGTTAATGCCGAAAATGTGTTTTAAAATGTTATACGATTTGTTATGACAATTGTGTTTAAACATACCCGACATGTCTTTCATAGTTATCCTAAGAATCCTCTGCTGTACTTAAAATATGCTTTAAGGGCAGTGACCACAAATCTCTCCTTAGCATAGATTGCAAGGGCTAAATTCCGAAGTCATTACTCAGTCAAAACACCGAATGATTTCAATGGGAGTTTTGAATGATCAAGGACTAAACAAAATCTGAGTGAGAACCGGAATACAGGCTGTGTGTGCATATTACTCACAGTCTACATCAATAATTATGATGATGTGTACAGGGAGAAACAGCTAACCTTTTAGAAACTTAAGTAAAAACTTCAGATGCTTAACAAAAACGTTTCTGAATTTTTTGAGTTGGCAAAATTGGGGTGGAAACCTGGAGCTTCTTTCTGCACAGAGCTCAGCATCTATTGAATGGTGCTGAGCAACCTTAACTCTCAGTGAAGTAGATTGGGGATTAAGGAGGGTTTTTCTACACTGTAGTAAAACACATGTGGCTGGCCTGTGTCAGTTGACTCAGGCTTGTGGAGCTTGGGCTGCAGGGCTATAACTCTTCAGAGTAGATATCTGTGCTTGGACTGGAGCCTGGGCTTTGGGACCCTGTGAGAGGGGGAAGGTGCCAGATCCCAGGCTCCAGCCGGAGCCCAGACATCTACACAACAATTTCATAGCCCTGCAAGCTTGAGTCAGTTGCCATGGGTCAGCTGCTGGTGTTTGATGGCAGTGTAAGCATGCCTGGAGGCTCTGTACCTTGCAGGATTGGGCCTCTGGTTAGAGCAGATATTTAGCTATCTAACTAATGCCCTGATCCTGCAATGTGTAGTGTGGGTGCCCAGTGGGGTCCCAGCAGGTGTAGGAGTCTTTTCTATGCTCTTCCCAATGTGAGGTTAGGCCTAAACTATATACTGATGTTCAAAAAGCAGCTATCTCTGAGAGGTATCTAAGTGGCAAAGTAAGCAGTGCAAGCTATCCACTACTTCCTATTACTAGTTAGACTTGAAATAAAAAAGTCTTTCTTGGGACATTTTGAAAATGTTGTTTCCAGCCCAAGCCAAGAGGAGTGCAAATGAAGCAAGGAATGCTTGGACAAGTGGAAGTGAAAAATCATTGAAAAAGAATAAAAAGTTAACTGAAGTTTTTGAGCCTCATAATAATTATTCTTCAAGTTACTTTTGATTTTTGAGTTGAGGTTTGTGCCATTCCTGATTGTATCTGAATCGGTTTCCTCATTCCTAATTGAGAAGCAATTATCTTCTTAGATAAATTTCATTTAAGTAAAAACTCTAATGAAATATGGGTGAAAGAACAGGTGCCACAAGACTAGAAAGATGGTATCATTGTGGCATTATCCAAAAAAGGGTGATCTCAGTGCACTATCTGGATAGGTATTGTAGTGCCCTCAATCCTGGGCAAAGTATTGACTACTGTTATGCTGAATGAATGAAGAATGAAGAAGGTAGTGGATGAACATTCTGAGAAGAACAGTCTGGGTTTCAGCCAGGTAGATTATGTGGGGAAGAGATATTCCCTCTTTGACAGATCATTGAAAAAGCTACTGCTTTCCAAAAACCCATCTTAGTCAATTTTCTCAACTTTAAGAAAGCATTCAATAGCATCCACAGGAAGCCCCTGGAGGATTTTGTTAGCAGTTATGGGATACCAGACAAGCTGATCAACATAATAAGGAGTTTTAGATGATGGAAGTAGATGCACAGTAAGATCGGATACAGGCTCGGTTCAATGTTGTGGTTCAATGTTGTGACTGGAGTTAGACACAGGTATGTGCTATCATCAATCCTCTTTGCACTAGCAATAGACTGGGTGATAAAGCAGACAACACAAGCCATAATGGATGGTGTAAAATTGGCTAGTGGAGATGAGTTACATGACCTTGACTTTGCCAATAACATTGGTTTACTAAGTATGATCTGATACAGAATCATTACTCCTACATCAGAGTGAGAACAGGAAGCAGTAAAAATTGGATTGAAAGTAAATGCAGAGAAAACCAAGATTATGAAGGTAGGAAACTGGTCAACATATGTAAAGGTGTACATGGATGGAAAAGAAATCACAGAGGTAGAAGACTTCTGCTATCTACGGAATGTGATGACATTTGAAAGTGGCTGCAATAAAGCTATTCATATGAGATTAGGAAAAGCAAACACTGTTTTTGGAAGAATGAAAAACATCTGGTCAACGTGAAGTCTCCCCACCAAACTAAAGGTCAGGTTATACCATGCGATTGTAGTGGACAGGCAAGAGTATGGAGCAGAGACTTGGCTGATGACAGTGAGTTACTACAAGAGATAGGAAGCTAACCAACACAGGTGGCTGAGGAAGATCCTGCACATTTCATGGAAAGATAAAATAACAAATCCAAGAATAAGGGAGCTGGCAGAGCAGGTCATACTAGAAAACATCATAGAAGAAAGAAGGCTTAGGTGGTTGGGACATGGATGCTGCATTTGATTGTCAGGAGCCTATAGAGAGGACAGTGCTCCTGCATGAAGGACTGCTGCTGTGGAAATTGTTTTTCAGTTCACTGGAGGTCTAGAGGAGGGAAACTGAATTAATTTGTTAAATCCATGCAGTGTATGTGCTCTAGCTTGTATTTTGAATTGTTTTGAGCGGAGTGAACAGACTAGGGTGCTATTCTAAGAGCTTCTAGAACATAGAATTTGCAGCTCAGTGGGAATGGGGTGCTTTAAGCCACTTTTGTGGCCTCCCGGTCCTGGGCTGCTCTCCTTGTTGGAGAGCCTGTATGGGCCTAATTTACTGCAGCTTCCTGGCATTGTCCAATGGGCTGCAGTGCTGCCTGGAATCTCACCAGTTCTGCATACTATGACCCTGATGCTGCATGACCCCTAAGCTGAGGCTTATAATGGGGTCATTGGAATGCAGCCTGATTGCTGTATTCTGCAGTGTCTGTGCGAGGGGACCCTTCCCAGGCCACAACTGGGGCTTTTAGGGCTCCTTTATGCAGGGCTGAATTAACTCTCCTGTGGGCCGGGGCAATTAGATTTTGTGGAGCCCCTGTATACAAGTCTTTTTCCTGGAAGGGAGTTTGGTGCAGGAGGCGGCTGGGGCAAGGGGTTGGGATGGAGGAGGGGGTGCGAGGTGCAGGCTCTGGCTGGGAGGCACTTACCACAGGGTAAAACACTCATATACTTTAAGGCCTGGAAGGGATCATCATGATCATCTAGTCAGACCTCCTGCACAGCACAGGCTACAGGATGTCAGCCACCCTCTCCTGTAACAGGCCCACAACCTCTGGCTGAGTTAGTGAAGTCCTTAAATCATGATTTAAAGACTTCAGAGTTACAGAAAATCCATCATTTACTCTGGTTCAAAGCAGCAAGTGACCCATGCCCCAAGCTTGCAGAGGAAGGTGGAAAACCACCAGGGTCTCTGCCAATCTGACCCGGGGAGAAATTCCTTCCAGACCCCAAATACGGTGATCAGTTAGACCCTGAGTATGTGGACAAGACCCGCCAGGCAGACATTGTAGGCAACCTCATTTAACTTAATGCAAAGGGGCTCAAGCATGGATTAGTATCTCAACCAAGGATCTTAATTGTTGGGTTTGCTAGCCATCCCTATGGAACCAGTGGTTTTTCTTTTCTTATCACAAGCCCTTGCAATGTAGTCACCAAAATATCACATTGCTCATAGAAAAGGAAAGAAAATATCTGATACCAAAGGAACAGGAGTTTGGAATTTGCTTCATCCATGAAGATTTTGAAAGTTTTGCCTGAAAGAGCAAAATATGACCTCATCATTTTATATCAAAGCAGATCCTGCGGCTTTGCAAAGTGGACCCTAAAATCTATCAGCCCAGGCACAAAATCCGCATAGAAACATTTTACAATGCAGAGTATGACAATAGGGTAAAATGATTACTTGGCATGGAGGCAACTGGAATTTTACAAGACTGTTTTGTCATTGTATTGAACTCCAAACCTGGGGTAAGGATTTTCCATTAGTTTCTCAGGCTAGGAAACATGGCACATACTTCATTTTCAATGGACAGGATTTTGAAAAAGAATTTTCAAGCCAGGGGTGATGACAAGTCATCAAGTGAGCCCTGGGGAGCATATGAAATATTACTTGTTTCCTCCCCTCTTTTCCACACAGTCTGCTCTTTTTTCTGCAAGGCCTCTTTCACAATAATAATAATCATACTAAAAATCAATAACGTCTATCACTTCCTACAAAGATCAAGGAGAAGGTCACCTTAGAAAACACCAGCTGTTGGCCATGAGCTAAGGTCATCTAATTTTTTTCACCTGAAATGAGAAAGCTGTAACACACACATCAAATATAATGCAAATACGCCCTTATTTGTCTTATACAGTGTCCTTCATACATGCTCTAGAGAGAGAGTCAGATTTAAGCTGGTGAGAAAAAATTGTTTTTAAGGCCAGATTTAAATGAGAAGGGACTTATTTTCTCAGAGTGGAAGAGAGAGTTCTAGAGAAAGAGGGTACCACAATGGAAGAATGATCCCCAATTGGGCAACATATTCTTAGACAATTTATTCAGGCAGAGCATTCAGGAAGGGCATTTATCCACAGGAGGGCAAATAAAAAGGACTCCTCCCTGCCAAGTCTCAGATCAGCTGCTGAGCTACTGTGGCTTTGAGACTATAGAAGCTATTCTAGCCTTAACATGTTCATTGTGTGGTAGGGAAGGATGGGGATGCAGGATATAAGTCATGTAGGGAATGTCCCCCATACCCTCATACATACCACGGACTGTGATATATCTGGACAAAACAAGGTCTCTTGATGGGTAAAGGATTCCAAAAGATCTCGAATAATGACATTATTTTAGTTAGGTAAACCTTCTTCCAGTTTCCAGGTGGTGAAGACTTAAAGAGGAAAAACCTTTTGATATCTACTCCACTTACTGTGCTGCTGATGTTACATTGAATGTTTTATTGAACATACTGATGTTTACACTGATGTTTTATTGAAATACAGGTTATAATTAATTTGGAACCCCAAAGGGGTAGTTTAAAGTGTTCTGTACAATCCATGTTACTTTGCATTTGTCTGCTGAAAAATGCTGTAAGGCATAGTGGTTCAGTATTTTGGATAATTTTATTTGTATAGAGCCCAATCTTTGCCAAAGGGATGCAGACACTTAAAAATAACATAAAATAGCACAGAGAACTATAATAAACATGTAATAAAATCTACACTCTTAACAGGTGAACAAATGAAGGGGCAATTCTTTTTAAAAAGTGGGGAAAGGGATTGAATAGGAAGGCAATAAACATAGGATCAAATATGTTCATTTAAAAAATGTCTTATTTAAAAGGGAGAAAGAAAAAACGAGAAGATTTCAGGGGTCAAGTAACTCTTAGGTTAGGATTTACCAGTTCAATAGTTTCAGAGTAACAGCCGTGTTAGTCTGTATTCGCAAAAAGAAAAGGAGTACTTGTGGCACCTTAGAGACTAACCAGTTTATTTGAGCATGAGCTTTCGTGAGCTACAGCTCACTTCATCAGATACATACCGTGGAAACTGCAGCAGACTTTATATATACACAGAGAATATGAAACAATACCTCCTCCCACCCCACTGTCCTGCTGGTAATAGCTTATCTAAAGTAATCGTCAGGTTAGGCCATTTCCAGCACAAATCCAGGTTTTCTCACCCTCCACCCCCCCACACAAATTCACTCTCCTGCTGGTGATAGCCCATCCAAAGTGACAACTCTTTACACAATGTGCATGATAATGAAGTTAGGCCATTTCCTGCACAAATCCAGGTTCTCTCACTCCCTCACCCCCCTCCAAAAACCCACCCCCATACACACACAGACTCACTCTCCTGCTGGTAATAGCTCGTCCAAACTGACCACTCTCAGTGGTCAGTTTGGACGAGCTATTACCAGCAGGAGAGTGAGTCTGTGTGTGTATGGGGGTGGGTTTTTGGAGGGGGGTGAGGGAGTGAGAGAACCTGGATTTGTGCAGGAAATGGCCTAACTTCATTATCATGCACATTGTGTAAAGAGTTGTCACTTTGGATGGGCTATCACCAGCAGGAGAGTGAATTTGTGTGGGGGGGTGGAGGGTGAGAAAACCTGGATTTGTGCTGGAAATGGCCTAACCTGACGATTACTTTAGATAAGCTATTACCAGCAGGACAGTGGGGTGGGAGGAGGTATTGTTTCATATTCTCTGTGTATATATAAAGTCTGCTGCAGTTTCCACGGTATGTATCTGATGAAGTGAGCTGTAGCTCACGAAAGCTCATGCTCAAATAAACTGGTTAGTCTCTAAGGTGCCACAAGTACTCCTTTTCTTTCAGTTCAATAGTGAGATTACAGGCTGACTTCAGACATGATTGTGGAAACTGGGAGACTTAAGTGTTATCCAGCATTAGGCAAAAGAACCAATAGGTCTTGCAAAAACCATCAAGGACCTTAAACATAAATACTGCTAATTTAATGTTCTGCAAATAAAAATATCATAATTTCAAAGGCTGCTATCTTGTGGTTTTCTGGGGCTAGAAGCAAGCGATGGGCGTACTATGGGGAAACTGGGAGTCTCCCATTTGCAATGACCTAATGCTCCCTATCTAGCCTCATAGGACTGCAAGATATCAGACCTTAAATCTCTCACTCGTGCAGGTTACCTTCAAGCAGGGTAATTTGGGGGCAGAAATACTACGTTCTGGGAAAGAAGGAAAGAAACCTTTTGAGGCAAGTAGATTTAAGCACAGTGGTGGGTGTTTGAAGTTGCTCAGAGGTCGGAACATTAGAAGTACAGTCTAATTCCAGTTATTCAAATTCCCTTTATCCAAAAATCCTAGTTATCGAAATCCACAGTGTTTGAACTGCAGCTCAGAGTAGAACATCTCCTTACCTGAATACCTCATTATCCAAAACTTTCAGATGTACCCCAGGCCATTCAAATAAACAGAAATGTACTGTAGTTCTGATGGAAATGAATTAGTGGACCAAGTGTTAGTCAGGGGGTCAAAGGTGCATGAGAAGTACAATGTATTATGTAGTTCTGAAACGTACCACATGGTTCTGCCTTTTACCATATGGATCTCACCTCCATATACTGTATATGATATAGATTAGATTAAAATCGTATCATTTCCCACTGTTGATTGTTAAATTTATAGCAGTATTGGCCGTGCTTCCCTGGGTAAAGCTATAGGAAATAGTGCAAATGACGTAGTAAATTCACACACCAAGGCACAGAACATGTTCAGTTTTTGAAGCCCCAACTATATTTGGCAGAGATAGTCAATCCCAGACCTAGATCTGCTTAGAGATCAGTGAAAGAGCAGAATCTTGCTTAAATTTCACTGCCTCATTCCTATGCAGAGCGGTCCCCCATAATTTCATACATAAGCCCACCAAAAGGTGCAGTAAGTATGCTCTCCCACCCTGATTTTGGTATGACAGTTGGTGCTTAAGAGGTAGTAGGACTATGAGCCCTTGACCTTTGGGAAGTCTAGTATGACTAGTGGCCCCTGGGGCAGGTGTGCAAAAGAGAGGTAAGGAAAATAGGGCTACTTGTACCCTCTCCTCTTGTTTGTGTACCCACAGCCAAAATCTGCTGTATAGTCAGACAAAAACCAGTATGGATTCACCAAAAGCCCAGGTCTGAATCTGGTTTTACCTTTAAAAATCCACACCAGAGAACTGGATTTTTAATAAGGAAAGCCAGAGCATTTAAAATAATATTGCAGGAGAAGGGCTGTTGCACTGCATTACTCTGTTTTCTTATCAATTATGCATAGCTGTTTGCACTGAAGCTGCAACCAAAGCTTTGTGATTAGGTTCGTTTTCTGTATGACAGAGCTCCTATTTAATCGGTTCTCATGAGTCCTCTATTGGAACGCCATGTTGAATTAAAGTAAATCTTATGTGTAAATTAAGTGCTGGTAAACAGGTGGTAAAGCAACAGCCCAAACAAAACCCTGGTCAGCCACGTTCTCCTGTGTTTGTAGATATAATATTTGAAATCAGTATTTTAATAAAGAATCAAATATACAAAACAGCTGGGCTGGGAGTTGAAAAAATGCCCTATGTTGCTTGTTACGTTACAGTTAACATAGGGCCCAAGAGTTCCCACAGATCTGTGTTCAGTGGGACCTCCCTGTGTGTGAAACTTGCCCTTCCTGTGAAGAAGGTGATGGCGGAGGGGGAACATGCTACTTTTTAATGAAGCCCCACCTGTGCTTGGAATTTATCCTTAACGGGGCTCCTATGGACAGAGCCAGATAAGGAAGCCCTTGCTGTGGGGCTTTAGTGGAGCAGAAGGCCCTAGAGTTGCACAAATGACCACGGGCCTCCAGGAGATTCTTCAACGCTTGTGCAGACCTTACAGGAGCCTGAGGGTTTTGAGACCCAGCCCTGCTTCTTTTGCTGGTTGGCAACAAACCATTCTGTCCTAAGAGAACAAATTGAAGAAAATTATGAGGTTGCCATGGTTACTTCTTTAGCAGCTACAATTAGACCCATAATATTTAAGGCTGAGAATTTCAAAGATGTCTGTAGGATTTAGATACATAATTTGCATTAAGAAAAGGAGTACTTGTGGCACCTTAGAGACTAACAAATTTATTTGAGCATAAGCTTTCGTGAGCTACAGCTCACTTCATCGGATGCATCATGAAAGCTTATGCTCAAATAAATCTGTTAGTCGCTAAGGTGCCACAAGTACTCCTTTTCTTTTTCCTTAAGTTAAGTATCCTCACACCTTCTTGTCAAGGCCATCTTGATTATCACTACAAAAGTTTTTCCTCCTGCTGATAATAGCTCATCTTAACTAATTAGCCTCTCACAGTTTGTATGGTAACTTCTAACTTATCTGTTTCAGAGTAGCAGCAGTCTTAGTCTGTATCCGCAAAAAGAAAAGGAGTACTTGTAGCACCTTAGAGACTAACAGACTCATTTGAGCATAAGCTTTCGTGAGCTACAGGATGCATCCGATGAAGTGAGCTGTAGTTCACGAAAGCTTATGCTCAAGTAAATTTGTTAGTCTCTAATGTGCCACAAGTACTCCTTTTCTTTTTGCAAATACAGACTCACACAGCTGCTACTCTGACACCTGTCTTAATTTCCATTAGTTTCAATGGGAACTGTGCACCTAAATCCCCTGGGTGGTTTGCAAATGCCAGTCTAAAAGAACAGAATTAGGTGTCACCTAAAAAGGGGCTGCCCAGTTTTTTTTCTTACCCATGTTTACCAGAAATCAACAGGTCATTCACACCAATGAGAATCTGTAATTCACCTAAATCAACTGAGTTACTTTGTATTTATACCAGCAATACTGAGGTCAGAATTTGGTCTCTTGGTTCTAACCTAGTCACTCTTTCCAACTTTTGTTCTTTAACAAACCACCAGTTCAACAAAATGAAAAGGTTCTTGCCAGGTGTCCCTCGCTCCAGTTTTTGTAGAGCTTGAAAAGCATCTCTGCTTATTCTTTGTGATAACTGTGTATACTAGGTCTAAAGCATAATGAAAACTAAAGGACAACAATAAAATCCCTGTGCTGTTGCCCAGCTTGATGACTTTAGCTTTGTGTGTCCCCAGTTTATGGCAACAGCTAGTAAAGACTGAACTGTTTGCTTCTGCCAGAATCATTTTAATTGCATTGCAGCTAGTCCATGGGGTTGCAATCTGTGAAATATTGTTTGTGATGGTGATTTATGGGGTGATACATTTATATTGTTAAATGAGCTTCCTTGCTTGCCCCAGCTGGTCCCTTTGCAGTGTGGTTTATAATTCTACTCATGCTTATGCTATTTTCTCTTCTGAGTTGCCTATGGTGTTATTACTCATGGTATAGCATCATAGAAATGTAGGGCTGGATGGGACCCTGAGAGGTATTGAATTTTGTGTATGCACCTGGATGTGTTTATAATTTACAATTGCATGTACTCTCTTCATTTCTTAAATAAATTTGTTTTTAAAAATCACTATAGTGAGCAAAACCCTGGATGTAAAAGTTCAATGACTAATAACTTTGAGCCAAATATCTAGTAACTACTTACGGCCTGCAAACATATTGCGTATCCCAGGGGTAAGCAGTCCAAAACCGACTCCTTTCCAAATTTTTGCTTTTCAGACCATATTATTTGCGGCCTTTCCCAGCTTCTCCTCTTTTTAAAAATATTTATTTATTTGCTTATTTGTTTTTGAAGTATATGAACAATACAGAGTGCAATGGACTAGTGTCTAGTTTTTCACTGTGTTTCTTCATGGACTGCCTCCTGGTCTTAAAACAGTAAGCCTGATAGCAAGAATTTGTAATGACCCCATAAATTTGGGGGTTGTACCCTATGACTGGAGAATTGCTAATATTTTTAAGAATTGCTATTTTTAAGAAAGGGGGAAAAAAGTGATCCAGGAAACTACAGGTCAGTTAGTTTGACCTCAATTGTATGTAAGGTCTTGGAACAAATTTTGAAAGGGAAAGTAGTTAAAGACATAGACGTAAATGGTAACTGGGATAAAATACAACATGGCTTTACAAAAGGTAAGTCATGCCAGACCAACCTGATCTCTTTCTCTGAGATAACTGATTTTCTAGACAAAGGAAATGCAGTGGATCTAATCTATCTGGATTTCATTAAGACATTTGATACAGTTCCACATGGGAAATTATTAGTTAAATTATTAGTTAAATTGGAGAAGAGAGGCATTAATATGAGAACTGAAAGATGGATAAGGGGAGACCACAATAGTTCTTACTGAATGGGGGACTGTCATGCTGCAGGTGCAGTTCCTCAAGGATCGGTCTTGGGATCAATCTTATTTAACATGTTCAGTAATAACATTAGCACAAAAAGTGGAAGCGTGCTAATAAAATCTGTGGATGATACAAAGTTAGGAGATATTGCCAATATGGAGGAGACTCACAATATCATACAAGAAGATCTGGATGACCTTGAAAACTGGAATAATATAAATGGGATGAAATTTAATAGTGCGAAGCCATGCACTTAGGGACTAACAAGAATGTTTGCTATAAGCTGGGGACTTATCAGTGGGAAGTGACAAAGGAGGAAAAAGACCTGGCTGATTGCCAGATGAATATGAGCCACTGTGATGCAGCCATGAAAAAGGCTAATGCAATCCTAGCATGCATCAGGGAAGCTATTTCCAGGAGAGATAGGTAAGGGTTAGGCTATGTCTACACTACAACCTATGTTGGCAAACTTGTGTTGCTCAGGGGTGTGAATATTCCACTCCCATGAGTGACAGAAGTTACACCGACATAAGTGCTCGTGTACACAGCGCTTTTTGGCAGGAGGCGGGTTTTTTATGCCCATGGGAGAACTCTTTCCTGTCAGCACAGAGCATCTTCACCAGATGCGCTGCAGCGACGCAGCTGTGCTGCTGCAGAGCTGTACGTGTGGACATACCCTTAGTACAGTTACACAGCATACTGGTGAGACCTCGTCTGGAATACTGTGTGCAGTTCTGGTCTGAGTTCTGAGGAACGGAAAACCTACCTTATGAGAGGAGACTCAAAGAGCTTGTTTTGTTTAGCCTAACCAAATGAAGGCTGAGGGGAAATCTGCGTGCTCTCTAATAAATACATCAGAGGGATAAATACTAGGGAAAGAGAGGAGTTATTTAAGTTAAGCACCAATGTGGACACAAGAGCAAGTGGATATAAACTGGTCATCAACAAGTTTAGGCTTGAAATTAGACGAAGGTTCCTAACCATCACCGGAGTGAAGTTCTGGAACAGCCTTCCAAGGGGAGCAGTCAGGGTAAATAAGCTAACTGGCTTCAAGACTGAGTGTGATACATTTATGGAAGGGATGGTATGATGATACTGCCTACAAGGCATGTGGCCATCTGCGACTGCTAATAGCAAATATCCCCAGCAGCTGGAGATGAGATACTAGATGGGGAGGGCTCTGAGTTACTACAGAGAATTATTTCCGAGGTATCTGCCTGGTGGGTCTTGCCCACATGGTCAGGGTCTAACTGATTGCCATATTTAGGGTCGGGAAGGAATTTTCCCCTGAGTCAGATTGGCAGAGACCCTAGGGGTTTTCTGCCTTCCTCCGCAGCATAGGGCATGGGTCACTTGCAGGTTTAAACTAGAGTAAATGATGAATTCTCTGTAACTTGAAGTCTTTAAATCATGACTTGAGGACTTTAGTAACTTAGCCAGAGGTTAGGGGTCTATTGCAGGAGTGGGTGGGAGAGGTTCTGTGGCCTGCAATATGCAGGAAGTCAGACTCAATGATCATGATGGTCACTCCTTAAATCCTATAAGTCTAAATGAGAGATGGCTTCTCAATTTTTCATTTTCATTTAGCACATATGTGTATTGACGCATTTCTGTATTCTGAAGCTAAACCAGATATAATAATTGAGCGCCATTCATTAAAAGAATACCTAATTGTCATTGTCACAAAAGTAAATAGAGCAGGAAATTCCACTTCCAGTTAAAGTAGATGTGGAGAAAACACCTGGGAAGGAGTGCAGCACAGACAAACAGAGTTTGTTTCTCTCACAGCCATGTAAACTACCTTTCTTTGCAAGATACTTCTACTAAATTCTGGATGGAGACGAGATGATCTAATGGTCCTTCTTTTCTCAGAATCTATGAATTGTGCTTTACTCTTGTGAGGGTCGGAAGGGTTACAATGAGCCTGCCTCCTTGTTGGCATGCCTTATGCAAAGGCCGAGCACAATCACAGTCTCAGAATTCAAGACTGTGCAGAGGATATTTCCTAGCACCCCTATGGCACATTGCAGCCCCAAAGGGTTGAAGAAGGCGGGAGAAGGTTGAGATGCTCCCTTCCTCCATCCATGTCAGGGAACTTAGTTATCAGTAATGGAGACGGTGCCATATGCTCACTCCCTCTGGGAGCCAGGAAGCTTCCAGGAAGGATTATGCCAGACAGCCCCTGACTCAGAGCTGTGAGTAAGTTGATCCCTAAACATATATTTCTTCCTGTAAATCTACAGACTAGTTTCTGTGGAGGTAAGGAGAGTTTGTGGAAAGAGAATCTAGTAGTTACGCCCCATGGAACAATGATAGGGTACTACAGTACACCACAATTTAGAGGAAATTGATATTACAGCAGAGGGCCTAATAACGTAGTATTTCATCAATAAGGGATTGCACACGCATTTTCACAGGGAGGAGCTGACTCTGTGATAGTGACACTCCGGGTATGACTCTTGTGTTATTACATGCGGCTTTCCATAAATGCAGGATGACCTAGGTGCCTGAAGAATGGCTGAGTTCTCATCCTGTTTTTGTTGCTGACTTGCTGTATAGCACTGGCCAAGTCTCTGACATCTGTGTCTCAGTCTCATCAGTGGCTGAATGGGTATAACAATATTTACGTACTCACAGGGCTATTGTGGGAATGAACAGATGAATGAAGAAATGTTTCTGCAGGGCTTTGACACTGTAAAAGCACTAAGAGTATTATAACAAAGCAGGCAGCGCAGATTTGTACTGGTAGCCAGTTTCCCTAAGAGAAAATATCATCCTGATGATGCACTCTACAGGCCTAGGCTCCTTGAAACTAGCCTGACAAATCTCTACAAACTTCATGACAAATGTTATTTATTTGTTATTTATTCCAAGTTACTGGCCGCAGATCTGGGCTCTCATGCGGCCTCTGTGCACCAGTGCTGCAGGCATACCGGGGCAGCAAAGCTGGTGGATCTTCCCCTTTCCTAGGCATACCTCCGCCAAGGCTCAGTAGAATGTCCTGTGTGGCCCTCGCAGCCCTCGGCCCAGGCAATGCTTAGGGTATGGAGGAGGCCTGGTCAGAGCACAGTCATGCCAGACATTTTGTGCTGCTAGATGGCTCCATAGGCATGTTGCAGGCAGCATAAGCAATAGTGTTCTTGGGGGCTTTCCCTATTTGGGCCACTCCAGTTCCTTGGCCCTCCAGAATCAGGGAAGCAGAAAGGTGTCTGTGCAGTCTGCACTCAGTTCAGCTCAGTTTCATTATATGCTTTTGGATATTGAGCTCAGCTCAATTGCAGTCCAGGATCTGGACCTTTATTTATAGAGTTGGTTGAGAATTTTTTGATGAGACATTTTTCTATTGAAAAATGTTGATTTGTAGAAGCCAAAACTGTTCAGGGGAAAAGGTCGGTTTGGATGAATTTCTGAACTCAAAACAACGGCAGAAATTGTTTTCAAAAATGACATTTTTTCAGAATGAAAAATGTTGGTTTCACAGTTCAAAATGACTTTTCAGTTCAAAATTCAAGCTAATTATAGTAAAATACTTTTTAAATGGTTGAAATAGAAATGTTTCTAAATGACCAGAACAAAGAGTTTTGTTTGACCTAAGCCAATATTTGTTTCATTTGTGAAAATCTGAAATTTCAATTTTGTGTCTCAATTTGGGATGGAAATGTTTTTACAAGCTTGGCTATTTTCCAAAGATGGGAAAACTGTTTCCCACCCGCTCTATTTAGTCATTACAATGAAGGATAAAAGGTGAAACCACAGTTGCGCTCAGCTTCAACCCAGAAACCAAGACCCAGCCAACACCCACCTTTTCACAAACACCATGCCACCCTGAAAGCCTGGGTAAACAGGCTGGCAATTTGTCCTGAAGGACAATATTTGGGGTATTTTTATAAGGAAAGGGGTCTTTTACAGGGCTTTGGAGCTGTGCTCCGGCTCTACTCCAGCTCCAGGCAAAAACCTGCTGCTCCACTGCTCCGGACCTGCTTCACGCTCCAGCTCCGGGCTCCTCTCCAAAGCCCTGGTCTTTTATTCTCTTGGGGCTCAAGCTTGCAAATATGGCAATCCTCTTAGTGTTTGTGCAATGTGCCTCAGGATTCCATCACTGAATTTGGTCTACTAGTTGGATCCGGGCCGGGTACTAATGGGGAGTGTGACGTGAACTCTGATCCTTGGTGTCCCCCACCCCCACCCATGTGGTAGTATAGCATGGTGAGAGAAACAGTCTCTCAAGTAGGCAACTTCCAAGCTACTCAAGATCAAAAACAACACCTGAAATACCACTCAGAAACCAAAAGACAGGCAGTGCAGATCACAGAGCACTGGTGTTACATGCTCCAACCAAGACAGTTTAATGTATTTTTCTATTCTAAATATTTTAGTTACTAGACCTCAGAAGCAGAAATAATGTAATTACAAAGATACAATAAAAACAATTAAGCCAGTAGTTTGGATGTATTCAGAAAAAAACAAAATTGACACTATGCACATTATCTATGCTCAAATAGATAATGCTCAGCTTTTCTGTACTCAAATATCATTCCTCACATATGTCCCTGTTTATTCTTGTTTGAAGTAATGTATCCCATTTGTTTTGCCTCTAATTCATAATAGTTTGTGTAAAGGGTCTTCTGGCAACTAGACTATTGGAGTGAGTTTATTGGCTGCCATTTCTAGCTAGTTTTAATTGGCTGTTTAAGGTGAAGTGTTGCTAATGCAATAGGTTCGTTCCTTCAGAAACACTTATTGCAATTTGTGTGTTTTAATAAATGTTGGGGGTCTCACAAAAAATTATAACAGGTCATGCTCTGCTCTCTAGATGCATGCAAAATGTTGAGAGGTAGGCTCTGATCTTACAGTTAGCATGCAAGTGAATTTCCCCATTGATACAGGTGCAGCATTCTCCCTGCTGCAATCAGTTATGGTGTCAGTCCTTAGACAGTTTGATTCCACAAAAAGAGCTGAGAAAACTTGCATGACAAAATACCAATAATGTGTATGTCTGATCATAGAGTTAGATTTAGATTGTGTTCTAGGTTCTGTGCATGAACTTGGAATCCCAAATCTCAAAGTACTGGAGTGGGTTTTTTAATTAACCCAAAAAGAAGTGCCCCATTTATTTTTACTTTGTTCCTACAACCTTTGTAGACACTTTTCAGAGTAGCAGCCGTGTTAGTCTGTATTCTCAAAAAGAAAAGGAGTACTTGTGGCACCTTAGAGACTAACCAATTTATTTGAGCATGAGCTTTCGTGAGCTACAGCTCACTTCATCGGATGCATACAGTGGAAAATACAGAAGATGTTTGTTTTTATACACACAAATCATGAAAAAATGGGTGTTTATCACTACAAAAGGTTTTCTCTCCCCCCACCCCACTCTCCTGCTGGTAATAGCTTATGTAAAGTGATCACTCTCCTTACAATGTGTATGATAATCAAGGTGGGCCATGCATAGGAGAATGATCGCTTTACATAAGCTATTACCAGCAGGAGAGTGGGGTGGGGGGAGAGAAAACCTTTTGTAGTGATAAACACCCATTTTTTCATGATTTGTGTGTATAAAAACAAACATCTTCTATATTTTCCACTGTATGCATCCGATGACGTGAGCTGTAGCTCACGAAAGCTCATGCTCAAATAAATTGGTTAGTCTCTAAGGTGCAACAAGTACTCCTTTTTTTTTTTTTGTAGACACTGGAGTTCTGCCACTGTCTTCAACAGGAACAGAATTCCGCCTTTTAATGGTTTCATTTTGGCTGTTCAAATTGCTTTCATGCCACCCTGAAACTTCTTTTTGTAATTTCTATAACATGCAATGGACTGCAGAATGTACATCCAAATAACTGCAAAAGCTTTAATTTTTCCAAAGTATAGTAAATAGGGTGAAAAGCCAGAATGTCATTCTGCAGAGCCCTTGTGACCCATTCTCACAATTCCCCATGCTCAGAACACATTTCTCAATTATATTTATTAATTCAACCATATATTAAAGATATTAACGAATTACTATACCATATTTCACCTAATGCGATTCTTTAAGCTTCACTGCATTCAGAGTGTCAAATGTGTTTAAAGCATCCAGTCACAGGAAGAAATATGATCTCTTTCCACTGGTTAGATGATTTTTGTTCCATTTCCTAGAATAGTTTTAGGTCGTTCTTTATAGAATAGCAGTGTTTGTTATAAAGCTTGAAAAGAAGCAGCGATTTTTACATCACTGCTGATTTCATTTGCCATTAGAAAACCAGAGATAAACAGAATTTATTCTGAAATTATTGGGTGCACGTACTTGTTGCAGTATTGCCCTTACTGAGCTATAGATCTTGTTATGTATTGCATGTTTCATTTAGCATTATTATCAAGCAAATCACAAAATGCTTCTTGACTACAAAGTGCTTCCCAGTGGAATAATGATACATTCAACAAATAGCATCCAAGACAAGTCGATATCGCACCCGTTGGTACATCTTAAATACATAGAAGCCCAATTGCTCCCTGTCCTGGGGAATCACCTTGGGAGGAGGTTAAAGGAAATGAAATATCCATGAACTCTCTATGCAATTTCCCCCCACCCTTACAGTTCTATTGGTTGGACAGGCTTTGTTCTTGTCCCTTAATGAAGAAGGACAGCTTCCAAATCTCATGGGTCTTCCAAAATTCGAACAAGGTGAGAGTGGGGGATTAGAGGCCCCATGACTCCATGCCAACTCTGGGTCTTTGATGTCCTCACTCCTGGCAGTGCTCCTGCAGTCAATGGCTCTCCCACCTTTAATGGGGATCCTCACTGAGGGTGAGTATGCCACAAATGGGTAATGCACCCTATGGATGGAGTGAGTTGTTGTCCAAAGATTCACAAAGTTGGTGGGGGGGACAGTTTGTTTTCCACACTCTCCCGTTGCCCCCAATGTCCTTGCACAGATCCAAAGACCCCTGAAGTGCATCATTTTGGGGATTTGGGAGGAAGATTGTGTCATTGCTTCAAAGTGATCTTACCACCATCATCACCATTACCGCCCTTGCTAGAGAAGGACATCCATACATAGGTCTACTGAGTATGACTGGGTCCTGTGTTTGAGCAAGGGTAAAGCATATAAAGGCCAAATGATAGAGTGGACTGGAAAGCTTAGGGAATGAGGTATGATTGAGATCAATAAGAGTCAAAGGCCAAGAAGAAATGGGTGTTGAGAAGAGATTTAAAGAGGGGAAGATGCAGAGAGATGGAGGCTGTTCCAAGTAGTGTGAATGAACAGTAAGATAGAAGAATATAATAACCACTGTAGAAAGAGACAAATAAAAGTAAGATATTTGAGATATATAATGAAGGGGCTGAGAAATAGACACCGAATCTGGGAGATAAGGGTCCTACTGGATCTGAGGGATGAACGTCCAAGCTCCATAAAGGATCCTGAAGACTCATAGAGTGATTTTGCAGTGAGTACTAAGATGAAATGTAAAGATTACTGAGGATGGAGGTGTTGTATCCCTGCCTCTGCTCTGGTCAGCTATTGGAACAATATTAGCATGCTGTAGACGGAGCCACATCCAGCCCTCTCATTAGGGGGAATGTTATAATTATGTGGGGATTTGAGCTGTAAAAGTGGCAAAATGAAGGCCAGAAGGGATCATGTAAGCACCAAGCTAAAGAAAAGTCATTAGGTACTGTGGATAAAGAGGAAAACAAGACTGAATTAAAATTCACATTGATATTGAGAAGGAAATATTCTGGTGGGGAAAAAATGCTGAAGTACAGAAATACATGAACAAACAGCCAGGTAGATGTGTCTGAGAGTGTAAATGCATTCAAGGAGAGGAGACTAGAAGGAACACTGGATTGATATCAGAGCATGTGACAATAGCAGAGTAAGGAAAGTATCATAAATGCTTGTTGAGAGAGAGAGAGACTGACTGACATTATTTTTCACCCTGTCATCAGAGAAAGGAAGGGGAAGAACTAATCAGAAAACCGGCTCACTGTGAGTGCGTGAGACAGATTAAAGAGGTGGCAGATAAAGCCTTGAGTAAGCGCTGAAGAGCTGCAACATGCTTAATAGAGAGCCACATCCAGAAGGAAGGGGGAAACAAAGAGAAATAATGTCATATTTTTCTAGTGTAGGTTGGTGGATTGGCACCCTCAGTGGAGAAGGATGTGTAGCTGGCAATAGGCTAGCTGGACGATGTTCTTTCTTAACACCTCGCAACTAAGTCTTAGAAGCGCTTATGGAAGATCAGCCTATTTTCCCTGCACTTGTTCTATTTGATTCAGCAATGAGATATTTTAGCTGAGGATGGAAGGAAACTAGTAAACCCCAGTGTCTCTTATCAACATGTAACTCATACATTTTAATGGGTCTATTTTCCCTTTAATGCACATAAAGAACTCCTGTTAATATTAAGTAATATTGGGTTAATGAGAGTACTGCAAGAACTTTAAAAGGCAGAATAGACCTCTAAGGAACAAAATCTTGAGAACAACATGCTTGAGATAATACAGCCCTGTTTAATGATAATAGACTTTATCCTCCATCCTCTTCAAAAGTGATATAGAATTAATTTTTCCCTTTGAGAAATGTCTTGGAATGCCAAAAATGGATTATTTTTTCTATGTTCTTAAATACTTAAAGGGAAGTTTAAGTTAAAGGGCTACTCTGAAAAATAGGTTTCAGAGTAGCAGCCGTGTTAGTCTGTATCCGTAAAAAGAACGAGGAGAACTTGTGGCACCTTAGAGACTAACACATTGATTTGAACATAAGCTTTCGTGAGCTACAGCTCACTTCATCGGATGCATGCAGTGGAAAATACAGTGGGGAGATTTAATATACACAGAGAACATGAAACAATGGCTGTTACCATACACACTGTAATGAGAGTGATCAGGTAAGGTGAGCTATTACCAGCAGGAGAGAAAAAAAAACCTTTTCTAGTGATAATCAAGGTGGGCCAATTCCAGCAGTTGACAAGCATGTGTGAGGAACAGTGGCGGGGGGGGGAGAGGGGAAGTATAAACATGGGGAAATAGTTTTACTTTGTGTAATGACCCATCTACTCCCAGTCTCTATTCAAGCCTAATGGTGTCCAGTTTGCAAATTAATTCCAATTCAGCAGTCTCTCATTGGAGTCTGTTTTTGAAGTTTTTTGGTTGAAGAATTGCCACTTTTAGGTCTGTAGTCGAGTGACCAGGGAGCTTGAAGCATGCTCCGACTGGTTTTTGAATGTTCTAATTCCTGACGTCTGATTTGTGCAACGTCATATTTAACAGTCTCGCTTTTTCTGTGTTTTGAGTTATGTAGCCCCTCATTAGTGACGAGAGAATTTGTTGCTCCTTTTTTTTTCAGCTCTGCAGAGCCGTCAGAGATAGGAGAGATTTAGTTGGCTTCTCTTCCACCTTGTACACATTCAGCAGTGACGTAATTAACAAGTTATTTTATTTATCTTCATTAACTGTCAGTGTTAATAATACACGGATATGAACTACTCCATTCATCGCTCCCTTAGCAACAAATCTTGACCTGCTATATGTGTCCACAGAGGGGAATAAGAGGACATAAAGCGCTAGTGCAGACTACCGACCTGAGGAGCATTGTGCAGGGGAAGGTCAGTCACCAAGGGGAGGCTATTCCCTGCCTATATGAATGGGGCAGGGAGCAAGTGGTAAGGGCAGGGAGTGGTTAAAACCTTGACTTTGCCAACCCACCCTCGACATGCCGGCCAGCAGAGCCGAGCCAGTACAGATGGGGAAGTACCAATGATTGATTGAACTCACTTAGGGGCCTATTTCAATACTCCTTCTACAAGAAAATCTCCCGTTGGTTTCAATAGATTTTTTTTTGCACAAGCAATATTGCAGGGCAGTGTTCAAGAACTCCTGAAATGGGAAGGAAGGATCCAGACTGCCCTGTCTAGTCCCTATTTCAATCTTTTTGGGAAAAGAAATACTTGGACTAGTTTACACTGCGGGCGGGAATGAAATTAGTACATACATTTATCTGTAGTTGACTTGGACACTGGATAATGAAGCATTCACATGGACTAATAAATTAAATGTCTATTGTTCCTCATAGACGTCAGATCTGGTGGATGCTGAATGCAATCTAAGTCATTTCAAGTGCATACTAAAGGCAATTTTGCCCTTTAGGGTAATCTTTAATTAATAACAATACCTAACTTTTCAATAGTGCTTTTCATCAGTGCATCTCAAAGCGCTGTACAAAGGAGGTCAGTATCATTATCTCTATTAGGGAAATTATATATACCTGTAAAGATTCTGATGCTGCCAAATATGGGTGCACCCATCAATCCTATTTAAATAGGGCATTTCACTATTAGCACAGTACATAGACATTAGGTGCTACTAGGGTCCTTGTCATGCTTTCTAAAAGGCTGCTTCTCTAAATGTTAGCACAAAGGTAGCTGGATAGCAGCAGGTTTTTCAGCCACCCATTTCCAGGTTACAGTGAAAGGGTTAAAATAATTATTTTGAATTTGTTAGCTGCATTGTTGACTTGAGCCTTCCCAATTGCCTCCACCAGCCTCAGTGTATAACTGGCTTCTATTCTCTGTGTATATATAAAGTCTGCTGCAGTTTCCACGGTATGCATCTGATGAAGTGAGCTGTAGCTCACGAAAGCTCATGCTCAAATAAATTGGTTAGTCTCTAAGGTGCCACAAGGACTCCTTTTCTTTTGGCTTCTATTAGTGTCTCTTCCCATGACTTAGCTTCTTCCGACCCCCTACTGGTCGATGGCCATGGGCTGATTTTACTGCACAAGAGCCCCTAAGGCACCTGGAATTACTCTTACTGTACTGTACCTTCTCTGCACTGAGTTTGCAGCAGCTGCTGTTTTTGTCTTGGCACATCTGATACTGCCGATAATTTTAATCTTAAGAAAAAAAAGCAACCCCACATAACGGATATTCTATTTTATAAATGTACAGTAGATAATTCATTAAATGCCTTATGCTGGGTCTGGGCCCTAAATTTACTGTGGCCCAGAACCATTGTACTGCTCATACACAATTGCAAAGGCAAAGGAACGGTTGGGATTGCAGTCCATGCCTGAGCTCCCCCACTGCAACTATTCTGTCACTGCAGCTCATGAATAACATTCAGCATAAAGTCCAGATCCGGTTTCCATACAGAAATCAGAGGGCTGAGCAGGGGATTGTGCCATGGAAAATGGCTGGGCATCTGCTCTGCTCCAGCTGTCCCCAGTCTCAAAACCCCACCTTGGAGAGCTCCAGTGGAGGGGCTTGGCTGGGCTAGCTATCACACCAATCACAGTGGAACACGAGCCTCTCTGCTCTTTCTTATTTAATTTAATAGTATTATTTAGTTTAGTTAGGTGGTGTGTTTTCACCTAGATGGCATTTGTAGCCCTTATATGGTGTGTTTAGCACAGATTTCAAAGTGTTTCACAAAGGAGGATAAGTAAGATTATCTCCGTTTCACAGAAGGGCCACTGACGCACCCTGAAGCAAAGTGACCTGCCCAAGGTCACACAGCAGCCGAGCAGGGGATAAAACCTTAGCATCCTGACTCTCACTCCAGTTCCCTATTTTCTGGCCCATGCTGCCTCCCCCATATACTGCAGTCTTTTTTTCTCGTGGCTGTAATGATTGTAGAAAAATATTATAAGTAAATAAATGCTTCTAGCCCAAACGGCAGGTGGACAAGCAGGAAGACAAAAACCAGATAACAAGGGTTTTTTTTAATGGAAGTATTGTCCAGTGGTTGGTGGGGGAGTTAGCCTGGTAGGCCAGGGAACCAGGTTCCAGTTCCTGCTCTGCTACAGACTTCTTGTGTGACCTTGGGGCAAGTCTCTGACCCATCTCCGTGGCTCAATTCCCCATCTGCAAAAAGGGGGTAATAGAACCTCCCTATTAACACAGGATGTTGTAGGAATAAATACATTAAAGACGGTGAGCTGTTCAGCTACATATATAATGAGGGACCTTTTAAATACCTTAGGAAGGTGCTTTCAAACTAGCAGCTACCTGATCAAAATAAATGAGTAAGAGGAAAACCACTTCAGAAGAAAAGTGCCAACAACCTTAAGTTGAATAAAAGATGCATTTTCAATCTGTCAGTACTACATGGTGTTACTTCTCCATGGCATATATCCTAGATTACGTTTGAAAACAGGATCTTCTAGTGAATTAAGATAAAGCACTACAGATTACATTTCCTATTGGCATTTTTCCATTTTAAAAGCATCAGAGCACCAAAAGGCGTTTTAAAACAACGTGCTCTGACTTGTAGATTGGTGCTGAGTTTTGGTGCTGCAAACAAAATCACAGAACTATGTTGTTTCCATGGCAACTACATTTTAATAAGGTGAAATCTCCAGTTTGATAGCGCCAAACAACTAATAATGTCAGTTTCCAATGTTGCTGAAGCTAAGGTGTCAGTAAGGGTCAGCATAAAACACAGCTAAGATTGATCCATTGCTGCGTTCATATTTATTGCCAGTATAATCTTTTGGAAAGCCAATAAAAGAAATTATTAAAACAGTAATCTTATTTTCACACAATCCTCATATTGTACAGCATTAACACTTAAAACACATCAATTTAAAGCTTAGTCTAATGTCTCCACAAGGCACTATCATACTCAGAATGGAAATGTATGCCATGTTTTTCAGGCTGGGTTTTGAGGGTATCTCATAAGGTGGGTTATGTGAATTGTTCGTTTGACTAAAGTTACCTCTGGTGGACACTCACTGACAAGGTGCAACAATGTCTATCTCACATAAAATCAGTTTGGGGTTTAACAAATGAATTCTTTTCACAATAAAACACCGATGTTCTTTGAGCCCAAGAAACTGAATTTAAAAGAGTAAATGAGATTTTTTTAAAATGAACCAAAAGAAATAAAGGGACAGATGCCTTCATAGCCTGCCCAAGGAAGGTAGAGGGGCTGAGACATTGGCAGATCAGCATTGGTACCCTGCTCCATTTCCCCCTTTCTCTGATTCTGTGGAAGCCTTTTCGTGAGGTCCCATGGGCTTTAATCTGTTACTGTGGGATGAGCTGGGAAGAAGTGGACCTTGTGGGGTTGGCTGATCTCTATGGTAAACAACCCCTCCCCCAAGTAATGGTGTGTGTGTGGGACATTGATGAGTAATGTTGACGCTAATCACTTCCTTTTGATGTTAACTACCCGCAAGGGGGATGTTTGGGGACAATGGCCTGGAAATGCCATGGCTGGGGGGCCTTGGTGCAGATGGTCCTAATCTTCACAAGTCTTGAGGGATCTACCAGTTTTGGGGGCCATCCCACTTGTTCCATGGATGGAGATGCATGTGTGGAAATCCTGCTCCATCAAGACGATGTTGCCAAGGAAATCTCAGGTTTGCCACCCCAAACGTTCAAAAATCACAAGTCAGGCCCTTAAAAGATCATGAGCTTGCTTAAAAACAGTGACACTTTACTGCACTTCAGTGGAAGTTGATTTAGACCAAATCTGAAGTTTGAACACAGAGTTCTGTGGAAGTAGAGTTAAACCAATGCTGAGGGCTTTTGAAACTCCCACACTTTATACAAAAGGTGCATGAGTATTCTTCCCTCTACACTGCAATAACACCAAAGTTGCTTTGGGGGTTATATTTTCTTTTTTTGACTTGGCTGCATATCTAGGTTTTGTTAACTTAACCAAAGGTCAGACCTGTTAATTTAAACTAAAAGTAATTTATTTAGAATTTGATGTGCAAAGTTGTACACAAAGGAAATGTAAGTATCTGAAAATACTGCTCAGTGCATTTTATATGTTGCAAAATCATTGCACTTTCACCCATCAAATCTTACTGGGGATATTAAACTATAATTTGCAACTATAATTACATTATGTATATTAATCACATTATGTGCTGTTTATGTCGTAACACTTCATGTTATACTATCCATATGAAAAATGGCCTATGCAAGCTTATAAAAACATCAAAATATGAAGCCAAGCTGTTAACATGATCAAAGATTCAAAATTATATGTTGAATAATTGATATTTTATTGCTGATGTATTTTTTTAAATGTAGATTCTCCTAATGCTCAGGGCCAAATGTCATGAATTCAGTGGATTGCTCAGGGCATAAATCATCACACCAGTAGGCCCTAAAGGCTTTGTTTAATGCCTTCTTTGCATTTTATATCCAGCTTAATTTAAGATTGTTTGCCTCTCTGTGGTGTATTTAGGAATGGGGGGGGTGTTACCAATTGGTAACATTGGTAACCAATTGGTGGATTATTGGGATGAAGTAGGTCCAGCTGAGGTCCAGAGACAAAATATGAATGAAAGTTGACAGGGTCTATGCTGATCTCCCTTCGAAGGGTGCATAGGATTGGGCCTTCTCGATTTTCCTCTTCCATTACACTTTTTGTATGAATTTAGTACCTGATTGACAGCCCTGGAGACAGAAGTCCTGTACTTATCTACAGACAATTAACAGAATGGGTGACCACAATAACAATTCCCCAAAGTATCATAATCATGATATGGATAGCAGGACCGCCTCTTGAGGCAGGAGTGTAGGTCAGTCTCCAGGCCCAATCAGTGCCTGGCCATTCTGCTCATTTCAAAAAGGCCACCAAACAGCTTTCCGAGGGAAACAACATTCAGTTACTACGGGACTGATCAGAGAGCCTTAGTTTTGGACACAACAGGGTTACGTACTAGAAGAAGAAATAAAAAATATGCACACTGACCAACATACACCCATTTTTTCCCTGGCTCCACATTACCTATCTATAAGACTCATCCTTTCATGTAGGCCTAGCCCTGTGATTGCGGATGCACATCTCCTCTCAGGATCAGGCACCTTAGAGGCTGATCCTTAACTCAGCACTCATTATTAAGGATCTACAACCTATCCTAAAGGATGACCCAACACTCTCACAAATCTTGGGAGACAGGCCAGTCCTTGCCTACAGACAGCCCCGCAACCTGAAGCAAATACTCACCAACAACCACATACCACACAACAGAACCACTAACCCAGGAACTTATCCTTGCAACAAAGCCCGTTGCCAATTGTGCCCTCATATCTATTCAGGGGACACCATCACAGGGCCTAATAACATCAGCCACACTATCAGAGGCTCGTTCACCTGCACATCCACCAATGTGATTTATGCCATCATGTGCCAGCAATGCCCCTCTGCCATGTACATTGGTCAAACTGGACAGTCTCTGCGTAAAAGAATAAATGGACACAAATCAGATGTCAAGAATTATAACATTCATAAACCAGTCGGAGAACACTTCAATCTCTCTGGTCACGCAATCACAGACATGAAGGTCGCTATCTTAAAACAAAAAAACTTCAAATCCAGACTCCAGCGAGAAACTGCTGAATTGGAATTCATTTGCAAATTGGATACTATTAATTTAGGTTTAAATAGAGACTGGGAGTGGCTAAGTCATTATGCAAGGTAGCCTATTTCCTCTTGTTTTTTCCTACCCCCCCCCCCCAGATGTTCTGGTTTAACTTGGATTTAAACTTGGAGAGTGGTCAGTTTGGATGAGCTATTACCAGCAGGAGAGTGAGTTTGTGTGTGTATGGGGGTGGGTTTTTGGAGGGGGGTGAGGGAGTGAGAGAACCTGGATTTGTGCAGGAAATGGCCTAACTTGATTATCATGCACATTGTGTAAAGAGTTGTCACTTTGGATGGGCTATCACCAGCAGGAGAGTGAATTTGTGTGGGGGGGTGGAGGGTGAGAAAACCTGGATTTGTGCTGGAAATGGCCTAACCTGAAGATTACTTTAGATAAGCTATTACCAGCAGGACGGTGGGGTGGGAGGAGGTATTGTTTCATATTCTCTGTGTATATATAAAGTCTGCTGCAGTTTCCACGGTATGCATCTGATGAAGTGAGCTGTAGCTCACGAAAGCTCATGCTCAAATAAATTGGTTAGTCTCTAAGGTGCCACAAGTACTCCTTTTCTTTTCACTCAGTTTGAGTTACCAGTCCAGGCACTGGGTCAAGGGCACTGGGTGGGGGTGGGAAGGATGGAAAGTATCTTCCCTCTAAGCCCATGGCGTAGCTGTGGAACCATCCTTCAGAAGGCTATTCAAGTCCCACTGACTGACGATGGTCTGCAGTCTCCTCATGCATCCTTTCTCCCCTTACAGAGGGGGTCGGGAAGAAGAGGAGACTGAAACAACTGCTATAGCAATTGATCCACCAGTCCTGGCCCTCTGTCACCTGCCTTTGCTCCATTCCCTGCATGCTGCCATACAGGAGGCTCATGAAGAGCTCTGTTTCACAGCACTCTGAGGCCCTGTGCAACATCCCACCTCAAACAGTCAGATTACACAAGTTCTGCAGATAAGGGGCCCCCTTGACTGCAGAGGAGAGATGGTTTTGCCCCTTAGCGCACTTGAAATCAAGATGGGCCTTGTTCTTATATAAGGAACAAGGCCCATGGAATTAGGATTTAAGAGGCTCTCCAATTAGGACTGAATCTATTAATCACACCCTGCTGAAGTATAATGCTTAACTTTAAACCAGCTCATGATATAAAGGGGCACCACCAGCTTAGAATATTCATAGGACTCCCTGATAATTGAGACCTTTGAACAATAAAATAATTATAATTAAGCCCTTATAAAGTGTGTTATATTTGCAAAGTGCTGTGAAGATATTAACTTATTAAACCTCAAAATACCCTGCAATACACCCACATGTTAGCCTCAGTTCACAGGTTGAGAACCTGGGGCCCATCTGTTAAGTGACTTCCCAAGGACACCCAATATATCTGTGGCAAAGCCAGGGCCAGGATTAGGAATCAGAGATTCCAGCCTCATGTGCAGTGCATTAGACCACATTGCCTTTAATTATCTGTAATTAATTAGATGCCAAAATGCCACTGAATTGCAATGCGATTTGTGTGACTAAAAATCCAGCCCTTAAAGGTATTTAGGTACCTCAGTGTTCAGACAGGCACCTAGCGGTAGGGGCCTGTCTGAATCTTTAGGCATCTAAATAAATTTAAAACTCTGTACCTAACTCCCTCAGGCTCCTTTGAAAACCCCAGTCAGCATCATTAATTATAAACACTATAATGTTGTGTGTTTGTCTGCATAGGGATGTGCTGAGTAATAGTGCTCAGTTCTGGCAGCCTTACACTGAGCAGAGCATGTCTCATTAATATCACTATAAGTGTTTCACAGTAAGCTGTACTCAGTGGAAACAATTTCATTGGGACTAGCTGTGGAGTAAGGAAATATTAAAAGTGAGTAAGGCTGGCAGAATTTAGTCCTAAAAAGATTCTACTGCTATATACAGTTGAGATACAGGTATATGCGCCAAAGGCTGGGGGGAAATGTATCATGCATACACATTCTGTGTATTTTAAATAGAAGCAATTTACTGAGGATTCTCTGAAATCAAAATTCAGTTAATTTATTCCCAGAATATTACCTATATCAGACACAAACATGCATATAACTTCAGCTACATTTTCAAAGGATGCATTTTAGCAATTAAAGGCAGGACTGTGAGCAGGCATAACCAACAGAACAAACTATCTCATAGGCAGTTCAATTTGTGCTTCGGTTCTCACTGAACTTACTATTTCATGTTTATAGTGATAAATGGTGCCCAAGGGGCCAAGACAGCTGGGCAGAGGTGGAGTTTAATTTGGGAGACTAACACAATTAGAGAATATAATTAAAGAATCTTCTTTCTGTCAGATTTTCCACACACTGAGGTTGTAGATGAAGCAGGATGTTGTTGTTGTTTGTTTTTTCTGTTAATCTAATTCTAGTGGTTCTTTCTGCTTTGTAGAGAACAGAAAATGGATGAAATGTTGACAATTTGTCTTTATGAGCAAGTTCTCAAGTAATTTGACTTCACTCGGTTTGCTATTTCATTACTATTCAGAGTAATTTTTTGGATGAAATTATTGAACTGGAAAGGAAAACAGCTATGGAATGTAAAAGAGACACTAATCACCAGGAAGAGTAAATCACTACACATGTTTTTAGTGTCTGAAATGTCATGAAAAGGAGTATGGCTTATCTCCATCATTGGAGAGGAAATGTTAAGTGGCCCATTTGTTGTGAAAAACAAAGTTTCCAAGATAGATGTGAAATGTGAGCATTTCCCTCAGTTTTGTGTGCCCTGGAAGAACCCTGTCTCTAGGAGGCACCACCTCCCCATTGCCTACCCAGAAACTCAGCTGCACTCTGTAGCCACCTTTCATGTGGGAAGAGCTTGCTAAGAGGTTGCTTTGTCTTTCCTGGGCTGCAGTGGCTCAGCAGTGTCCATTCTGAGCATCTGCTGCTTCAAGGGGTGGGAGAAGAAGCTTCTCTCGCTGCTCCCCTGACTGGTGAGCTTTAAAAGACCTGGTAGCAGCAGGAATGGCTCTCCACTATCACATCATGGGCTCAGGGAAGGGAGAACCCCTCTTACAGAGCCATTGAGGACCACAAAGGCAAAAGGATTAAGAGAGCTGCCGGGAGACCGTTTACCCTTATCTGTTTAAAATAATAGATATAATTTGGGGGGGGGGGAGGGAGAGTATTGTTGGTTTGTCATAGTAATTTATAGTGAATAACTTAATTTTCATATTTGAAATTAAAAAGTTGGGTTTTGATTATGTCAGTTACTTGAACGTGTCTGGTTCCAGACTACATAAAAGTCATTGGATCAGGTTTGCAGTGTGAATACTTGAACATTGGGTTCTCCATTTGCTTTCCATAAATATTTATAGATTTTTGTTTAACATTCACTGGCTTGATAAAAATTCCTGCTTGTGAGAGGGCTCTCAAGAATCTTGACAGGAAGCAAACCCCAAAAGCGTGCAAACACTGGCATTGTGAATTGGACTTTTTTCTCCAGTACATATTCATTTACAGTTTTATAGTACTGTTTTTTAGTGGTGAGATCCCAGTTGTGCACTGTTGTGAGTTAGTACACAGACGAGATATTATCAAAAAGACCCAAACGAGCAATCTGGACATAGTTTTGGACAATCTGTGCCAGATTTTCCAAATTGTGTGAGTTCAAATGCACATACCTTTGGTGACTAATTTGCAAGGGTAATTACTATGATTGTGCGCACATGGACAACACTTCACCTTACTCCAGTGCTTCACGGTGTTAATATACTCAGTACTGAGCTGTGTTCCTTCTAATTTTTCCCACGCAGGTGCGGAATGAATTTTGTCATGTGCACCAATATGGAGGTGATGTGTGACACCTCACCTTCATATCGGTGCACATAACAAAATTCATGTGGCAGGGATGGGGCCGAGGCGTTCGGAATGTGGGAGGGGGCTCAGGGCTGGAGCAGCAGGTTAGCATGTGGGGGGTGAGGGCTCTGGCTGGGGGTGCAGGCTCTGGGGTTGGGCTGGGGATGAGGGGCTCAGGGCTGGGGCAGAGGGTTGGGGTGCAGGGGGATGAGAGCTCTGGCTGGGGGTGCGGGTCTGGGGTGGGGCTGGAGGGTTTGGGGTGCAGGCTGCCCCGGGGCTACGGCAGGGAGAGAAGACTCCCCGCAGCAGCACCTGAGCTGGGGTTGGGTTGGGGCCAGGGGAGGGGGAGCGGGAGGGGCGCCTCTCCCCCAGCCACGGGTCAGGGCTGGGGGAGGGGCATCTCTCACCGCTGCTGCCTGAGTGCCTGCATGGTGCTGAATAGGCTGCTGCACAGTGGGAACTTAGGTGCCAAGCCTACCTCCTTGGCATACCAAGGTTGCTACCTTGAGTAGCCATTCCACCACAGGGGGGGGGGGGGAGGGGTATGCAGTAAAGAAGGCCTTACACTAGTGGGTGACTATTGATACTATAACATTATTACTTACATTAAATTGACTTTATGTGCAGATGGTAATCTCCAACTGCCAAACAATAATGCAACAGAACACAAGAAAACTGCATGCCCATGTCACAAATTAATTACCCCGATGGCATAAAATTGACCAGTGTAACCTATCACTGATCAGTTGGTCCCTCCCAGGCCTTGACCCCAGTGCTTCCTTCTATGACTGCACATTTGGAGTCTATCTGCCTGCCATGGGCAGAGTGTTCCCTTGACACATCCGTTGCAGCCATTCTGCCTGCAACGGATGTGTCACAGGCTTTCTTCCAAGGGGTTGCTTTCAGCCATAATACATATATTAAATTGACATTACATTCAGTGTAGACAGTAACCCCCAGAACCTTCACACTGATGCAAGGAGGCATACAAAAATGACATGCCAATCTAGCGTCTGAACTATGAGTGAAGCGGCTGCTCATCTTCACGAGATTCTGATAGAGGATAATCTTGCAAGTGGAAATTTGACTGCTTCAGCTGAAACTGCCTGCATTTGTCCCAGTCCTCTGAAGAAAAAGCTTAAATGAATTGCACACAAATAATGAGAAACAGAGATGCACTTACCCAGTACAAATTCAAAACCCTCTGGAGCAGAGATCCATAACCAGATGAGGCAGCAAACGTCACACCCGAAAACCCATGAGGCATGGCTTCTCAATTATAGGCCAGCTCTTGTTAAAGTAATTCAGAGGGGTCCAGTCACTAAATATTTTCTCTTGCAAAGCAGGAAAAGTCTGGATTAGGAATGGTTAGGAGCATAGCAAAGCTAACCATAGTAATAATAATAATCTTCAAACCCATAGGTGTTTGATAGGCTCTCAGGAAAGGTAGTTTTAAAATGTATTTCATACAGTACAATAAAGAGAATGAGTAAAAATGAACTGATATTCGGAAATCTAGAATACTGAAGATTAGTAGACTTCTGCTCTAGGGCCAAGGTTGAGTAGGGCAATGTATTGATAATGATCACGTTGGTGCAATGCAGTCCTGCAGATGTACAGTATGTTACAGAAGCTTTTGGAGGTACAGTGCTACCCATTAGGAGACTGTTGTTTTGTTTGTTTTAACCATTTCAGTGCCATGTGGGCATTCAAGACAATTTGGGTACCTAGAGTTATATAGCTAAGCCAATATTGATAGGAATGATCAAAATTTTTCCATGAAAGCTGTTTTGATGAAAAATTGGATTTTTGACAAAACAACATTTTTCATGAAAAAATGTCTGCTTTCCATGGAAAACGCTGATTTGGGGCCAAAAAAAAAAAAGCCCCCAAACCAGAGAAGTTTTGTTAAAACTCAAATTTTGGCCAAAATCCATAATATTTGAATTCATATATGCCACTGTGCAATTCCAGTGTGCCTCATAGATACAGTTCGGTTGCCTCATGTCTCTGTTCTCTTCCGTGGGCCTGACTCCTCAGCTGGATGTCATAACCGCAGGACAAAATACGTGATTCAGAGTCACTCTAATCCATCTGTATAGTCACTTGGAGAGGGCTTATTACTGTGCTATCTAAATCCTGCTCCTGGATTCAAAACTACCAGTGAGGGCTTTGTATAAGGCTGTCAATTAACAGTCCTACTTCTAAATGTAATAATCAAAGCCTCTACTGTTCTCTTTCCCAGTCCAGGACTGGTCAAGGACTGTTATATTTTAACTTGGTGCTGACATTTTCCCCCTCCTAGTACTTTTGGGAATGCTGTAGCACAGAAATGAGTCTTATAGTATGTCTTAAATATTTTGAGGGAAGGACTTTTCCTGATTTCTTTTGGGCAGTTGTCATAGAGTCTGAGAGTTTAAGGCCAGAGGGGACCACCAGATCAACTACTCTAACCTCCTGCATATCACAGGCCAGTAAACACCACTCAGTCTCCCCCACACCAAGCCCAACAATCAAATTATTACAGCTTAGAGGAGTTGGATTATTATGTGCCACAGGCAGAGGATGAGCAGGACCAAAGTGCACCAGTGCTTGAGGCCCTTGCAATGCAGGGAATTGATGAAATGAGACATATCCAGACTATTCTGGCAAATGACCTGCACCCCACTCTGCAGAGGAAGACAAAACACCCCCAATGTCACTGCCAATCTGAGCTGGGGGAAAATCCCTTCCCAACACCACATATTGCAATCAGTTAGACCCTGAGCATGTGAACAAGAAACAGCCAGCCAAGCACCTGAGTCAATTCTCAGTACCACTTCAGGATGCTGGCCTGCCATGTCCATTGTCTCATCTCCAGCCATGGCCATCTCTAATGCTTCAAAGACAATGGATTTCAAGAAGGCAGACTTTAGCAAACTCAGGGAGTTGGTAGGAAAGATCCTATGGGAAACAAGTCTAAGAGGAAAAACAGTTCAAGAGAGTTGGTAGGTTTTCAAAGAGACATTATTAAAAACACAAGAGCAAACTATCCCACTGCATAGGAAAGATAGGAAGTGTGGCAAGAGACCACACTTGGCTTAACCAGGAGATCTTCAATTATCTGAAACTCAAAAAAGAGTCCTACAAAAAGTGGGGAAATGTCAAAGGATTAATTACAAATTACAAATACAAATTACAAATTACAAAGGATTAATATAAAAAAAATAACACAAGTATGGAGGAACAAAATTAGAAAGGCCAAGCTACAAAATGAGATTAAACTAATTAGAGACATAAAAGGTAACGAAAAAACATTCTACAAATACATTAGAAGCAAGAGGAAGACTACGGGCAGGGTAGGCCTGCTACTCAACGAGAGGGAAAAACAATAACAGAAAATGTGGAAATGGCAGAAGTACTAAATGACTTTTTTGTTTCATTTTTTACCAAAAAGGCTAGTAGTGATTGGATGTCTAATATAGTGAATGCCAGTGAAAATGAGGTAGAAGCGGGGCTAAAATAGGGAAAGAACAAGTTAAAAGTTACTTAGACAAGTTAGATGTCTTCAAGTCATCAGGGCCTGATGAAATACATCCTAGAATACTCAGGGAGCTGACTGAGGAGATATCTGAGCCATTAGTGATTATCTCTGAAAAGTCCTGGAAGACGGGAAAGATTCCAGAGGATTCGAAAAGGGCAAATATAGTACCAATATAAAAAAATAAAAAAGGAAAATAGGGACAACCTGGGGAATTACAGACCAATCAGTTTAACGTCAGTACCCAGAAAGATAATGGAGCAAACAATTAAGCAATCAATTTGCAAATACCTAGATGGTAATAAGGGGATAAGCATCAGTCAAAATGGATTTGTCAAGAACAAATCATGTCAAATCAACCTAATAGCTTTCTTTGACAGAGTAACAAGTCTTATGGATAGGGGGGAAGCAGTAGATGTGGTATATCTTGACTTCTGATATTGTCTCACATGACCGCCTCATAAACAAACTTGGGAAATACAATCTAGATGGAGCTGTTATAGTTGGAAAACCATTCCCAGAGTGCAATTATCACTGGTTCACAGTCAAGCTGGAAGGGCATATCGAGTGGGGTCCTACAGAAATCAATTCTGTTCAATATTTTCATTAGTGAGTTAGATAATAGCATACAGAGTAAGTTTGCAGACCATACCAAGCTGGGACAGGTTACAAGTGCTTTGGAGGACAGCATTAAAATTCAAAATGATCTGGAAAAACTGGAGAAATGGTATAAAGTTAATAGGATGAAATCCAAAAAGCACAAATGTAAAGTAGTCCACTTAGGAAGGAACAATCAATTGCACACAATGGGAAATGACTGTCTAGGAGTACTGCAGAAAAGGATCAGGGAGTCAGACTGGATCACAAGCTAAATATGAGTCAACAATGTAACACTAGTACAAAAAAAGCAAACATCATTCTGGGATGTATCAACAGGAGTGTTGTAAGCAAGACACAAGAAGTAATTCTTCCACTCTACTCCATGCTAATTAGGCCTTAGCTGGAGTATTGTGTCCAATTCAGGGCACCATATTTCAGGAAAGATGTGGACATATTGGAGAAAGTCCAGAGAAGAGCAACAAAAATAATTAAAGGTCTAGAAAACATGACCTATGAGGGAAGATTGAAAATATTGGATTTGTTTAGTCTGGAGAAGAGAGGACTGAGCGGGGACATGATAACAGTTTGCAAGAATGTAAAAGGTTATTATAAGGAGGAAGGAGAAAAATAGTCCTTCTTAACCTCTGAGGATAGGACAGGAAGCAATGGGCTTAAATTGCAGTAAGGGTAGTTTAGGTTGGACTTTAGGAAAAACTTCCTAAATATCAGAGTAGTTAAGTACTGGAATAAATTGCCTAAGGAGGATGTGGAATCTCCATTATTGGAGATTTTTAAGAGCAGGTTAGACAAACACATGTCAGGGATGATCTAGATAATAAATACTTAGTCCTGCCTTGAATGCAGGGGACTGGATTAGATGACCTCCCGGGGTCCCTTCCATCCTATGATTCTATGATTCTTAAGGAAGGAGACAAAAAAATCTATACCCCTGCACCCCAAAAACAATCTAAAAACAACAGCAGAAAATATCAGGGGGTAAACTGTTCCCTCCCTCAACCCGCACAGGTTACTGGCTGAAGCAGGAAGGGACCCTAAGACATAATGAGGAAGGGACCTTGAGGGCTGCCAAAACCAGCCTCCCCCCACCATCACAGGCAACCCCATCATAAAATCCCACTACTGTTCTGAGTTTGGGTCCTGAAACTTACTGCTGGAAATGTTCTGCCTCCTGCTCCCTTGAGTTTGTATCTTGCTTTTTATGATGGTGACCATTGTGGGGAATCCTTGAAGGACAGGTAGTATTTGAGGTAACAAAGGCCTATTCCATTAAGACCTTTATATATTAGTGCCAAAACCTTAAAATATATACAGCAGTGAGTGTGAGTGAGTGCAAGTTGTGGAACATTCTTTGATGTATTCTTTGGCATATACCATTCAGTAGGAAATGGATTGCCTAATTCTGTATCCATTTTTGCTTCTTCACAAATTACATAGATTTTACGGCCAGAAGGGACCATTAGATCATATAGGCTGACCTCCTGTATGCCACAGGCCATTAACTTTCACCAAGTAACCCTGGTTTCTGCCCAATAACTTGTCTTTCACTGAAGCATAAGTTGTGTTTGGCTAAAGAATAACTTCCGGAAAGCGCCCAGTCTTGAACGTATTCAGGTCATGATCACTGGTCCTTAGGCTAACACCAGCTTCCAGTCCAGTGATTCATCTTTATCCATCATAATGAAGTTCAAAATAGTTACCTCATTTGGGGTCCAATACCTTTTGTGTTAGAAAACCATCATCTATCATTTTAAAGACTCTAATGATATTTTACTAGTGACAGCAGGAGACCTCTAGCATATGTATCGCAAATTGAAATCCCCCATAACAACACAGGTTTTCTTTCCACATACATTACAGATAAGTGCTAAATGAATAACTCATCCTGTTTCTGGTTTGATTTGGTAGTCTGTCACACGCCCCCATCAATATCTGCTCCTCGGCTTTGTTGGTTAATACATTCATATGCATTCACGCTCCTGTGCTTACTAATAACTCCAAAACAGGTAATTGTCTCTTTAATGTAGAGTGCCACCCCCATCTGTTTTACCCACAGATTAGAACCAAAGTAAAGAGCATTGCAGTAGTTCAGTCTGGAGATGATGAATGCATGAACTTTTGTGATCTGGTTTTGTCTGAGAGAGGAGGCTGCAGTCTTCTTGCTAGTAACAAGGGGAATAGGATGCTTTTAGTGACACTGGTATTTGATTTTCCAGAGTTATTGCTGAGTCCAACCTGTCACCAAAGCTATGTACCATCTTAATGTCTGCGGTGCATAAGCCTTTGAGTAAGGCATGGGGAGATTCTCAAGATATTTACCTCCTCTGTCTGTCATTACTCAAGACTTTCTTGTATTCATTTTAAGTTAGCTGGTGTTCACCCACGCGCCTCTGACCCACACGCACTGTTTTATCTGTGAGTTAGATATGTCTATCTCGATGAAAATGATACATAGAACTTCAGGCTTCATTAAAGAGACATCTAAGTTCAACAACTAACAGCCATACATCAAAGAAGCAGATAGTTTTAAAGCTTGAGAGGAGATGCACTGAGATAAGCCGGGGCTAGGTGAACAAGATGCACAAAAAACCCCAAACCCAGCCATATGAAAGTGTCAGGTTTGCAAAAGTCCAATTCAGATTCAACAGGCGCTCTTCTGTCCAATCGGTTCAATGCTCAACTAGTTAGACTACAAATATACAGGATTTTTATATTGTATGCAAAGTTAGTCCTAGGAAAAAGCTATTATTAGGGCCCTACCAAATTCACGGCCATGAAAAACGCATCACGGACCATGAAATCTGGTCTCCCTCCATTAAATCTGGTCTTTTGTGTGCTTTCGCCTTATACGATACAGATTTCATGGGGGAGATCAGCATTTCTCAAATTGGGGGTCCTGACCCAAAAAGGAGTTGCGGGGGGGGTCACAAAATTATTTTAGAGGGGGTCACAGTATTGCCACCCTTACTTCTGTGCTGCCTTCAGTGCTGGGTGGCCGGAGAGCAACTGCTTCTCTCCAGCTGCCCAGCTCTGAAGTAGCGCTGCCGTCCGCAGCAGCACGGAAGTACGAGTAGCAGTACGGCAACCCCCACCCCACAATAACCTTGCGCCCACCCCACAACTTCTTTTTGAGTCAGGACCCCTGCAATTACAACACCATGAAATTTCAGATTTAAATAGCTGAAATCGTGAAATTTACGATTTTTTAAATCCTGTGACCATGAAATTGACCAAAATGGACTGTGAATTTGGTAGGGCCCTAGCTATTATGAAGCCTAGGTCCATGAGAACATCATTTACTAGCTATTTATGTATTTATTATTATTGGTTAAGCACCAACAATGTGTTTTGTGAAGTAAATGGCTATCTGGCCATCTGACTGAATAAACACTAAGAGAACCATAAAAAAACATCAAAACTACTCTCTGGCTATGGTGTTTGGAAACCAGCTTTGGCTCACATGGTTCTAATACTGTCTAGGGTTGCCAGGTGTCCAGTTTTCGACTGGAACACCTGGTCAAAAGGGACCTTGGCAGCTGTTAAAAGTCCGTTTGGTGTTGCAGCGGGGCTAAGGCAGGTTCCCTACCTGCCGTGGCTCCACACGGCTCCCTGAAGCAGCAGCATGTCCCCACTCTGGCTCCCAGGCTGGGAACCATGGCCAATGGGAGCTATGGGGGTGGCACCTGAGAATGGAGCAGCGTGCAGAGCTGCCTGACCATGCCTCCGCATACGAGCCGGAGAGGGGACATGCAGCTGCTTTTGGGAGCTGCTTGAGGTAAGCGCCACCCAGAGCCTGAACCCCTGACTCCCTCCTGTGTCCCAACCTCCTGCCCCAGCCCTGATCCCCCTCCTGCCCTCTGAACCTCTCAGCCCCAGCCCGGAGCACCCTATTGAACCCCAAACCCCTCAGCCCCAGCCTCACATCAGAGCCCATACCCTCAGCCCAGAGCCCATACCCCCTCCCACACCTCAACCCCCTGCCTCATTGGCTTGCTAAACCCAGGGTTGTGAGTTCAATCCTTGAGGGGGCCATTTGGGATCTGGGGCAAAAATTGGGGCTTGGTCCTGCTTTGAGCAGGGGGTTGGACTAGATGACCTCCTGAGGTCCCTTCCAACCCTGGTATTCTATGTTTCTAAAATAACACATACATTCTAAGTGTTGGTTTTTCAAAGCTGCCTAACTGAGATAGGAGCACAAGTCCCATTAATGTGTGCTCCTAAATCATTTGGTTTTTTTGAAAATCCTTCCCCAAGTCTCCTCTCATATGCATGAGTGTAAATCAGTATTTTATTTTAAAAACCACATCTTTCCAGTCCTCTCACTACAGCCAGCCTCACTTCTTTTATACTAAAAAGAAAAGGAGTACTTGTGGCACCTTAGAGACTAACCAATTTATTTGAGCATAAGTTTTCATGAGCTACAGCTCACTTCATCGGATGCCGATGAAGTGAGCTGTAGCTCACGAAAGCTTAATGCTCAGATAGATTGGTTAGTCTCTAAGGTGCCACAAGTACTCCTTTTCTTTTTGCGAATACAGACTAACACGGCTGTTACTCTGAAACCTTCTTTTATTCTGCCTCCCCCATTTATATCAGCAGGTAAGTGGACAATAATGCTATCTTTGAGCATCTGACAAGACTCTCACTTTCTGATGCAATTCTGGAGATGCAGTGACGAGGTACATAGGGACTGGACAGAGACACTTGGCCAATATATTTGACTCTTTAAATTCGGTAAAAAGTCATTAATTGTAAACATATTTTAACAGTTGAGTCTTTGCATATTTCATGGATTATATTTGAATTAAGGTACTTGAGTATCTAATATTAGTGGACTAGCATAGACAGTGCTGTAACCAGGGCAGGGCAAGTGGGGCAGACACCCAGGGCACAAAGCCACAGAGGTGGAAAAATGGAGTGGAGAAATGCCAAAAAAATCCAAAAACCCCAGCAGGAGGCACAAATACACTTCCTTGTCCTGGGGGCTAATATGCCTAGTTACAGTTCTGACTACAGACATAGGAATTAAGAGTTCTTTCTGGAATTCTACAAATGATAAGGTATTGTAGACACTATATAACTATCTGTGTTAGTTCTGAAGGGAAAGGAATGATTTTTTTTTCCTTTTTCTCAGTACTCTATAGCTTCAAGTTCTCTCCTGCTCATGCAGTTTGCTTCCTATTAAACTAAATTGCTATTTTCTAACTTGTCTCCAAACTCTTAATTATGTCTACTCAAAGCAGGGTGTTATATGCATTTTCTAGCTTGTTTATGTAAAGCTGCAAATGTGTTGGATGTGGGAGTGTTGCAAACTAGCATGTGTTTGTTATCAGACAGGCCCTAATATGTATTATCAATTGGTAGAATGACCAGAGGAGGCTGAAAGAGATGGCTGAGTGCAAATGAAAACTGGCATGCGTACTTCCTCTTTGGATCCTAAAAACTACACACTGGAACAGGGATATAGGGAACCACCATTTTGGAAGTGTTTGGGTATTTGCCCACATGGGGTGTAAATCCCGGCAGATGGAGCATCTTTTCTACCTATTGCAGACGCTACCATCTTGAGTTCCATCATTGTCAAAAAGTAGAACGTTTGCCATAAAAAAAAATCATTTATCAATATTCAGCACACCGTGGTGTCTGAGTTACCACAATTATTTACCATTCTAAATATAGAGGTTAACCGTGGTATCACAGACACCACTGTGAAAAGCTTGGCAAATACTGACTTTTAAATGGCAGCCACTGTCCCAGTCCTGCTTTGGCAGTTGTACAACCAGCACATAACAGGATTGGCTTTATTGGCTGTTCCTGTGACATCACTTAGTCTAAAAGGTGGTATTTAAAGGGATACCTTAGGGAGGAAGTGAGGAAGTATTAATATCGATAGACTTTTCATTGCAGGTTTGATGTGAAAACACAGCAAACCATTCAACGTGGGACAAACTGGAATGCAGTTTTTCTCCCTCACCCCCATTTATAAATTCAGAGATTTTGATACACTGGGACCCTGATCCATCACACCTTCAGTCTGGATTTTGAAAAACAACAATACATCTGTGTAAAACCTAAACCATTCCTAGATTTTGCTTACATCTTTCAAAAACAGATATAGAGACAGCCCCAAACCATTATATTTAACAATTACACTTACGCTTTGAAGGTTTAAAAAAAGATCTGTTTTCCTTTGGCTATATCAAAAGTTGTCTGACAGGTTTTCAACAGTCACCCATAATTTTGCCTAATTTTACCTCCCAGATTGTTTACGTGTGGGTAAGGTAGATATTGAAGAAACAAGTATACAGGCAGGCTAGCAGGAAAATTTAGCCCTGGCTCACCTCCGTTTATGTACTGAACTTATTGGCATTTCATCATCATTGTACCACATAGCACCATTACAATTTTGTGAAATATAATTTAACCAAAAGGCAACACCCCACATATGTTATCATTTATTATGAACTGAAAGACACTCTACTTCTTTGAAAAAGAAGCAGCTGTGTGTTTCTTAAAGCTACAGTATACTAGCACCACATTATCGGTTACTGGTGCTGTTAATGAGTTGAAATTTGCAACGAGTTAACATGCATATTGGCTGTGGACATACAGTGTCCTGTTACCCTACTGCCTATTGTAAGATACCGCAGTTCAAAGTTACCTCTTTACAACTACCAATGAATGTTACGGGAATTCCTTTTCTGACATACTGCAGTTAGAAAGATTTAAATTGGTCCTAATCAATCTGGTCAACATCAGGTATACTTGTTAGGGGGCTTATTCCTTCACCCACTTACTTCCCTCGTCCTTCTCGCATGAACAGAGAGCAACAATACCCGAAGTCCAAAGGTGCAAACAATTTGATGTTTATTGGGGTGAACTTCCAGCAAGCATGATTCCAGTTTCCTTCCTTAGTATCCTCCTTCCCAGCTCTGACACCACAGAGCCTTACACCTGTGTCCCTATTCCCATTCCTGCCCTTAGCCAAACATGATTCCAACTTTCTTACTCCCATTCCCTGTTCCCATTTCCCCCTTTAGCAAAACATGATTCCAATTTTATTACCCCCATTCCCTGTTCCCATCTCCCCCACACACCCACATGCCCACCCCCACCCACTCACTTCCTCATTGACTACAGATTATATAGTAAAACTTGAGTTCTGCTTAGCTATACTTTAACCAATCATTTTCCTGAAATTTAACTAACCAATCCTAACATATTGTAACATGATTATGTAACCAATTATATCCCACCACCTTAATTAGTTTACACCCAGCAAAATTAATTCTACAGCAGACAGGAACAATCACAGAACCAGACGGAGATTATACAGACAAACAATAGCAAAGTGGGAACTATAATGACAAGACAACACAGAAGTGAGGATTTCACATCCCAGCTATTGATAAGTGAGTTCTTGCCAGACAGGATGCTATCAAACTAAGTTTCCTTTTACATTTTCTAGGCACTTCCGTTTCTCTGGAGGTGATAGGAATACAATCCTGTCCTGATAGTGCCTAACAGCCCAATAGCACCTTATTTCAATGTGACTAGTTTGGAATGTGAGGAGGTGACTGTTCGCTTCCCAGCTTATGGCTGCCTCTGCTGCTTAGCCAAAGGCCTGAGCCTAAGCACAGGGCCACAAACTGTCACAGTAAGAGAAGGCCCTTACACCAGCAGACAGTGATTTTGATTCTTTCTTTTATACCTCTAGAACTAGCCAAGTGATAAGAATACACCTAAATTCTTAAAGCACAGGCCTTTGCAGACAGGCCTGAATATTTTATCCTAACAATACTCACAGGCCCAAACACTGGTTCGTTATTTTCCTTGCCCAACTTAACATTAAACTAATACTTGCCTGGATCCTGAACTTTATAATTTCTGATGGAAATAGTGCTGTGTATAGGTGCAGTATAGCTATGCATGAGTTCTAGGAGTCACACAAAGAGGACAATCCTTTATCCCTGCTTTACTGCCTTTATAAAAGTATATTTTGTAATAGCCTTACTATAGTGCTTTGGATCATTAAGGTAGAATATGGTAATCATTTTTTTAATAAGGATCTAGAGCTGAGCAAATAATTCACAATGAATAATTAATTTGTTGAATTTAGGCTCTTTCTGCTCATGGAATATCCATGAGCAGATTACGATTTCTTTTAATTTATTCATTATTTAAAATTATTCATGAAATTTTATTTGCAATTTTTAACTTTATGGATTGATCACAAAGAGAGTATTTAATATTTGACATTCCAGTTCTGCTGGTTAGCTGTTCAGATAATCACACAGGGCTAGAAACTGCCACTCTTATATTGAATAATATCTTTCTCTTTGAGTAGTCCCCCTGACATCAATTGAATCAATATGACCAGTCTAAGTAAGGTACTAGTCAATGTGAATAAGGGGATAGAATTTAGCCATAGATGAATGCATAAGCTCTTTCGGCGCAAATACTCACATATGCAAATTCAGAGTTTATTTTCCATCAATATTCACACACATGAATGACATTAACCTTCCACAAACATTGGTGCTGGTAAATCCATTGCACTTATGTTCATGGAAAGCAAATCCAAAAAGACCCTGGCCATGCCCAAAGCAGATTCGTTCAAAAATTCAAGCAACTATTCGTGGAACACTTTTTGCAGGATTTGCCCATCTTTGTCAGAATTTATTTTATGAACCTGCAATTAGTAATATTATTTGTATTGCAGTAGTGCCCACTCATATACCATAAACCCATTGTGCTAGGTGGAACAAAGATACAGTCCCTGCTCCAAAGAACTTACAATGTAATTAATTAGAAATATCATATCTATTATAGGTATATTTAGGGCACCAGTCACCATATTATTTAAGTGGTAGGAGCTTGTACTTGAGGGCATGGATACTCTCGACAGATATTTGTGTAGATAACTAAGGAATACCCATCCCAACTATAAATATGGTTAAAAACCGAGTAATGCAGTATAAACAAATGAGAGTTCATGCATACATGCTTTTCTCACCTTGCTATATTTTTTAATAACCTTCATGGATATAGAAGCTTCAGTTTCACTGGAACATAGATATACAGTTAGCCAAAGATGTATTTAGTTTGTCACACTGAAGTCATTGCAATATATTAGGCTGCTCAACAATCATTCAGGTGACGTTTGTAGGCCTATGAAAAAGAAATGGAAGTGCGTGGTTCAGAAGAGTAGATGTTGAAATGCCGTCAACATAAAACCAAAACTGAATTTTACACAAGATGCATTACACAAAGCAACGGCTCCCAATTAAGATGATATCTCCATCCTGTTTAAAAAGAGGCTATGTCTTCTCTTGCAGCAGGGGGCGCGATTCCCAGCCTGTGTAGACGTACTCATGCTAGTGCGCTAAAAATAGCAGCATAGCTGTGGTAGCATGTGGCAGCATGGGCCAGCCACTCTGAGTACAAACCCACCTGGACCCCAGGGGTACATATTTGGGGCAGCTAGCCTGTACTACTGCTGCCTGTGTTACCAGGGCCACACTGCTTGTTTCAGGTTTCATAACTGGAAATGCTAACTGGTAGCTCTAATTGGTCCTTTGACACTCTACAGGATACATTATTTGTTTTAATCAGGGAGGGTAAGCAACCAGCTGCAGAATATAGGTGCACCTTTTAAAAAGCACTACAGGCATTTCACAACAGCAATAAGTCAATGCCAAAGGTTGCCTTGAGATGACCCACCTTCCGGGGCTCGGCATTCTGGTAATGCCTGGTGCCTTATGAGAACTGAAGGGAATCTGCTGCTTTTTTAAATGCAGTTTCAGCAGAAAAAGAGCTGGGACTGATTTCATGTTACAGGCATAATGATAAGTCATCCTTTTATGGAGCTCCTGAAGTTGTAAGTTTCACAGGATGAATTCAGCCTGCCTGCTAAAGCGTGTTAAATGGGCTTATTTATGTACCCAAAAATCTGCGTGCTGTACTTAACTGCTGTATGTACAGAATAGTCAGCAAATCCTCAAAGTTCTCCTAGAACATCTAATGTTAATGAGATTACTTGGGCCATTTCTGAAGTCACTGCTAATGTACCCAGTGGGACAGGGGAACTGAGAGTAAAGTATGCATGATTTAATTTACATCTGTTCTTTAAATAAATCTTTACAGAAACCATTTGATTTTAGTGGCAGAAAGCTGGCATATCTGTGAGGAAAGCTCATGGGAACAGAATGGGGCTTGGTTTGGACTTGTGGAAAGGTGATACCTGTTCCTAGAATTGATTTCTCAACATTATTGGCATATCTCACAAGATCAGTCTGCAGTGGAGCAGCAATATTGGTTGAGTCTTGGCTATGAATAAGAAACTACTAAATGACTTAACTTATGCCATAAACTTAACTGAATTTTTATTTTTTGAACACAAAAGTATTAAGGTTAGATGCCTTGCAGTGCTTTTGAGGCATAAAGATGTCCCAGCATGCCACTCACTATATTGGGTCTTCTCCTCATGATTTGTGGTGTTTAATGGATTCATGATCATCTTGGAATATTTGCTATGCAATCAACATGTCTTGTTAGTTGAAATGTGGAATGCTAGTTACTGATGCTGGAACTGAGATTTGTTGGAAATGGGGCTGGATTCTACTCCAATTTATGTTAATAGCAACACTCTGACTGAATTTAATGGATGCAGGATCAGTCTCCAGGCCCTTGGGAAGTTTTAAAGTAGAAACCAACAGCTGTGACAAAAAAAAAAAAAAAAAAAAAGAGAGAGAGAGAGATACAGTATTTGCCTATATCATAGCATCATAAACTGCTAACTTAAGTGAGGTACCTATTGGCTTGAAGTAACATTACTAAAGCTAAATATTTTTAACAGTAATTTTATGCTTCCTTCCAAGCATGTTAGAACAAACAAAACCTCCGGTATCAGCAAAATACAGTGCATCCTACATTGTTTCAAAACTAAACCAAATGTATGCTTCCTAGCAAAGCATGTTAGAACAAAACAAATCTTTCTCTATCAGCAAAATGCAGCTTAACAATTAGGTTTCTAAAAGATTAAAAAAGACATTTAAATAGATATAGGTGTTTACTCTGAGCCTGGGTACATGTTTAAAAGCTAGAGCAGGAAAATGCTGCTCATGCAAAAATGGCTTAACTGCTTTCAGCATGAGATTGTCAAACAAAGATGTAGCAGCAGGATCTCTCAAATATCTGCAAAGTATAATAAACTGTAAAAAAGAAACCAAAATGGGCATTGTGAGGATAAGTGGGTAGAGAGTTCTAGAAAGTAATGAGCTAACAAGTCGGATGGAATAACTTGGGGGTATGGTAATACAGCACAGACCGTTCCAGCTGTAGGCTGGTTGTCTGAATATGGTACAGGTCAGTAGTGACCAAAAAGTTATTTCCACCTCACAAAAGATCAGTGCACTAAATGAAATGAGTTATAAGCCTATCCCACACCATTCCTAGTGACAAGGGTCAGATCCTCAGCTGGTATAAACTGGCATAAATCCATTCACTATATCAATTTGCACCAGCTGAATATCTGGCCCCAAGTGTCCCCCAACACAAAACTTCTCATAAGATTGGATTGTGCCTAGCCAGCACACTGAACCAGTGTGCAAGAGATAAACTGGGCATAAGACTTCCCCCAACCCTACCAGTGTACCCTCTGTGCAGGAACCAGGTACGTTTGCAGTCCACTCCTCAACATCCTCTGAGATGACAGCATGTGAAGAGTGTGAGATTGAGCTACAGTAATGTTATGTGTACCTTACTTTACCTTCTTGACATTATTTTGACTACACAGAATTCAATCAAAAGGAACTGTTATGAAGAACAAGAAGGAAATGACACAGTGACAAGAGATAAGACACCTGGGGTCCTGGTCCATAACTAGGGCTCTTAGGTGTTATGATAATAAAAATAAAGAATAATAAATAATAACCTGGGTAAACAACTTCCAGGGAGTTAAGATAACAATGGCTGGGCTGTTGACTGGGAAAATGCTATTTCCAGGTGCCAGGTAGAGTTACACAACTGATTTACCAAAGCTGAGTGCCTAAGATCAAAAGGACCCTGAACAGTTAAAAACTCATTCTCTAAAGAGAGACGGGGGTTCAGCTGTAGGGTGGCTACTTGTGGAGAGCAGACAGACAGAGACACAGGCCCTGCAGGATGGGTCTGGGGCAGCTAGGCTGGCCCAAGCTTTGAAGGAAACTCCAAAAGAGCCAGACATGTAGTCCTTTTGTTGAGTTAACCCTTTTCTTTGATTGCTATGTATCTTTGCGTGAAAAAGCAATACCTTTGTTTTGAAGAAGCTATTTTGATTCACTTTAATCAGTTGCTGTTTACAGGCCCCTGGAGGGAAGTTTCTTGCAGGTGACAAATACAGTTGGGCCTTCCATGGAAAACAGGGACTAAAACACAAAGATCCAGTCTCAGAGAAAGGTTGCTAATTTTGCTTAGCTGTATTCCTGGAGACTTTATCACATGATAATCTTTAATTAAAGATTAATTTTTCATTCCTGGAGACTCCAGGCCAATACTGCAAGGTTGGAAACCCTATCTCAGAGTGGTTGAGCTGGCAGGTTCTACCTTGAGAGAGGTGAAAGGAACAAAACCTGTCACCTGAAGGGTGCACTCAAGAGGTGCAGGTTACCCTGTAACCATTAGATAGCAAATTCATAGAATCATAGAATCATAGAATATCAGGGTTGGAAGGGACCTCAGGAGGTCATCTAGTCCAACCCCCTGCTCAAAGCAGGACCAATCCCCAATTAAATCATCCCAGCCAGGGCTTTGTCAAGCCTGACCTTAAAAACTTCTAAGGAAGGAGATTCTACCACCTCCCTAGGTAACGCATTCCAGTGTTTCACCACCCTCCTAGTGAAAAAGTTTTTCCTAATATCCAACCTAAACCTCCCCCACTGCAACTTGAGACCATTACTCCTTGTCCTGTCCTCTTCTACCACTGAGAATAGTCTAGAACCATCCTCTCTGGAACCACCTCTCAGGTAGTTGAAAGCAGCTATCAAATCCCCCCTCATTCTTCTCTTCTGCAGACTAAACAATCCCAGTTCCCTCAGCCTCTCCTCCTAAGCCATGTGTTCCAGACCCCTAATCATTTTTGTTGCCCTTCGCTGGACTCTCTCCAATTTATCCACATCCTTCTTGTAGTGTGGGGCCCAAAACTGGACACAGTACTCCAGATGAGGCCTCACCAATGTCGAATAGAGGGGGACGATCACGTCCCTCGATCTGCTCGCTATGCCCCTACTTATACATCCCAAAATGCCATTGGCCTTCTTGGCAACAAGGGCACACTGCTGACTCATATCCAGCTTCTCGTCCACTGTCACCCCTAGGTCGTTTTCCGCAGAACTGCTGCCTAGCCATTCGGTCCCTAGTCTGTAGCTGTGCATTGGGTTCTTCCGTCCTAAGTGCAGGACCCTGCACTTATCCTTATTGAACCTCATCAGATTTCTTTTGGCCCAATCCTCCAATTTGTCTAGGTCCCTCTGTATCCTATCCCTGCCCTCTAGTGTATCAACCAATCCTCCCAGTTTAGTATCATCCGCAAATTTGCTGAGAGTGCAATCCACACCATCCTCCAGATCATTTATGAAGATATTGAACAAAACCGGCCCCAGGACCGACCCCTGGGGCACTCCACTTGACACCGGCTGACAACTAGACATGGAGCCATTGATCACTACCCGTTGAGCCCGACAATCTAGCCAACTTTCTACCCACCTTATAGTGCATTCATCCAGCCCGTACTTCTTTAACTTGCTGACAAGAATAATTCTTGCTGACAAGAAAAATTCAAAGAGGATAAGTAGGAGCAGGGCCATAGCCCCACCCACCTCTGCACTAGCTAACAGAAATGGCAAGCCACAGACACAGGAGCACAATGCTCCCAAAGAAAGTCTGTAGCATCATTCAGACTTCCTCTGCACCCCTATAAGCTCCAGAAGGGATTGTATCCCTCTGAATGGGCACAGAACTGGACTTCCCTCTCATATGTTGAAGTGAGCTCTCCAGATCTGAATGAAGGCATATCAATGGGGCAATGTGCAGAAGCTTGCTACTTGCCTGTGCTGTGGGTGTACAAGACAACAACGTCAAGGGCTTGTGATTTTGCACTTTTTAGAAATACTAGATTCAATCATTCTTTTTCTAAGCACCAGGCAGTAAGCAAATAGCATATATTACCTTTCTAGTATATTCCATTCTCTGCTCTGGTCTTGCCTCAGTAGGGAACCAGTCCGGTTACTCAGATTTCAGCCTGAAGACTTTACAGATCTTGGGGATAGATTGTTAAAAAGTGACAAAAGAAAAAATGAATATAAATGGTGAAAAAAGCATCTGTCTCCTTCTCTCACCCACCCACACAATCAGTTCACTTGTAAAGAGAGGCTAGTTCTTAGCAAAAGCTAATCTTAATTTTATGTGAACATATTTGTTTTTTCCCATTACATTAAGTCTAATTAACAATTTCCATATATACAAATTCAGATCATCTGTATACAGTCTTATTCAGAAACACTGAGTATTTGACTTCATAGATCAGATTTTCTGACACCGCACTCAGCCTCTGACTTACATGTCTACTTTCATGTTATAATCTACCTCATTAAAAAGAAATGTGCTTTTATTTTTTCAAGGAAAATGTTTTGTGCACTAAATGGGCACTGGACTTTGAAATGACAGATTTATAAGTAATATGTGCAATGATCTGGATACACATGGCAAATTCAATACTAGGGCTGAAAATTTGGCTCGATAGCCATTTGCACAACCAGGTGGTCAAATCATTTGTATGATCACACTCAGTGAAGCTGAAGTAACAGCCAACATTCTCATTCTCATTAGATTCTAATGAACCTTACCTGTCTAATTTTGGATCAGAGTGTCTGGCTTTGGGCAACTTACTTTTGGACCTACACATTTTGGTTCTGAACTCTTCTATGAGATAATCCTATGCAGAGTATTGCAGCAGGCAAATAAGGAACACATTTTGTTTCCTAAGAGAGTGTTTGGTCTCCAGGGTAAAATACACCAAATTTCTCACTAGTTGTTTTACACTATAAATTCTCTCCTGCTGGTAATAGCTCACCTTACCTGATCACTCTTGTTACAGCGTGTATGGCAACACCCATTGTTTCATGTTCTCTGTGTATATAAAATCTCCCTACTGTATTTTCCACTGCATGCATCCGATGAAGTGAGCTGTAGTTCATGAAAGCTCATGCTCAAATAAATTTGTTAGTCTCTAAGGTGCCACAAGTACTCCTTTTCTTTTTGCAGATACAGACTAACATGGCTGCTACTCTGAAACTATAAATTTATTGATTTTTGTTCTCTGATATTTCATTTTAAGATACATAGAACATTTTTACCTACACTTTTTATGAAGGTAGAAGATAGGAACATAGGAATTGCCAGATCGGTGATCCCTCTAATCTTGTATCCTGTATCTGACTGACCAGCACCAGATTGTACACAGATGATCTGAAAATAGCTAGTTAATAAATTGAGTGCCAATAGATGGCACTCAAGAATATGTAGCACTGTTCCTGGGTTTTGTAGAACCAACCAAAAGTCTTGGTATGCACTGCTAATAGTTTCCTCCAACTATTTTTCACGTCAGATCTTACAGCAGATGTTTTCCAGGAAGCTGCACGAAACACGACAGAAGAAAGATGTGGAAAGATCTGCCCCTGTTTAGAGATTGGTTTAAATCCTGAAACATGAGGTCTACATTTTTTAAAGAATTGGCTATTATAGAAATAGAATAAACATAAATTAACCTATGGAGAATATTTTGAGAGCATTTTTCAATAATATTGTCTTCACAGAGTAATGGAAAATGGTGTATTATCTTTTATTCCAATCACAGCAGATTATTTTATCGAAATATTTTATATTTTTCCCTCATCAGGGGAGAGGGTAGATAGTTTTATTATGAAAGCTCTTAATATGCATTCTAATATTCTAGGTTTGGAATATTTATTTTAACAGAACATGAATAACTGTTAGCATCTGTCCCTATGATACAATATTTTATAATTGAACAGGTACAGGGCTTTTTTTGTTTTTTGTTTTGCTTTCCTCTAAAGCATCCCAAGTGCATTTCACCACTGTTGGATAGAGAGTTCAGTCACTGAGGATTTTCAGCAAGGATTGCACAGGGTCAACCTCCCCACAAGCAAGTCCAACCTGTATTAATTTATAAAAACTCTATTTTATAAAATAAAATGAATAAAACATAAACTCTAACTATAAGGAGTGGTTGGAGAATAATGATTGATTATGAGCGTACCCCAGCTGTTATTGAACCAGCCATACTTGGTTCTGAAATGTTTGGAAACATAGAAAATGCATGTGGCCCATAATGGCTTTATAGATATTTTTAATCCATCTGAAATGAGCAGCGGCTTTGGGCTGCTGGAAAATAACGTGTTGAAAGACCATTCTAGCAACTATCCCAGTAATAAAAATATGAAAGATGGTCATTTTATTAAATGAATGAACTGAACTTTATGCTACTGGTTTCTCAAGTGGAAGTCTAAATGGAAGATACATCACTTCTTACCAAGATGAAACCTTCTGATGATAGAATTGAATCATAAGAAATTTATTACATCAGTCCACTTACATAAGCATCATTGTCTACTTCCCTGGTTAATCTACTGGCATCACAGTGTATATAACCCAGTCAGCTAGAAAATGTCTTCAGTACTTCTGCTGTTAGTGAGAAATGGCTGTGATTTTATTCCCGAACTATTGCATTATTATAATAAATTGTCAGAATATCTTTAAGACTGATTCACTCATATTCGCTGTAAAAATAATCACCTTGATAACACAAGCACAAATCTAAGATGTGGTACCCATTAGTGCTTATTTGTTGGTCTCAGGTCTGTCTTTGCTATAGGATAATCTACATCACAAAACCATCTTTTTGTGTAACTTTCAAGACAACTGGCTATAGCTAATAGCCTTTAGTGAGGGCAGCCAAATGATTGAAGGACCAGAGAAATCAAATTACCTCTGACCCTGAGAGATGGTAGTCCTCTACATCAGAGTTCATTCTTCTGGCAGAGGAATAATGGGAAGCTCTTGCTACAGCAGAGTGTATAATGCTGTCTGGTTGGTGAGTAAAGGTCTTTGGTTTACTACTTTTCCCCTTTCTCATGACATATTCACCTTAATTTAAAACAGTAATTGACTCAGAGCCTCAATAGCGGGAGAGAGCAAGACAACCAGAAAGGAGTTCTGAGACATGCCAGTCTGCTCTGTGAAAATGATAGCACTCTTGTGTTCATTGTACTTCAATGAAGTTTAAAGGAGTTCTGTTTCTTCTTTTTTACACTTGTTTCCCCATGTTGGCAGGTATCGATGCTAAGCCATTTTTTTCCTGGCACTTGTGCCCTAAATGTTGTGTCCCTACCCATAGTTCCCATAGAACACAAAGATTCCCACTTTTTGCCATGTGCTGCTATGACCTATTATGCTGCTCCTCTCACTTAGGACTGCTTAGTACACTGTATTCTGTCCCCACACTGAGCCCCATTTCCTCCCAGGCTGCACTGAGAGAGAGGGAAGGAATGGCAAACTCCTCCTTCCCACAAGGGTAGTGGCAGCACCAATTTTTCCGTGCATGAAGAAAATAGAAATAGCTTCCATCCTAAGGCTTTTTTGGGGGGGGAGGAATTGTGTGGTAGAGGGCTCCTAGTGTTCAGGTATCCATTAGGACTCTTGTATGTACAAATCTCCCATCACTGGAGTTCATGGTTGTGTTTTTTGCAGCATTGTGTTACTGTGATAGAACATCATCATTAGAGTTAGTTAAATATCTTCCCGAGTTCAAATTTTTGATGAAAATGTTTTGCCTTTTTTTATTTTGATAGCCATAGTGCCTGTAAGTGACCTAACTTCTGTGAAAGTGCTGTTCCAACATGACCACCCTCACTGGCTCCAAACGATGCTACAACAGCCATTGCTGTTCCCTGCTCAGTGTTGTATATAAACGGCCTGACCTGAAACATGGACCTTGATTTCAAAAACAATTCTATTTGCCAATTGGACTTTTTTCTGAAAGACACGGGTCATTTGTAGGGTCAAACTATTTAATTGCAGCCACACCACACACATTGCTTTAATCAGTCACAGATGGGGACTTAAGGACCGGGAACTGCTATAGGACATAGCAATTTAATACTAAGATGTGGGGTTGGAAGTGATCTGAATTTGCATAAATGCCCACAAAACCTGAATTCATCTCTGCATATGGGGAAAAGCAGTTAAAGTAGCATAAAAATTGATAGTTTTGTCTTAAAAATTACATTTTACCTAAAGAGAGAGAAAAATATCACATACTAACTAGATGTTGTTGTTATTATGCATATTTTCCAAGAGAGTAACTTCTTTTTATTTAACTGAGTGGGCATTACTATGACAGGGAAATGAAAATCTTTATTTTATGCTTCAGTGATTAGACTCTTCCCTACATTTCACCACTCCAGGGATATTATCTCTTTCACTCATGTTATTTGTTCCTTTTATCCAATGGTGTGAATAAGGGAAACAAAGATTAATCTCTTCTAAGAATAAGCAGGAAGCTAAGAGTACAGCAGCCCTGAAGAAATAAACAAATACAAGAATATGACCATACATATAAAAAAAGAGAGCCAAATGTTTGAGAGAGATAGTGAAAGTCCCTCACATCAGCACATAAAGTAGGTTCTTTTCAGAACACAGGAGCAATTCACTTAGGAACCCAGGTTCCATTGGAAGCCAGTGACTTTCTCTTAAGCATGTACTTAATTTTAAGCATGTGAGTAGTTCCATTTAGAACTCAAGACTACTCACTTTAAGTTAAGTTAAGCACATGCTTAAGAGCTTTGCTGGGTCAGGACCAAGGTTTTCAGCACCTTACACGATAAACCCAAAATGAGCATCTTTGTCTAAGCACTTACCAAGAAGAGCAGAAGAAACATGCCAACCTGAAAAGTGGAATAAATGTAGAATTCCTAAAATTGAAGGTCACAGGTAAAATTGAAGGTAAAGCAGGGGAAAACAGAGACAGATCAAGGTGTATTGATGGAGACGGGTTTTGTCACCTCCTTCAATCCTATGAAGTTTACTATGTCAACTTTATTCAGCATTTCAAATTGTGATTTTCACACATCCTGCAGGAATGTCTCCTGAAAGCTCACCCTCATTTCTGATATGTATTGTATTTTGCCACATACTTGAATCTGTTTTTGTGAATGACACCTTTACAGATTGGAATTGCTCTGTAAATGGTTTATAAGTACTGGAGCTGCAAAATAACTATCCTCCACACTATACTGTTCATTTCATTGCAAACCCTGGCTTTCCTCAGCTGACTAAGGCTGTGCTTCCAATAGTCTGTTTATTTTCCTTGTATAATAGTATCACTTTATGATGAAGCAAAAGCAAAGACCAGATTAAAATGAACAACAAATTAAATTACAGTGATATTGTGATCAGTTGTAGTTCCATGACAGGACCCAGTTGGGAATAGAACACGTTGCTGTATATAAAAGCCCCCAAAGAACAAGTGCACATTAAACATTTTTATTATGATATTTTAAGGTGACCATAGGGACACTACAAGCCTGTGCCCCATTTATATGTTTAAACAGCACAATGGTAGGGGAAAGTGGCTGTAATATACCATGTGTTGGTAATTCATAAAAATTAATGATCAGAGAAGAATGAGTAGCTGTAAATCAAGAGCTGCATTATTAAAATGAGAGAAATCCTTGCCAAATATCACAAAATAAGACAAGAGTCATCCCATTTAAGCCAGTTATACTTTTATTATTCCATCAGTGGAGGATACTAATATTGTTCCCACTGGCCTGGGTTAATTATTGTTTTGCTTGTTAGCATATTTCATAGTCTAATTAACTGTTATGAAATAGAGATCTGAAAATTTTAATAATTGATAGCTCCTAAAATCTTGCCCTTTAATAGATGCAAGCAATATTGTGTAGTCTGAGATTGGACATGGAAAGAGAAAATGTGGTGGTGGTTTATTTTTTTTTTTTTTACCTTTTTTATCTTTACCTTAAATCTACAATATGATACAGGAAATAAACCAGAAAGCCAATCAAATTTCACACAGAAAAAGTACAAAATGCTTTCCTCTTCCAATTCCATTTCTCAGAATTCAACCATATGCAAAAATAATCTGATTCCATGGAATTACACCACAATTTGGCTGTGTAGAGATGACAAAAAGATAACATTCAAAATGTGGAGATACAGCACTATGTATAGAAGGGACAGGATTTAGAGAAGCACACTGCTGTGAAAAACCTTCAGAGGAATGGCATGACTGATTACACTCTGCCATATATTGCTTTTCACACTGGTTACTCCCCAAATGTTGTTACTACAGCACTTTAGGAAAAAGAAACTGACATTGGATATATTCGCAAGTATTAAGGTTCATGTTTTCAGGCAGTGTTGTTAGCACATCTCCTTAAGCAGAGATTCTATGGCAGTAAGTCCATCAATGTAATCATTACTATGGTGACTAGCACATTCATGCATTAAATACAGGAACATATTATGCAATGAATGCCTCTGTAAACCAGGATATTTTCTTGCTGTAACCATCTTTCTCACATGAGAGCATTGCACAGCAGTTGCATACATAACTGTTTCCTTAAAATAAGGAGACCTGGGAATTACAAAAATGTATACTTTGTAGGTCAGGCTCAGCTATGCTAAAGAAGATCTTGATTGAAAATTAGAATTAATCTACAGAGCTTTCAGCCAGACTGAATAATTCTGATCACTGAGTTTTTGTTATATGCTCAAAAACTCTGATCCTCAACTAGCCAGTCAGATGCTGTGATTAATCACACCCATTTGTGTACACAGAGAGAGAGAACAGAATCATTTCCTCATTTCTAGGTCCTTCTTGACTATAAGGCAGAAGACACAAAAGACTCAACATTACTCAAACCTACACTGGGCAAGACTGTGCTCTCAGTTTGTGTGTTTATTTTAGGCACTTTTAAAGTTCCTTGAGTTGCTTTTTTATTTTGGATTCATACCAGTTTACCTGAGAATTCAAACTGGCCCATTTAATGTATATATATATGTGTGTGTATATATGTATATATATATATATTTAACATAGTGGTCTGAATGAGCTCTCTCCTGTCATCTATTGATGAATTAGGGGGAAAGACTTCAGGAGCAAACTGTATTTACATAGACATACCTGCTTTGCCAAAGTGCTCAATTTTGGCTATTATGGATTAAAATTCACTCAAGTCATGGATGCAGGGGTAATGAAACATTGTTATCTTCATTGTATGACTAAGGTCAGCAGAACTGTACTTAATATGTCTTAATTCAAGGATCACCCTAACATAACCTCACTTACTAAGCATGGGGTAGTGATGCCAAATGCAAATGATAAGGATGTAGATGTTTCTGTGTAGTGCTATGGTCTCTATTTAAAGGGTCCTAGATGCTATTTGACTCTCCCTCTGCAGTGTTCAAAGATGGAACTGGTGAGACTCAGTTGAGAGTCCTTGTTTCATCTTTGTGATCACTACAGCAGAAATCACTGAGAAGATGGTTTAGGGGACTGGTGTGGGGATGATGTTGTGGTGAAAATGCAAAGGATGCAGCATCAGTGAAGTTCCCTACTACTTCTTTAAATCACTAAGAGCTGAAATCATTAAGGACTAGGCTAGGTGGTAGATCCTCAGAACATAGTTATCTCTGCCATTGCTTTTAACTGCAGTGCTAAGTTGTAACAGAGGTAGTGACATCACTCGTCTCCCCTCTCTCACCCCCCCCAGCCTTCGGGGCAGAAGGTGAATTCATCTGAACCCACCTCCAGACTCTGGAACTTTGCTGACCTTGGACAATAAATTGTGAGTGGGGTGCAGTGTAGTGAGTTGGGGAGTAGCATGTTAAAGGGACATTCATCCTTTGGACTTTCACACTGCAAGGGGGGAAAACTGAGGCAAAGGATTACTGCCCAAGATACTCTGGAAAAGGTGATTACTTATTGTTTGCATACTTTCGAAGCATAAGTTATAGTGTTTTCCCAGATTTATGCTGTGGCCCCTCTCCTCTTAATACACGTTTTCTTTTGTTATATACAGACTCTATGCTTGTGAGTGGGGAAATATTGCATCTTAGGGGTGCCGAGGGGTAGTGCTCAGGTTTCCCAGATTTCTGGGTGAGAGCTAGAGACAGTTTTGTTTTGTAATGTTATTGAACTTGGCCCTTGTTGCTGTTGACAACACCTGGCCAAAGGGTTTATATATATATTGTGGCAAGATGGTCAATTTTAGTCTGGTAGGTAGGAGCTTTTCTTGGCAGGGAGATAAGATACCACCCTTTATGCCTGCTCTTGGGTGCCAAGGGCCTCGCTACTAGCCCGGGAAGGTGGTAGAGGAGGTCTGCGCCTTGCTCTGAGTCCCAGCCCCTCTCAACCCCTGTGGGTTTCTTACCCTCATCACCCTTAGGTGGGGTTACCCTCAGTCCTTAGATGCGGGGGGGGGGGGGGAAGGGGTCTCCCTTACTTCAATTCTCAGGGCTTCTAAATCTCTCATCACACCTCCAAACTCCAGTCCTTCTTCCCCTGTCTGCCTGATGCAGGGGGGTTTTATTAGGTTCCTAACAGGGCCTTAATTGACTGCAGGTGCTCCAATTAACCTGCAGCCACCTTCCCTAGTCTACAGGGAACCACGCCTTAATTAGCCTTGAGCTTATATATTTCCCCCTCTAGCACTCTCCCTGGTCTTCCTGTATCACATAATATATAAATGGAAAGGTAACATATGTCTAATAGTTTCTGTAATATTGACAGTAAAGTAATTAAGACAAGAAGAGTAATACAAGAAGTAAAATATTGTGGTCAAAGTTTTGCAGAGCCCCGTTGTAGGGCCAAACAGAATTGAAATCCTTTTCTGTGTGCTGCACCTTGAAGAGTAGGGAATTCCCCTGGCAAGCTGTAGAGGCCATTACTGAAGTGGAACCTCAGCCTTCTACTGAAGAGAAACACACACTGTGCTTTTCCAGTGCCAGCTGACTTTCTCATTTTGTTATTTTCTTAATATAAAATATAGGTCTTTCACACTGAACATAGATGGTGAATAGAAAAGCACAATGAAATTGTTTTTGTTTTTTCCTTTCTCACTAGTTCAACAAATTTTGCTTTAGGTTCTGGAAGTTCTTGCAATCCCATCAGAACCAGAACCCAACTCCCAACTAAAGCTTGCCTATCGCACTCTGACTTTCATGAACAGCAAATGAGCCATTAGTTTGCATGCATAAGCAAATGTAAGCAAACGGCCTTCAGAAATACCATGTGGAAGCCAGGCTTCACATTTTTCTCAAAGAGATTTAATACAAACCAGTCTAGTCCTGTAATTAGTCAAGGAAATCAATCTAGGCAGAGCAATACAGCACTATTCTAATAAACTTCATGACAAATATTTACTCAACATTTGGAAACAGATCAAAATACAGTGCTTGCTCCACATTTAAAAATATATTGACCTACTAAACCCCGTAAAGTCTACTGGAGATATCTGTTTTTTTCCCTCAGTATTGCAAGGAAGGCTGCACCCTTTCATGTGGCCTTTCTTTTTTAAACAGACAACAGAGGTTGCCACTGTACTTCCTTATATTTCACAGACCAGGAATCAAGTTGTAGTGATTCAAGAAACGATGTGTGCATTCTCTCTCTCTCTCTCATAGTTTCCAACTATTGCAATTTTACTGTGAGTCTTGTAATATTTAATATTTTTCTTAAAGCCCCAGCACCTGGAGTCATGTGAATACATCAGAATCTTTGCATTAATCCTGATTATTATGATAGTGCCTAAGAACTAACCAAGAATGGGGCCCCACTGTGGTAGTTACTGTATGGACACTGAGTATCACACAGTCCCTGCCGGAAAAGCTTATAGTCTAAATAAACCAGACAGACAAAGGGTAGGGGAAAGGGTAGAACATGGAAGCTGAGTGAACAATGTGATGGTAGCAAACATCATGTTAATTCCATCTACGTGGGGCATGCTCCAGCCAGGTATCCCATCCCCCTTTAGTGCTCATCCACATAGAAGATGGTGCTCATTCACATAGAAGATGACAACTTACTATTGCTATCAGCTACATTTTTTGCTCAAGTAACAGAGATATATGTGGTGGATCTAAGGGTTCCAACCCTGATGATGAAACACGTGAGTGTCAGTATGATGCCACATGACTCTTTATTTCAGTTAGGTTTTCTAAAACTGTAGAAAATTACATACACACACAGTGTTAGAAGAACAGTATTAAGGTGACAAAGGCAAACACTCAGGTTAGGAACTGCCAGAATTAAGGTTGCCTGTGCAATCTTAATTTGACTCCTTGTGCATATGCATGATTATGATAAAGTCTTAATTACATGATCACATAATGCTTTCCCCACAGGATCCCTGCCTCATTCACAGGATGGACCTGCTTTGGGGATGTTTCAGTTCTATACTGAAGGAGAATGTTATCTGTAGGACCCCTGCCTAATGCATTGCAGCAGTTGGAAGATATGTGATGAATGGGGCAGGGGACTGCAGAAAAAGAAAGGATGGCCTTGTGCTTAAGACAGTTGAATTCTGCACTACGGAATGGGATTCTACCTCTGCCACAGAGTTCCTATGTGAGGCTCGGCAAGTCACTTAAACTAAGCTTTTCACAAGTGGTCACTAATTGTGTGTTCCTCATTTTCTGGGTGCCTGACTTGAGACCCTGGTGTCTGATTCGCAGAAATGGTGAGCGCTCAATGCTGCAGCTGAAGTCAATGGAGTTGTGCTTTGTAATGCTACATAACTCTAAGAATGCTGAAAAATTACGTCCAATTGGGCACCTAAAATGTGTGAATATTTTTCATCTTAATCTCTCCGTGCCTCAGTTTCCCATCTTAAAAAGGGGTAATGCCCCCCTCTTACTTCACAGGGGTATTATGAGAATAAATTCATTATCATTTGTGAAGCACTCCTGTAACCCTCCTGTCAAATGGTGTTGGCAGCAACAAGGGCTGGTTGCAAATGTCAACAAGTTCCTTTAAAAAATAATACAAGCTCCCACCCCGAAAACTAAATACTGGCCCAGGTGCCCTTAATAGGCAACACATCTCGGTGTGCAAACAATGGATAAAACATGGATGACTATATTAGAGGAAAAGAAGACACCAGAATCAGCTTGGGAAATAGTAATAAATCAACAATATCTGGAATATATATTAACTAAACAAAATACCCCACCTCCCCGGGGGGTCATGGCAATACTACACTCAATCCTCTACTTATAGTCTGAGCATCCACTAAGGAAAATGTGTTCCTGCAAAAACCACTTCCCTTCTCTACTGCTGTACGCCTATGCACCGTTTTTTTTCTGGGGTTGGTCAAGAACAGAGTTTGGGCAGGGTCCATCTCCAGCCCCTAAGGGAAATTCTGCCTGGTCTGCTTCAGGGGCTCTACCATCCATCCCAGCTGTAATGATTACAGCTTTAATGATTGCTGGGTAAGGAGGCCCTCACCAGATTTCTTCAGCTATGCTGCTGTCCTCAGCAGTTTCAGCAAATGGTTCCTCAATACCACCAGAGGTTGCAAAACCACCTACCTTTTCTAAAAGCTATCTCTGCATCCCCTCTTTGTCTTAATGGGTACTCACATTAGAAGTGGAGGATTGAGTTCAGAGACAGGCCAATGGTATATAGGACCTTACCATCTGGAAGATACTCATCAGAAAATAAGAACTAATTTTCTTTCTCTCTGGCTTGTATCCTACCTCCAAATAAAGTGTTAGTTGAGGTGACCCCTTATCCCAGGCATATTTGGTACAGTTCTCTTGTCCTTCCATTTCCCAATGGGAATAAGAGAATTTCATTACTTCAAACCTTAACTGCATTTCAACCAAAATACCCACACTGTCACATACATGCAATGCAAATGAAGCCTGGATCATTCAGTCTTTTCTCCTTGCTCACCGCTTAGATGGCTGAAGACAGCTCCTTCTCTTTATGGAACTTCTGTCCATTTGGAGTTTGCAAGCAGCCATGGGCCACTCTTCTACCTGTTTACGAACAGACGTTGATAATGAGCTCCTGACTCTCCCTGTCTTAAGGGCATGGGCTTACACTCAAACTGTAGTGATGAGGGCCACAGAAAAGCCCATGAGGAAATTAATAATTCTATCTTCAGAGAAGGGTTCGAATAGTGTGCAGTAAATGACGCATAAGGCCATACACTGAACAATAACGAGAAAACAAAATATTAAGCAGCTGTACACTGAATGAGGTAGGGGGATCCTATAGAAAAAGTAGCTGGTGATCATGTAATTGAAGAATGTATCATAATGCATACACACAAGGGGGCTGAATTAAAGTTGTACAGCCAACCTGAATTCTGCCATTTGCTAACTTTTGATTGCTTGACTTTACAACTTAATAATGTTGTTTTAACATAGTTTTGTGTGAAATTATATATGTATGTGTTTCACATTCTATTGTTTAATATGGAGCGGTTTTGCGTATCAAAATCTTCAACGAGTAGAAGGCAGTGAGATATATATGGCCAGATTCTGATTCTCTTTTACCAGTGTAACTTTAGAGTAATGCCACTGAAGTCAATGAAGTTATTCCAGATCGAACTGTTATAAATGAGATCACAATTTGGCCCATACTAAATATTTTAATGCATTTAGATTAATTCCTACTAGGCTAACGAAAAAAATAGAAAATGGAAGGCACCTTTGCCCCTTGATTGACACTTAAATTGCAGATTTGTTCCATGTGATTCCACTGACAAGAAAGGGTGTTCCTCCATTCTTATGAACTATTTATTTTTGTAGAGCCTACAAACTAGGGTTATTTGACAGTCTGATACAAAAATTGGGCACTGTTATTTTTGAACTGCAAATGAAACCTGCAGTTTCTCAAAAAATAATTTAAAAGTATTAAATATTATGATGCATTGGCTTGTTTTTATAAAAAAAGGATTCTGGTTTCCTACTGCTGATAGAAAACAACTTAATAATCTGTCAGCTCTTTAAATGGACACAAATAGTTTAATGGAAATATATCTTGTCCCACAAAAGCCTTGTATTGATCTCAATATGATCAGCAGTGGGTAGCGTCAACTAACACAGGAGAGAATTACAGTCAATTAGTCACATGTTGTAGTGTCATCCCATTCCTCAGCTTCCTTCTCATACATAAACTTCATGTTTTATTTATCTCAGCTATTGTCCTTTGTATTGTTAATGCATCTTGGTTTTCCTTAACGTTATTTATGACAAGAAATAAGCGCACACAGGACAAAAGACAATCCATTTTCTAATAGCCAGGATATCTGAGAGTTCCCTATAAAACATACATGTGCTACTGAGTTAGCTGGTGTAAAAAGGAGGGAAATGTTTATTTGTGCTCTCTACAATCTCTAATATCATATAAAAGAGAATATTTGGACCAGGCATAGTAATAAGGCTCTCTTGGGAATGCTGATTACCAGGTTTCAAGTTTGCCTCTCATCTGATCAATTTAAAATCATCTCTGCCTGCAGACAGAGCGCCTTGGGCTGTTTTTTATTAAGTTCTCAGAAGCCTAAAAGCTCAGGTGTAGTCAGTGATTGGAGGGAAAACTCCAAGCAAAACAATTCTCCAGCAACTGGAATTCAATAACTACTCCCCCAGGAAGTGGGGGGTAGGAGTGCTAGGAGTGCTGACTTTGAATTGATATGTTAAACTGATATCCTGCTTACTTATGGTAAATAGAGATCCAATAGCACTTTTTACAAGACTAAGGGTATACACCTCTATGTCCTGACTAAATTCAAATATGGGTAATTACACATTTCCTATTTAGAGTTCCCCTGCACTTCAGTGTGTCTGTGAACTGTTAAGCAGCTGTCACATTCCCTCAGAGCCAGCTATATTTCAGTGTTGAGTGACACAATTCACCCTGTATACATGCCGTAAAGACCCCACCCTGGCTCAGTGGAGGAGAGAATTTGCTTGGACCAGCAACAATGGAACCCAAACCACTGAAAAGGGGGGAAGGGAGAGAGTGGAGTGGCATGGGCAAGGAGGTAATGGGGCTGTGCTCCTTTTGCATACCTCAAGAGGTAAAAAATATACCTGCGGGTGAGGGAAAGGGGGTTCTCTCCTTCCATTGGCGGGACAGGGGAAATAAATTAACTGATTTGCCCTGGCACTCCCCCATCCTTCTCCAGGAACTTTGATGGGCAATTCTGCCTCAATTTATTGCTGCCCTGCCCTCCCTTCACGTACTTGAGGTATAGTGAGCTGCATTCCCAGGATGCTGTGGGTCTGTAGTTGGGATTAGGAAGATATTTTTCCCTCTGCACCAAACTGGTTGAGACATGGTAGGATTTTAACATACCTGGCAGCTTTGTGGAGGCACTGTTAGGTTAAAGGCAGTAAGAATGGAAAATCTAACAGTAGGACAATATAGGGATGTTTTAGCTCATTGCAACTTGCAGCCAGTACCCAGTGAAGATAAAAGCTAAATGAACCAGTTCCTAGAGGTAAATGAGAACTGGGATTTTGCTGGTGGACCTTGTGCCTCTGAGAAGAGGAGACCTGAAGTCCTCACAGGCTGAAATCCCCCTTGATACCTTCTACCTTGCTCACCAGGGGAAAGACAAGAGGATTCAGGAGGAGGGAGCTGAATCCTAGGAGTAGGTGGAAGAGGATCTGCTCCAACCTTCTGGTTACATGGTGGGACCCAGTTAAATGTCTGACATGTGAGAGTGGGTGGCATATAGGCTACAGCCTGCTGCTTAAATCCATCTATGTGTCAGTCTTTCATTGACCTGTGTGTCCTGATTTAAACAATGTGGGATATACAGCAGTATGGCCCCAATTCAGCAAAGGAATAGACAAATGTGTAAGTGTTTTACTATGTAAATATAAAATGATTGTTTCATCCTGACCGCACTGTTTCTTAAAAAAAAAAAAGAAAAAAAAAAAAAGCTGAGAAATTACTATTATGTACATTACATTGTGCTGTTTCTCTGTCAGGGATATTTAATCATCATTTCTTTACTCTTAGAACTCCCATTCTTTAGCATTGGAATTCGCAAAGACTTATGAGCTGGCAGAGTCCACGACATTATAATTGTCCACTTCTTTACAGAGAGGGCATAAGGGAATTTCTCCCAGTAGCACTGCAATTTGAATGTGCCAAGTGCACTAATGATGTGCAGTAGAGTCCTGAGTGCATCTGGTTCTGGATTTTCTGACCAAAAAGGTTGTCACTGGAAAATGCTAATTCATCAAAAGCAAAACATTTCGCAAAAACATTTTGGTTTGGGATCCCAGGGCTTCCAGATTCCAGACTGCAGAGCCAGGATCCTGGCAGCCCTAGAAGACAGCAGGGAGCCTGGAAAACCTGAAATGCTGGCCCAAGCTCCCAGGTCAGCTGTGGCGCTGAGGGCTTCCCCATCAATCCGTGTTTCCCATCAATCCACTAGGGGTGATGGGGAGCTGGGAGCCTAAAATCCCTAGGAGCCATGGCTGAGGAGGAAGCGTTGGAGCTGAGGCTCCCAGACCCAACCAATTTCATTTCAAATTTTTTAAAGGATTTTTTAAATTTTCCCTTCAGTGAGGAATTTCAAAATATTCCACATTTCATTCTGAAATGGAATGAATTTTTTTCGGCATTTCCTGAGGAACAGAAATTCCAGCTTTTGACCAGTTCTAGGCCTGAATATCATGCATGCGAGGAAAGGCCAAAATGAAATCAAGAGTTGATTCATTTTTTAAAACTATCCAGGTGCTATGCTACTATCTCCTCTGGCACGTCTTATAGCAGTGGTGGGCAACCTGTGGCCTGCGGGCCACACGCGGCCCATCAGGATAGTCCGCTGGCAGGGCACCAGACGTTTTTAATTTTACTAGGCTTCTTCCTGTGCATTACTTTCTATGTATTTCAGGTTTCCTCTTCAGATGGTTGATGACAAAGCAATGGCAATAATCAATGAGTGAAAAGATGAAGCCATCTCCCTGATGTCAAAATATGCGTCTTCCTGAATCGGGGACTGGACAATCTCAGATATTGCTGTCACCACCAGGAGTTCTAGGATGTACTACACCTTTCAAAGCAAATGATAAAAGAGCACTTTCTGGAAAAAGATAAAATTTGTGTATATCAGAAGAAGAATGACTGTCTGCCAGTGATGTTCCTGATGCCATCAGAACCAAAGGATGGGATGAAATTAGTCACTACTGCCAACCATCTGAATAGAATGACAAAAATTTGAAATCTGTTCTTACGTTTACAAGGTCAAATGGTTGTGTGAGTCTCTAACAATTATATGATCACTAGGAATAGCATATATCATTCCATGCCAGTTTTATAGAAAGCCGAAAGATCTTCGGCTATTAGGTTTTAAAAAGGCTTATGAAATATTTCAATCGCAAAATAATAGATCATCCAAGTTTTAAATACAATCTTCCCAATAGCCCTGCTTACTCCAGTCATTTAAATTAAAAATAATACAATTGTGTGGATACTTTGTAATATATATAAAACACCAGAAAAAAACACAACTTCTCCTTTAAAAAAATAAAGATAACTAATGAGGGTTATTGCGGTTTGATGCAATTTATTACCATTAAAAGTGCTAATGAATAAAGCCTAGAGAGTAATAGCCAGAAATATTCTGATCTTCCAATTGTAAAGGTCAAAAGTGGGATAAATTATTTAGGTCAGATTGCATATTGAGTAAAAAGACACTAGCTGTAGTTTTAATATGGGTCTTGGAAAATGTGTGGTAAAGTGCATTTAGAATGTGGGAAAATGATATTTTCAGGTGTAAAATGATAGTGAGATAATGCCTGGAGAACAAAAAAGGACTTCTCTGATCATATTTCAGATTAAATAGAGATTATTCAAATGGGAAATAAGGAGTCTTACATTTGAACCCTCATGTCTGGGTAATTATATTACATTCTGATGTTGCAAATTGGATGCTTACACAATATGATTTTTGCAGGACACTGATAGATGGCATTGCTCTTGTGTCAGCAAATGCTAGTAGCCCTTTTAAAAATAATGCCTATCATTATGATACAAAAATATGACTGCCCTTTTTGCCTGACCTAGTTCCTTGAAACCAGAGATTAAAGTATGCATTGTCTCCATACCAACAAGATGAAAATGGCTAGTATTCAGCCAGTCCTTAATTGTATTTAACTGCTTGCTAATGGCTTTTAAGTAAAGGCATTACATGTATTTGTGGCATTGTCTTCCATTTCATTGGCATCAGCATGTACATGCTCAGATTTAAACTTTCATCCTGTATCCTGCATAAGAAAGCAAAAGTAAAATTGAAATAGTTCATTATGCAGAATCTAGCAAGAATCTTTAATAGACTAATGACATGGAAAGCATGTTATATTGGCTCTTGATTTTTTATTCTCTCTTTTTAATATCACAGCAGGAGGCTTGTCTTCAGACTGAAAGTAGTGTAAATGGTTAACATTTGATTCTGCTGCAAGTTACTAAGGCATATTCACTTGATGTTACAATAAAGTGTGAAAAAGATATTTATTCTATTGAATGAAGCTAGGTGGGAATTTTGCTCAAGCCTCAGTTAACTTTATTCAGTGCAGAAGAATTCAGACCTCACTATGAATTTGGTAACTTAAAAATAAACATATCAAGTAAAAACAGGGTCTTTTGTTGTTTGTGGTGGCTTGTATTTTTAATTTCCTTTTGTAGCTCTTAAAGTCCTTTGGCCTTTTAAATTTATTTTTCTGATCACGCCATTGCTTGAAAATAGCTTTTTAAGATGCTGCCTCTTTCTGAAGATTGCTGAAGAGGAGAAGTTACTATAACAGGTTTCAGTCATTTGGCAATCAAAATGAGAAGATAATCTGTGCATACAATGGTGCTGAAAACAATTTTAAAATATATATTTTTTAACATCTACCTACTGATTCCTACAGAGAATTAAAGTGATCGGTCACTAGAAGAGAATGATTAATGTTATAGCAGCTCTCCTGTTTGATCAGAAATGAATTACGTTTCTTGTCTCTGCCACCGATTTCCTCAATGATAACTTGAACAAGGCCATTAATCTCCCTGTGCTTGTGCAATGGAGATGATGATACTGCTTTCTTTCTCCCACCCTTTGCCTGTTGTGTTAATTTATGCCCTAATCTTGCAATGAGAACTGCATGGGCAGATCCTCACAGAGGTCTCAGATTATCAGTACTTTGGGGTGGAGCTCTCTTACGAGGTGAATGGCACAGTGGGACTGCTATCTTGGTTTGGGCCTCTAAGTACTATTGTAATTGAAATAATTAATAATAATATTTGTTAAATGGAATATCTCTAAGTCAGAGTCAGCTACATGAATTAGAGAGATATTAATTGCTAAGAAGATGGTGGGATATTATTTTTATTTCCATTCTTATATCAGGTGGACTTAGAACTAGAGAAAGAGCTCCAGCCCACTGATATAACTCAAGGACTGTGTTAAGATCATGCTTTGTAAACACATGTACAACCAGAAATCAGTGTACCAAAATTGATGTGTTGGAAGCTAGACCTAATTGGTGGACAAAATAATGAGGGGATGAATATTCCACCCACCACTCTCTTTGCGGGTCCTTAAAGAAAAGAAACAGACTTGGGGGAGAAAAATTGGCTACTGAAGCAAGCTTGGCTGACAACCCTGCCGTTTCCTTGGACCCTGGGCTTTTGTCATCTCGATCCTGAAAGATGTCCTCTCCAGACCAGGCCAGAAAGAGGGACTCAGATGACATCAGCACCTCTACTGGCTCCAGATGAATCCCAAACACTATCTGGGATGAAATGGGATTGGACTATAACAACAAAACTAATAATTACAATTCCATCCCATATCAACTAACTTCCTCTCTTTTCCCAAAAAAGAACAATTATCATAATATTTGATATCATCTAAAAGACCGTCAGACAAGGGGTTTTTTCCTCTAAAAACTCTGTCCAGTTAAAGGGAATGGGAACAAGTGATGTTGTTAAAATTAAAGCCTTATTTAATACTGTGAGGTCATTCCTGGAGGGTCTAAGGGAAGCACTATGTTGACTTGTCCCATGAAAACCACTGGGCTAGATTCTGCACCTGTTACCCTTCACAACCCAGCTGAAGTGCCCAAGTGCCTTATTTCTCAAAAATATATCACTAGTCCCCATATTAAATCAAAAAGTGTATGTTAATCTTTTTCTCTCTCATGCTTTGAGGGTCATACTATAATATTAAGTTATTGTATTCTCATATTAGTATGCTGGCCCTTTTTGATCTCTGATGTTCCAAGTTCCAATCACATGTGAGGGTTCAAACTCGGAGACATTTTATGACATTATTCTATATTATGCATGCCAAAGGGAAAATCCAATCAGTGATGCACAAAACAGATGCCTTTAGGCAGCGAGAGGGCAATATCATGCTTGTCCATGCAAGTATTGCTAGTCACTTGCCAATGGAAGCATTGTTTTTTTCTCTCCGAGGAGCTATCAATAGAAGCTAGAGAAAGACTTAAGACATAAAGGAAAAATGATGACAGATGGAGCAGCCACAATCATAAAAGCAAAAGTAAACTTGATTTCTGTCTGTAAGTCCTATTTATGTTTTTAATTCATAGGAGTGAAAGGAACTTAATGGGGTTTTAACTTTTAATGAGCAGACACTGAGCAACCTGATTTAAACATGATAAACCTGATTTTTAGTTCACCTATCACATTTGGATAATCAAAGCTGGAAAGGAGAAAAAAATAATTAGATCTGTAGAGATTTAAAACTAATGTGGTAAATAAGTGTAGTAAAATATTTTAAAAATGAAGTCTCCAAAAGGATTATTAAGGATTATCATTTGGTTGCTTGTTTCCATCACTCTGAAGAAAATTTCAAATCGATTTAAGCCTTACTGGTTAGAAATTCTAGATGTAACCTACTATATTGCATTGGATTTTATTGAGTCTGTTCAATTAAAAATGATCTGCCAAGGTTTTTAAAAGAGAATTTTAGAACTGTGTGCTGAAAGTATGAGATGGCTCATATTGTAAGGATTGGTGGTGACGGGATATGGAATTGGTCATGTTGATGGGTTCCCTTTTCCAAATCTGTTGCCTAAATTTAGGCATCCAAATCTGTATTTTTGCACTTAAATACCTGTTTTAGCAACCCAAGTGCTGATTTAGGAGAATACAGCAAGAATTATCTTTTGTAGCGCTCCTCCAATATAGTTTTCACAGGGCTGTGTGGTTTGCTTCCCACATAGCCTAGAAGTAGGACCCACCTTCAAATCTGGTGGATTTCTGGAATATGTCAATTGTATAGGTCCTGTGTTTCTGTATTAGCTCTGGCTCCCGCAACCTCCCTCCCTTAGTCACTTTATGATAGCTTCACTGGAGCCACTCTACTGGGGACTCACTGAACTGCTGCCACACCAGGTTAGTACTGAGTGGGAGGAAATCAGCCTAGACTGTAATATCTCTTCTGCCTGAACTCTGCAGGGCCAGAGGGAGATGATATGTCACTCCACTGAATCTCCACTCCTCTGATCCCCCACAACATGCACTCTGGACCCACAAAGCAATTTCTGTAAATTCTCTGACAGTGGAGAAATGGTCCCACTGAAGTAGCTGCCAGACAAGATTCTCCTTGCACCAATCTGAGGGAGCTGATCTGGGGCATTGAGCATCCCTGTCATAGCTCTAGTTGAGGTAAACAGCATCTATATTTCAGTTTGAAAAATAAACCAGAAAAAATAGTCCCAAGAACATATAACAGGTTGCTTTCCCTATCATGGAAAAAAAAAAAAAAACACTCTAATGTCAAGCAACGCTATCAGTGGTGTTGAGAAATAAATTGCGAATGGAAGTGTGTACTGCAGAGTCATCAATTTCTTTCCTCATTTTTAAAAATCTCAAATCTGGCTGCACTATACGTAGTCCTACTCTATCACATGCCTTTCTGAGCACCACCGTTGTTAAATTTTTTAGTTTGATTGCACAGGGTCATAAACCTTTAGAAAAAATCAATGCAAATAAACCTCCATTTCCAGAAAATGATGACCTGCAAGATCACGATTGGAGCATCATCATATTCTCTGTATTTCTTCAGCTGTTGATTCTTATCCAGATGATTCAATTGCACTTTACTGTAAAAATGAAAAATGGCCTCAGTCACTTGAGGACTGGGTAATTTATGTGGATTTACTTTACTCAAAGGTTGATATCTTAATTAAAAGAAAAATCACCTTATTTGCAAAACACTGAATTTCTTGCCCTGTTATTTTTTTAAAATAAAATAATAGAACCTGATTGGGGGGGAGAGGGGGGAAGGTGTTGAGCAGCTACAGCTGCCATGAATTGAGATGCAGTTGTAAGAGCTTAGCATCTCTGATAATCAGGTCCTAATGGGCCAGAAGCTGCACTGAATTACATCTGGCTAAGTTTGTCAAATTCTTCACCTGGGTAACTGAGGGTAGTATTTCCTTCAGTATGAGATTCACAGCCTTTCCATATGCAACATGAAATTTCAAAGCACGAGAATATTTGTTCATCGCATGCAAAACAAAACAGGAACAAATGCAGGCCCCGGCTCTAACTGTTCTCAGCTCCTATTGACTTTAGTATAAGCTGATGTCCTATAACCCCCGCATAAGATGTCCTGCACCCTGAAGGATCAGACCCCAAATACCTTGCACAAATGGAATATACAAAACAGTTAGGTTCAAACCTGAGAATGTGTGTGTTTTTCTACATTATAGATGCATTTGAAAAAAAACCCCTGAACTTTCTTTGTTATATTCCTCTAATATCTTCCTCTGCTAAGTGCAACAGTTACCACCATTACATTCTCTGTACGATTTATTCTGATTATTAATTGTTGTTAGGACCATTTAGTCTCAGTAATAACACCTGTTTACATAGCTAGTCTTAGAATATGACTCTGAAGGAATGCAGACCCAAAACACATAGGGTCAGTATCCCTGACTTACTTCAGTGAACTTGTACCCGATGCAAGCCCCTGGAGGACCTATATGGAACAGATACTAGCGTACTTCCTAAAGACTCCTCCTTGAGCAAGCAAGCAAGGTCCTCAAAGCAGTGAATTTGCCAGGTTCTGCTACACGTGGTCCATGAAGAGGCTGCATAGAGGGCCTGTACAGATCCTGCAAGTTACAGAGTACTGCTCTGTGGTGATTCACAGCAAGCAAGTAAGAAGAAAAGGAGTACTTGTGGCACCTTAGAGACTAACCAATTTATTTGAGCATGAGCTTTCGTGAGCTACAGCTCACTTCATCGGATGCATACCGTGGAAACTGCAGCAGACTTTATATACACAGAGAATATGAAACAATACCTCCTCCCACCCCACTGTCCTGCTGGTAATAGCTTATCTATTAGATTATCTATTATCTATTAGATAAGCTATTACCAGCAGGACAGTGGGGTGGGAGGAGGTATTGTTTCATATTCTCTGTGTATATATAAAGTCTGCTGCAGTTTCCACGGTATGCATCCGATGAAGTGAGCTGTAGCTCACGAAAGCTCATGCTCAAATAAATTGGTTAGTCTCTAAGGTGCCACAAGTACTCCTTTTCTTTTTGCGAATACAGACTAACACGGCTGTTACTCTGAAACAAGTAAGAAGAGTTACGGACATATGAGAGGCCATTTCAAATGGTCTGCCGACTATGGAGATCCAATGGCAAAAACTCTGGATAGGGTGTGTATAACACAACCTTTACAACTAGTAAAGGGGTTCAACAGCAGTCATGGATTGACTGCAAGCTACTGTGCACTCTAGCCTCAGGAATTCTGGTCTACTCAAGCCCCAGGGAACTAGTCCATATAAACCCTCTTGATTCAGGCTTTGCCTTAAGAGCAGAATTAGAAATAAATCAAGGCTATTATTTAAAAGCGTCAGAATGCCACATTTTTCTATCACATACATAATTTAGTATTTGTATTCATTTGGCTTCCAGTGAGACTCTAAGGGTATTTCTACACTGCAATTAAAAACCTGAAGCTGGCCCATGCCAGCTGACTAGGGCTTGTGGGGCTCAGGCTAAGGGGCTCTTAAATTGCAGTGTAGATGATTGGGCTCAGGCTGGAGCCTAGGCACTAGGACCCTGCGAGGTGGGAGGGTGCCAGAGCTTGGGCTGCAGCCTGAGCCTGAATCTTTACACTGCAATGAAACAGCACTTTAGCCAGAGCCCCGCAAGCCCGAGTCAGCTGGCACGGGCCAGCTGTCAGTGTCTAATTGCAGCATAGACATACCCTCGGTGGAATAGTCCTTGAAGAGACTCTACCTATTCCCATTAGGAGAATTAAAAGGCAAATACTGACATGTATAGATTATACAAAAATGTCCCATGCTGACATTTTTCAGTAATAGTCTTGTTTTACTTTCAGTTTTGTTCAGGACAAATTCTGATTCGTACTCTCCAGGGTTTTAGGTGGAGTCAGCAAACTGAGCTGGCTTCTACATCATCCATACCTTGGTAGATTTGAATTCCTAAGCACTTAATCTGTAGAAACAAAAAGATAAAATGTAACTTGGCTAGATGTTCAAGTTATACCTGTGAATTGGTCTCATCAATGTACAGACCAGACAGCCTTGTCTATTTTGGATGGTACTGAGAATTTTGGGGAACATTTATTTTAGGGTTGAGCACAGAGAGTAAAACACTATCTACATATAGCAAAACAACATTAGGGATCATTAGCCCACGGTCCAGGGATTCCCTACAGACTATAGCTGCTAGTATAATCAATGAGGATCAATGCAAATAAAATTGGAGGTAGGGTAGTGCATTCTCATGAACTATGCATACTCCTGTCACAACCATTAGGAGAGGCCACAATATTTGTCTGATATCATGGATTGCATGTTATCCTCAAACAAGCATTTACCATGATTGCCTAGTACCAGCCAGGAGGCACCTTCCATCCTTTGATAATACCAAATTCAAATCTCCAACACTTGTAGGAGTACCATTTTGCTAATTTATTCAGCTTCCTATCAAGAATGGATAATGAAATAGGTTCCTGGAGCTATATTGGTGTTTCAAAGAATACTGATTAACGAGCAGCCTACTCAAAAATGGGCTGTTCCCAAGAAGCTGTCAAGCACTGAGGAATAGTACCAGAACTATCCCTTGCTGTGCCCTCCACACCTCATTGAGCCCAAATTGTTCAATTATTTCTTGCAACTTTTTGGAGGCAGGGGAGGAGTTTTTACATTTAATAGTGGATCTGTCAAGCTGTTTGTCTGTCAAACAGCTAGTCTCCCTCTCCCATCCCTGAAAACATTTTCTCCAGATAGGGGTATAAAGCCTTGAATACTTTTTCAATGAAATGGCCTTCTTTTGTATTTGGGTCAAAGCTGTTGACAGTATATATTAGTGGGCTTTCTATCAGTACTACTTAATGACTGTCTGGGTGTCAGAGATTACCTTCTGCGTTTGAAATAGTGCCGTGAACCCCCAGCACTAAAACCCAATGCATAGATCAGAGAAACAACAACTCAGATTTGAAAGTCTCATAATAGAATTAAATGCACCTTGCTTCTTTTTACAGATAAGAGCCCGATGCTTGGGTCTGGCAGAGCCCCCGTGCTGCAGGACCCAAGTGGAGGCAAAGGTGATCTTATGCCACTTTTCCTCTCTCACAGTCCCTATAAGCTGCTAGGGAACTAGCTTGGCCATAATATATATTATAGCAACTACAGGGTTGATCTAATCGACATCAGCTTGCCACAGTTCCCAAAGGCAGGTATGATGGCCGGGGTGTAGCACACTCTGACCAGACCCCTGTACCAGCAAGAGATGGTGTGGAGCTGACTGTAGCCAAGGATTCTCCCAGAGCAGGGAAAACCTCTACTGCCCATTTAAGGCAGCTTTATGGTCCCTTTGTACTGCCGGAGTGGCACAAATGAGCCATAGCATGGGCTAGAAACAGGCCCAAGATTTATGGGTCTTCCCTGTATTGTTTATAGCCTGTATATTCCAGGTCAGAGATCTGCAGTTCTCATCCCCAGCACTAACTCAGTTTCCCACAAGCATTATTCAGTACACGTGTGTTTACCATTTTGTTCCACATTAAAAAAAATAGATAACAATGTCTCATTCACAGAACTGGTTTCCAGTGATGGTGGACAGGTAGGAAATGTGTGCCTTCTAACTGATCCAACAATGCCAGTTTGGCCCATAGTGCTGAGGTGTGCTGTCCCCCTCTCCCCCCTCACCATCGCAGGCCCCACATAAGGGACAGACAGAATTCCTGTCCATCGGCTCAGAGGAGTGCAGGGCTGCTCAGTCCCAACTTCCCCAGATGTGCATGTGTCCCAAAGGCCACCAGTGGAGGGGTGGGGTGGAGTCTTAGCTTAGCCTGGTCCCTGCAGAGACTTACTAGTGGGGGAAGGGCTAGGGAGGAGTAAGCTGTACTCTCCCAAGAGGTGACTATATAAGCAGACACACTTTCTCTATCCTGAGGAATTCAGGGAGCCTCCTAGTGTTCCCCTTGTGTCATTGCCACTCCCCAATGCCCCTTACTTGGGCCTGTATCTACATGCCACAAAAAGTAGCTCTTAAAAGGCAAGAAAAATGGTATTTTCTTTCCTTTTTAATTGGCTTTTGCTTTTTTGCATGTTACAATTTTTTGAACACTGTGATGGATCTGCTAGACAGGGATTACATCTCCCATCAGCCCCCACCTTCCTTCCCTTTCCACTGGCCAGGGAAGGGGAAGGATCCTGAACCAGGAAGTGGCCAGGCTTTGTTGGGAAGCAGCAGGTGCATGGCGAACCAGGAACTGCACAGAAGCTGGATGCAAAGAGGGGACCCCACAGACTGGAGACAGAGCCATGCATGGAACATGCCACACATTACAGCTGGATGAAGGTCTGTGTGTGGCTTATGGGGAAATAGCAGTGGCTGGGCAGGAATCAGTGCAGAGGGGTCTCAATGAGAGATACTAACTGAGCCTGGCCTCAAAACCTGCAAGCGCCTATTTTCTTGGAAAAGAGACTGGACTGAAGAGAGCATCCTGAGCACTAGACCTGGATTACGCTGCCCCAGGGGCCCAAACAAGAACCACCATTGCTCACTTTGAACTGTAGGTGTTTAACCTTCTCAACCTAGGCTGTTTGCAACTGTTCCCTTTCCTGCCAGCCATAGTAAAATACCCTTTCATTCAGCCATATGTCTGAGTGCTTATTTGGACCCACCAGGGCTAGCGCCTACAGTGCTTGCATGAGAGCTGCTTCAGACCTGGCATGTGTCTGGCACCCTGGGGGTTTGGAGCACTTCAGCACTGAGCAGCCCCAATAATTACAATATTTTGGAACTGTGTATAACAGCACTGTGTATTACACCTGCATAGCACAGTTGCCAACTTTCACGTGGTAAATAAGCACCCCGACTTTCACAATAAGACGAAAATCAAGCTAATCCCATTTCAAAACAAGACCAAAACAAGCCAATCCCTAAGAACCCCAACACTCTATGTGACTAGTTCCTCCCGGTATGCAGTATGGGACTGTGGTTGGCCCACAGTTCATTCCTGACTCTCTCCCCCCCTTGCCCCTGCTTGCTGGGAGCTGATAAAAAAAAGAAGCAATAAGCAACACGCTGCAAGCCAAACAAGCACAAGCTACAACAAGCTGGAAGCCAAAAAGCAACTCGTACGCCAATTAAGCCAAAACCAGTCCCAATTTCTGCATTTTTTTTTGAGGGTTTGGCATGTCTGGTGCATAGTTGCCTACCGTCCTGATTTACTTCATATTCTGCACATAAGCATTGCCCTTAATTACTGCATAGCTACTAGAAGGCAGCACTGAGCTAGGAAGGGAAAGGACTTCCCTTGCTTTTGGTCATCAGGCATCTATCTCAAAGAGACTAAGCTGTTTATTCTTGCTGAAAAAAATGTTAAACCCAAAGCATACAAAATTCATTTTGAATCCACGCAGCTCCCTTAATAAATAATGACTTTGCATGTTAATAGTTAATATAAATAATAACAAGGATGTTGATAGTATGAATAATACATGGTAATAAGAGAAGCAGTTAAGGATTACAGCATTCACTAGATTTTGTCTTCATTTGAATTGCTGTTGCCTTCACTTAGTCTCTCAGCATTATTGGCCCAATCCTGCTCCCTGTGAGGTCAGTTGAGTTTGGCCATAGACATCAGCAGAAGCAGGACTGGGCCCTATATCTGATCTGTGACTTGAGATCAAATTTTGCTTGTAGTTACACTCATGCAATTCCATTGACATGGGTCTGATGGATAGCAGAATTTAGCCCCAGCCCTGTGACCTAAATTCACTTTGATCTAAACATCCTCTACTCAAAGACTTGTGTGTGCAGAAAAAAAATGAATTAACTTGTGTAGACTCCACCAGTGTAAATACTCACTATATATTTTGAAGTGGAGTAATGCGCTGAATGTATTGTATACGGTACGTAAAACATGTAATTTTGTTTTCATTCTTTTCTGTCATAGATGTTGGGGACTTTCCAGAATGCATGGAAAGATTTGAATGTGTGATGATCCCCTGAGCAGAATTCTGAAGCTGCAGTTGAGCTATGGACTGTACTGGAAATGGGATGTAGCTTTCATAAACACTAGGGATAAATTATTGATTACAATGTCTTCCTGCAGTTTTTACATTAGTCTGGAAGAAAGAAAGAAACAGAATAAAAGGAAAATGAGTGATAAAATGAAAGAGTGTATCTTCTACATTCCTTCATCTGTTACTTATCTGACTGCTATCATTACATCCTGTCAGGGTGCACAGGTGATATGGAAGTCCCTAATTGATTTGTAACTCCCATAATTTGTCAGATCCTTTTCCAATGTTGAGAATTCAAAGAGGAAACAATATCAGTAACCAGTATAGTTAGGGTGACCAGACATCCCAATATTATTAGGCCCATCCTAATATTAGGGGCTTTGTCTTAAATAGGCACCTATTACCTCCCCCATTATCCTCCTTCCTGTCCCGATTTTTCACACTTGCTATTTGGTCACCCTAATTATAATCCACGTTTAAACCTTACTTTCTTCTCTTCTTGCAATATATTCCTTTGGTTAAATACTAAGATTGTTGTGTCCAAAACAGGCCAGAAACTCCAGCTGGTCTTAAGAACTAATTTATAGGGACTCTGAAAAAATAGACAGAGACATACATATGGAGTCTGTGATTTTCTTGAAAAATGGAAAGGCCCTGGAGCACACTAAGAACATAAGAATGGCCATACTAGGTCAGACCAATGGGCCATCTAGCCCAATATCCTAGCTTCTGACAGCGGCCAATGCCAGATGCTTCAAAGGGAATGAACAGAACAGGGCAATCATCTAGTGATCCATCCCCTGCTATCCAGTCCTTGCATCTGGCTGTCAGAGGCTTAGGGACACCTAGAACATGGGGTTACATCCCTGACCATCTTGGCTAATAGCCATTGCTGGACCTGTCCTCTTTTGCATGAGCCTGCAACATGCAATAAAATGATTCTTAAGTTAAATCCTCTGAATTAAAATGATAAAATTCAATCAGGTTATAAAAACATAAAAGAATGGCAAAAATGACACATTTTAAAAGATCGTATATTCTATCAGGTAGTAATAGTTGTGCAGCCATGTTATTATTGTTAATTTAACCTTTTCTCTACAAATTGTACTATGGCCACAGACTGTAATTACTCCACATTAAAGCTAACTTTAGATCCACGACTTGATGTTAGAAAATAATAGCAGCAGTTATTTTTTTCCCTCAGAGTGGTATCCTGACAGAGAAAATAATCATCTTTCAAAAGACAACATTTCATTAGCCTCCCCTCACTCCCGCATTATTCATTTATCTCATCTATGGATTTATTTGATAAACATGAAACACTTTATCAGTGCAAATGTTTGCTCTTAGTTAGCACTATGGAAATGCAGAGAAAAAAACGCTGCCTCGATTTAGTGGGTCAGGTCAGGGAATGAATGGTCCCTGTGGATGCAGGAACCCCAAGCATGCAGGTTTGTTGCCAGGGAACCATATTGATCCTTTCCAGTTTCTTTACAGACACCCTCATCTGCGACTCTGTGATTGAACACCATCGTTTGTAGCAGTAGGGGTAGTTAGAAGCTTTGTCTTTGTTTTAATATTTATTAAATAAATGTTTTAACCATTGAAGCCTTAAATGTCTAATGCTGTTTTCTTTTTCTCCAGCAGTTGTCTACAGTTGGGAATATATCACCCTTCTAGGTCCAGTCACTTCTTATAAGGGCTAGGTAGGCTATTTTCCTAGGCTAATGCAACAATAGGAGGCTTAACAAAAACAAACAAAAGTATATATATTTAAATTTCTCTTTCATTTTTCGACAGTGCTCTCTCTAATTCATGTGTTATTTCATTAATTATGCTTAAAATACATAGCATTGCAACAATTTTAAGTGATAAATAATCCAAAATATATAGGTCTAAGTTGAAAGATAGATGGGGATATTTGACACTTGATTTATAATAATAATTAATAAATGCATATGTATAAAAATGGGAGGGAGAGAGAGAGAATATCCTTCTCCACTCACGTATATTTGTAGGCCCTGAGCCTGCCTACATCAATGGGACTACTTGCAGTGCACAAAGTTTAGCATCTGAATATGTCTTTTCAGGGATATTAGATTGTAAACTCTTGGGAAGGGACTGTGTCTTACGTATGTGTTTGTATAGCACAATAGGGCCCCAGTTTTAATTGAGGTTGTTGGACACTACCACACAATAAATAATAATAATGATAAGGCAGCTGATTAGAAAAACCTGTCATCTATATTATTTGACAGTAATTCAGTGGCTGATGGATTTCCTCAGTTGCCATTTTTCTCTCTAAATTTTAAACAGATTCATTACAAATAAAAAATTCTATGGAATAAGGTTCTCTGGAATGCTTGGGGAAAGATTAAATCTATAGAAAATTCAAGACTTTAAAAACTAATATTGAGCCGATAAAATACCTGAGATCACTGCTATGAATGTTCAGCACTGGTGGAAAACATTAAGTTACTAGCCTTAGAAACTAAGGTAAACTCCTTAGTCACGTAACGGATATGTGACATGCACTGGCAGTGTCACCTATCCCACAGGGAAATGCCAATATGGCTCAGTCTTGTTAATTTAGGGAAGGGAGGGTCCTTCTGTGTAAGGGGCTAAGAGTCCAGGCTCAGCCAATCTTTGACCACCCTACTGTGATTGCCAATGATGATGGCATTTTTCATGATGCGGTCACCTGTTTGCTGAGAACACTTTCTCAGAAGCCAGCGCATGATGACAACCTTGGTTACTACAAAATGCAGGTGTATTTAAGCAGGTTATTTGTAGATCAAAGATTCTCTGTCCCTTTATCAAACTCATGTTGAATATATTACAGTTAAACAAGTTCCTCTGGTTGACAAATGGCACGAAGAAACATAGAAGCAAACTTTAACTTTTTTTTCTAATTTTTCAAAGAAAATCTATTTAACAGTCACGGTTTTGGAGTAAATAGCTGCAACTCCCGTAGGATCCCTCATCATCTAAATCAAATTCAGGATTCATCTACCCACCTTCAAAAGCAATCTTCTCCTACTGACCTTAGCTATTAACATTATCATTTAAGAATCACTGACTTACTACAATCCCTTTTCATATATTTAAAAGAGGACTTGATTTTTCTTAGTCTTATAAATCGCAACATTATCATAGTATTTTCTGTAACACAATGTAATGCTTTCTGGGAAACTATTCTCACTAAATTGCTGCTAGCTTTCAGACTAGCATTCTCACTATTGTACAATGATGATGTGATAATGGCATGATACCTCAGGCCATTAAGTCTATTGAAAATAAATTATAATCATCAGCCATGATAAAAAGTAGTCAGATGCATTAACGACATCACATTCTCTTTTGAAGAAAATGTACTTTGTGTTCATATATTTCACTAACACAAATATGTGTTATCAATTTTTCCTTATGGGGAGTGGGGCAATACTTTATCCTGAGTCATTACTCACATAATATTTAAGAAAAAAACAATTATAGTTTAATATACAATGACTTGGAATTTAGGACTCAAAATCAAATAGTTATAATCAAGTAAACTATAGATATGGGCCTAAATGGTTCAATTTAGGTATTACTAAATGTGGAATAGATAGAGGCACCAAGCAATCTGGATCACTTTTCAAAACTAAAGATTTGCAGAATAATTTCTGTTTGCAGGTACTAATTTTTACTATTGACAAATGAACCATTTGTCATTTCTATTGACAAATGAACTTTGTAGTCTCTGGGCAGATATTCAAAAACATATTTATCAGCTAGAACCACAAGCAGATAGATGCATGTTTCCATCCTATTCCATCTTCAGTAGATTGAAGTTCTTATATCGTACCTATTAGTTATCTCAGTGACTGGCCATAGGTCATCAGTTTTCTTGCTGTGACTAGTCATTACCAAAAAAACCTGTTAATTTTCTTAGCCATGGAGTCCTGCTGTACTCTCTGGAGCCTCTGGTTCATACTCATGGAAAGGCATTATCCTAGCTCCATTGCCTTGTCAGGAGTTGATATCTGTCTACCTCAGTAGATGGGTTCTCTGGTAGATCAAAGCAATTACTTTAGCAGTTCTCCACATTTCTATCCACCACATTATACTTATTTCATGCTACCCAGTTCCACTGGGGTTGTTGTTGTCATATGTACTGCACTGTGATGAGACTCGACTGATAACATTTACATTTTGAGCCCTCTCAGAGTGAATCTGTAAAGTTATCTGACTGCTCAGCTTATCAAGTATGACATGCTTGATGGCATACAGCTGTTTGAAACTGCATGTTAGAAAGATGAGGCCATTTCATCTGGTCTCCAGGATCAGGGCAAGCATATTCACTTGTAGTCATTACATTTGACAACTTGTAGCCTTCACCTGATCCCTATGGTTTTAGAAACCTCCATTTATTTCTTGTCAGTGAGTTGAGCTGTAATGACTGTATTCAGTTAGTTTATTTGCAGGAAGATTCTGTCTGCCTTGCTTTTCGTGCTAATAGCTAAGTTCTTCCACCGGCATTTAGAATGAGCTGCCAGAGGCAGTACTGCACCTCATGCCTTTGGTGTCACTGGGCTGGGTTACTACAATGGTCTGGTCCTTTCATTCAAAATATTGTACAGTACCTCACGTAGATGGCAAATACACAAATGTGGACATACACTAAATCACAAGTCAGCTTTACTCTCATTTCACTCCCTTGAAGAGAACATTCATTCTGAATGTTCTCAATTTCAAATGGTAACAGGGTCATGAAAACAATCTACGTTCATAATTTGTCCACCCTGATGGTGCTGCAGATTTCTCATTAGATCTTTTGAGTTGCTCACAAGCTACGTGTCCTCTATTCTAAAGGCCTCTCAGGAGGTGGTTCAATATTTGACTGACATGAGCGTAGTGGTTAAATTATTCTGTCATTCCTCCCATGATTGCTTGAGTGCATTTGGTGGCTTGACAGAACTGGAATATTGGAGAAATGAAGAGCATACGAATGTCGTGTGTCTACATTCAAGTCACCATTAAAGCTTTTCAAACCGTACACGAGCCAACTGAACAACAACTTGATCACCCCGGACAAACTGGAAGAGTGGAATACAATTAAATAAGGAGCAAACAAACAAAAATCAATTGACATACAAATGGTGTGTATGCGTGTGTGTGTGAGAGTGAGAGAGAGAGAGAGGTGGGGAGACATTAAAGATTTTAAAAAGAAATGAGGTGAGCTATCCCAGAAATTAACTTTAGAAGAGCATTCATGGCAATAGTGGGTGATGTTAACATGAGATCTGATTTTCCTAACATAGAGTACATTACCAGGCAATATTTCAACTAAATCATCCTCTTATTAATGCTCACTTAATACTGAATAATTCCTGTAGCAGTATCTCTGACATTCCTATGAATACTGAACAAATGTATTGTATGTGGTACTATTGCAATGAATCCCCAATGTATTCATAAAGTCTAGACATTTAAAATAAAATGTGAACATTTTGCACATTAAAAGAGACTTCTAGGTACTGCTTGTGTGAGCCCAACAAAACGTCAATGTGATTTCAGAAATCTGGCTAAACTTGTCATGGAAGGAGAATATTCATAGCAAGATAGGGAGCGGGGGAAGAGATGAGTTCAGTCCTGGTGTAAGCAGGTGCAACTTTAAGCACATGCTTAACTGGTGTGCTGAATCAGGCCTAGACTTCCAACGGGGCTGAATCTGAATCAATGTCTTTACCAGTCAGTATGATGTGCCCACTTTGGTTAGAGAGGTAAGCTGGGGGAGAATTCTAGCCATGTGACAATATTGCCACTCTCACGGGGAATAGACTTTGTTGACAGAAAGAATCCCCCAATGTAGCACTTTTAAATCATTCCAAATTTGCTAAAGAAGTGAATAAAGTAAAAAATCTGATGTTTTGAACACCAGGAAACAAAAATCAAATAGATCAAAAGGGTATGATTCAGGATGAAAACAAAAATGTATAGTACATAGGTACTGACAAAATTATTTAAATACATTGCCATAGAGAGACAGGAATGTCATGTAAAAATGTATCAATTAAGACTGATTCTACCCTTATGATGAAAAAATTATAAATGGATAAAAATGTGTGTCTTGTGTTGCAGGAAAAAATGTTCCAATTTTTTTTATTGGAGAAATAGTGTGTGATCACGTTATTAAAGTCTACATCATAATCTACACAGAGAGCAGGGAAGAGTTAAGGTGATGTATGCAGAGGTTTCTGTGACATTTTTGACTTCAACATTTAGCTAACTGTGCAGCATTAATAGTCTCTCAATGTAATGTTTGTATGGAACTTAATTAGAAATAATGTCGTAACAACAAACCTCAAAATCATAGCTAATAGCTGACTGACAGATATACACTATGACATAGCCTGGGCTACATCTACAGAGGACTCATCCTGGGCCACTTAAAATCCTGGTCAGAGTGAGTGATGACATACATTAGATAGTAGTCACGGAAACTAGAGCACACTCTTTCTATCAAAACTTGATTCAAAATGGTGATTTCTATGCTACTTTCAAATGTGTTACACAGCCTAATAAATTATCTGATGTTTTAAAAGGCCATTTCATCTTATAATCCCTTGTAGATGCTACACTGCATTTCTTCTGAAAACTAATAGCCAGATGCATTATTAAGGCACAGCTCATACTGAGGGGTGGGCAATCATAATACCTTCCAGAGCTCCCCAGTGCACACTCAACAAGTTCCAGGAACAGGACCACAGAGCACCAACAGTGCTTCACTGAGAGAAGGCAAGTCATATGGCGCTGGCTTCTCCTCTTTATTTTCAGCTGCTTCAGGGACCAGACCATTGGGCTGGATGTCCTCAGCAATGTGGAAGATGTCAACCAGACATCTGGTGAATGTGTGCATGAAAAAGGGAACTAGGCAGCTGAACAGTACAGTTGAGAAGGGGTGAAATCCCATCTCCACTCGAGTCAAGGAGAGTTTGCCACTGACTTCAGTGCAGGCAGGATTTCATCTTAAGTGCCTGGATAGCATGTGCAGGGGAGAGGAGGATCAGATGGTAGAGAAACACATGTAGAGAGCAAGAAGGAAGGGGACAAAGAGGCAGAGAAAGTCAATATTGGAGACGTTAGAGATGGAGAGGAAGAGTAGCATGTACAATAGGAGAGTGGCAAAGAAGGGAACCAGCAGGGAACATACACAGGGAAATAGGGGGAAAGAGGAACAGAATATATAGGAGGGAAAGATGAACTGAAGAACAAAAGGAGAAAGTGGTACATTTTTTCCCTCAAAGGACAAAACACTTGTCACAGTAAACACAGTTAATCTACCTCCATATTTTCTGTTACTTTCCCCTATGAGTAATTGCTGTAGTTCCCACAGGGCTATTGCATGATACTGAATTAAGATAGCACCTGGGGAATTTGGAGAGGCTGGCACTCAGGACAGTCTGTTAAAGTGTGATCTACAACATGAAAAGTTTGAAACTCTCTGGATGAGATCACTGAACTCATGTGCCGTGAGCATCGATTCATGGCTTTATTTAGAGAAAAGAGTTAGATTATAGCTCGACCCAGATTTGTTAACTCAAAGGTTGTAGCAGACTCATAAACCTCTATGTGGTCCAGCCACTAAAGGGGGACAGAGAGCCACACCGGGTAGTGAAGCTTACGCATGATATACACCTGTACATTAAGATGTGTACAAATACATAGTACCAGATATGTGGTAAATCATGCTCATTTGACTCATTCAAATCTCTACTTGTGATCCACTTGTGTAGAGAAGCAGTAGCTTCTATTCTAGCCTATAACATGAAAAAGCAGCCATGGAGACTGCAACACCTCTGGTCTGCCTGTGGTTTAATGGGGGAGGTGAATCCAGTATTCTCCATCCTGTAGAGGTCTCAGCACAAAATCCAATTATTCAGTAGGGTGGGGGAGGGTGGATAAGTTAACCTGACAGGAATAATACATGTTGAAAGGTTAACTACTAGCCTGTCCATGCTCAGTGCTGTAGATATAGAGCTTGAAGGGGCAGATCAATTTTCATCTGAAGAAAAAGTTTAAAAATTGTGGTGTAAAGAAACAGTCCCAAGCTTCCTTGATGCACAGATGTCCTTTGCTCTTTGTTTAGCGCACGACCCTGCAGCTTTCCATGACCAGTGCAGATGAGAGGGTTCTTGGCTCATGAATAATTGAGGAGAGTTCAGAATCATAAAAAAACCCACTTCTTAATGCAACAGTTAAAAGCTTTGAGCTTGCAATGTGAAGGCATCTGAATGTCACATGTAAAGGGAATAGAAAATTGTGCAATCAAGCAATTTCAGTAGATGCCTAGCTAATGAAAACCAGAATAAGTCATTTACAAATGACACAAACATTTCCTGGGGGTCATGACATCATGAAGTTTTATGGTTCAGCTGATAAGACAAAGAAAGCACTTATCGTAAGGATCACTTACCATTGTTTTTGTTTCACACCAGCAGGATGTTAGAGTGAGATGGCCTTTCCTTTTTTCCTAAGCCTTCCATTGACTTAAAACTTTGCCCAGGAATGCTCCTTTTGATATGAATTACCAATCCCATTAACATGCCCCACACTCAGATCCACATAATAAATCCCTCTGCAACAGACATCACATCGCTATGAATTTGTCAGTGCAGGATGCCTATACAAGTGTGAGGCCACAGAGCATCCAAATTCCCATAAATCTCTCACTACATTTCATAATAAACTCAAATGCTGTATGCCATGCAGTACTAGCTTTTATAAAATAGTTCTGCTATCAGTACACACCGATTCCCCCTACTCCAAAGTTGAATTCTGAAATAGGCCATGCACAGAAGATAGTTACAAATGCTGTCAACCTCCTGAGGGCATGGGACAAAACTCCATTGAAATGCATAGGTGCTGGAACAATGGGTGCTGGGGGTTCTGCCACACCTCCTGGCTTGAAGTGGTTTCCATTATATACAGGGTTTACAGTTTGGTTCAATGGCTCTCAGTCTCCATCTGACCAAATGTCCCATTTTTAAAGGGACAGTCCCATATTTAAGCCCTCCTGCAGGTGTACTCCATTAGCACTGGTGGGTCCTGCTACTGGCCGGACCCCTGCTTGCCAGCCGCCATCCCACTAGCAGTGAGTCGGGGGATCCAGTGGCTGACAATGGGGGTGGGGTGCAAGGCTGGTGGCAGGGCAAAGCTGCAGCATGTGGGGCCAGGCCAGTCCCCCTGCCGGTCTGTCAGTGCAGCCCCCTCTGCGAGCTGGCTCTGAGCCAGCAGGGCCCCATCCCTGTCCCATTTCCGGCTGGCGTCGGCTGCGTGCTGTGGCAGCTGGTTAGTGCAGACAAGTGCCCCCCTCAGCCCTGCTGCTCCTCCATATACCCCCAGTGGGATGTGTCCCACTCCCAGCGCAGTGAGAACCAACCCCTGGTCAGAGTGCTCAGCTCACCAGCAGCCTGACCGGCAGGCTCCTTCCTTCCACCACTGACTCTGGCTGGGCTGGCGCCCCAGGAAAGCACAAAACCCTCCGGCCTAGGGCGCTGGCCAGGAGGAGCCAAGCTCTGCATGTGCCAAAGCCTCTCTGCCCCTCAGCTAAGCTCTGGAATGGTGTGTGTGTGGGGGGAGCGATTTCCAGCCTGTTCCCATCTGAACCTGTAGGCTCCATAGCAGCCCCCCAGGCAGGGGCTTAGCACCCTCTTTGCCTACCCTCCCCCCCACCACTGTGGGTCCTGCCTCCAGGGAGCTTGGGGCTGCTCTGTCCCCTAGGCACCCTCCTCTGCTGAGCCACTTCTCTGGCCAGGTTCCCTGAAGCCCCTGCAGTCAGGTTTCCTGGGCCCTGGTACACAATGTATCCTTAAGGTTTAACCCCTTCCTGCCCGTGTTGTGGCTGGGGGACAGGAGGCAGCTGGGTGATGTTGGTGACCAGCAGCAGCCTGGAGGTGTTAGCTGCCTTTTGTGCGGGCAGGAAGGGACAAGCTGCTTCCAGCCGTTGGGGGGAGGAGGGGGGGGCGGGGAAGGGAGAAGGGGAGAGGGAGAGAAGAGATGAGCTCTGCCTTCTCTCTCTCTTCTTCCCTAGCATCTAGAAGCAGCTCCCATCACTTCCCTCTCTTAGTGCCGAAAGGCTGCTTCTGGCCATGTTGTGGTGGTAAACCCTGGCAGAAATCTTGGGGGTCTGGGGGATGTGACCCCGAATGCCCCCCCACCCCTTTGCCTTGGGAAGATTCAGCGCCAGGTACCGGAAGAGGCGAGTCCGTCCCGGGGGCCCAGCCAGGCATGGAGGATCAATCAGTCGGTCACCCTTCCTGTGTGAGAGAAGGGGGTGTGTGTGCATCACCTCTCCCCCGGTCTGTATTCCAACAGCGTATAAAGTACCACTACTGTGGCCAATTTTGGTTGGATGTATTCCTGGAGGTTTCATCACATGACATAATCTTTAAAGATTAATCTTTAATTCCTAGAGATTCCAGAAGAATCCTGGAAGGTTGGCAACCCTAAGTACCACAATACCTATGTGACAACCTAACCCTCTGTCTCAGAAACTGCATCAAAAGCTTTGTGGAAATCAAACTGTTCCTTCTGCAATTTTCCAGAAATTCAGGAGATCTCAAAAAACAACCAACAGGGTCACAAACCCATAGCAGCAAACTTCAAAAGACCTGACCACAAGATCCTGGATGGACTCCCTAATAAGAAACTGATTCAGGATTACTTTACCCCTAGTGGAATGGAAAGAAAAATGGATGCTATTTTGGGAACTGAGCTGGCCCTGCTGCAACTGTAAAGAAAGTGCAAGTTTGAGCAGAGTTCATTTTCCTCAGAGGGTAACTTACCATAGAATTGCTATTCAACTATAACACATGATAAAAGAACATACTAACTTGTACTTCTAAGAGCTTCTCTTGTGATGTTTAGTATTAAACTACAGGAAGAATCACTTGCTCAAAGCATGGAGCACCAGTGACGTGGGCTGCTGGGTTCAGATAGAGCTAACTGTGAATTCTGAGTAGCCTACCTCTGCTTACCGCTTCGTGGCCTTTCATACTTGCTTATGCAGGGATGGTGCAGGGACTTGGACTGTGGCACACTGAAAATATGCAGGACCCCTCTGCATTCTCTCTGGGCAGACACTATGCTAGATATATGTGGTACAGAGAGCCTTACACAGACCCTCTGCTTCACCACAGAGGATGACCTTAGTGGAGACACATCTTCAGGTTAGTCAGTTCAGTATATACCCAACCAATGACAGCCTTTAAGAAGCAAACAAAAAGACCACCTGACAAATAAAACCAGGTATTTGGAAAGATGCTGTATTTTTTTCAAAAAGAAGAATTTCAGAAGTTCTGGAGACATTGCTAACAGACCGTGATGGAGCTTAAACCATGGAAATACATCTTCATCTGATCATGTATTATATTGTATTCTAAGCTGCATTACTTGATTTTTCTCTACCAACACAGACAATCATTTCTCTACCAACACAGACAAAATTTGCTTGATCAGTTATTTAAGGAGCTGAAGTTTATTATTAATTATTATTATTATTTACGATTGTGTATTTTGAGCCATATCATGCTATTGATTTTTCAAGCAACTCTCTCCTACTGAAGTTGTGTGGATGGGTTTGGGAAACACCACCACTTTCACATATCACACCAATCCAAAAGGAACCAAGTCCAAGTCAAGAAGCAGCCACAGCTGAGGAGCCCATGGATGTGAGATGATTTGTTGGAGAAAAGAAATAACAAGCATTAAAATATCTGTTAAGTAATATTATTGTAAACCTCACAAGTAACTTTCTATTTCAGTTTTAAATAATAAAACATGTTCAGAGATATAACATCCAATACTGAATATACGTCATTCCTTAAAATGCAAAATTGGAGGACATATTTAAAAATACAATTTAATTAAAATTCTAGACTATGGGTGGGCCTTTAACAGCACATGGTGGGACAGAAGTGAGGTGCAACTAGTTTTATTTTCCTGAAGTGGGTCACAGTTTTCAGAATTTTGAGAAACCCTGTTTTAGGATGATGGACAAAATGGCTTCTTAAGGAAAAGAAGGCAAGCAGCAGTGATCCCCAAAAGAAAAGCATCCTTTATGAATGTGAGCCATAGTAACAAGGAGAAAGATGAACTGGGCATCCCTGGATCTTATTTATCACACAGTCAGGAGTAGCAAAACAGAGGGAAACGCCTAACTCTCCCTCCTGGGAAATGAGTCAGAGGCCTGTGTGAGCCCCAATAATTTTAAAAGCATATAAAACCAAAGTGAAAAAGCCACCCTCATGTACCATAAACCCAGACCAAATAACAAATTGGCTCTGATCTGAGCACTTTAAACTCACGTTTTGACATTTTCAAGCTAATGTAACTAAATACTGTATCAGAAAGCCAATTATTCCATAAAATGCAGCTAACAAAAATATGTATTTGTTCATCTGGTCATATGGAGCAGTATAAATTAATTAAGAAGGAATTTATCTCCCTCTGGCTCTTGCTGTAAAGCACTCTGCCTGATTTGTTTTATTTTTTCCGCCTGATTTTTAGTCTTCCAGAAGCTGAAGCACTGCAGTTTATTGTGTACAGCCAGCCATACGGACTCTCAGTTCTCCCATTGTTTGACCAAGATCCTTTTCACAATTTGTCCTGTGTTCTCTTCTCCATGATCTCAGCAAGCATTAGTGTCAAACACCCAACCAATGAGCTCAGAACAGGTGACCTTAATGAGATTTAGTTTAAATTAGCTGATAGCCATATAATTCCCCAGTCAAAGGAATTATATTACTTTTGCTTGCTGACCTCCATTTTTCTCTGAGCCTGGAGCACTCTGCATGATTTAGTCAAGCACACTCTGACTTTAATGTTCATGTATTAGTTTATCTTCTATGGGGTTGTATTTTTTTTTTAAAACTGTGTGTCCATGAAGTATGCTCCATATTTTATAAGGTTCTGAATATAGGCACCACCTTCTACTGCAGGATCTTGATTCCCTCTTAGCCAAAAAACACGACCCCCTAAAAAAGTTATGTAAATTTGGGAGTGGTCTCTTGCCACTCATCTTTGCATAACCAACTTTGCTGTTTATCTAAAAAAGTTTATCCAGTTAATTTCTATGTACCCCCATTCTAGTGGTGTACATGGTGTGCTACAGTGCAGAATCTGTATACATATATTTACAAATAATATAACTCTTCTGCAAGATGCCAGTGGTGGAAACAATGGCCAGGTTCAGCCTGTCTAGAGGTCTTTTTTCTAAAATAAATAAATTGATGGCTCAAGCCTCCACCCGGAGCTGTACTCCTATTTCTGGCTGCGAGAAATTAAAATACAACTTCCACAGGTTTCTTTCTAAGTGGTTCACCCTCACTCATAAGTCCTTGGGAATACAGAACCACAAATACTTTGAGGAAAAGAGAAAAAACAAAAGAAACACGCTAACCATATTTACATACAATAAAACAAGCAAAACCCATTCTGTGTATCAGGAGTGCGGCCAACCCAGAGGTCCAATGTATTAATTGTATGGCTTGTTAAGATCCAGAACTTAGTCACAACACAATCTCCACCCACCTAAATCCCCACTTACAGGTCTGGGGGTTGCTGTTCTCCATCTATTTACTTCAGGCCAGAGAAGTCAGCAACCACAGGTCCCACTCTCATATGCAGTTACCCAGTCCAGTTCTATGGCATCAGCTGTGCCCCCTGCTAGACTAGTTGGCCCTTGCTGCAAAGCCTGCTTTATGCTGTCAGTCTGGTCTCACTGCAATGGCAGCTCAGCACCTCCATCACTGGCCTTCTCAGGCCACCATAGAAAGTCAGCTCTGTGCTGCCAGTGATACAGCATGGTCCAATCCAGGCCCAGGGAATGATTCCACACAGGGTTCAGAAACTCCAGGTGGGGAGCACAGAGCAGAAAGGAACACTTGCACAGAGTCCCTATTCACTCAGATAGCGTTCCTGGTCTCTAGGACAGAGCCATCTACCCTTTCTTGTCTAACCTGAATCCCATTACAAAAGGGAAAGAGATGCGCTGAAAGATTACATGACCAAGGTCACACAGGAATCAGTGGCAGAGCCAGGAAGTTGAATGGATCAAGAGAAGGGATTGCACGTGTTGATATTCATGGTTAGGATGGGCTAACAAAGGTTTGTCTAGGCTGCTGAGTTTTTTTGGTTACTTTAAAAGGCTGATTTAATATGACAGTTGAAAACACCTCTATACCACACTGCACTATCATGAACCTTCCCCTGTGTTGTCCCCCTGCCCCCACCACACTTTCTCTCTGCATACATACACAGCACTGTATATAGGAAGATGCTTAAATCATTACAATTATGTTTGTTTCTGTCAACTAAATGAGCTGCTTCTTTGTATTAATCTGTTCTTTTTAAATTATTCCGAGCCTTCCCCCCCCCCCCCCCGCCCCCAAGCCTTAGCTCCAATTGTTATTTTGGAAATAAATCTATAAATCTCTCCTACAGGTTCCTTATGAGCACAGTATAATTTTATGAATAATTGAGCTGCTCTATCCTTTTGAGAGAGCTGCATTTCTGTGAACAGTTTACCCAGGATGCCTTTGGGGGGTGGGGGGGGGTTCCACACTGCATATGTTTACCAGATGTTTTATTGGGATGGCAATCATGCCGATGAAAACAAATTGCCTCATGACTGAACCTTTGGTGGGCTGCTTTAGATTTCATTTTAACCTTGAGATGGATAGATTCGGTTGCCCTCCACTACAGTGTATCTGCATTTGTTTTTCAGTATCGCTGATGTAATGAGCTATGCAAGACCTGTACCTCCTCAACCCCCTTCACTTGCCAGGAGCAGTAAATGTTTTAGAGCGTTCCATTGACAGACACCAACACACACATTGAAACTCCTTTTCTACGGAGGGGAAAATGCATCACTCTTGCAACAGTTTGCTAAGGCATTCCATTAGTCTCAGCTCATGTTAGAGCTCTAATGAAGTTTTCATCCCTGTGGTGAACTGTAGCAAACAACCCTCATAAGACCTGAAGAGTTATAACTATTTGCCCAGCACATTCGCTCTTCCTTGAAAACTTGACTGAAGCCTTAAGCTTGTACAGAAACATTAAAATGTGCAGTGGAACTATAACATTGTGCCAGTCAAAACAAGAGAATTATACCAGGATCTTTCTCAGTGAGGTGATTTTTTTGGACATTGTGTGATGAACTTGAGAGAGTGATTGTACTGAAAACTGGAAAAGGAATTAAAGAGGGAGGAGGCGTTCAGTGTGGGATACATGAACTAATTCATTCAAAGAATGGCCCCAAAAGTTTGATCAATTTCGAGACCAAAACTCAACCTTACTTTATTTAGAGATTCTGAAATTTGATTAATTGATTTTTACTTTGTTTGTCCAGTAGGACACTGTCCCTCTGCTGAAAAAAATAGACCCTTTCTAGTCTGCATAATCTTAAACTCTCTTTCCTCAAACATTTGTCTCAGCAAAATAAAGCACCTGAACATCCATAGAAACTGATGAAAGAAGGGATATAAACAGGTTTACAACAGATGCAACTCACTGAGGTTTCCCATGGAAACTCACTGAGAGAACTGCCACGTCTATAATCTGGTGACTGTGTTCATGTCAAATTGGATGGAGAAAAGAGATGGACATAAAAAGAATTCAGGGCCCAGATCATATGTGATTGAGATCAGCAATGGAGAGTTCAGCAGAAACAGTCGACATCTACAGTGTATTCCTCAGAAAGAACAAACAGAGCAAACTCTACAGATGGCAGATGCCGGACAAAAAGACTACTCAAGGATTACAAAAGGACCACAGCCAGTTGTTGCAACTAATTACATGACATGAATGCATGACATTAGAAGACCAGAATGATTCAGAGACATTTAACAGACTGATACATATTGAACTTCAAAGACAGTGCAAAAGTGTAAATATTCTAAATGGTAGGAATGTAGAACTTAAAGGTAGAGATGTAGTAGAAGGTTAAGTTCTATTATATGGTTCAGTCATTAGGTGGCACTGTGTGTAAAATACATTATTTAAATGAACCTCAGCCATACCTGGCAGAATACTAAAGGATCTTATGATGAACACATCTGGTGTTCAGTAAGCTCTGTTGCCAGTCCATATCTGGTACAGAGGAACATGACAACTAAGAAATATAAGACGTTTGCAATGAAGATGCAGACCAAATTCTAACATCAGATCTTTCCACCTGTTATTATTCATCACTTCTTACACAAACATTTAGGGCTAGATTCTACCTGGCCCTTTTGCAGGAGTGCAGTGTACGGGGAAGGAATAAGATGCCTTCGCTCTAAGTGGATAGCACAAGTACAGGGCAGGACTGCAGTCACTGCACTCAGGGCAGTGCGTGGAATGCTCTAAGTATGTCCCGTAGGGTGCTCTGCATTACAAAGGAGAAGGGGCAGAGAGTAGGTGAAGCCATGACATCCTCCTTGACACCAGCTGCATGGGGGAGTATGCTGCACTCCTCAAAGTAGTACAGCATTTTTGTGCTCTTTGAAATAGAATGTGCTTCCCCTGGAGATGTGCAACCCCATACCCCACCCAACCAAGCACTTTGTCAAAATGGCATTACCTAGTCCTAACTCAGCTTTTATTCCCCCAGACAGATGATGTTGCTTGAAATCCTCACTGTTGGTTTTGAATAGGCCAGGGGATTTGATAGTATTTTATCAGTTAACTTTGTGCACTATATTGAAGCAGCAGCAGAGGTCTAGCAGTTACAAACCTACAATGTGCTAATATTCCAGGGAGAACCAAAGACAAGACTGGCCTGAATAAACTGTGGGTTTGGATTCCGAATAGAGATACTCCTCTTCTCCCCTCCCACCTTAATTAAAGCTGATTCTGTGCCAGTGGATCTTATTAATGTAAATTCCCATCATGCAGTTTTGATGGCGTTTTTTCCCCAGGAGAAATAAAAGCAAGTTAAACATCTTAATTATTTTATTACTTCAGAAATAGGTTTTAAGCACAGTAAAAACAATTCCTTCAAAGTACATTTTCTTCAAAATCAATAATAGTTCTTAATGGCTCAGAAAAAAATATCATAATACACCACTATCAAAGCTAATCTACCGTAAGGAGAATAGTAACATCAAATGGCTTCTCCTATAGCAACAAATTGTAATTAATTACCTAATTTTTTGGAGAATTTGTAATATATATTTCTTAGATCCTCTGCTTGGTATAACCTTCCAGACAGCTTTCTGAAGAAATATGATCTAAGCATCGCCTCAAGCTGATATTATCAAATAACTCACCATGCTGTGCAAAAGAGCAAAACAAAACAAGAGTATAGTGTTTCAGCTTCTAACGCCTAAGGAAACTCTATTCCTTCCCAACATTTCACTCCAACAGTCCCCAGCCCTTTGCCTTTATATCTGGAACATGCAGCAGATCCTTTAAATATTCGGCTTTCACTTCCTAATGCTTTCCTTGGTATCAGTTTGATCATTACTGCTAACCCAAAGCAAATGATGGCCCATTACTATACATCATACTCCAATCACAAAAGACTTTTCCATGTGTCTAGAGTGTGATATATCCAGTCTGTTACGCTTGATGAGAGTGATGCTAAATAAAGGCTGAATGGATAGTAATTGAACAGTGAGAAGCCCTTGGGCAGTTTTGCATTGTTCCACACTGCTCCTATTAATGAGGTTATATCACTGTTTATGTCAATGGAGCCTTTTGTTTCAGGTCTTCCAGTTCATATACCTTTTGTGCAGATGAAAAGGTTACTGACTGGAACTAGGTTCTTTGAGATGTGATGCAGACATGTATTCTAAGTAGGCGTGTGCACGAACCATGTGCCAAAGCAGGTGATTTGCCTAGCAGTACCCCTAGAGGGGCGGTGCTCACACCTTGTTCCTACAGCATTTCCCATGGCTATATGAGACGGCACCACCCTGACCCCCCTCAGTTCCTTAACATGGAATGTCCAGGGGAAGACTCCATGCAGAGTGGATAGCGGGTGGGTTGTGGAATACATGTGTGCATCACTTCTTGAACAACCACAGTTACAGTAAGCAACCATTTCTTCTTTGAGTAGATGCAGACATGTATTGGAAGTAGATGACTAGCAAGCAGTACCCCTGTCTGAAGGCATGGCTCAGAGGGCTATCTGAGTAAGGATCACAGGACCACTCTTCCAACATTAGCATCCGCTCTGGAAGAAGCGATGATTGTTTAATGGTCCATAAATGTATGTATGAACCACTATATGGACGACCAGCAAATGTCCACCATGGAAATGTGATTGAGGAGTGCTACCAATGTTGACTGTGCTCTTGTCAAATGAGCCTGTATCAACAGAAGAGGCATAACCAACGCTATTTCGTATGCAGTCTTTATATGTTACCCATCTAAAGATGATCTGCTCAGAGACTGTCCCTTCATGCGGTCCAAAGGTGATACAAACCATTGGCGCCAACTCCGTGGGTGCTCTGGGGCTGGAGCACCCATGGGGAAAAATTGGTGGGTGCTCTGCACCCACCAACAGCCAAGCTCCCCTCTCTGCCCCACCTCACCACCTCCGCCTCCTCCCCTGAGCAAGCTGCATCCCTGCTTCTCCTCCCAGCACTTGCCACCCCAAAACAGCTGTTTTGTGGCATAACAAGCTCCAGGAGGGAGGAGAAGGAGCGGGAATGCGGCACACTCAGGGGAGGAGGTGGGGAAGAGGCAGGGCCAGGGCGGGGATTTGTGGAAGAGGTTGGAATAGGGGAAGAGAGGGGAAAGAGTTGGGATGGGGACTTTGGGGAAGGGGTTGGAATGGGGGTGGGGCAGGAGCAGGGGTGAGATGGGGTGGGGCAGGAGCGGAGTCGGGGCAGGGCCAGAGGCAAAGGGGGATTGAGCACCCCCTGGCACCAGCAGAAGTTGGCACCTATGATATGAACAAGTGAGGTGAAGCATGAAACTGTTCAGTACCTGATCAGATAAAAGAAAAGGAGTACTTGTGGCACCTTAGAGACTAACGAATTTAGACTAACGAAAGCTCATGCTCAAATAAATTCGTTAGTCTCTAAGGTGCCACAAGTACTCCTTTTCTTTTTGCGAATACAGACTAACACGGCTGTTACTCTGAAACCTGATCAGATAAAAGCATCTCATGTCTAACATCTGGAGGCATTGCTCCTTGGGGGGAATGCAACCTGTGGAAAAATATAGGCAAATACAGCTCCTGGTTTAAATGAAACTAAGAGACTACCTTGGATAAGAACTTCAAGTGTGGCCACAGCATTACATTGTCCCTGGAGAACTGAATGTAAGCCCTGATCTACACTATGATTTCAGGTTGAATTTAGCAGCGTTATCTCGATTTAACCCTGCACCCATCCACATGACAAGCCCTTTTTTTCGACTTAAAGGGCTCTTAAAATCTATTTCTTTACTCCACCCCCAACAAGGGGATTAGCGTTGAAATCGGCCTTGCTGGGTCGACTTTGGGGTACTGTGTATGCAATTCGATGGTATTGGCCTCCAGGAGCTATCCCAGAGTGCTCAGTTGTGACCGCTCTGGACAGCGCTCTCAACTCAGATGCACTGGCCAGGTATATAGGAAAAGGCCCACAAACTTTTGAATCTCATTTCCTGTTTGGCCAGCGTAACGAGCTCACCTGCACAGGTCACCATGCAGAGTTCATCACCACAGGAGACCATGCAGTCCCAGAATCGCCGAAGAGCTCCAGCATGGACCAAACTGGAGGTACGGAATCTGATCGCTGTTTGGGGAGACAAATCGGTGCTGGCAGAACGCCGTTCGAAAAGATGAAATGCCAAAATATTTGAAAAAATCTCCAATGCCATGAAGGACAGAGGCTGTAACAGGGACCCACAGCAGTGCCACATGAAAATTAAGGAGCTCAGGCAAGCCTATCAAAAAACCAGAGAGGCAAATGTCCGCTCTGGTTCAGAGCCCCAGTCATGCTGCTTCTATGATGAGCTGCATGCCATTCTAGGGGGAGCAGCCACTACTACTCCAACCCTGTGCTTTGACTCCATCCAAGGAGTGGGAGGCAACATGGAAGCGGGTTTTGGGGGAGAGGAAGATGAGGAGGAGGAGGTTGTAGATAGGTCACAGCAAGGAAGTGGAAAAACCGGTTTTCCCAACAGCTAGGATCTGTTTATCACCCTAGACCTGGAGCCAGTACCCCCTGAACCCACCCAAGGCAGGCTCCCAGATCCTGAAAGCAGAGAAGGGATCTCTGGTGAGTGTACCTTTGTAAATATGTACATGGTTTAAAAGCAAGCGTGTTTTAATGATTAATTTGCCCTGGCATTTGCGGCCAGTACAGCTACTGGAAAAGTCTGTTAACATGTCTGGGGATGGAGCGGAAATCCTCCAGGGACATTTCCTTAAAGCTCTCCTGGATGTACTCCCAAAGCCTTTGCAAAAGGTTTCTGGGGAGGGCAGCCTTATTCCGTCCTCCATGGTAGGACACTTTACCACACCAGACCAGTAGCACTTAGTCGGGAATCATTGCAGAGCAAAGCATTGAAGCGTATGGTCCCGGTGTTTGCTGGCATTCAAACAACATCCGTTCTTTATCTTTCTGTGTTACCCTCAGGAGAGTGATATCATTCATGGTCACCTGGTTGAAATAGGATGGTTTTAGTAAGCGGACATTCAGAGGTGCCCGTTCCTGCTGGGCAGTTTGCCTGCGGCTGAACAGAAATCTTCCCCACTGTTAGCCATGTGGTGGGGGAGGGGTGAAGCCATCATCCCAGAGAACTGGGTGTGTGTGTGTGCGGGGGGGGGGGGGGGGCTGGGTAATTGGGTTTCTGCTGCACATGAACCCGGAAACCGCAGCCCCTCCTTTTAAATTGCCAACCCATTTTAAATGGCCAACCCAACGGCTACTTCGAATGGAAAATGAGGGCGCTGCTGTTTGAAACCATTCCCACATGTTATGAAGGTTAAAGAAGCCAAAAGACTGTGGCTTAGCATGGCTGCCTGCAAGCCGGATTCTGCTGCCCAGCCCTGTGTGAGAGATCTCTCACACCAAACCAGCATACCCTCAATAAGAGGCAAACTGCGACCTTGTAATGAAAGCACTTGTGCTATGTAATGTTAACAGCAAGGTTTACCGTGAAAGAATGTACCCATTGTTCTATAAAATGTGTCTTTAAAACTACCACTCTCCCTTTTTTCCCTCCACCAGCTGCATATGTTTCTCCTTCCCAGAGGCTAGCGAAGATTAGAAGGTGAAAAAAATGCACTTGTGATTAAATGTTCTCTGACCTCATGCTGTCCTCCCACACTGACAGAGCACAGCAAAATACATGGAGGCAGACAATCTCAGAGTGCAGGAAAACACAATATGACTGCGAGGAGAGGTGGCGGGCTGAAGATGGTAGGTGGCATCAGCTTGCTGAAAGAAGGCAGGCGTCAATGCTCAGGCTGCTGGAGGATCAGACTCGTATGCTCCAGCATATGGTTGAGCTGCAGGAAAGGCAGCAGGAGCACAGACCGCTGCTACAGCCCCTGTGTAACCAACCGCCCTCCTCCCCAAGTTTGATAGCCTCCTCACCCAGATGCCCAAGAACGCAGTTGGGGGGCCTCCAGCCACCGAGCCACTCCACCCCAGGGGGTTGCCCAAGCAACAGAAGGCTGGCATTCAATAAGTTTTAAAGTGCTTTGTGGCCTTGTCCTTCCCTCCTCCACCACCCCACCTGGTGCTTCCCTCCTCCACCATCCCTCCCAGTCTACCTTGGCAGTTATCCCCCTATTTGTGTGATGAATAAATAAAGAATGCATGAATGTGAAGCAACAATGACTTTATTGCCTCTGCAAGCGGTGATCGAAGGGGGGAGGGGAGGCTGCTTAGCTTACAGGAAAGTAGAGTGAACGGGGGGGGCGGACGGTTCCATCAAGGAGAAACAAACAGAACTTTTACACCATAGCCTGGCTATTCCTGAAACTGTGCCCTCCTGTACTCTTCTAACCGCCCTGGTGAATGGCTGCACGTAATCAGCGGCCAGCCAATTTGCCTCAACCTTCCACCCCACCATAAACATCTCCCCCTTACTCTCACAGATATTGTGGAGCGCACAGCAAGCAGTAATAAAAATAGGAATATTGGTTTCACTGAGGTCTAACTGAGTCAGTAAATAAACTGCGCCAGCACACTTTTAAACACCCAAATGCACATTCTAGCATCCTTCTGCACTTGCTCAGCCTATAGTCGAACAGCTCCTGACTACTCTCCAGGGTGCCTGTGTATGGCTTCATGAGCCATGGCATTAAGGGGTAGGCTGGGTCCCTGTGATGGGTCCGGCACCGCAGCGCCCCTTTGTGGCAGGAGTGGATGGGGTGTTGGGGCCTCGCCACTCTTACTTTCTCAAGCCCAGCCTGTAAGGGTGTACCAATGTGGCCCAATGGCCGGTGTCCCTGTGCTCACCCCTTAGTCGGGGTAGCAGGACCTAACGGCTTGAGTCCATGTATCACCCTGAGTATGGCGGTGTGGCTCAATGGCCAGGGTCCACATAAATCGCTCCCTGCGTAGAAGCAGTGCGGCCTAGCGGCCAGAGTCTATACAATCCCCCTCACAAGCAGCGTAGTGCAGCCCAGCGGCCAGAGTCTATACAATCCCCCTCGCAAGCAGGGTAGTGCAGCCCAGCGGCCAGAGTCTATACAATCCCCCTCGCAAGCAGGGTAGTGCAGCCCAGCGGCCAGAGTCTATACAATCCCCCTCGCAAGCAGGGTAGTGCAGCCCAGCGGCCAGAGTCTATACAATCCCCCTCGCAAGCAGGGTAGTGCAGCCCAGCGGCCAGAGTCTATACAATCCCCCTCGCAAGCAGGGTAGTGCAGCCCAGCGGCCAGAGTCTATACAATCCCCCTCGCAAGCAGGGAAGTGTATCCCAATGGTGGGGGGAGGTGTAGGAGGACCTGGGCCACCCTCTCCACCGGGTCCCGACCCAGGGCTCTTCTATTGGTGGGGTTTCCCCTCGCGCTCAGCTCGGCTGGGATCCACCAGCAACACGCCAAGCGTCAGTGCAGCCTTAACGCTGCCTGTCTCTAGAATGCCCCTGGGTCACTTCCTACCCTCAATGTCGTCTCCTCCACTCCAAAGTGGGGGGTCCTCTGGTCCGTCTGGGATGTCGGGTACATCCTGGCTTGGTTGGCCCCTGGATCCGGGAGCTTTGGCTATCGCTCCTCAGGAGCTGGCAGTGTGCCTCCTTCTCCTCCAGTGGTCAGCCCAGACTGAGCACCTTTGCAGGCTTTTATACCTATTCTCCAGTTGGAGCATGCCCAGCAGTGCTTCCGGGGCAGGGCTTCCTCTGCCAGGAAGAAAGGGTTAACCCCTGTGATACCAGTGTGGGACCACTCTGCCCTGTCATAGTCCCCAAGGATAACTATAGGCATATCAACATCCCCAGTGGTTATTTTCTGGTCTGGAAAGTAAGTCCTTTGCTGCAGCTGTTGAAACAGATCACAGTTCCTGAAGATGCGAGCGTCATGTACCTTTCCCAGCCATCCCACGTTGATGTTGGTGAAACGTCCCTTGTGATCCACCAGTTCTTGCAGCACCATTGAAAAGTACTCCTTGCGGTTTATGTACTCTCTGTCTTGGTGCTCCAGTGCCAAGATAGGGATATGGGTTCAGTCTATCACCCCACCACAGTTAGGGAATCCCATTGCAGCAAAGCCATCCACTATGACCTGCACATTACCCAGAGTCACTACCCTTGATATCATCAGCTCAGTGATGGCTACTTGCATCACAGCAGCACCCACAGTAGATTTGCCCACTCCAAATTGATTCCCAACTGACAGGTAGCTGTCTGGCATGCAAGCTTCCACAGGGCTATCGCCACTCGCTTCTCAGCTGTGAGGGCTGCTCTCATCTTGGTATTCTTGTGCTTCAGGGCAGGGGAAAGCAAGTCACAAAGTTCCATGAAAGTGCCCTTATGCATGCGAAAGTTTCGCAGCCACTGGGAATCGTCCCAGACCTGCAGCACTATGCGGTCCCACCGGTCTGTGCTTGTTTCCCGGGCCCAGAATCGGCGTTCCACGCCATGAACCTGCCCAACTGACACCATGATGTGCACATTGCAGGGGCCCGTACTTTGTGAGAAGTCTATGTCCATGTCCTCATCGCTCTCGTCACCGCGCTGCAGTCGCCTCCTCCTCGCCTGGTTTCACTTTTCTTGCAGATTATGGTTCTGCATATCCTGCTGGATAATGCGTGCGGTGTTTATAGTGCTCATAATTGCAGCGATGATCTGAGTGGGCTCCATGTTCCCAGTGCTACAGCGTCTGTGCTGAAAAAAGGCACGAAATGATTGTCTGCTGTTGCTCTGATGGAGGGAGGGGCGACTGACAACATGGCTTACAGGGTTGGCTTAGAGGGAATTAAAATCAACAAAGGGGGTGGCTTTGCATCAAGGAGAAACAGAATGGCCCCTTCAAGGATAGAACTCAAAACCCTGGGTTTAGCAGGCCGTTGATTTCACGGAGGGAGGGAGGAAGGGAGGAGAAAATGAATACAAAACAAATCTGGTCTATTTCTTGTTTAGATCTACTTCATCTATCTTTATACATCTTGCTGGAGCAGACTGTGCAGTACAACTGTGGGATAGCTACCTACAGTGCAACGCTCTGGAAGTCGACGGTTGTCTCGGTACTGGGGATGCACTCCACCGTCTAAATGCCGACTAAATGCATTTAGAGCATTTGTGTGGGGACACACACAATCGACTGTATAAAAACGCTTTCTACAAAACCGATTTCTATAAATTCGACCTAATTTTGTAGTGTAGACATAGCCTAAGGAGCCCAGCCATCAGGGCCTGCAACTCACCCATGCTCCTGGCAGAGGTAATGGCTATCAAGAATGCAGTTTTCTGAGACAGGAGGAGCAGCAGACAGGAAGCAAAGGGACCAGCTTTTGGACCATAGAATGCCGGCGGAGAAGTCCTTTCAGAAATCTTGTCACCGTGGCTTTGGAAAAAATTGATTTCCCTTAGATAGGGGGATGAAATGCCAACATTGCTGCCAAGTGCACTTTCAACAAACTGAGTGCCAAACCCAATTTCTGAAGGTGTAGAAGGTATTCCAGGATGTCCTGGATGGAAGTCCCCACTGGATGGGCCCTGAAGGCCAAACACTACACCGAAAACCTCTTCCACTTTGCCAAGTATGCCGTTCTTTTGAAAGGTTTCCTGCTGTTGAGTAGGACCTGTTGAACAGCCTCCGAACAATGTTCTTCCTCCTCATTCAGCCAGGCAGCAGTCATGCTGCAAGGTGTAGGGAGCTGATCACCAGATGCAGAGTGCCGCCACGTTTCTATGTGAGGAGGTTGGGAAGGGGAAGTAGTTGCATGGGCAGCTGAACTGATATAGGAAGGAGGTCCTAGAACCAGCGCTGTTTCAGCTATGCTGGGGCGATCAGGATGAGCCTGACTCAATCTGCCTTGAGACTGGTGACGATCTAGGGAATGATTGAGATAGGAGGAAAGGTGACTGCCAGCTGCAGTGGAAGGCATCAGAGAGGGGATAGGTGACATTCCTATTTTCCTCATCACAAAGAGGTCAATCATGGCGATGCCCCATGCTGCGAGAACAACCCAAAGGACACTCCTCTTCAGGGACCATTCATGGCTTGGGACAAAATCCTGCTGAGATTGTTTGCAAGGCAGTTCCATGTTCTTGGTAAGTGGATAGCTACCAGGGTGATATCTTCTTCGAAGCAGAAATGCCAAAGATTGATCATCTCTAGGCAAAGCAATCTGGAGAGGGCTCCCCTTTGTAAGTTCACATAGTACATTGCGGTGGTGTTATCGGTGAGTATATGAACCACTGAATGCCTGATATGATCCCAGAAGGCACGACACATGTTGGTGCATGGCCTGAAGCACCAACATGTTGATGTGGAGTGAGGCTGCCATAGGTACTGCATCCTCAATGAGTCCAGATGTGCCCCACAACCCAGAAGGGATGTGTTGGTAAACACTTATTTGGTTGGGGAGGGCCAAGTGAAGGGGACTTTTTGGCACACATTGAGTGGGGATTCCCACCAGTGCAAGCACTCCAGGACTGGAGGAGGAAGGTGAACCAACCTGTCCATAGAATGCAGGGCAGGGTGGTAAGCTGTCCTGAGGCACATCTAAAGAGAGCGAAGACACAACCTGGCAAATGGGACCACCAGGTACAAATGGACCTGTGTCCCAACAAGCTCAGACACATGCAGACTGTCATGAATAGCTGCGATTGCAGACTGAGACTGTTGAATCGCTTGGAAGTTGTTGGTTGGCAGGAATGCCCTTGACTTCATGGAATCTAGCAGAGCCCCAGTGAATTCTACTTGTTGAGTGGGAGCCAACATTGACTTCACAGTGTTTAGAATGAGTCGTAAAAGGTTGAGTAAACATAGCGTGGTGTTGATGTGGGCGAGAAACTTCTCTCTGGAGCTGCCTTTAGCAACCAGTCATTGAGGCAGGGAAAGATGTGGATTCTCTTCCTCCTGAGGTAAGCCATGCCCACTGCTATGCTTTTGGTGAAAAACTGGGGGTGGGAGGCAGAAGAGAGGCCAAATGGAAGTATACTGAAAGTGGTGTTCTTCTACTATGAAGCTAAGAAACTTTCTTGTGACTCAGAAAAATGGCCACATGAAAATAAGCATCCTGAAGGTCCAGAGCAGAGAACCAGTCATTCTGAGACAAAGCAGGGAGGAGAGATGAGAGAGTGACTATGTAGAATCTCATGTATTTGATTAATTAGTTGAGTCCACAGAGGTCAAGAATGGGCCTCATCCCACCCTTGGATTTTGATATCAGGAACTACCAGGAGTAGAACCCATGACTCTGGTGTTCTAATGGAACTTCCTCCACCACTACCAAAGTAAGCAGAGAGCTGAACTGCTTGAAGAACAATGTCTCATGAGAAGGCTCCCTGAAGAGGGATTGGGAGAAGGGATAGGAGAGAACATGGAGACAAATTGGATGGTGTAGTCCAATCTGACAGTGTCTAAATCAATCTGACAGTATCAGAGGTAATCGAGACCTAGGCATTGTAAAAATGGGCCAGCCTGTCCCCAAAGGAATGGGGAGACAACGATGGTGGACAAAAAACAATGGGAACAGTTCTCTGGACCAATGAGTGAAAATGGGCACTAAGCAGGCCCCGAAGGAGGGCAAACTGACTGGCCAGGCCCTGACCTCAAATGTTTCCTCTTGTGAGACCTGTCCCTCTTCCTGGGGTAGTCTCACTGTCATGAAAGGAAGGGCTGCACACAAGGATGCTGTGGCCTGTATGGCAGTTGTTGCTGTGTCTCTGTGTGGGTGGTGTGTACACCTCCACAGACCTTCAGATAGCCCTGGAATCCTTAAAGGAATGTAGCATGATACCCGAGTTTTGGAGCCAGGAAGCCCGCCTCATAGTAACTGCTGAGGTCATCGCCCTGGCCAAGGTGTCCACAACATCCAGGGTGGATTGCAGAGATGTTTTGGCCACCAAGCAGTCTTCGGCAACAAGTGCCCGAAACTCATCATGAGAGACCTTGAGCAACTGCTCCTCAAATTTGGCCATAGCTGACCAATTGAGAAAATTATATGTGGAAAGTAAAGCTTGATGGTTCATGATCCTCATCTGTAATGATGATGAGTGAATATTTTTCTGCCCAAAAGGTCCAAACTCATAGAGTCTTTGTCCTCGGAGCTGGACTTGAACCTCTCATACTGGGCTCTGACATTCATCGCCATGCTCACCAGGGAGTTCAGGGCCAGATGGGAATAGAACTCCTTATAGGCACAAATTACTATTTCTGCAAGTACTTTTCCACTGGTAGTACTCAGGCCAGTGTACCCCAAAGGCTTTCACAAGTTTGTGGAGCATCTCATTAATTGGGAGGGCCACTCACCCCAAGACAGAGGGCTGGAGAATATCCATGAGTTTATTGGTATTCTCCCAGAGAAACTCCGCTTGAATACCGAGGGATGCGGCCACCTAACATAAGAGGTCCTCGTCCAACTTGAATCCTCTGAAATGGAGGAGTCCTGTGACTTCAGACACTTGGAGGGGGCAACCCCAAAAGGGGCCAACAGGTGATCTGACTGATCAGTGGCCCAGAACGAGATTGGAATTGGCATTCCTGAGGTAGTCAGCACCTCCAGTGCAGAACATGTTGGTGCCGCAGACAAGATTGGTCCCGGTGCAAACAGCAGTACCAGAGCTCCTGAGTTCTCAACCTCAAGGGTGGTGGCAACTGCCATGGAAGGATCTGCAGCATTGATTGTGTCAGTGCAAAGGAAGGTTCCAGTACCAAAGAGCCCGATACCAGCTTCAGTGCCATTTCCATGCCAATCACCAGGAGGGTACTTTCTGGCATTGTGCCAAAGGGCCTTAATGTTCTGTTGCATACTCCAACTGGGGGCTCACCATCATTTTTCAGCCTTGCAAAATCTTGGACCAGCAGAGAAGATGGGACCAAAAGGTAGAACTGGTCTGACGTAGCCTGGTATGCTGATGTCATACCTTCAGTATCTGGACTCAAAGGACACCTAGAGGCCAGAACCAGAGTCAATGGTGTGGGATATCTGCCTTCCCTACCCTGTACTGAGAGAGGGTCAGAGGTACCTATGCCATCCCACATGGTGGAGCTCGTCCTGAGATGCTGTGCTCTCTTCTTAGGGGAGGCAGAAGAGTCACCTGGGACCTAGAGCATTCACTATCGGTCTTATGAGACCTCTTCTTTGACACCGATGACAGAAAATGTCTCCTGCACCTCTTCAGAGAGGCCGCTGCCCCGGATCAAGAGGCAACAGCACTTTCTGAGACCAAGGGCAATCTGCAGCCTGAGGAAGGCCTCAGTACCGGGTCAGGTTGCATGGCCTGCTCAAGCAGGTGCTGCTTGAGGCACAGGTACCGCGCCACCTAAGCCCTCTTTTCGAACGATCTGCAGATCAAATAGCGCTCCTTAAGGTGGGCTTTGCTAAAGCAGAACAAGCACCGCTTGGTGGGGGGGTCACTGATGGGAATCACCACTCCACATGAAGGGCAATACTTGAACCTGGTTGAGAGCATCAACGAGGACACTACTACTAACACTATACAACTTTTTTTTAAACTAACACTAATTAACTATATACAATGAGCTAAGCTAAGAGGATGAATGCAAGGTTGTGAAACAACAATTACACAGAGCTCTGACTCCAGATGATGGATGGTGAGAAGGAACTGATGGGGGTCGGGGCAACACTGCTTCATATAGCCAAGGGAGGGGCTGGAGGCACAAGGTATGAGCGCCACTGCTCTATGGGTACCATTAGGCAAAAGTCTCCAGCTTCAACGACTCCAGCTTCAACACACTCCTACTTGGAATACGTCTGCATTTATCTGAAGAACTGACAAGTCTAATACATCTAAGGCAAAGGTTCTACTTCCTACCTCAATTCTTCATCAGTCAATTGTTTTCTTTCCCCTCTCCCATATCTATACTGTTGTCTCTTTCAGCCTGAGGTCAGGATGAACTCAACCTGATTGTGCAAAGGATCTATGTTGATGGCCCATCCATGAGGTTAATGGAGCCAATGAACTTCCAGGCAGTTTTGAGGGGAAATGTTGTTCACCTGACTGACCACTCTATCAGTGGTTTAGCAGGACTTTATAATAATACATTACAGCTGGTAAAAATAAAGGCACAATATTTTTTAATAAGCAAAGTTTATAGTATTTTGCCTTCCTTGTACTCAAAACCAAGTGAACCATTTTAACTCAAATTTTACCTCCCAAAAAAAGACTAATCCTAAGAAATTTGAGCTCAAAGGGTGAAAATTTCAGAAAGTGATAAGTTTATAGAACTATAAACTAAATTGCTTTTACACAGTGTATATATATAATATAGTAATAGCAATGAAGCACAAGACAATAACCCTGAGTAATGTTCTATGCAATAGAATTAGACTTGGTAAAATATTTTGCTATGGTACAGGTATATAAATGTAAATTTGCTCTAAGCAGTCATGAAGTGTGTTCTGATGAGTTGATACAAAAGATTATGACAAAGCTGGCTTTGAACTTTCACATGTCAGTAGTTTAGGCTATAATGAACTGTGCAACTGTAGACTGCTGCTACAGATACTGGTAGGCTGGGGGGTAAATGGCATTAGGCAGCCATTGTAGCTTTTATCACTGTAACATGATATTTGAGAGAACCGTTAAAATTACTGTACATTTTCAATTTTGACATCATATAACAACGAATTCTAAAATAGCTTTGCAAGTATCTTATAAGCAAATACATGAATAGGTTACACAGTAAGAAAAAAGAAAAGGAGTCCTTGTGGCACCTTAGAGACTAACCAATTTATTTGAGCATGAGCTTTCGTGAGCTACAGCTCACTTCATCAGATGCATACCGTGGAAACTGCAGCAGACTTTATATATACACAGAGAATATGAAACAATACCTCCTCCCACCCCACTGTCCTGCTGGTAATAGCTTATCTAAAGTGAGCAACAGGTTAGGCCCTTTCCAGCACAAATCCAGGTTTTCTCACCCTCCACCCCCCCACACAAATTCACTCTCCTGCTGGTGATAGCCCATCCAAAGTGACAACTCTTTACACAATGTGCATGATAATGAAGTTAGGCCATTTCCTGCACAAATCCAGGTTCTCTCACTCCCTCACCCCCCTCCAAAAACCCACCCCCATACACACACAGACTCACTCTCCTGCTGGTAATAGCTAATCCAAACTGACCACTCTCCAAGTTTAAAACCAAGTTAAACCAGAACATCTGGGGGGTGGGGGGGTAGGAAAAAACAAGAGGAAATAGGCTACCTTGCATAATGACTTAGCCACTCCCAGTCTCTATTTAAGCCTAAATTAATAGTATCCAATTTGCAAATGAATTCCAATTCAGCAGTTTCTCGCTGGAGTCTGGATTTGAAGTTTCTTTGTTTTAAGATAGCGACCTTCATGTCTGTGATTGCGTGACCAGAGAGATTGAAGTGTTCTCCGACTGGTTTATGAATGTTATAATTCTTGACATCAGATTTGTGTCCATTTATTCTTTTACGTAGAGACTGTCCAGTTTGACCAATGTACATGGCAGAGGGGCATTGCTGGCACATGATGGCATAAATCACATTGGTGGATGTGCAGGTGAACGAGCCTCTGATAGTGTGGCTGATGTTATTAGGCCCTGTGATGGTGTCCCCTGAATAGATATGTGGGCACAATTGGCAACGGGCTTTGTTGCAAGGATAAGTTCTGGGTTAGTGGTTCTGTTGTGTGGTATGTGGTTGTTGGTGAGTATTTGCTTCAGGTTGCGGGGCTGTCTGTAGGCAAGGACTGGCCTGTCTCCCAAGATTTCTGAGAGTGTTGGGTCATCCTTTAGGATAGGTTGTAGATCCTTAATAATGCGTTGGAGGGGTTTTAGTTGGGGGCTGAAGGTGACGGCTAGTGGCGTTCTGTTATTTTCTTTGTTAGGCCTGTCCTGTAGTAGGTAACTTCTGGGAACTCTTCTGGCTCTATCAATCTGTTTCTTTACTTCCGCAGGTGGGTATTGTAGTTGTAAGAAAGCTTGACAGAGATCTTGTAGGTGTTTGTCTCTGTCTGAGGGGTTGGAGCAAATGCGGTTGTATCGCAGAGCTTGGCTGTAGACGATGGATCGTGTGGTGTGGTCAGGGTGAAAGCTGGAGGCATGCAGGTAGGAATAGCGGTCAGTAGGTTTCCGGTATAGGGTGGTGTTTATGTGACCATAACCTGTAGAAACTTGTCTTGTCACTTGTTTTTACAGCATGCTTCTTTCTTTATTAAATTTAGTGGCCATATAGGTTTCCAAGGTGACAACTCTGATGTCTGAAATCCTCTCAGTGCAGAGACACTGCAAACTTCTCCGCATTGTTCCACTGTCAAAGAGCAGCCCTGACTGGAGCACCACCTTGCAGCAGGCCACGACATGACACAACAAGACAAGTGAGCCTGTCTTAGTTTTCCCTCTCAGGTAACCCAAGAACTCCACTTCAGGCTCTCCTTCTTCAATAATACCGTGTTTGGGGTTTTTTTTACAACCTTCCCAAACCAGTGTTGGTGCACAGGATAGAAACCATTCCTCTCTGTCATTTGCTGTTTTCATTTGCTCTAGGGAGTTGAGATTAACTAGTTGTCCCTGTCCGCTAAGGGTTCTTAAGGTTTCTTTTGTGCGCCCTCATTTCTTCACACCAGTTGCTTTCTACTTGACAGTGTCACGTGGGGATCTGTGTTGGCAACAAGCGTGCATTCCCCCAATATGTCCAGTACTTCCTTCTGATTCTGGTGGAAACAAGCTGCTGCTTGGTGATTTCTTGGATCTATTCTTTGGTGATGAATTCTTTTTAACTAATACCGAGAATCTCTAATAGACTTATTTTCAAAGGTGTCTAATTTTCTGTCTGATGTTTTAATAGCTCTCCAGTTCTCACAGCCACATGTTACACCAAGATTACATTTGAATTGAAAACTCTTAGTTTTGTTCTGGTGCTGTATAGCTTTGATTTCTGTATGGTTGTTGAGTTTAGTAGATGCCTGTCCTAACCTTGATGTCACTTCCTTCTTGAGGTCTCCATTGTCTAATATGGTACTATCCAGGTAGCTGAACTATTCCACTTTCTTGATTTTTTGCCTTCTAAGGTGATGTTACTGCTTGACATCTACCTCTTGGCGTGCTATTTTTGCCAAGTTGTCGATCTTTGTTTGTAATGTTTCAGGGCTGTCGCTCAGTAGCACAATATTGTCAGCAAAGTCTGTCTTCTAGGCATTACCCACCTACCCATGCTATACTGGTGTTTGTGTTGCTAATAACCTTAATTATCCAGTCTGTGGCAATGCCAAACAACAGTGGAGATAAAATGCAGCCGTTTCATACCAATGTCCACATTGAACCACTCTGTTGTCTGGTTGTTCAAGCACTTCACATCCATGTTGATGACGTTGACAACTTTAGCTAGAATTCAGGTGAGAGTGAAGAACATTTCACAATGTATGTTTGTACAGGCTGTCAAATGCCTTTTGAAAAATTTAACGAAATTGTTGTAAAGGGGAGTTTGCCATTCTAGGCACTCTTCTATGATGGTCCTAGTATGAAATCTGATCTACACACAATCTCTTGGGCCTGAATCCAGCCTGTTCTCTAATCTTCGTGCCCATTGCCTCTTTCATTCTGTGTAGTATCACTCTGCAGAAGGCTTTCCCTACAACAAAGAGCAGTGTAACTCCTCTTCAGTTGTTACAACTAGTAAGATCATCTTTTTAAGGTATTCAGACAATGATTCCATGTTTCCACTGGTCAAGAGCCGTCTTTTCCCCCCAAAACTTAATCGAACAGCTCTGTTAAGATGATGTATACTATCAAGCACTTGATGTTGTATCAAATACTTTTAGCATTTTTGCTATAATCCTCTCCAGTCGCGTTGTTATTTTTCAGTTGGTTGATTCCAGCCTGTACTGCTGACTTCCTTACTGGACAAAAAGTTAATGTCATGTTAACACAAATCCAAATTGAAAGTAATCCAGAAGCAAGCCTTTGGTAGGCAGGACTGAAAGATGTTAAATATTTATTTAAAGGCTTTAATATCTCTCTTTGGTGGAAAAATATTTTGCTTCAAAAGACTTCCAGCAGTGATAAAGACTGTGTTTCTGTTTGAAATAAAGAGATGATTTAGTCATGTGTGCATATGTGAAATATTTATTAGACAACGGAATTTAATTTCTGTTTTAGCTGTAATTTAATGAGATTTAGAAGGTGGGAACAAGGAGAAAACTTAATGTAAATGCGCTCAGCCATCTCTCCATGGGCCCCATGTATGTGCTGGGTGGAACAGCAGCCAATGGCCTAATTAACTGAGGCACTGATTCTGCACTTGCCTCTGGGAGTTTAGCATGAGTAAGGCCTGCTGGATGGGCCCTGAAGAGTACAGTGTTGCGATCTAGGACCTCAATCCTGCAAACACTTGCTTAAATATAAGCATGTGAATAGTCCCATTAAAGTCAATGGGACCACTCTTGTGTTTAAATTTAAGCACATAGATCAGAGGTGGGCAAACTACGGCCAGCAGGCCACATTCAGCCTGCAGGACTGTCCTGTCCGGCCCTTGAGCTCCCGGCTGGGGAGGCTAGCCCCGGCCTCTCCCCTGCTGTCCTCCCTCCCCCACAGCCTTAGCTCACTGTGCCACCAGCGTTCTGGTGGCAGGGCTGCAAGCTCCTGCCAGACAGCACGGGCAGTGTGGCTGGCTCTGGCCAGGCAGCGTGGCTGGCCAGGCAGCGCAGTAAGGGGGGGGGAGCAGGGGGGTTGGATAAGGAGCAGAGGGTACCGGAGGCAGTCAGGGGACAGGGAGCTGGAGGCAGTTGGATGGGGTGGAGGTTCTGGGGGGAGCAGTCAAGGGACAGGGAATGGGGGGTGTTGGATAGGCGTGGGAGTCCCTGTGGGCCTGTCAGGGGTGTGGATAGGGGTCGAGGCAATCAGGGGACAGGGAACAGGGTGGGTTAGATAAGGGGTGGGGGTCCCCTGGGGGCGGTTAGGGGACAAGGAGGAGGGGGTGTTGGATGGGTCAGGAGTTTTGAGGGGGGCAGTCAGGGGGCAGGAAGTGGGAGGGGGCAGATAGGTGGCAGGGGCCAGGCTGTTTGGGGAGGCACAGCCTTCCCTATCCAGCCCACCATACAATTTCAGAACCCCGATGTGGTCCTCAGGCCAAAAAGTTTACTGACATAGATAGTAAATCTTTGCAGGATTGGGGCCTAACAAAGTAAATGAACATGGACTAACAAATTGCCAAATATTTTTAAACGGAAACTAATATATTTTAGAATTATACAGCATCAAACTTAGTTTTAAACTATGAAATTCTTTTCCACATATAAAAACAATAGCATGGCTTTATTCATATTCTGTCAAACAAATAAGTTTGATTTTGGCACACAAAGTTTTAGCTTAGAGTCATTATTTTTACTGTGAAAAACAAAGGGTTTACATTACAAAATCAATGACAGACAGAGCCTGACTCATCTCTGTTTCCACAACATTCCTACATGATCATTCCCTACACTGTAAAAATGACTAGGGCCGGAACTAATACTTACTGAAGTCAATGGAAGGCTCCCATTGGGTTCTATGAGCACTGGATTAGCCCCTTAATAAATAACTCACAGACTAAATTTGTTTACATAACTATGTGGAGAAAAATTAAAGACTGACTAGATGTATAGACATTGAAGTCTGATCACAAACTATTCACAATGAATAATCCCAGCAGATCTGATCCTGACTGTTGCAATCATTACTGTTCTTATAAGAAAAGGAGTACTTGTGGCACCTTAGAGACTAACAAATTTATTTGAGCATAAGCTTTCATGAGCTACAGCTCACTGAATCGGATGCAGTACTGTTCTTATGGTGTTTTTGCAACAGAACATGTTTTTAACCTCAGTGCCCTGGTCAAATTCCTGCCTAGGGAAAGTATGAGAAGCATCTGAACTCTGAAGCATTTTTTCAATGAGTCTTCAGGAATGGGGGTTACCTACAAACTAGGGCTTAAATGGACCTTGTGCTGACCCTCTGCATGAACCAAATCCATTGACAAATAACTTTGCGCAAATCTGATTGAATAGGACAGTCATTCAGAATTTGACTGTGTTTGAGATCACAACCATTGTTTTAGGGTATCCAACCAGCTTTAGTCAGGACCTGGGTTTAACTCCTCGTCTGAAAGAGGGTACCTTCAGCAATGCCCCATAGGCCTATACTGGAGTTTCTGCTCTGTACTTATTTAGGGGGAAGAGTGTTCCTATTGAACCAGCAGCATAATTTACTGTTGTGTTCTTCGGACAAAAATAAATGTATCTGGAAGATCTTCTCATGCTACCAGTATTGGGTGTTTTGTGCAAATGGATATATTTACGTCATTGATTAGCTTCATTTTTCCCTGTTACAGGGTGTCTTATAACAGAAACAATAAAAAGACTGCTGTCCTGTCCACAGGGTAAAAGTCGAACAATGTCCGACCATGTATAGAAAAACATAAAGGAGGCAAGTAGGAGAAAAATGTGATGGAGCAATTATTTTAGGAAAGGCACAAGCTCATGCTGAGGGTTAAATTTACTTATTACCTTTCACCATGTAAATAATTCAGCAAACCTATTTCATGTCAGAGATTTCATTAAAAAGATGAAATTATTTCACAAAACACCTTCCTTTCAGATCTGACATAGGTTCATCTCCTCAGAGAGTCTCTTCAATTCTTAAATGCAATGCTACTGCTAATAACATAAACCCTCTAGCTTTTCTGCTTACATTTCCCCCAGCACAGCAAGAAATGTAGGTCTTTCTTTTCAAGTTTATTGCTTTTCTTTAGTTAGAGCAAAAAGAGAGCTACAGAATAACTAAATGGACATAATGAGCTTTCACTGGGATGTAGAAACTGTTAATCAAAACCTTTTCTCACTACACAGAAAAAAATATATGGAAACTCATAGCTTTCTCTCTTTCTGTCTCTGTCTTTCGTGCTTATATTTTGTGGTTGCTGTTGTTGTCTCCATTATGTTAATATTTAAGATTTCCCAAATGGAAGATGTATTGGTGAGAAATACTTATGCACTGCACAGTGGAAATAAATACCATCCTTTAATAAACACAGGGAGGCAAGAGCTTTGACTGAATGTTTTAATCTTTGCACAAAATATTAAAAACAATCTCGCTGAAGCGAGGAGGAAATATGAAATCAGCAGGACAGTTAACGTTCTTCCTGGGACTAATATAAAAAAAATGAGAAAACAGATAAATGATATTGGATGTAGAATATGAAAATTCAAACAGGAGAACATCTGCAATATGTAACTTCAGGCCAATAAAAATTGATGCTGGCCTGTAGCACAGCCCATTGGTATTGTTATGCAGACAATCTTCCCCTGCCCTGGGTAATCCTTTTATAACTAACCTTTTAAAATATAAATTAATCCCAGGAATTGCTGTTTCTAGATTCAAGTGCAGTCATTTTTTCCTCCAAGTGTTGTTGAGGTTTCAGGAATTATCTTATTTCTCCTCTTCCTATTTCCTCTCTTCTGTCTAAAGTAGCAACATGGTGTTCTATGCCACCCTCCCCTCACAACCAATCAACACACATAGAAGATGTTACGTGCATCAGAAACACTGAGGGGTCACTGGGAATGGGAAGCAGGATACAACAAGATGTCCTACAAACCCATGGCTTGCAGTTCTTTTCTCTGTCGCCATGTGTAGGCAGAGTTTGGGATTTGGAATGGGGCAGGCTAGAGGAAGGGGGAAGTGGCTCATGAGTCAATGACTACTTAGGCATGGTATGGACCCCAAAACATCCCTCTCCAGCCCCGTCAGACCCCTTTTCACATTGCATTATTCTCCCTTGCAAGTTCTCAGCAGCTAAACAGTTCCTACAGCTTTTATACAAGAAAAGAGTCACCAGTGGGGAGACCATTGTATAAAAGGCATTTATGCCTTACTTTACTTTTCTTTACTTTACTTAATTGCGAGGAGGCAGGGTCCCAGAGCTTGAGCTCCAGGCTGTACAGTGCAATAGCCCTGCAGCCCCAATCCCGAGAGCCCAAGTCAGTTGGCATGGGCCAGCCACTGGTGCCTACTTGCTGTGTAGACAACTTGAACCCTTGAAATCTCCTATAAAACACAGTAGGCCAGACTGTGTCAGACTGTTTGCAGGTGTGTAAAGGGGTGAGGTGCAATGGATGTCTATACAGCCCATGGCAGTGAGTCTCCAAGCCTAGCTCAACAGACTTGGGCTTGTGGGGCACATGCTACCATGCTAAAAATAGCTGCATAGACATTGGAGCTCGACCTGGAGCTTGGGCTCTGAAGTCCACCCCCTCAGTGCCCCTGGTGGTACTAGTCTCCATAAAATCAGCAGGGAGCAGTCAGGCCAATGGGCTGTTCCCATCCCACCTCCACCCTGGCCAGCAGAACTGGCCCCTCGCAGATGCTGCCCCTTTTCAAAGGGTGTCAAAGAAGCAGTGCTCCCACTGCTTTCTCTTGGCATTGTGCCTGCCTTAGGAGCAATGACACTGGGAGGCTCTAAGAGGGGATTCCTCCTCATAACTCCTCGCTGAGGCGTGTTCTTTAAAGTCATAGCTCAGTGTTTGATGGAGCCAGGTGTCTGAAGGAGTTTGAATGTCTCCTCAATCTTTCCTTGGAAATTATTAATCTGGTCTGGTAGGAGAAGTTCTATTGTTTATAGAGAAAACATGGGGCATTTTTTAAAATTTTCTTCCGTTTACATTTCAGTTTAAGAGAGGCCAGGCATGCACCTGTCTACTGAGGAAGCTCATAATGAAACATCTTGAGTTTATAGAAGAAAAGCAATATACTGCTATGGCATATGCAACTTTACAAATCCATCTTTTGTAAATAATGCAACTCTCTCTAGACAGCTTGAAAATTCAATACTTTCCTGAAAACAGTGACCTGCCAATGTTAATGATTCCTGACTCAGTAATTTAATCAGTTTCAATGGTTATTCTCTTCTTAATGCTCTTTACCCCTTTCTCCCACTTGTTCAGAATAATCTCCCCCTATTTAAGTGCCATTCCAGTTTGTTTTCTCCTTTCATATCCTTCCTCAAAGCTCACTACTTCTGACTAGCTTTCCACAATTCTCTTGCCATAATTCATGCATCTCATCAACTACACACACACAAATATAACACACATTTTTTCCCAGAGAGTAACAAATGAGAAACACAGGAATGTGGGGGGGAGGAGGGGGAAAAAACCCCAAAAATTCAAACTTGAAAAACAAAACTCTTCCAACTGTTGTTGGCATTTGTAACATCATTGGGAATCACCAGCTATTGCTATAGGACGGGGTGGGCAAACTTTTTGGCCCGAGGGCCACATCAGGGTTGCAAAACTATATGGAGGGCGTGGTAGGGAAGGCTGTGCCTCCACAAACAGCCTGGCCCCCGCCCCCATCTGCCCCCCTCACTTCCTGCCAGCTGACTGCCCCCCTCAGAATCCCTGACCCATCCAACTCCCCCCTGCTCCTTGTCCCCTGACTGCCCCCTCCTGGGACCCCCGCCCCTAACTGCCCTCCGGGAGCCTACCCCCTATCCAACCCCCCCTTCTCCCTGTCCCCTGACTGCCCCAACCCCTATCCACACCCGTGACCCCTGACAGGCCCCCTGGGACTCCCATGTCCTATCCAACCTCCCCGTTTCCCATCTCCTGACTGCCCCCCCCCAAAGCTCCACCCCATCCAACCACCCCATGCTCCCTGTCCCCTGACTGCCCCCCGAGAACCCCTGACCCCTCAAACCCCCCCACTCCCTGACTGCCCCCCCCCCCGAATGCCTGTAAGTGTAGAACCAGCCTAACTCAACAACTGGTGGAGTTTGAGTCTAATGGTCCAAAATGAAATGGGAAAGGGTGGACCTTCATGTGGAGTGGAAGAAATTCAAAGATCATGCAGAGTTTATGGGTCTCTTGAGCTCCAAAGATGTTTCTTGCTTTGTTGTTTTCCTTAATTTAAAATAAAAGTCACTCAGACTGAAATTACATGGTCACTCTTGTGTGGATGAAAAACACAACACCTTTACTACCTCTTTGCAATCTCTGCAACTGCTAGAATCCCTGTGGTATCAGACCAAGTTAGACGTCTTGTTTCAGGAAAAGTAAAACCAAGTTCTAAGAACTAAACTTACTTATTAGCTTTTCAATAAATAATTTAGCAAGCCTATTTCAGACAAGAGGTTTCATTAAATACCTGAAATTATTTAACAAATCCTCTTCCTTTCATATCTACATAGGTTCATTTCCTTAGAAACATCCTTTTGAGTTCTTAAATACGATAGCACTCCTATTGTGATAAACCCTCACTAGGTTTCCTGCATACGTTTGCTTTGACATGTTGATTAATGTAATTCTCTCTTTTCCGGTAATGGTTAGTAATCCTTTCCTCAGCTAGGAAAGCCTAACCTGAAACTAATACAGGTCTTGTTCCTCTTAGCTTTTATGCTGTTGTCTTAGTGGATATTCTATGAAACAATAATTCAGGTAAAATGGAGAAAGCATTCTTAATATGCAGTCCTGTCTCTGAATTTGGATTGACCCTCTTAATTTGAAATCACTTTTGCTTCAGAATTAAGTGGCTGCTGTGTTGGATGTTTCTCTCTATTAGATCTGCCTGGGAACTTAATGTTCAAGAATCTTGATTTGTTGGTGGTTTTGACATCATTATAGATTCTTATTAATGGCTCAGTTGTAGTTATCTGAATATTTTTTAAAATAACTGTTCTGCTAATGACTGCAGTATTTGCATGAGCTACATTATTGTATATTATTATTACTGTCCACATGGAATATGAGAATGTCAGCTATTGAAATACAGCTTTTGTGGAACCCGAGATAATATTTTTAGCATACATCAATGCAATCAAAATGAACTAGAGAATAATGCAAAGAGGGTTTTTTGGAAGACTTTCAAAATGCTATCAATATAAGCAGTGCCATGATTGATTGCTTTTTTCCCCAGCATGCATTCAAATATAAATGACCTTTGATTCCTTTTAAAAGTTAATGCTGGAAAGATTTCAAATAGTAACAGCAAAAAGCTGCAGATGTAATAATAACAATAGAGAAAGAGAACTGAGAAGGCATTTGGAATAAGAAGCCTATAGCTAAAACACACGGAGAACCTAAAAAGAAAAGGAGTACTTGTGGCACCTTAGAGACTATCAAATTTATTTGAGCATAAGCTTTCGTGAGCTACAGCTCACTTCATCTGATGCATTCAGTGGAAAATACAGTGGGGAGATTTATATACACAGAGAACATGAAACAATGGGTGTTACCATCCACTCTGTAACCAGAGTGATCACTTAAGGTGAGCTATTACCAGCAGGAGAGCTGGAGGGGGCGGAGTTGGGGGGAAACCCTTTTGTAGTGATAATCAAGGTGGGCCATTTCCAGCAGTTGACAAGAACGTCTGAGGAATGGTGTGGGGGGGGAAATAATTTTACTTTGTGTAATGACCCATCCACTCCCAGTCTCTATTCAAGCCTAAGTTAATTGTATCCAGTTTGCAAATTAATTCCAATTCAGCAGTCTCTCGTTGGAGTCTGTTTTTGAAGTTTTTTTTGTTGAAGAATTGCAACTTTTAGGTCTGTAATCGAGTGACCAAAGAGATTGAAGTGTTCTCCAACTGGTTTTTGAATGTTATAATTCTTGATGTCTGATTTGTGTCCATTTATTCTTTTACGTAGAGACTGTCCAGTTTGACCAATGTACATGGCAGAGGGGCATTGCTGGCACATGATGGCATATATCACATTGGTAGATGTGCAGGTGAATGAGCCTCTGATAGTGTGACTGATGTGGTTAGGCCCTATGATGGTGTTCCCTGAATAGATATGTGGGTACAGTTGGCAACGGGCTTTGTTGCAAGGATAGGTTCCTGGGTTAGTGGTTCTGTTGTGTGGTTGCTGGTGAGTATTTGCTTCAGGTTGGGGGGCTGTCTGTAAGCAAGGACTGGCCTGTCTCCCAAGATCTGTGAGAGTGATGGGTCATCCTTCAAGTCAGGTTGTACATCCTTGATGATGCGTTGGAGAAGTTTTAGTTGGGGGGTGAAGGTGACGGCTAGTGGCATTCTGTTATTTTCTTTGTTGGGCCTGTGCTGTAGTAGGTGATTTCTGGGTACTCTTCTGGCTCTGTCAATCTGTTTCTTCACTTCAGCAGGTGGGTACTGTAGCTGTAAGAATGCTTGATAGAGATCATGTAGGTGTTTGTCTCTGTCTGAGGGGTTGGAGCAAATGCGGTTGTATCGTAGAGCTGGGCTGTAGACAATGGATCACGTGGTGTAGTCTGGATGAAAGCTGGAGGCATGTAGGTAGGAATAACGGTCAGTAAGTTTCCGGTATAGGGTGGTGTTTATGTGACCATTGCTTATTAGCATCATAGTGTCCAGGAAGTGGATCTCTTGTGTGGACTGGTCCAGGCTGAGGTTGATGGTGGGATGGAAATTGTTGAAATCATGGGGGAATTCCTCAAGGGCTTCTTTTCTATGGGTCCAGATGATGAAGATGTCATCAATGTAGCACAAGTAGAGTAGGGGCATTAGGGGATGAGAGCTGAGGAAGCGTTGTTCTAAGTCAGCCATAAAAATGTTGGCATACTGTGGGGCCATGCGGGTACCCCTAGCAGTGCCGCTGATTTAAAGGTATACATTGTCCCCAAATGTGAAATAGTTCCACCTTTTTCACTACCCCAGAATATATATGTCAGGTATTTGGTATCCAAAGCTATCTACAAGATGGTTGGATAGATAGATAGATATAAAATTCAGGTAATTCAAAAGTTAAGCTTCTCACAGACATATGAGTTTGGTAATTGATATATAGTTTTTAGATGACTATTTATACTCTTAAATTTATCCTTTAATATGTATTTTAGATCAAATCATGGCTTTAAAGCTACAGCTTGCATTAGGGTCATTCAGAGCAGCATTACCCCAGAGGCAACTAAGGGACGGATTGTGCTACAGTCAGCATGTGACTGCACAAGTTCTGTCCCCACTGCACTAGCCCACTCTGTAGGCCAATGAAGAGGTGGGGCAGAAGACTAGCCTGCAAGTGTTACTGTCCTTTTTGTGTGCCATACAAAATGGGGGAATTTCTTGTTGCCTGCTCCTGAGCACCTACACAAGGCCAGTGCTGGTCTGGCCAAGCAAGTGTAACATGGCAAGGAGGATTTAGCAGCTGAAAGCGATTTAGCACCTGTTGTTTTGAAGGGATGACTTCTAGGGATGAGAGGACAGTCAGTTTCATGCTCATTCAGGCCTTGGTTCCTCTATGGAGATGCCAACATAGGTTCCCAATTGTTGCCAGTTCTGATGGTGACTTTTGTGTTGTGGACACCTCAGCTAGGGAGTAAAACAGAGCATCATTTGTTTTTCAAAGAACTGTGGATATATCTGATGAACTGGAAGACATTCCATTCTATGCATCCAGTGAAGTGGGCTGTAGCCCATGAAAGCTTATGCTCTAATAAATTTGTTAGTCTCTAAGGTGCCACAAGTACTCTTGTTCTATTTTCTTTTTGCTGACCTCTCATCAAAAGATCACTTCACACAAAAAATGGCTGTGGATTGCTGCTTAAGTTCCAAAACTACTAGTCTGGATGGGTAGTGGAAATTACCTAAACTTCCAGTGGTGGCTAAGAGGTACACTGATATTGAGATATTAATCTAGCTATCTACCTACTTGCCCACTTATATGTTTCCTACAGTGTCCATCATCATAGTATCCAAGTAGAGTGGGTAGATGGGTAGCCCCATGCCCAGCGATACCTAGAGCTAAAATAATCTTTCATATACATGATGCAGTTAAAATTGCTCATATAACTGACAGCAGAATGTAGCCCCTAATCTTTTTACCCAAGTGGATCATGAGCTCTATTAACAGGACTAATACACGCTTTAATGTTCTGCAGTTTCAGAAATAGTTGGGGGGGGGGGTTAAAAACAGCCTTGTCTACTGTGCATAATGCTTTTTTTGGCAAGAAAGGGAGCACACAGCACTGAGGAAGAAAAGGAAAAAGGAAGAAAAATGCTAGCATTTTGTTTTATGACTCAAACATAATTGCATTTTATATTCTCACAAAATCTCATCTTTTCCAAAGGTGATGTGGCTTAAAATGGCAGAAGTGTAATTTGTCTCAAACTATAGCATTAAACCAAGAGTCATGACAAGATCTGAATTCACCTTGAGTGTTAAAAAAATGGCACAGGACTAAATGCCATGGGCCTTATTGTCCTCTTGCTTTCACTAGTTTACACTAGATTAATGCTATTGACTTCAGTGGAGTTAGTCCTGATTTACACAAATGAGCAGGAGGAGAACCAGGCCCCAGGTCTGAATTGGGCTGCTTTGTATGAAAGACTCTCGACCATGCCCAACATAGGGCCAAATTTTCTATTGGTGTAAAATGGCATATCTCCATTTACTTCAATGGAGTTGTGCCAGTTTACCCCAGCAGAGAGTTTAACACCTGAATTACAAAATAAATCTAAGCTGACACAATATCAGTGAACACAGTTCCCAACCCCCACAAAATTTAGCCCCTCCTCTCTCAACTCATCTCCTTCAGAATAGCTTTAGTAAACAAGTCAGAGCAGACATGCCAGACCCATGGAAAAAAACGCAGAAATTGGGCTTGTTTTTGGCTTAATTGGCTTGTGAGTTGCTTGTTGGCTAGTTTTTGGCTTGTAGCTTGTTTGCCTAAGAGCTTGTTGCTTCTTTTTTTTTTTATCAGCTCCCAGCAAGCAGGGGCGGGGGAAGAGTCAGGGGTGCACAGTGGGCCCACCACAGTCCCAGACTGCACGCTAGGGAGGACCTAGTCACATAAAGTGTTGGGGTTCTTAGGGATTGGCTTGTTTTGGCCTTGTTTTGAAATGGGATTAGCTTGATTTTTGGCTTATTGTGAAAGTCAGGGTGCTTATTTACCGTGTGAAAATTGGCAACTATGGTTCAGAGCTGGTCCCAAAGGGAAATGGAGCCCAGAATTAAGGGTCTTTCACAGAAAGTGTCTCCAGTTCTTAGGTGTGGAAACCCTTGTGTTAGCTCAAGTGCCATATTTTATCTCAACTGCCAGGTAAGAAGAAAAGCAGATAAGAGCTTTTCTTAGATAAACAGAGCTTCAAATGTTAAAACCAACAGCTTGAAATCCACCAGAAGTCCATGCAGTCTATGGAGTCCAGGTGTAATATGTTCCATTGAAGAAACATTAAGAACTCATTTTGCATTTAACTACATTAAACTACACTTCTTGGAATAGTCTGTAGACATGCTGGAATACTATATTACCAATACTATATATGGCATCTACCCAGCTACAGAACTTACTTAGCATTTCCTAAGAATGCTTAAGTGTATATTTAATTTAAATATAATAGAATATTTCTTAGGTGTTAGATAAATATTGTTTGGTTTAAAAAAAAACCTTTTATGATTTAACAATTAGTTCTTTAGTCATAGATATAATTATAGCTTAGCCGTTAAACCACAGCCAATATTCTCAGCAATGGGGAGTAATTAGTTAACCTAGAATAAATCTCTGATCATATTGTGATTAAATGTACAGTAAACTGAGAAGAGATGGTCAAATAATATTCACAGAATCATTTATTCAATCCATTTTGTTATATTATAATATAAATTAGTTGAAACATTTCATTAAAAATATTTTCCTCCAGCCCTAATATTACAGCATTGCGAGGAAATAAGTTCAAGGGCCACATTTGAAAAGGTTTCTTTGATTTATATCCACACAAAATTTGTATGCACTGATCAAATAGTCATTCACCTAACCACTCAACATGCATATACATAAGTCAGAGGCCCCTTCATAATTTGACCTGGACTCTTCCTTTAGCTCTTGGATCTGAATTAATACAGTAGGCTAGCATGTACAAGGCTCAGTGCTGCAAGGTGCACTTTCAACTCCCATTTTGTAGGGATTGAGGGTGCTCAGTGCCTTTTTAGATCTGGCCTAAAGCGTTGATTCTGCAAGCTGATCCACACAGGTAAAGCTCTGCATAATGCACTGTCCCACTGATTTCAATAGGACTCCATGCAGATGAAAGAGCCTGCCACGCGGAGGCGGACATCAGTGAGGCTTCACAGAAGCACCGAGGTCCACATGCATGGCTCATCATGCAGGATCAGGGCCCTTGTTCAATCAAAAGAAAACGGACATATGGTTCTTTGCTAATTAAAATCCTACAGCACTGATGATAAATGTGATTTATTGAAGTTTAACAGCTGAATAATTCAGCTGATAGAGCTCTTCCTAAATGATTGTTAAACTTCAACAAACATTTTAAATGATCAACTAAAATTCCTGCACTGGCAGAGGACTAGACAAGATGACCTAACAGATCTTTTCATCTCTGATTTCTGTTTTATGATTTAACAGTCAATAATTGCCTTAACTCCTTATTTCGTACACATAATTTCACTCCTTATACTATATTTCTGTACCAAAATCAATTGTTCTTCTTCATTTCCTGTCATCTACACACTTAACAATATTATTTGTGGCCATAGCCTAAAGTTATATTCAGTTTTCACTCAGGAAAATCTCAAAATTGAAGTCAATGGAAGTTTTATTTGAGGAAAGGATGAGTAAATCTGAATAAGGAGCACAGGATTTTGCCCATTCATGGCACCATCCAACCCTTTTATGAAATAATAGAGCTAGGGATCCATCCCCAAGTAATGTCCTTTCCAGGTGAAAGGGTTTCACATAAAGAGCTGAATTGCCTACTTCCACGCTAACACTCATGTGGGAGAGATCGTGGAGATGAAATCTTTGTGAGAACACCCTGGAGAGTCTCCCAAATCATTCTGGAGGGAGGAGGGTTGCCTCCCATGGATCAGACCATGGCACCAACTTACAAACCCCGGAGACCCATGGGCCAAGGGCATAGGCACAGAGATCTAAGGCTCTGCGGTAGCTTTATCCCCCTACTCACTGAAGTACAGCTCCAGGGTCATGCTGCTAGGGACTCCACCTGGCCCAAGGACCACCTTGTAGGTATCTCCATAATGGAGAAATTGCCCTGGTTTGGAGATGAATCTACATGAGCAGCACTGTCCCTTCTGGCCATCAAATCTATGAAAATCTCTGTATTATCTTTTCTTTGTAAGCTCCCTGGGGCTAAAGAAGGAATGATACCAGCCCTCCTGGCACCACTCCTAGTCTTTCCAGTCCCTTCCTCTTCATACTCTGTGGATCCCTGGATTTGCAAATGAGTCCAGAGTAAAAGGGCTATTCAAAAGAGGTAATTGACTTCCTCCCATGTATGACAGAGACGGCACATGAACTTGGAGAGGGCATACTCCTCCCCCCACAGGTATTCTTTTTTGTTATCATTTGTATTCTGTTTCCAAATCCATGAGCTAAATGTCATTCAATTCCACAGCAGCAACTTCCAGTGAGAAAGTGTTCTTAAGCTGCCAACTGTCTCATCTTTGTTATCTTTGCTTACCTTGGCAATAAACCCCTTGAAAAGGTGACTTAAAGTCATCACATGTCCACAATGCTTAAAACACATCTAGGTCCATCTACACTACACAGGGGATCCAAGCTTTAAGTGCATTGGGAGAGACAGTACTGTTGTGGCCAGATCCACCTGTGTTTGTTGTGTAGATGGGGCTTAATCTTCCCCCTATCAGAATCAGATGCTTCTCCTCACTTATGTTGAGCGAAGCAAAAACTGCTAGGAATCAGTTGTGACGGTGTCAAAGTAGAGGAACACACTGCCCCTTTCCTAAGCCTGAAAAAGCTCCTCCACAGATGTTCCATGTGGTTGGGGCTTCTAATGTTGGAGATGGAGGCAGACAGCAGCCACTCCATGCTCCTTTCTTAACCCAACTCCTGTAGGAAACCCATCTGCAAGTTATTGTTGTTCCAAGAACATTGGAATGGCCACGCTGGGTTAGACCAATGGTCCATCTAGCCAAGTAGGCTGGCTTCCAACAGTGGCTGGTGCCAGATGCTTCAGAGGGAATGAACAGAACAGGGCAATTTATCGAGTGAGCCATCCTCAGTTGTTCAGTCTCAGCTTCTGGCAGCCAGAGGTTTAGGGATACCCAGAGCGTGGAGTTGCGTCCCTGGCCATCTTCGCTGATAGCTATTGTTGGACCTATCCTCCATGAATTTATCTAATTCATTTTTGAACCCTGTTATACTTTTGGCCTTCATAACATCCTGTGACAACAAATTCCATGGGTTGACTGTGTGTTGCGAGTGAAGAAGTACTTCCTTATGTTTGTTTTAAACTTGCTGCCTATTAATTTCATTGGGTGATCTCTGGTTCTTGTGTTATGTGAAGGGGCAAATAACACTTCCCTGTTCACGTTCTCCACCCCATTCATGATTTTAATAGACCTCTATCATATCACACCTTAGTTGTCTCTTTTCTATGTAAGCAGAGTCAGGGTGGGCTCTACCCTGACATCTGGTGGTGAGGTGTGGCAAGTTGTGGAAAAGAACTTCAGGGGCTGATCTCATTTGCATAAGCACACCCACCCCACCTAGAATGAGGCCATAACTGCCCAAATGGTCACTTTGGCTGTTGTGGGATCCCCAGTGTCTCTGTTATTGGGGTGGGAAGAATAAATTGTTATTACCCTGATTATGGGAACTGTGCTTGGAACTGTACTTGGCCTTTTGTTATGATGGAGGGACTCACCATCAACTGAGTAGCACTCGCTAGGCAAGGGACATGGGTTCCAAAACTCTGTGAATTGAGAGAGACTTGAGACAGGTATTAGTGCCTGGTGGTGTAGGCCCCTTTGTGAGGGCCTCAAGCACCAATTGCACCTCTGTCTCTCTCCACTGTGGAATGTCAGAGCTAATTTTGGGTCTATTAAGAGTCTTGTTTCAGGTACTCTGCTGTATTCACTTTGGCCTTAGGGTGCACCAGCACTAAGGCTCCCACTACTTCAAGCTGAAAACACTGAGCGCTGTGTCAAGTAGTGGGGAGCCGGAAGATCTAGTGTGCAGCGGTGCTGTTCGTGAGATGGCGGGGTGAGCAGAGCTGTTTGTGAGACGGCGAGATGTGCAGAGCGGAGCCGGTTGTGGTGGAGCGGAGCTGTTCGTGAGACAGCGGTGTGTTCATGAGACGGCGAGCTGAGCTGAGCAGAGCTGTTTGTGAGATGGCGAGCTGTGCAGAGCGGAGCCCTGTGGGGCAGTCAGCTTCAGGACACATAAGGCGCCCCTTACCTCTTTCCCCCACACACAGGCACATTTTAGCCAGACTGGGGAGTAACATTCTGCAGATGAACTTTTGAACTCTGGGGCTGGACTTTTTGGACTTTGGGTGATTTGTGGATTGCTGGACTCAAGAGATGTTTGGGTTCTGGGACTCAAGAACCCGAGGGAAAGGATGTGGCCCAATTTTTCTGGGGTGGGTCTTTGCTCATGGTTTGGTTAATGAACACTAGTTGTGGTGTTTCCCCAATTTAATGCTGATGTTGTTTACCTCATGTTATTAAAGATTCTCTACTACACCAAGACTCTGTGCTTGCGAGAGGGGAAGTATTGCCTCTTTGAGGCGCCCAGGGGGTGTGTAAGATTTTCCCAGGTCACTGGGTGGGGGCTCAAGCCAGTTTTGCATTTGCTTTGATGAGAGGGAACCCCTGTGTAGTGAACCCGGCCCTTCCTGCTATCAACTTGGCCTGGCAGAAGGGTTACATCTAAGTTGAACAGTCCCAGTCTTTTTTAATCTCTTCTCATATGGAAGCTGTTGCATACCCCTGATCATTTTTGGTGCCTTCTGAGACATTTTCCAAATCTAATATCTTTTTTGAGATGGGGTGACTAGAACTGCACCCAGTACTCAAGTTATAGCTGTTCCATTCATTTATATAGTGGCACTATGATATTTTCTGTCTTATTATCTATCCTTTTCCTAATGGTTCCTAACATTCTGTTTGCTTTTTCTACTGCTACGGCACATTGAGTGGATATTTTCAGAGAACTATCCATGATGACTCCAAGATAACTTTTCTTGAGTGGTAACAGCTAATTTAGACCCAATCATTTTACATGTATAGTTGGGATTATGTTTTAATGTGCATTGCTTTGAACTTATCAGCACTGAATTTCACCTGCCATTTTGTTGACCAGCAACCAATTTTGTGAGATCCCTTTGTAACTCAAGTAGCATCAACTGCTCCATGTTCTTTCGTACCTCCATCAGGGAGGGAATAGGGCAGAGGCAAAACGAGGGGAAGGGCCAACACACCAGTGCTGATGAAGCCTTGGTTCCAGCCAGAAGGGGAAGCTGTACAGCCGCAACAGTGTTGTGAGACTGATATGATATAGCTTGACTTCTTCTGAGTCCCCCTACCTTCTGCAAGGGATCCAGAATCCAACTCCTTCATACAGGGCATTCCCATCCTCCTTGTCAGTGGAGGAGGGGAATGACAGGAGAACTCTGCAAGATGAATAGCATGTCATTTCAAATGAGCTTCTCCCGCTCCCGTATGTTTTTCCTCCAGATGTGCAATCAGACACACAATATGCCAACATTTTCAGACCGGGGTGCCTAAAATTGAGCAGCCACATACCTATGTAGCACCTAAAGTAAAAGGGTCCAAGCACCCACGCCTCCGGCTGAAGTGTTAAACACTGTCTTGCAATGAAGGTTAAGTAAATTTTCCAATGATTTGCTAGCATGTGTATGTGCAATTTCATACATAATGGCATTGTGCTAGTCACCTTGCAGTCTCCAAGAATCCTTCCTGAACTAAGTGAGCTGCTGCATGCATTTCTGTAATGTCTGTCCCTGCTTGGATTTATGTTGTCTGATCAACGTCCTTCATTAAATGTTTCCACTGACTTTTCTTGGTACATTTTTTTTCACCTTGAAGTTTAATAACTCTAAGTCACTAACTATGCAAAGTCACACCATTTGTATTTGCAAAGCTACTGGTTCAAATAACCATTTTTCTACCTCTTTGGTACTTTCAGATTCAAACTCTGAATTATCTTCCAAAAGAAGGGCTTTCTTTTCCTTTAAATATTTACCAAGAACTTACCTAAAAAGACATTGTAGCTTCACAGTGTGGTCTAGTGGGAAAGGCACATGACTAGTGAGCTAGGTTCTATTCCCACACATGACAATGATTCACTCTGTTACCCTGATCAAGCCACTGAACCAGTTGCACCATCTGTAAAATTGAGCTAACAGTAAGCTACCCTTTTAAATTGCTCTGAGTTTTATTTAAGTAAGCAGTTCAGGACTGGATCCAGTATATGTATTTCCAATTCTTCTAACTCTTTGTGGAATCCTAGGTGACAAACGTTAGCAATGATCCTCTAGGGCATCTCATCTGTCCCCCTGCACTGGAATGGAATGGAGTGAAGGAATATCATCGTTACTGATTTCTTTAGTGTTTTAACCAGCCATTGGAAGAACAATTCTAGCAAAGCTGCCCCAGCAATGTTAAAATTAATTACGCAATGGATAACATTACAAAGAAGGGAAATATTTTAAATTTAAATTTCCACTTCCTAGTTATAAGCCTTTACTGTTTGTTATATCACCCTTAACCACCTTAAACAATTTCTCTCCTCTTTTGAGGTTACTTCCACTCAAATATTTATGGTTCGCTACCATAAATCTCTCTTTATAATCTGTATTACAAAATACCTTTGTCATGTCTTCTCTAGACTATATATTAAGTTCTTTTAATCTCTTTGTATAGCTCATACCTTTGAATCCCTTTATCATCTTTGTGCCACTTGTGTTCCTAACACTACACATCCTCATGCCCAGATAAAATTTCTATAACTCAATGGTTAGGGCACTCACCTGGGATGTAGGAGACCCAAGTTTAAGTCCTTATGTCAGTGAACAGGCCAATAGGGCTAATGTGAGTCTTGGATGTATACACAGAGGAATATCGAGTAGGAGTAAAGAGATTGTATTGCCTCTGTACTTGGCACTGGTGTGACTGCTGCTAGTACACTGTGTCCAGTTCTGGTGTCTACAATTCAAGAAAGAGGCAGAAAACTTTGAGAGGTCTCAGAGAAGAGCCACAAGAATGACTAAAGAGTTGGAAAATCTGCCTTATAGCAAAGGCTCAAGCAGCTTGGTCTACTCAGCTTAACAAAGAGAAGATTAAGGGGTGATTTGATCACAGTTTATAAGAACCTACATGGGAACAAAAAAAATGATAATAGAGGGCTCTTCCATCTGGCAGAGTGATAATAAGATCCAACAGCTGGAACCTGAAGGTGACAAATTCAGACTGAAAATAAGGTGCATATTTGTAGCAGTGAGGGGGATTAACCAGTGGAACAAATTACCAAGGGTTGTGGTGGATTCTCCATCATTGGCAATTTTTAAACCAAGATTGGGTGTCTTTTCTAAAATATCGGATATAGTTCAGATAGGAATTACTTCAGGGAAATCCTATGGACTGTATTAAGCAGGAGGTCAAACTAGATTATCACAGTGGTCACTTTTGGCCTTCACTCTCTGAACCTACGCAAATCCTAAAAATCACCAAGAAGCTTGGAGGAGTGTTACCTTCTCACTGCTTTCTGTTTCATCTTATCTCTATTTTACTTGCCAAAGCACATTGATGTGGGCTATTATTAGATCAAAATGAAATGCTTAGTTCTTGTCAATAAGTCCCAAATATCCAATCTACATTCATACTGCTTACAGAAAATACTTTGTTGAGGAGACACGTCAGTATTTCTAGCAATGATGTTACCATATCCCTTAGTATTCTACTACAGTATGTTATCTGTGGAAAGAATGCTTCTGAATCGGGGTATTTTCACCTCTTATAATGTCCATCAAAGATGGTCATATCCACATGGTTAAATAATAAGTACTAAATATTTAGCATTGCTAAAATAGTGTTTTTTAAAAAATATTTTCAAAGCACTGAGCAAATAGCCCTGTGAGGTATATTAGGTATGATTACTCGTATTACAGATGGGAAATATGAGTTACCCAAATGCACCCAGAAAATTAGTGTCAGACAGGATTACCCTTATTACAAAAAATCCTACTATACTATTCCACAATAATGATCCAAATGACTGTGGTTCTGGTACTGCACTATTCAGAGTTATTATTGTATAATATTATACCAGGGCAGCCCTGGCATCCAGGTGCTCCTGTAATGCAAAATAAAATAATTCCTGGATCCTCAATCCATTAGCCCAGAGATTTATAATCTGGAGGGTTAAGACCCCCTAACCTCTCTGCCTCCCATCTGTAAAATGGAAATAATGATAGATGCCTACCTTTGTAAAAAGAAAAGGAGTACTTGTGGCACCTTAGAGACTAACCAATTTATCTGAGCATGAGCTTTCGTGAGCTACATCTGATGCATCAGATGAAGTGAGCTGTAGCTCAGGAAAGCTCATGCTCAGATAAATTGGTTAGTCTCTAAGGTGCCACAAGTACTCCTTTTCTTTTTGCGAATACAGACTAACACGGCTGTTACTCTGAAACCTACCTTTGTAAAGTGTCTGAGATCCTCAGATGACAAATGCAAAAGGTAAAAAAATATCATTGTTACTGGTAACACTATAATATGTTAGGTAACCGTTCTTATTTGCCTGCCTTTACAAATCTTTGTATTTTTTAAAATGTAGGAAAAAGCTTTTGAGCGAACAAGAAAGGGTGTGCTTGGCCCGACTAGGATTCTATTACAATGTCATTGGATATTTTAGGCTACAATGTTCTTGCAAAATTGGGTAGATGAAATAAAAACAAATGCAGTCAAAGTTCTATGGGCCCAATCTTGCTCCTGTTGAAATCACTGACAAAACTACCATTGATTTTAATGGTGCAGGATCTTGTCCTAAATTTGCAGCTTATGGAGGAAAGATACAGAAGGGGTCAGCGTAGGTAGTATGGGGGTTTTATTTGTGAAATGGCTCAGGCACATATTGGGATTCAACATTTAATTTCCATTATGTGAAATTTGCCATTTGTCAGAAATAGAACACTTCAGGCTCCCAGGGCTTGATGTGTATTAATGCTTCAGAAGCTTTGAGATTGATTCTGCCCTTTCAAGTCTGCTTTGCTTAGCAGGAGGCCTGTTGTGTTGAGGTGGGATCCTGGTCTGAAGTTGTTTATTACTCTTTCAAGCTCTTTACCTGGGAAATTGTGAACCATGGACATGTTCTTTCTACTCTGAAGTTTGTTTTTTTTAAGGGGTGGTGTGCTAATGCAGGGGTCTCCAAACTTGTTGAATCAGGCTCCCCCAGGACCAGTTCTGGGGAAGCAAAAAAAAAAAAAAGAAAAAGAAGAAGAGCTGCCGCCAGCGTGCCACCGAAGACGGAGCAGGGAGAGCCGAGCTGCCGCCGGCATGCCACCGAAGAATCTATGCTCAATCTATGCCGAGAATTTATGCTCAAATAAATTTGTTAGTCTCTAAGGTGCCACAAGTCCTCCTTTTCTTTCTGAGTATAACAGATGCAGTTCCAGGCTACCCTGCTAATCTTTGTCACATTTTGCTTGCAATCCCAAATTTTACTTCATACAGGCCTAAGTTAAAATGAAACATTAGAAATCAAAGCCTGAATATCTTTAGTGTTCCCCAGCTATTATGTATACATATTTAAAAACCCTTTTGTGTTAATATCCCAGATACCAGAATATAATTACCCTGTTTTCTGATAGACTCTGTTTATTTTATTGCGAAAAGCAGCTGTTAAATAGGAACATTTTGTAATGTTATATGTTGGCTACGACATGAAAAGAGACACCTCCCCCCCCCACTATTTTCTTGGGAACATAATGGTCCTTAAGAAAGCCATGCAGACAAAGACTTTCCATAGGCACAAAAGTATGGTAGTACATCATTCAGAGATGCGTCACTTTTGTGTATCCTTATTATTTTTAATTAGCTACTGTCATTCTCCGTCAACAAGCAATTTCATATCATAACAAGGTGTTATGTGGTACTCTGTGGACCCGTACTTTGATATTCCACAGAAAAAGAATAAACATGCAGCCAGTTCATAGAGCCATAGAAGTTAGGGTTTGTCTACATGGCAAGTTACTGAGCACCAATCCAGGGTTAGAATCTATAGTGCACCAGTTAGCTGCACGGTAAAATCCCGTGTGGCCACTACTACAGTGCAGATTTCTACACAATTTATCCTGAGGCCACATCACTGGTTTCTCCTCTACCAGCAAGGTGACAATATCTGCTACACACAGACATATTTATAAAACGTCGCCCATTGAAGACAAGGCAAATGTTCATTTGATGTTCCACTGCATGGGAAAATCTCTCTCAAAAAATAAATTTGCCTGGCTGAACAGTTCAAGGTGATTTATCATTTCTATTGAAAATAATTTAACTTCCAAAGAACAATATTCCAAAAACCAAAACAAATCATTATCCTTTATACAGGTACAGTGTCATAAATATAAAGGGAAGGGTAAACCCCTTTAAAATCCCTCCTGGCCAGGGGAAATCTCCTCTCACCTGTAAAGGGTTAAGAAGCTAAAGGTAACCTCGCTGGCACCTGACCAAAATGACCAATGAGGACACAAGATACTTTCAAAAGCTGGGAGGAGGGAGAGAAACAAATGGTCTGTGTCTGTCTGCATGCTGCTTTTTGTTGGGGATAGAACAGGAATGGAGTCTTAGAACTTTTAGTAAGTTTAGACTAGCTAGGTATGCGTTAGATTATGATTTCTTTAAATGGCTGAGAAAAGAATTGTGCTGAATAGAATAACTATTTCTGTCTGTGTATTTTTTTGTAACTTAAGGTTTTGCCTAGAGGGATTCTCTGTGTTTTGAATCTAATTACCCTGTAAGGTATCTACCATCCCGATTTTACAGAGGGGATTTCTTTACTTCTATTTACTCCTATTTCTATCAAAAGTCTTCTTGTAAGAAAACTGAATGCTTTTTCATTGTTCTCAAATCCAAGGGTTTGGGTCTGTGGTCACCTATGCAAATTGGTGAGGCTTTTTACCAAACCTTGTCCAGGAAGTGGGGTGCAAGGTTTTGGGGGGAAAGACGTTTCCAAACAGCTCTTCCCCAGTAACTAGTATTTGTTTGGTGGTGGTAGCGGCCAATCCAAGGACAAAGGGTGGAATATTTTGTACCTTGGGGAAGTTTTGACCTAAGCTGGTAAAGATAAGCTTAGGAGGTTTTCATGCAGGTCCCCACATCTGTACCCTAGAGTTCAGAGTGGGGGAGGAACCTTGACATACAGAAAATTCAATCTCTTGGTTTCCGCATGAAAGAAAGAAGGACTATCATCTTAATTACGCTTAGGCTGATAATTATGTTACTCATTTTATTCCTCCTTTGTTCTGAGCATTTTTTTCTATCATCTAGAGACCAGTTGCCTTTTTTCTAATCAAATTTATGTTAGCATATGTATTCAGAAATGTACACAGGGATTATTTGCCAAAATCCCATTATATGTTTAGTAGAGTTTGTGCAGGGAACACTCAGGCACTAGTCTGAAACTTAGCTCCCAAAGGTTGAAACAATGGCATGGATTCTAGACTGTGCTTCTGCACGGTAAAGGGGACAGAAAGCAACTGGATCTCCCCTGGGAATTCCTCAAGGGCAGAGCCTTCTCAGATAGCATAGGGATGGTGTAACAGTTCTATGCTGCCCACCTACTTATAACTCCAGAATATGTGTATATATGTATGTATTATAGAAGAGTGCCCAATTGATGCCCTGGACAAAATTTTAAAAATACACTAAAACAACAGACCTGTCAAACTCACCTGTCATTCGGGAATGCCAGAGTGGGCAGGGATGTGTTGGGGTAGAGAAAGACTTTGACTGGAGTGCACTGAACTCTAGCTGAGTTGAGCTGTGGAATTGTTCCTCAGGGACTGTTGTGGCTGAGGAGTAAGATTCAGGAGCCCCAGTTGTTGTTTTAGCTTATACACTTGAACTCCAGAGGTGCAAAGGTGAAATAAGCAAATCTTTGCCTTAGGCCAGCTCCGGGGGAGTTCTGCCTCTTCAGAGGTTTCAGTTAGGACCTGGGGAAGGACTAACTAAACAAACCCTTGAAAATGTGTAGTGTAGCCTCACACTGCTGTTGCAGTCTTTGTAATTCTTCTTTAGTCCCATGTAAATCATGACACCCCTTTTTATTCAGAATATAAAAAGGTATGATTATAATGGAAGCCACATCGATAAACTATTATTTCATTGAGCTGCAGAAGACACAAAAAGAAAGCAAGAATTCACCCACTTAGACCAGGCTGCAGATCATACATTCTGTCATCCTTGCCATATAGACCCTTGACTGCATGTTGTACTGGAGGGGATTCTATTATTCAGGTTTGCCCTGCAATTAACCTAACAAAATTGCACAGTGGGTGTTAATCGCATTTTTCGCTATTCTGACTACCACATTTGCTAACCCTAAAGTATTTCATGTTTGCTAAACCAGCTCTTGTAATATCCAAAATGTAAAGTAAATCTTGAATCTATAGCTGTAGTTATAAAACCTAGCAGAGTTAAACGTATTGGAATTGGTGCAAAGCATTTTAACCATGCACAAATGAGCTCATTTTAAACATATAAAAGGCTATCTTGGTTGATTACACTTATAAACAAAAACACAGCCTTTCTGTGTGCTGAGTGCTAATGTGGATCATTTACTGTTGAAATAGCTGCAACTGAGGTCCATTGAGCAGGCTACCAAAGATTGGCTCTATTTAGAAATTAACATGCCTTGTGAGTTGCAAGATAATTCACACATGGACATCTACTTTTTAAGGCCCGTATTGATCCTTCCTGCAGATTCAATTTCTACGGCAGCAGCAGTGAACACAAGCTAATGTAAATCATGATAATCTGTAACAGCAATTTTTAAAGCACCAATACCAAGATAGTTTGTTTATTAAAAGATACCAGCTCAGCAACACTTTATGGAAGATAATGAGGATGTAACAGATCTCTGAACCTGCACTGCTATGCTATAATCTGTGTTTGTTTGTATGCCAATCTAGTCAACAAAGAAATAACAGATACCTTAAAATGGCCATAATGGTGGCAGAAGTCATTGTAAGCAGGGGACAGCTCCCACCTCCTTGATTCCTTCTGATCCTTGCTTCTTCATGCCTTCTGTGTCCCCAGAGAAACTTTCACATGCATACAAAACAAAACTTTTTTAAAAAGTCAGAAAAGGCGATTTAAAGAAAGAATACTAGAGTTACCAAAAGCAAAAGGGAAACCTCCAGTCCTAAAGAGAAAATAAAGACAGAGAAAACAAGATTAGTTCTATATGAACTATTACAGCACTTCCATGCAGTTATAACCTTCTAATAATATATTAAAAATCAAACCTTCTATATCTTCTCCATGTTCTGGTTTGCTCTCACTAATATATTTCATCTGTCCTAATAGGATTATAAAATGAGGAGATGCTGGGTACTTTGTTCATGGACATCTTTAATACCTCCCTGTGATGGGATATGTACTCCACATAGACCCAAGAAGCCAATTAACATACCTGGCAACACCTGGGTGAGAGAGAGAAAACCAGTCCTAATTGTTAATAAAGCCCAGCTGGGGAGGGGCTTGGTGGTGGTTATAAAGCCATGAAGTTTGTAGCAGAAAGGGGCTTGCTGGCTGAACTAATGTTGGTGCTAACCTGGATAAGAGATGTGTGACCAGCTGCAGCTGTAATTTTATTTGACTCCTTGTCAGACATAATGACAATCAGAATGGGGAATTTGGAAAGCAGAAATTACATAGAAAGTGAAATAACCTTCCTAACTATGGAAATAACGCAAGCAGGTATCTGTGCAACAATAGCATGGATTCTGACACTGATCTGAATTCCTGGCAATGAGATGACTGACAAAGCAGAAAATTATGCTTTAAAAAAAAAAGGATATTAAGATAACCTTAAGTAGACAAGAATTTAAAAGTGTGGTCATGAAGGGGCTAAAACTATGAACTAAGGAAACAAAATGATGAAGGTTCTATGACATAGGTCATGTCTCCACTACCACTTATGCTGGCAAAACTTATGTCACTCGGATGTAAAACAAACAAATCTCTCTGAGCAACATAAGTTTTGCTGGCATAAGTGGTAGAATGCACAGCACTATGTTAGTGGGAGAGTTTCCCCTGCCAACATAGCTACCGACACTTATTGAGGTGATTTTATTATGTCAATGGGAGAGCTCTCTTCCGTCCCCATAGAGTGGCTACACGAGCGATCTTACATTGGCACAGCTACATCAGTACAGCTGACATGGCCATATGCTCAAAAATCAGAGATAATACTATACTCCAGAGTCATGACAGAAAAAGTGAAGTAGTCATTTTTAGAATGTTAACAGGTCATTGTGCCTCAAATGATAAATTAAACTTGTTAAAAAGATATAAAGACCGGCTGTGTAATGTGTGCAAAATCAAATAAACCTGTTGATCATGTTCTATGTCATTGTGAGCAATGTTCTATGGAAAGGAAGGTTTTTTATGAAAAATTGAGTCATCTTGGAATTAAAGATTTTTCCTTAAAGGGACTAGTGAGAATATCAGGGAAATTGAATTGTGCAAAAATAAATAAATTAATTAAATAAGCCTTGCTATGTTTCCTTAAGGATACAAGGTGGAGTGAAAGGATATATATAGAGAGAGATGGATATATTAAAAAACCCACACAACTTGCCTAAAAATGAATTGTGACAAGGCATCTCCTTTGCTTTGCCAGGCTCAGTGTTTCCCTTTCTGGGAGTGGGCAGGACTGGAGTAAATCAGTTCCACTCCAGAGAGTTTCTATTCCTCAATCAGGTTTTATTTTTCAGTATTTTACAAGGTGGACCTCAGGATAGGCCCAAACGGTACTCTTCAGCCAAACCAAAGAACAAATTCATAACACAAATAGAGAATATCTTTCTCTGCCTTCTCTCTGGGGTGTTGCCTTGTTATGTTGGCTCCGGGGTGCCAGTTCTTCCCCAAACTGGCAGTTAACTTGGTTGCTTCCCCTATTGGGGGGAGAGGAGCCTTCCACCCAGAAGAAGCCCTTTGTCACTGCTGCAGCTTGTCTCTTCTCTCTCCTCTTTCTCTCTCACCAGAAGAGGTATTTTTAAAGGTCACAGGCAGCCCTTAATTGGACTCAAGGGTCCCTAGTTGACCTGAGGTAACCTCTTTTCAGCTCATGGGAAAAAGGGCCTTTATAATTCTGCCTTCCACCGCTCTCTGACAGCTGCCTGGTCTGACTTGGTCATGAATGAAGAAAGTGGTGGTCATAACCTTGTATGATGAGGCTGCGGCTGTGCCAAAGACAAAGAGACTGCTGAGATCTGCAGTCTCTCTCTGGGGGATAGAACAGGAAGTAAGCAGTCAGGGAGGCAGGAAGAAGTCTGAGGGAGTAGACCTTGGCTGCAAGCTACAGGGTCCCTGGGCTGGAACCCAGGGTAGAGGGAGGGCCTGGGTTCCCCGACCAGCCACTAAGGGAGTTGAAGGTGAAACCCCCTGAGGTGAGGGATATAAGGACCATGGAGCCTAGAGACAGAGAGAAGACCTGCTGAAAGGTCACTGGATTATAGCTTTGTTGGACTTTCAGTTGTCCTGGAAGGGTTCGAGTAAAGTGGGACCTGGCCAGAAGGCCACGTTGTTGGAAGAGAGACCACTGCAGTGATGGAGCGACCATTGCTGGGGACGTCATATGGGAAGACAGCTGCTACACCACACCAGATGTTCCTGTGGTGAGTGAACTCCTCTACACTCCCCCCCGAGGAGGGGAGGATGCCATAGTCTCTCAATGGATTTTCCTCAGAAATCATTAGGTACTTGTTATTTCTTTAATTATCACCTTGTCTTTAACCTGTTCTTCTTGGGTGAAGTTGCTAAGAAGTTGATGGTAAAACAACCCTGGTGGTTCTCTGGAGTCCTCAGACCCTCTTGAGTCTCCTCCATCAGAATTTGGGCCTGGGTTTGGTACAAGCACTGCACTGGTGCCCTTCACAGATGATCTTCTCCTTGAGACAACAAAGTCAGATCCCATGGCAATTCTATCAGCTGCCCTTGATACTGTTGATCATGAGGCACTGCTAATTTGATGGCAGACTTTCTGTGATGAGGTATTGCAGTATCAAACACTCCCAAGTTTACCAATTCTCTCCCTTAAATGCCTTCTACTTTATGCAGTCTTAAATAAATAATCCTTCTTCTAACTACCTCTCAAACAGAGCCCTTACAGTTTCTTGTAGTTGCTGTACCTTCAAGTCCAGACTGTAATATTTGATCCATGTTCTCACCTAGCCAGGGTTTCATTTTCCTACTTTGTTCCAAAAGGGCATTTCCCTTTCTAATATTCACAATCATTGAGGTAAATCCAGGCTGCCCCTCACAAAGGAATTCTGGAACTTGCTGGAATACATTAAATCTGGTTTAAAAAAATTGACCAAAACATTTTCTGTCAGAAAATGTGGGGTTTTCACCCACTTTTGCACATTTTCTTACAATTTTACCACTTTCCAATGGGAAAAAGTGGGAAGAAAGTATAAAAGAGAGAAAATGGGGAAAACCTCTTTGTTTTAAATCTTTCCCCATTCTTTTTTCAGTATGAAAGAGTGTGTGTGTGTGGCGGGGACTGAAAATCCAAAAACTGAAAATGGAAAATTGAAGATTTTTGCTTTCTATAAAACAGAATGACATTTAAGTTAAAAAAACTTAAGAAAAATTCATTTCATTTTGACATTTTGAAACAAAATCAAATTTTAAAAGTTATCTCGCATGGAAATAAAAATGCCTGCAGCACACTCAAAAATTCTTTCAAAAACATTTCTAAAAGTGATTTTTCCCCACAAAAATTCTATCAGGAAAATGTGGGTTTTCCAAACAGCACTACTCCGGATCCACTTCTCTTTTCCTAACATTTCATTGGTTCCAGCAGCCATAAGCTTCTAAAGGATCTATTTATATGTCACATCAAGCATTTTTAAATAAGATTTTTTTTAATGATAAATTATGTTCTTTACCTGGAGTTTTCAAAGAATAAGGACCTGTATCTGCTTCATCAACACTGAAGAGCTTACATAAACAGCAGATACTTTTGTGATTTATTTGTTATTTAATAAAACCATCAGTACAATGAACAATGATTTATTTTTGAAACAGTTGCACGAGGGAAGCCATAACTAGGTATTGAACCTGTGGAGTAGGTTAAATAATACATTGTGGTATAGGTATCAAGTAATAATGTAAACCACTGAAAAATAAATAAATATAAAATTATTCAGTCTTTAGAGCCAGGGAAATTGTAGAGAAATGTAAAGTAGGAAGTATTCTCGGTTTCAACCACCAAATACCTTACAAACTATTCTCATTTACTAAACCTTGAGGGTTTTTATGACACACAAGAGAAAAGAACAAAAACAGTAAAAATATAAGAAAATAAAACAGATGATGTAAAAGCAATTGAGTATCCATACTTAGACAAGAAAACCTGCTCACAGTCTGCTATATTAATTTTACAAATAAAAAGTCAAGAGTAAATGATTTGAGGAGCAAATGTCATGGTTGACAGAGCAGTAAAAGACTGACTTTCTGACCTTTTGTCTTCTGTAATCTCCAGTGGGTAGCTGAGAAATACCAATGTTCTGGTCTATTAGCATTTCTGTGTTTGTGGCAATCAAAAAGAATGAGCAATCACAGCCATGTATTAGTACCGTGCTTCAGCCTATGATGTTTTTAAAGATTCCCACTGATCATCTGCATGACATCGTGCTGACCACGGCTAAAACAAAATGTGAAGAGACAAGAAACTTCTCAAGAGGTCAATAAGCATCTTTAAAAAAGGACAAAAAAACAAAACAAAACAAAAAAAACACTTGCCATTATATAGAGTTTGGAAAAAGCATGACCTGCAACTAACATGACTTTGAGAGAGTGCAAAGATGTTCTGGGTCAGCCTAACTGGATCCAGAATGACCTGACTGGTGCTGTAGCAAATTGAATGCTGAAGGATATAGAAGAGAAAACTGCCAGAACTAAATTTGTCACAATATTACTCGATGGGAATTTTTGATATTGGTTATTATAGTTGTACACTTTCTTGCAGGATGTCAAACAAGACAAACAGCCTCTGATTCTACATGGTCTAAACAATAGTTAGTCCTGCCATGAATGCAGGGGACTGGACTAGATGACCTCTCGAGGTCCCTTCCAGTCCTATTATTCAAGGATATGGCTGCTGACAGAACTGCCTCAATGTTAAGCGGTTCTATAATGAGTTGTACTCAAGAGTCTTATCTAAAAAAATGTAAGTGCACAATCTCGCAATTGTGCTCCACCTATGGCTGGAGATGGATTAATGTTTTGAGAAAAGAAATTAATGGGTAGAAACCTAAAATCCATTTTTTGCACTGCTGTGCTAATATTCTAAATGTCATATTCTCTCAGTCAGCCGCCTCAGTGAGAGAGAGTTGGATTTTTCTATATATTCTCCCCACATATTTTTCAGCTCTGAAGATCAGTAAAGCAAACTCATTGCCCTCACAGAAGGAAATTTGTCGTAAATTGTAACAATGTCCTAGTTTTTTCCGGCAGCAGTGTTTAACGCCATTTGAGAATACAGATTTGTATCAGATGATTTATTTGAAATTATAATCTCCAGTCCACAGTCATAGGATTCTGAAGACCAAATATCAAGGAAATTGATTCTTGGGGTCCATTCTTGAAAACTTTCAGAGCATGATTTTTATTATAATAATAATTAGGATTAAAATGGTACTGAGAGGCCTCAATAGATATTGGGGCCCTATTGTGCTAGGCACTGTACATATACATAATTAGAGACAATTCCTGTCCTGAAGATCTTACAAACTAAGACAAGACAGACTAAGTAGCATCATCATCCCCATTTTACAGATGGGAAACCAAGGCACACAGAGATTAAGTGATGTGCCTAAGGTCCAAAAGGAAGTCTGTGGCAGAAGCTGGGACTCAAGTCTCCTGAGTCCCAGTCCAGTACTATAATGACAAGACCATCCTTCTTCATTACTAATCTTCAGCAAGATATTTGCATTCACAGTTGATTCTACAGAGGCCCTGGAAAGATCCCAGTTTGACAAAAAAATTGTAGTAGGAAAGTTAAAAATACTCTGGACAGTCAGCCAGACATGAGATAATATTGAGTAATTTTAGAGGACAACTTATGTGATTACAAAAAGTGAAAAGAAGCATGATGAAACACTTTTAAAAAAACAGATGTGAATAGAAATCTCCACCATAAAGAATCTGCAGACATAATTTTAAAGATAATTGATGTAATTTGCATTCAGCTAGAGTAGCAACCCTCCACTAACAAGTTCAGACTTGGGAAACTGAGCCTGATTCTAGTGTCCATTGAGGTCAATGGAAAGACTCAGGCCCTGTGTCTGAACTCAGCAAAAGACAGCTTTTGTGTGTGTTTCTGAAGATTGTATTAGTTCAATACAATGGTAACATTTGCTGGCATGAAAGAAAATGTGCACGCGTGTTTGGAGTGTGTCAGGGGAAAAGGAGAACAGTGGCATGAGGAGGAGAATGGAGAAGGGTTTGAATGGTGAACATATGCATTCACATCAGACACAAATTGTATTCCTGATATCGGAATGGAGATTGACTGCCAGACATCCCCACCTTCAGCATTTTAGATAAATATTGAAAACTCAATTTACATGATATAAACATGAAAACTTTTTTATATATTTTTTTAAAGCTGAGAGTTATAAACACTATGAAAAACTGCCTAATAGAGCAGACTGAATAATTCACACTGAATAATTTATCTGGGAAATATATCCTCTTTTATAGTCCACGGAATAGCCACAAGCATATTGTTATTTTCGCCACTCTAGATCTAGATTGTGCCTTTAGGGCCTGATCAAAGGACCACTGAAGTCAATGGGAGAATTTCAATTGTCTTTGGATCAGGCCCATAATTCAAAGTCCATAATACAGGGCAGTACATACCACCCCAAAGAGAAATGGGGCAACATTCTGCCTGACTATGAGCTCCCCATCTCCCACAATAGGTGGCACTCCTTTAAGAGGTGTAACATGCTCTTCCAGGGGAAGCAAGTCAGTAGCAGCCCTGAGCTCTGAGTGCAACAGCTACAAATTCTGGCCAGCCCTTATGTATGTACCAAAGGGAGGAGTGGAGATTCCTCACTCCTTCCCCTCTCCCCACCCCTCACAAGGACCGGTAAGAGATTGTCACTATCTTCTTCTTATTCATTTTTCAAAATCTTGTCTGAATTGTTTTGTTCTGTCTGAGGTGTGTTATTTAATTGTGATAGGTCACGTAAGTCACATGGTATTGTTTCTGTTCCCTGATTGGCTGAGCCCACAAGCACTTCTGGTACAAGTCCTTGCACAAATGAATTTAAATTCATTTTCGTCATGACATTTATCCCAATGAATATTCATGACACTAAACCTCAGTTATTTAATGATGTTAATGGAAAGGAAATACAACAGGGGCAAGAACACGGATGAAGCAAATTCATTCAAAATTTCAGCAAACATTAGAAAACAGTTTAATTCACCTAGCTTCACCGGCTAAAATCTTCTATTCTATTTTGCTTCCCCTGCACCTTCAAAATTGAGAAAAGTGACCCTCAGATATAGGTTAAAAAGTTGAATGCAAATCATTCAAGCTAGCTCAGTGGCACATGCATGAGTCTGAGTTTCTGCTAAACCTTATGCACTGCTTCCCATACACCAATGAACTGGGCAGAGTCTAAGTCAGTGTTTTCTAGGTGTATTAGGGCTACCTTCCCCGAGCTGGTTTCCCTCAGTTGGTTGCAGCTGAGGATTGAGCCCAACATGTCTGTCTATAGAAACTGGTTACAGAGACTTGAAAGAGCCACTTACTGAACCAGCCAGAAATATGAGATACCAGAAATGTTAAGGGCCAAGGAGTTCCATTTGTTAAGAAATGCAAACCAAAAAAAACTTAGATTAGTTTTTCTGTAAAGTTCCAAAGTTCCTCAGCCCAACAGACCTGGGCTCATATACATTTTGAAAGGAGAGAAATGAGGGGAGAAGAAATGCAAACTGCTGAACCCCAAATTAAAGTGGAGGTAGGTAAAATATGACATCATCCAATTTAACCTGCAGAAGGAAATGTTTGCTTTTCACAATATGAGCCAAAACCAGAGGTTGTTAGTCAGGGCTTCATGCTCTCCTTCACATCCAGATGTCATGGGGGACCGCATCAGTGGAAGGAGTTCTCCCTCATGATTCCTGCACTTAAGCCACAGTAATGTAAGGGGACTTTGGGAGCATACGGAAGGAGGAAGGGCAGCAGAGCTCCCTGGGCTCTTCCCTCCCACAATCCCTGGTAGGGAACGCAGTACAAATTAATATAGTTTCAGGCTATATCATCTTGTTCGGCTTCTCCCTCTTCACTGCGGCATCTCCCCATTGGAAGGGATTCCAGAGGGAGTGCTAATAGGATGAGGTCATGGAATCAAGACTCCTGCATGGGGTATATCCAGCTTGGTTCGTGCAGACTGTAGTAACTAAGGCCCCAAAGTTATGAGTTATTCCTATTTAAGAATTACCCAGTCATCAAGGCCTTTTAGAAAAAATAGAACAGAGGGCTAAGAGGTCAAGCTCTAAAAATCTAGATTTCTCTGGGGAAACTCAGATTTGCTGCAGCCGTTAGCAAGAGTGGACTGCTGGTGCAGCTAAAGAGACTTCCCCTTTTTCACTCTCGGTAAATGAGTGAATTAATCACAAATTAAATTAATATCAAGCATTAAGATACTATATGATGTTCCAGAGAGAGTAGTAGAAAGTAGTAGTACAAGAAGTAAAAAGTAGTAAAAAATACTGCCTTTTTCTGGGCTGGGGTGTGGTAAGACTACAGAGCCCTCTGGAGGGCCTGAAAGGTTCTGGTACTCCCCATCACAGCTGGTATTATCTTTATAGGTATGAAACATTGAGGCACACGAGGTAGGATCCAAAAAGGTACTTAGATGACTAACTCCCCCAGACTTAGGTACCTAACTCTCAGGTTTAAGCACCTAAGTCCCAGTTTTGGTTCCACAGCAATCCACACAATTCCCACCAAAACCTGTAAGGCACCCAAGTTTTCAGGGTAAAACTGGGTGCCTGTTTCTGTCTCTGGGATGCACTCCTCTGCCTCCCATTAAGTGTTCAGACACTTATCTCCTGCCTAATCCTCAAAGCAATTCACGAACCAGGGAAAGATAGGTGTTCAGCCATCTAAGTCATGTGCAGGGCCCAATCTGGTAGGTATGCTCAGAGGCCACCTACCCGATTGTGTCCCATTCAAAATTTGCCTGGAGCAGGAGGTGCTGCCACTTCTCTCCTTCTTTTAGCCCAGTGGGTAGAGCACTTGTCTGGGATGTAGGAGACCCCTCTTCAAATCCCTTCCCCCATCTGGCGAGAGGGGTGAACTGAATCTGGGTCTCCCACACTGGAGATTGCTCTAACCAGTGAGCTAAAATTTAGGTGTCTGGTGGTGGCCGCATCTGCTCCTCCAGCTGTTTTGTGTGGCATAGGGCAGGCACCTAACTAATTCACTCAAAAGTGGTTTAGGCACCTAAGTGCCTGACTCCAGGCAGAGGGTTCCCATTTGTGGATCACTAAGCAGGGCTAGATGTCTCCCTGCAGCCTGGACTTAGGTCCCTATCTCTGAGAGAGGAGCAGGGTTTAGCAAACACTCCTCTAGTTGGCATCTCCTATTGGCTAGTTTAGGCCTGGTGCCACCTAGCATGCTGGCTTACGTAGATCACATTCCTAGGTGCCTCTCTCTCCCCATGTATGGTATAGGGAGCGTAGGCGCCTAACTCAGTATTAAGGATTACAGTGTTATTCCTTGATTTTTTAGGCACCATGATGCTCAGTGTTGCAATGAATAAGGCCTTCTCTACACTACGAGATAAAATCACTCTAAGTTAGGTTGATGTACAGCCAGCATAGTAATTACTGTGGTGGTTCATGATCACACTATGCCCACTCACCAGGAGCACTTCCACTGACTTAACTGTGTGGGGCATTGCGGGGCACTGACAGCTGGAGCATCCTCTCCACCACCACCACCCTGGCCCCAGGGCTGACAGCCAACTGGCAATGTAAGTGTCTACACAGTGTCTACACAGACACTGCATCACCCTAACTACATTGACCTAAGCACTACGCCTCTCGTGGAAGTGGAGTTATTAGGTCAGTGTAGTGGGCTATTTACATCAGCAGGAGCAACATTGTACTGTAGACACTTACAGAATTAGGTTGACATTAACTGCCTTACGTCTATCTAATCCTGTAGTGTAGACCAAGCCTAAGTCCCTTTGTGGATCCCACTCATAGAGATAAAAGTCAAAAGTGTCTAATAATTTGGGATGCTCAATTTGAGATTCCTCGGACCTGACTTTTCAGACAACTTAGCAATATATAACACTGTATATGTTCAAAGCATAGCTCCTATTGATGTCAGTTGCAGCTCTGAGTTCCCAGCACTTCTGCAAATCAAACCCTAGAGTCTCAAGTCCGGCACCCAAAAAATGAAGAACACAGAATTAGTGACTACCTATGAAAGAGTCAGTTTAAGTCACTTGCCCAGCATCACATAGGAACACTGTGGAAGAGGCAGGAATTGAATCCAATTCTTAAGGGCAGCATTCAGTGGTCTTAACCTTGAGACCATTCTTTCTTTTCCTGAAATCCCCTTCCTCATTTACTAGACACCCTTCAATTTCTCCAACAACAAACCACAGCCTCCTTTACTACCCAACTCTGTTCTAGTCCCTGAGCACTGTCAATCCAGGGCACTAAACGAAGGAGGAGTCCTGTGGAGAAAATAGTATATGATCATAAAAAGAAAAGGAGTACTTGTGGCACCTTAGAGACTAACCAATTTATTTGAGCATGAGCTTTCGTGAGCTACAGCTACATGCATCCGATGAAGTGAGCTGTAGCTCATGAAAGCTCATGCTCAAATAAATTGGTTAGTCTCTAAGGTGCCACAAGTACTCCTTTTCTTTTTGCGAATACAGACTAACACGGCTGTTACTCTAAAACCTGAGTATATGATCATGTAACTAAAGACTGCATCATAAAGCACATGCAGAACGGGGTGAGTTAAGGTTGTACTGGCACCTTAATTCTGGCATTTCCTAACTTCTGAGTGCTTGACTTTGCAACCTTAATAATGTTATTTTAATGGAAGTTTTTTGTGTAAATTCCTAGTTTTTCTTTTTAAAAAAAAAAAGCAAGATGAAAACACCAAATTCTTTCATGTCATCATATTGACACTCACATGGGTCTTCAGGAGTGTGGGAACCTTTAGCTCAACTATACAGTCTTTTGACACTTGAGCTAAACAAGTAACTGAGAGCAGTAGTGTATTCTGTTGTTATCTTTTATGGGAACCAGCACTAGAGGGAAATAGACACTTTGCTAGTGGATTTCACAGAGAGTTGCTGACAGCAGAGGAATTGAGAGACTCAAGCATCTTTGGTTCCATACCCGGCTCTGGAGCACAGTGTGTTCAAGCAGGCACAGACTCTTCTTTCTGGTTCCCACCTTAAACCTAACCAACATGTCCCTGTCCCATCCTGTCTCTTCTCCACCCCTGGTTTCTTGTCCCAGTCCCATTCTCTTGACCTAACCAGTCCCAGTCTCCTTGCCGAGCCAGTCCTAGTTTCTGCCACCATTTTTTGACATGGCCAAAGCAACATATTGTCCCTAGATTTATTCTTGGAAATGGCTGAACCAGTTTGGCTGAAATTTTCCAGAACTATCCAGCCTGAGTCAGACACTTTGCATAGAAAATTTCAGCCCTATTAGTTACAGTTTGGTAAAGTATAAGCAACTGAAAACAGGATTTTGTAATGGGAAATGTCATGCAAGATTAATAATAGGTGGTTGTACCAACCCCACCTATAATATGGAATGACTATTTTGTGGAGCCAAATCAAACTATATTTATTTCTTCTCCCTGAAACTCTGTAGTTCTATAACTAGAAGAAGAAGCTTGAAGACAAAGAATGCAAGTCTAGGAGCTGGTGGGTTCTCAGTAAACTACTGTTGCATCCTCAGTTTTGAAAACAGAAATAGAACCAGTATCTCAATCAGGTGATGTCAAATGGTAGGTACTGTGCCTTGACTTATGATGATATTATGTCCACAGCTGCTATCTGTGTAGAGTCCTAATGTCAGACCAGACTTAACTAGATTTGACAATAAGTCCTAGTTTTGACAATAAATTGCAAATACATTAAATAACTTTTTTCCCTACTTAGTAGCACAGGGCCTGATCCTCAAATCTGTACTCACACAGATATTTCTTACTCAGATGAGTAATTCCCTTGAGGTCAATGGAACTATGTAAAGACTACTTCCATGAGTAAGAATTGCACGTTTATGCCCCTGAAATGTAACAATAATATGATATTGCTGATTGCTTAGTTTATTATTAATATTTTTCTTGTTATACTGGCAACTTCAGCATTTATTCCTTGAAATTCTCTTGCTGCTGTAAGTTCTGGTGCTCTCTTGGCAGCCATCTGTCAAACCAACCCTTTATTTGTAAGAATTTTATACTTCTGAACTGATTACCTCACAGCAATAGATCAACTTCTCACTAAAGCAGAAATACAATAGATTCATAGGACTGGAAGGGACCTTGAGAGGTCATCTAATTCAGTCCCCTGCACTCATGGCAGGACTTATCTAGACCATCCCTGTCAGGTATTTGTCTAACCTGATCTTAACCTCCTTAGGCAATTTATTACAGTGCTTAAACACCTTGGCAGTTAGGAAGTTTTTCCTAATATCCAACCTAAACCTCCCTTGCTGCAATTTAAGCCCATTGCTTCTTGTCCTATCCTCAGAGGTTAAGAAAAACAATTCTTCTCCCTCCTCCTTGTTACAACCTTTTATGTACTTGAAAACTGTTATCATGTCCTCTCTCAGTCTTCTCTTTTCCAGACTAAACAAATAATTTTTTTCAATCTTCCCTCATAGGTCATGTTTTCTAGATCTTTCCTCATTTTTGTTGTTCTTCTCTGGACTTTCTCCGATTTGTCCACATCTTTCGTGAAATGTGGTGCCCAGAACTGGACACAATACTCCAGTTGAGGCCTAATCAGCGTGGAGTAGAGCGGGAGAATTACTTCTTGTGTCTTGCTTACAACACTCCTGCTAATACATCCCAGAATGATGTTCACTTTTTTGCAACAGTGTTACACTGCTGACTCCTATTTAGCTTGCTGCCCACTATGACCCCCAGATCTCTTTCTGCAGTACTCCTTCCCAGGCAGTCATATCCCATTTTGTATGTGTGCAACTGATTGATCCTTCCTAAATGGAGTACTTTGCATTTGTCCTTATTGAATTTCATTCAATTTACTTGAGACCATTTCTCCAGTTTGTCCAGATGATTTTGAATTTTAATCCTATCCTCCAAAGCACTTACATCCCCTCCCAGCTTGGTATCATCCGTTAACTTTATACGTGTACTCTCTATGCCATTATCTAAACCATTGATGAAGATATTGAACAGAACCGGACCCCGAACTGACCCCTGCAGGACCCCACTCATTATGCCCTTTCAGCATGACTGTGAACCAGTGATAACTGCTCTCTGGGAACTGGTTTTCCAACCAGTTTTGCACTCACCTCATAGTAACTCCATGTAGGTTGCAGTTCCCTAGTTTCTTTGTAAGACAGTCATGCAAGTCAGTACCAAAAGCCTTACTAAAGTCAAGATATACTACATCTTCTTCCCCGCATCCACAAGGCTTGTGACCCTGTCAAAGAAAGCTATTAGGTTGGTTTGACACAATTTGTTCTTGACAAATTCATGCTGACTGTTACTTATCACCTTATTATCTTCTAGAACTTTGCAAATTGATTGCTTAATTATTTTAATATTTAACAAATATTTTAATATTAATTCCCCATTGTCATTCTTTTCATCTTCCCATATCTGTCCCAAAGATAAAGCCACTTGAAAATGTTTGGAGGACAGAGTCTTTACCATTTATGGACCTTCAGCTTTCATATCAGAAGATGTTTATTGAGTTCTTCTCATCAATTGCCTATTCTTATTCTGTTCGATACAAATTTAGTCATATGATTCCTCTTGAGCCCATAATCTAGTACTTTAAATCCATTTTTCTTTTGTCAATTAAAATAACACTGGGTTCTTCTTTTTCTACCGATGAGCAGGTGTTATATTTTACTCCCATTTATTTAACACAAGAACAACACTGAAGATGGGAGATTTTTTCTTTTTACTTTTCTCAGTTCCAAATTCTTTACTAAGCATGTATTACTTGACATTGATTGATCACATACATTATTCCAAATATGTATTCTCAAAAAAGATAAGCAACATCCTGCCTCCTTGCGTCAGCCTTGATAATTTTATGTAATATCGTACAACTTTCTGTTCTGAGTGTCAGCTTACTTCTGCCTCTTTTATTGCTGCTGCAATGATATACACTACTTTATATTATGCCCTCATTTCACCATTCAATGACACTCGGCTTTTTACTCCCAAAAGTTAGGTTTACTATCTAGTATACTATCTTGCTTTTCCAAGGCCTTCTGTCAATTCCCAGTTCCCCTCATTCTTTTACCTATTGCAAAACTGTGACTGTCATTACAACTACAAACCTTTAGAAATCTTAATGAGGACAGAAAAACCCATCTTCATAAATAAAGACAATTTAACTGGTGTCAGCACCATTAATAAAAACTCAAAGAAGTTCTTATTCCAGTATAATATCTCCAAGATATTTAACCTGCTTTCTCCTTCAGCACAACATACCTGAATTTATCATTACTCTGATAACTGCCTGTAGCTCAATTTAATTTCCACAAATTCAGATCATCAGGCTGGACAGCCATTTTTCAACCCGTGAATGAAGGCCAAAATATTTTATGTATTTTGTTCTTCAATAGGAACAGAATCATAACCTTTCTTACCTTATTTCTGGAATGTGCAAGCCCTTCACTTAAACTGAATTATGTAGGAAAAAATATGCAGAACTAGTTTTAAAAGAATGTGAATATTTAGTGATGTGATTGGTTGTTAGTTTCATTTGTAAACTGGCAGGAATAAATGTTTCGTTTCTGCATGATAAAATGTTGGGGCTGTCTGCTCATTATATTCCACTTTGAGGGAGATTTTTCCTTCTCCTGCCAAAGACTGCTGCCAGGTGTGTAGTGATCTAACAGTAAAAAACAGATAATTTTCAATATTCTGAGAAACACCACTTTTATGAGAATTTTTTTTATTGTCTGCACATCTGTCATTTATGCAGGTTGGCCCCCTGACTTGCAAAAATCTCATTTGCAAAATTTTCTTGTCAGCAGTAGATTTGCCACAAGAGGACAAAACAGTATAATGAATTATGTGGATGCAACCTGAATAAAATATCTATAACAGTAGCGATAAATGTCATGACTTACCTTAAAGTGCGTCAAAGTACTCTGTGCATGGAGATTATCAATGCAACATCATGCAAATGAGTATTCTCAGTTATCAGAATTACTATTATTTGATGGTTTCAGAGTAGCAGCCATGTTAGTCTGTATTTGCAAAAAGAGAAGGAGTACTTGTGGCACCTTAGAGACTAACCAATTTATTTGAGCATAAGCTTTCGTGCGCTACAGCATCCGATGAAGTGAGCTGTAACTCACAAAAGCTTATGCTCAAATAAATTTGTTAGTCTCTAAGGTGCCACAAGTACTCCTTTTCTTTTTATTATTTGATGCTTCATCAAAAGGGAACAATTTAAATTCAATTAGTAGTGCTGTGCTTCCACTCTTTTAAGAGAGAAAATTATACAGGTTTTTTTCCTAGCATGAGAGACCATGGCAGAGGTTAGATACATGCAGGGCTAACACGTAACACTGAGATATGAGAACATAAGAAATCCCACAACTAGTGATCATAATAGAACAGAGGATATTGTTCAGTGCATAGCTGAAGGCCAATAGGCACTCTTCTTTATTGCATGTCATCCTTTTGTCATAGGACACTGAAGAGGTAAAACACTTCCACTTTTCAAAACAAATGGATGTTTCTTACTGTCAGAGGCTTACTTCCAGTAGAGAGCCATGTTGCTTAAATCTTGCACTCAGCTTCATGAAGTTTATATCAGATCCTCTAATTTTCATATTCTTTCCAGATATTTTGGAAGTGGGAAAGGTGATTGAAAAAATATTCAGTTACTTCCCCACAAATAGTCTTTTGAAATGAAGACAATCCTAGTTTTCTTAAACCTCCATTCAAGATCCTGGACTAGATTAATAAAGGATGTTTTGGTTTATTCCTCCTTATACTTTGTTGGAATTCCTTGAAATTTTGCTGTTTGCGTTTTGGTAGCACCCAGAGACCATTCATACACATACTAAGAGACAGTTCCTGTCCCTAGAGTTTGCTAGTATGTCTAAACAGTAACTGGACACGTGTAGCTGGTCCATGCAAGCTGACTCAGGCTCATGGGGCTCGGGCTGTGGGGCTGTGTAGACTTCAGGGCTCAAGATGGAGCACAAGCTCTGGGACTCTCCCACTTTGCGGGATTCTAAAGCCCAGACTCCAGCGTGAGTCCAGACATCTACACAGCCCCACAGCCCAAGCCCCACGAGACTGAGTCAGCTGGCACGGGCCAGCCGTGGGTGTCTAGTTGCTGTGTAGACATACCCTAGATAGGCAAGACAGGCAAAGGGAGGGAGGGGAAGCAGAGGTGCAGAGAAGGGAAATGGTCTTACAGCAGAAACCCAGGTCTCCTGAGTCCTAGTCCAGTGCCTTAGCCACTAGATATCACTGCCTCTCAAACACAGCAATTAAGGACCACAGTATGGAAGTGATTTTCTACTCCTTGCACCATCATTTGCAGCTGTGCAAAGTGAGTGTAAAACACTTCTACTCTGATTTGGTAATATTTTACACCCACTTTGAACAGATGTAAGTGACTGCATGAGGTGAAGGGCAGTGAAGAATCAGGCCCTATATCTCCACTGCAAGTTAGCTCTGAAAGGCAATCATCTGCCTACTCCTTCCTTTTTGGTACAGGTGTTTCTGGTACAGGGAGGACAGGAAGTTACCTGTTCCAATGTATATTAGCCATTTGGAGGTCACTTCACTTCTTTGGTACAGATCGACCCAATCTTTGGGGTATCCAGGTGAGCCATTCCTGTGTATCAGAAGTGGCATGTGCGCAGACCAGAAGGTACAAGCAGCTCGGTGCCAGGATCCAGTTGGCTTTCTAGAACATATGAACATAAAAATGGCCATACTGGGTCAGACCAAAGGTCCATCTAGTCTGTATCCTGTCTTCTGACAGTGGCCAATGCCAGGTGCTTCAGAGGGAATGAACAGAACAGGTAATCATCAAGTGCTCCATCTCCTGTTGTCCACTTCCAGCTTCTGGCAAACCAGCAGTGTTAGGTTGGTGATGCTGTCTTCCCACTTTACTTCTTAAATCTTGAATGGTCTGGCCATAAGAACAAAGGAAGCTCCTGAGAACTGCTCATTTTGAAGAGAGTGGCAACAGTGGGTCTCAGATAGGTGGAAGGAGCCACTGCCCTAGCTATCTGCTGCTGCCAGTAAATGGCCAGGAAAGCATCACCCAGCCTCTCCACTACTAACCTTTGAGACAGCTGACTATTATTACCCAATAGGTAAGATACACAGAGATATTAACATAATTTTTTCTCTTAGCTTGCAGACGCTCAGACAGCCATTCGGGCAGCTGTTTAGGGGCTAAAGCAGGGACTGGGGAGGAGTATTTTGAAAGATCCTTGAGTGGTCTGAGGTTTATGCACACCAAGGAAGTACCTTGGGCCATGGTTTGAGTGATGGCTGCCCAGACAGCATTTTCCAAATCACACAAGGCTGGTTCAGCCATTCCCAATCTAGTCATTTATGTCATTTATGAACAAATATTTAATAAGGGGCTCTTCAGTCTAGTGAAAGGTATAACATGATCCAATGGCTGGAAGTTGAAACTAGACAAGTCCAGACTGGAAATAAAGCATACATTTTTAAGGGTGAGAGTAATTAATCGTTGGAACAATTTACCAAGGGTTGTGGTGGATTCTCCATCACTGACAATATTTAAATCAAGATTGCATGTTTTTCTTAAAGGTCTGCTCTAGGAATTATTTTGGGAAAATTCTATGGGCCAGTGCTATACAGGAGGTCATATTGAATAATCACAATCATCTCTCCTGGCCTTAGAATCTATGGCTGCATTTCTGACGTATGGCTCAGGAAGTGCAAATTCCAATACTCAAGCAGTAGCCCTTCACTGTCTGTTCTGCAATCTACAGGTGCTTAGCACTGGCGACTCTTCAGTAAACACACACAGAGAGAGAAGGAGGATGTCGTTTGTGAAGGTTGCTAGGATTAGTACAGTGAAGGAGGCAGCATCAGGAGAAGGGGAGGAAAGGGCTGGGGGCACACGTATTGGGGCATGAAGGGAGGGGATTACGCTAGAGACTGCAGTACAACACTTCAGCACTTTTAAGCTGTCCATTATTAGACAAATCAAGGGTGGGGTGGGAAAGGCAGACAAGGAAGAGTGAAGCCAAGAGGTATCCTTTTAATTGAAGTAGGAGGCTTAGGGGATCTTCCTCAATCTCAGAGAAGATCACCCCCATAGGCAAAGCTGAAGACCAACCCAGAGGTGCCATGTCTTCTCTGTGCCAGATTGTCTGCTTGCTGTGTGGGTCCTCTGTACTACTGGTTCTCTCCAAAGGACCATCAGGAACACAACAGGCTGGTTGTGATTCCACACATTGTACACAGCACCTTACTGAATGATTTGTTTACACTTGCTTGTTCCCTCATTCCCAGTTCTTCACCCCAATGATGGAGATCTGGTTCTGGGAGGGGAAGGAGTTTTTCTCCCTGGAATAATTGTTCCTTCCATAGCTGCAAGCCTAGCAATCATCTTGCTCTTTGAGTGCTTGAGGTGGCCCCTCCCCATTTATTTTAACATCTTCCATCATTCTGCCATAGGCGTCCCCCCTCCCCCCGGCCATTTATCAAACTCAAAACATGTAAACACATCCTCTGTCTAAAGGTGGAAGGGTCATTTCTGAGCAGGGTCAAATGCTTCTTCCTCAAGGAGCTCAGGTGGTGGTTTTTTTTTTCAATCCTGCCATTGATTTCTGGTTCTGCATAATTGGGTTTTCTTTTGCTCTGCTCTCTTTGGTGCCATGTCCTTCACCACCTCCAAGTGTAGCAGATGCAATCCTGTGCTTTCTAGTACTCACCACTTTTGCCTCAGAATAGCCTTTAAACTGCCCAGAACAAGATAATGGAGCCATCAGAAGCTGTTCTGTTCTCAGAGCTATAATGCCAAACTTTTTCTCCTTCAGGAAGACCCTCACTGGCTGCAAAAACTCTTTTCCTTTCTTAAAAGAGCAACAAAAGGGAGCGATTGATGTCTGGATGGTAGAATGTGCCCATGTGACATAGTAAGCATGCTATTCAGAATGTATCCATTTGGGTTTATAGTGCATAGAGTCACACACTATATTAAGGTGCATTTATAAATGGTTTATAAAGGGTTAAAAGTGATTAATCAATTGTTTCTGGATTGCTGTAGAATTCAGCAGGTCAACAGTTTGTTCATAACTATAACACCTTCTATTGGTGTGCTCAGATTCATTCATAAGACATACTACTCAGGTCAATAACACACTTATAACATCAGTGAACCTTTACTAAAAAAAAAAAAAAAAAAAGATAAAATTACCCTTAGTGTAAAGTTTGACCATGTATAGAAGATGCCCCTCATCTGCTCCACATTCCATTTTTGCATCTTTTAACAGAGAATGGAAAAAGTTTAATTACATTTTCCACTGAGTTCAGTGGGAAGCAGGAAATCATGCAATCCCACTCTCCTATTTATGAGGACTTTCTTTCCATCCAAGTTATGCTGATGTCCATGTCCTGTCCCAGCAGGATACAGGTGAGCCATGAGAGGGTTTCTTAAGTGACTTGGTGACCTTAAAGCATAAGGGGGAATTGTAACTATTAGCAACCAGAAAACCAGTTTCCCTTACTGTCACCATGCCTCAGTGGGTCACAGCTGAGAATACGAGATTTAGGACAAACTTCTGAGAAATGGGGCAGACCCATCCCAAACTAGTGGTTATTCTACCATAAGATATACCAATCTGGTAACAAAAGTAAACTTCTGTCTCACCACACTGGTTAACAAGAAGTCAGAAATGCAGTCTCCTAAAGCATTCTAGCACTTATTTCGCCACCCAGACGCTAGCCTATCTGATGAGTGGTTATTTAAAACCAATTTCATCAAACAAAGGGTTCGTCTAGTCCCAAGAGATCAGTCAGATAGCCAGGTCAACATATAACTCAGACCCTACCCAATAATCATGCTGTTGCCAATCCTTTAGTATCTAATATCTAAAGGTTTATTTATAATTGAAAAGGAGGAGAGAGTCAAAATGGTTAAAGGAAATACATACAACCATTGCAGAGTTCTTGTATCAGGTTTGAAGCAGTGATGGAATAAACTGCTGGCTTGTAATGTCTCTGGTGAATTCCAGAAGACCGAAAGGTCCTCAGTCCATTGACTGGAATGCTTCTTTTAGTGTAAGACCATAGTCCAAAGATCAGAGCAGGAAAGAGGCACAATGGAGAGGCTTCCAGGGTTTTTAATACCTTCTCCCATGTGGAGGGGATGCTCTCAGTCTTAGTTTGTGGAAAATTACAGGCACAAGATGGAGTCCAGGTTCACATGAGCTAGTCACATGCCCTAGCATGCTTTGATGAGTCATAGGAGCAGCCATTACCATAGGCTGTTAAAACAGCCATAGGAAGGCCCAGCAGGCAGGGACAGGCTTCTTTTATGGTTTATTGTGTGAGGTGAGTGTCCTTTAATGGGCCATCAACTTGAATATGTCCATTCATAATGTATTGGCCAGACTGGACAAAAATTGCCTTGCGGGTGTTACCCCAGAAGCAAACACATTTGAAACACTGGTACATAGTCAATATTCATAACTTTAGATACAAAGATGATAGATGCATACAAATAGAATAATCATATTTGACAGATTGTAACTTTTCCATTGATACCTTACATGACATACTTTGTATAAGAGTTGTTGCAGTTATATAACAGCGGTAGCAAGAATGATATACATGGTCATAATTTAATCATACAACATCACACTTACAAAATCCAAACTGCCACTACATTATCTTCCTTAAGACTCACCTCTGACATGATGCCTACAAAACCGAGCCTACTAGACATAGCTAGACAAGTGACCAGCTGAGCCAATTCCTCTTCCTTATTTCCTGTTCCCTTCCTCCCTACTTCTAACCTCAATTAAAATGATTTAAAATCCCTGCAATATATGTAACTAACAAAGCTAAGCCAATTATTCACCAGACTCATTTGCTTGTATGTTGCATCCATGTCTTCTCCCCTTCATCTGCTTGTTTCTTTAAATTATAAGCCCTTCAGGGCAGGGACTGTCTCTTTTCAGTGTTATACAGCATTCAGCACAATGGGGCCTTAAGCCTTTGGGTGCTACCATAATATGAATATTTACTGCTGATAATAATTGCCTCTCTAGCATACCTGTGGAGTTTTTAAAGTTTCACTTTTTTCCATTGACTTGAATGGGAGTAGGCCCATAGTCATGAGAAAATTGCTATTGTTCTTACAAAATATTCCCTCTTTTACAGAGAATAGTTTGATTTAGGAATAAATTTTGGTTGTAACTGTCAGTTCAGCAACAAAGATAAAATCAAATGCAGCAGCCAAATGTAACTAAGACTATGGGGGCTTGGAAAAGAGAATGAAGACAACGGTAATTCAAGAGAAGTCCAACCACATCATGTATCAAAATAGTCTTTATTAATTCAGAAATATAAATCAATGTGATTCTTATTATCAACCCAAAAAATCTAATTAGTGACTCTATCCCTACATGTCATCCCTACCCAGCTTTTTCTTGAATTAGTATTCACCACTTATTTCTGATGCAAACTAGGGCAAAATGACAATATTACAATGCCCATATCTCTACCTGAATTCTTTATTCACTCATTCACCCACTGACTTGAGAATGTGACATTCTGTTTTATATAATAAAGCATTTGTCTCCATCTCCTGTCCTCAGATGTTCAGTAGCACAGCTGTTCTGTCTTAAACAGCTGCCATGTTCCACCCCAGAAATGGTTGCTTTCCAGCAATGAGCAGTGCAGTTCTTGTGTTTCTATTCTATTCTATTCTATTCTATTGCTATTAAATTTGTTTGGTGTTTAGGGCCTTTCAGAATTAAAAGTGCAATATAAAAATAATGTTATTAAGAATTAAGTCTTACTGCATCTCAGATTATATTAACATTAATTCCTTTCATCCCTAGATCCTAAAATATGGTCACCAAATGGAGTAATACCACAGAGGAAGTTTAGGCAGTGCAGCCGAGACAATACACACTTCCTCCTTTGTACTTGAAATCAATCCATTCATCTACCAGTACTTTTGGTACATCATGATTGGTTTAGTTTGGTACAACCAGTACTGTACACCTTGTTTGGTTTAGTTTGTCTGTAGCTGCACACTAGCAGAAAAGCTTGAGATTCTTTGGTAGTAACAATCTGGCACCCTTCTTCCTTTCTTGGTTGGTATTCCGCATTCATCTGCTTGCAGTTTGTATTTTTTCCATCATAGAATCATAGAATATCAGGGTTGGAAGGGGCCTCAGGAGGTCATCTAGTCCAACGCCCTGCTCAAAGCAGGACCAATCCCCAACTAAATCAGCCCAGCCAGGGCTTTGTCAAACCTGACCTTAAGAACCTCAAAGGAAGAATCCTCACACTTTTGAATGTGAAAACTTGAAATCAAAATGAAACATTTTTCTTTTGTGAAAACAAAAATTTGTGATTGACCCCCCCCCAAGAGTTTTTTCCCCCTGAATATTCCTTTGCAGAGCATTTCAAAACGTTTGGTTTCCATTCCTAGTTCGAATGAAGCCAAATTTCACAATCTCAAAATCCTTTGCAAAATGGAACTTTGGTCCTCCTCATGGTTCTAGGAGTGTTTGCAGGATGGAGCCCTTCAATAACATCTCAACATACGCAGGGCCTGTTGGCAAAATGGCATGACTCCATTGATTTCATTCCTACTAGTGTGATGGGGTGAAGAGTTTGATCCTTATAATTTATCTGAAGATAAAATATCCCCACCGTCTATAGGACATGCTACCTATAGTTGAGTATTTGAAGAAGATTGGATAAGCTGTAACAATTTAAAGTAATTAATTGTGAGTACCTAACCTGTAGTGCTTCAGTGTTCCAGAATTTTAGTGGTTTATTCATTTTTAAGAAATTTTTAAACGAACAACAAAATTTTAAAAAGGGGAAATAAAAGAAAGAATTACTATGGCAAACTGAAATGAACAAATGCACTTATATGAATATACTTGGATTCTATATATCGCACGCTGACTGGTTTGTTAAAAATCACCAAGGAACTACCATCGTTGCTGCAGTTAGTGCTTGTTTCTATATGTGCTTTCTCTGCACCACAGCTGGCATACTGTTGTGACCACCCCCCTTCCCAGCACAGCCAATGTGGCCAGGAGTTCCTACTTCTATTCTTGATGGATAGACAAGTGTCTGTGTGAAGCCTGATGAATTTGTTTTCATTTATAGCCATTGATAAGAAAGGATGAACTAGAAACCTCTGTGTAGAGCTACACTCACAGCTTCCCTTTCCATTCCATTTTCCATGCATTTTTACTCACTACTGTTGTTTCAGTCTTGTTAGTATCTCTGTATGCATAGAAGACTGCTGATACCCAAGAAATTTATTTGTAATTATTTTTTTGTGTGCGTATGTATTTTGCTCAATTTTTCCTGTTGACCTGAATTTTTAACAATGAATTAGTCTCCTCATTTTTAATGCTGTCTTTCCCCCTTCTTAATTGTTTTCACAATTATGTTTTACAGTGTGAAGAGTCTATGGGGGGAAATTGTACTACTCCTTTAAAGGACAGGCTGGAGCCTGCAGTCTGGATATAATCAAGAAGGCCTTGGCGCTGCACCATATAAACAGGAACCGGAAGAGATTGGAACAAGGGAGAAGGAACTAGACAGTGACAGGCTGCAATTGCTCTCTTAGGCACCTGGAGACAAGCCTAACTTGATTCAGGGACTTGGACGTGGACTACAAGCGTGGGAGCCTTAAACTGGAATCCTGAAGAACTGTTTATTGTAATGATTCCTGTCCTGAAACCTTATTAAAAAGGGTCATGGCACTTGGTTAATGTGTGTTGGCTTCAGTTTGCCCTAGGCTGTTGAGCTGAATCTATTGCTACTCCACTTGGGGAAATTAAGGTAGGGCACCACGCTGCAAAAGGGTGTGCTGTGCCTATACTGTCCAACCACAAGCTACATAACCCCTTTTGATGAATAATATTTCATTAATGAGACTGAAGATACACGCTGCATAATTCTTCCATGTAACCAGCACTAAAATCAAGCTTAAGGAGAAGGAGGGAGAGTGATAGCACAGACTAGGAAAGTTCCATGTCTGGCTCAAGAAAATGAGGGAGTGTAATTTTACAGAGAAGTTTGAATATCAAGGAGCTCATTGTACCACAGTAGGATACCATCATTTTTGCAAAAGTTTGTTAGGCCCTAATTGTGGAATATTTGCTGACATCCGTGAGCACATACACAAGTAGTCTCATTAATTTCAATCACTCGATGATTACCTGTTCTATTCATTCCTTCTGAAGCACCTGGCATTGGCCACTGTCGGCAGACAGGATAGTGGGCTAGATGGACCTTTGGTGTGACCCAGTATGGCCATTCTTATATTCTTATGAGTCTGTAGATGTTCACTGACATGAGAATGGAGTGCACAACTGGATGATTAGTTTTTAATGCACAGAAATTTTTCCAAATTTTTTTTAATAAATTGAATTAATTCTTATGCTCATAATGAAGTGAATCCTGAAGACTTTTAGGTGTGGGAGTCAAGGGTTCCAAAATCAGGCACTCAGCTGCCACCCTCATATGTCCCAGGTTAAGCACATCTCTATCCCCACTGTCATGTTACAATCGTTCTGATAATAATCCACTTGATGAGGAAACCCCACAGGATTTTTAGGTGTTTCAGGGATCTTTTAGCCTAGGTATGTGGAGCGTTGCTGCAGAGCGAATGAGGAAGCCAAAAAACACCCATGAGGGGGAGAAAAAAGGAGAGAGAGAGAGAGAAGCAACCAGCTTAACCATGAAAGTTATTTATTGCCAGGTATTAACCATAGAGGAGCTAAACAAACAAAACAGTTATAATATTAAATCTAACTTAAATTTTATTATAGAAGTCAAATTTAGAAAACTATACCCAATCACACAAGTCAGGGTCAGAAGGCTATACCGAGAGAGAGAGAGACAGAGAGAGAGAGCTGGGTTCTCACCACTCCGTGAAGCTAAAATCGATCAGGGGTTCCTGGTGGTGGTGGTAGCTGAGGGTCCGGAGTGCTGGAGACAGGCAGAGCCCCCAGCATGATCATTCAGGAGAATATGAAGTCCCAATGGAACTGATGAAGATTTTGGTTTCAGGCATCAGAACACTTACTTGAGCATGGGTAGGGGTTTTTGTAGGGAAAGAATAATGGTTCAAGGGAGAACACTAGATTTGTTTATGGGTAAACTGATGGCTCAAGGGAGTATACCAAAGTTGTTTTGTTCAGGCTAGAGCTGATCATTTCTGACTATGGGCAGTGTTCTTTCGAGGGAGCTCAGAATGCAGTTAGGCAGCTTCAGTATTTTGGATACCAATAAAGGATTTATTACTGGAATTGCTCTGATAACTACTGAGCTGGGTGTGTGCAGGTGTGGGTTCATTAACATCTGGAGCAGTGATCCCCCATCATGAAGTGCTTTCCTGGTCCCGTAGTTCGGTGTGGTTCTTGCCTTGGAATCTCTGTTCTCCATTCTGTCTGCTAATGGGGATGTCTCCCTGTCCCATCTTTGATGCAAATGAGGCTGGGGGAGTTTCCTTAATCCTGTCACCCTTGTCCGGAGGGGCTTAGGTGTGTCTCTCCCTGCCTTTTCATTGCTTTTTGTAAGTCTTCTGGTCGGCTTTGGTTCAAAAAGAGGTGGGGGGGTGACGGGGCATGGAGGTCTTTGAGGAGGCAGACAGGCTGGGTACTATGACCTGGTTCCCCAAGAACACAGAGCTGACAGGTAACACATAAACTGAGAGATGGGAGTAGGAGAGAGGTGAAATGGAGGCCACTGTCTCTTATTCTTATATCATTTTCCCCTCTTTGAGGATTACACCCAGCTGGGGTGCAGGTGACAAGTAGTCTCTTGTGGACATGAGGGTTGAACCGTCCCTGTGATAAAATGTAAATTTCTCATTCACACCTTCCCTTTCTCTTGCTGGAGAATGGCTGCTTAAGTAAGTGATCGCCACTTGACTTTGTTAATACCTGTCTAGGGGTGTCAGGAAGTCTTTGTCTCTGAAAAATTGGTTTGGGCCTGTCTTTCTGACTCTGGAACATGTTACAGCAATCTTATACAGTAGAAACTTATAACTTTACATACATTGTTGATACACATCTTTTACCAGGACAATAATGTTTGGCAGATTATGAGTTTTCAAATGATACCTAACAAGACATACTTTGTACAAAATTGATCATAATCTTGTAAAAGCGAGGAACAAAATGGTATAGACTGTTGCACAGGGTCCCAAAGAAATTACTCTAAAAACATATCAGATTTAATATAGAATGATATCCCTTTTATATGCAGCGAAGTATAGCTAAGGCCTGGCCCAACATGAGTAATTAACAAATGGAGAGAGGCTTCATCTTTTGAAAGATAGAATTAGGGAAGGAAATCAGGTTGAAAACAGAATGTTTGTGATAAATAAGATAAGTAAATAGGTTAGTTGACTAAGAAGATAGAATGTCTGAGCCAACTAACATAAGAGAGAGACCACCCAAGGAACTATTTACTTTGAACTAGATAACAAAGGACAAAATAAGTTAGGAATGTACAGATGAGGTAAAGAGGAAATTGAAGCATGGACAGTGCACAAACAGAGACTGCTGCACAGGGATTGGTTCCTGCAAATAACAAAGCCAAGCCAAAAATGTGTGATGCAGTGTATAGTAAATGCAATGAGATGTGGAATGTATTAAAGGGAGAAGGTTTCTGTCTAACTTTAGAGTTGTGATGGACCCAGCATCCATCCCCCCTGTGTTTGAGTCTGATCAACTCAGCGTAGCACTGCAGTATGCCAAATAAAGATATCTGAGTGCCGAAGGCTGGAGTCAAACTGAATTTTTGGGACGCCAAGTGGAAAGAAGTCTCAGGGTTGAAGTTGTAGCCATGTCAGTCCCAGGATATTAGAGAGATAAGGTGGATGAAGTAAGAGATATTGCCTCACCCACCTGTATCCATTTTATAGATTTTTAACCACCTTACAGAAAGGATATAATTCTCTGTTAAATTATCCAGGACTTTTTCCATCAGGTAAAAAAGATTGCACTTTGAAAAAAATATATATCATGAAGCTGCATCTTTTCACTGTTGTCACAATACTTTGCCAAATGACACTGAGCATAGAAGATCTGACCCACAGCTCCAAGGGCTGAATGTTGTACAAGAGAATGGCTAAGCAATCAGCAAGGCGGGACAGGAGCAGCAAGACTGTGGACTGTGTGTCACTCTGCAAAACTAAGACACTTGACAGATGTGCAAATAGCCACTGTAGGTCTAGCTCAATAAATCACAGCAAGTCCAGACAAGATCATGCGTTTAATATAAAATGCAGAGAGAGAGAGACAAGATTTCAGTCCCTACTGGATGTGGCCCCTTCGTAACTCATTCAATCCACTCTGATCATTTAGATTCCTTTCCTCTTGATTTGCAGCTTATTTTTCATATTTTGCAGCTACCACTACTCCTAAGGCACTAATAAAGAAATAACTCTCACAAGAAATAGTGGGCTACATTTAAGCCACAACTCTGCTGAGACGTAGCAATACAAAATTTACAGCACATGTAGCTCCAAGTTCATAAAACTATAGGTGGAGACAATTGGAGAATGCCATTTATTTAAACCAGTCATACTTCTACACGGCGTAGTCCTCCCCCGATATCCTGTTGTGGGAGTGGAATTGATCTACTCCAGATATCCAGGTCAACTGTGATATCCTCTTTGTCCTAGTCCTACCATCTCTGTATAAATCGTTGGCTGCACTTAATTCCATTTTGCATCTGAGCAGTCTGCTCCAGAATGCTGAATGAGAAAGTAAATTACAGAGGTCACATTGGGCTGTCAAAAAGAAGAAGGTTTTCTTGTAACAGTAACATGACTGACAGCTCAAGCACAGGTAGAGGTGCGGAATCATGTTCATATTTTGCATTCTCCTTTATACAAGGCTCATTTTTCATTACATATACCATTTTCCACTGATTTAACTTGGATTATGGATGTGTGTAACTATTTGATAGGTTATTTTTAACTATCCATCAACAGAAGGAACAACATTCCTACCATCGGCACCAGCCCCGTGGGTGCTCCGGGGCTGGAGCACCCACGAAAAAAAAAAAAAGTGGGCGCTTAGCACCCACTGGACGATTAGCTGTTGGCAGCCAATCATCTATTGCATGGGCAGCCCCCCATCAGCTGTGGCAGCCAATCAGCTCTCCCCATCCGGCCAATCAGGAGGCTTCAAACTGAAAAGCTATCTTCAGCGATTTTGGCCAGAAGCCAGTTTCCCAGCATGTGAGGTGGCTGCAGTTCTCACCTGCCTGCAGTCAGAGCTGGGTTGGGGCAAGCAGGGACACAGGCAGTTTCTGGGCTGGCCTCAGAGGGCTGTGGGGAGACCGTCTGGGCAGGCCGGCAGCTTCTCAGCTGGCCACGGGGGGCTGGGACTGGGGGGAGACAAGCAGGCAGCTAAGAAGATGCAGTGTCTGGCACCCCTCTTTGGTATGAAGACCTCAAAATCCCAACTTCCCTCCACCCTAAGACCCATCCTGAACCTCCCAAGCCAACCCAGTAGCTTATGCATGCTCCCACAGTCTACCCCCACAGTCACTCTGGATTATAGTTTAACTTTTTGGAGACCACATGACATTAAAGCAAGGAACACACACATGCACTTTACCTGGGCAGCACAAGAGTTAGAGATAGGCAAAACAAAGCTTCTGAAAACAGTCTCCCTTAGACTGGTTTCACCCCTGTTGTAAGTCTCTGAGTTTGGTTCAAGTCTTTAAGGGAGTCCTGCCTACATTCTTTTTGCTGAGACTTCCTGCAGCTCCCATGGGCCGGGAACGGTGAATCGTGGCCACTGGGAGCTGCGGGGGGAGGGAGAGGACGGGGCGTCTCTGTGGATGGTCAACATCAGCAAAATGTCTTGTGGCCCGCAATCAGATTACCCTGATGGGCTGCATGTGGCCCACGGGCCACAGGTTGCCCACTACTGCCCTTGAGGGAGGTTTGAGTCAAAGAGGACTCCAAAGCCTGAGTGACAGGAAGGGTGGTGATGTTGTCTACAGGGATCAAGAAAGAAGCGATGGTGGTCCCGTCCCCTTGTGAACCTAAGTTTTTCTGAATACTACTGTATGTTTTTCTCTGATGGATACAAAAAGTCCAGCAATTGCATATCAATCTCTTTTCTCTTCTACTTTTGCAATTATCTTTCAATATCTGCTCAGGAGATCTACACAAAATTCTATCAAGTCAACCAAAAATACTACTGAATAGATGAAAATACTGAATTCCTGCTGGATAAAGGCAGCAAAGAATATTAGTACAGCAACAGTCACATTTGCATATAGATCAGCTGAGCTTCTAAATTCCTTGAACCAGCAAGTACTCATGCACGCACATGCCCAAACTATCATCTGTAGACATAATGCATTATTGCACATGCTCAGTATAATTTTAGATATGGTCAAATGTTAACACAGAATCAATTTTCTCTTTCAATCTGAGCAAACGTGAGGACCAGGTCCATGACTTTAGTAAGGCTTTTGATACTGTCTTGCATGACCTTCTTATAAACAAACTAGGGAAATGCACCCTAGATGGAGCTACTATAGGTGGGTGCAAAAGTGGTTGGAAAATCATTCCCAGAGAGTAGTTATGAGTGGTTCACAGTCATGCTGGATCAGTTCTGGGTCCAGTTCTGTTCAATATCTTCATTAATGATTTAGGTAATGGCATAGGGAGTACACTTATAAAGTTTGTGGATGATAGCAAGCTGGGAGAGGTTGCAACTGCTTTGGAGGATAGGATTAAAATTCAAAATCATCTGGACAAACTGGAGAAATGATCTGAAGTAAATAGGATGAAATTCAATAAGGACAAATGCAAAGTACTCCACTTAGGAAGGAATAATCAGTTGCACACATACAAAATGGGAAATGACTGCATAGGAAGGAGTACTGTGGAAAGGGATCTGGGGGTCATAATGAATCACCAGGTGAATATGAGTCAACAGTGTAACACTGTTGCAAAAAAAGCAAACATCATTGTGGGATATATTAGCAGGAGTATTGTAAGCAAGACACAAGAAGTAATTCTTCCGCTCTACTCTGTGCTGATTAGGCCCCAACTGGAATATTGTGTCCAGTTCTGGGCACCACATTTCAGGAAAGATGTGGACAAATTGGAGAGAGTCCAGAGAAGAGCAACACAAATGATTAAAGGTCTAGAAAACATGACCTATGAGGGAAGTTTGAAAAAACTGGGTTTGTTTAGTCTGGAGAAGAGATGACTGAGAAGAGACATGATAACAGTTTTCAAGTACATAAAAGGTTGTTACAAGGAGGAGGGAGAAAAATTGTTCTTCTTAATCTCTGAGGATAGGACAAAAAGCAATGGGCTTAAATTGCAGCAAGGGTGGTTTCGGTTGGACATTACAAAAAACTTCCTAACTGTCAGAGTGGTTAAGCACTGGAATAAATTGCCTAGGGAGGTTTTGGAATCTCCATCATTGGAGATTTTTAAAAGCATTTTAGACAAACACCTGTCAGGGGTGGTCTAGCTAATACTTAGTCCTGCCTTGAGTGCAGGGGGCTAGATGACTTCTCGAGGTCCCTTCCAGTTCTATGATTCTATGTTGTCAGGTTTCAAATTTCAGCCATATTTGCTGTCCATCTGTTCAAAACTGAAAGAAGTGGGTTTAGTTCCCCACACACACCATAGAAGCAATGTATTTTCCTATCATTCTTCTATAGCTCAGAAAAGGCAAAGTCTTTAAACCACGATTTGAGGACTTCAATAGCTCAGACATAAATTAGGGATTTGTTACAGGACTGGGTGGGTGAGATTCCGTGGCCTGCGTTGTGCAGGAGGTCAGACTAGACGATCATAATGGTCCCGTCTGACCTTAAAGTCTATGATTAAAGTCTATGAAAAGGGATTTTACCCAAACTTTCCAAGAAACATTTAGCTTCAGCTTAGCACTGAAAATTTAAGACCAAAAAATTGAAAGTTCTAAGCATATGAATAAAGGTCATAATGGATTTTTTGCAACTTTGACTGCTGCAGTGGCTACTGCCATGAACTATAATATATATTGTGACGGGGCAAGGCCGGATGGCTATAGAAAAGTAGTGGGAGATAGATATATTAGCTGCAGGCTAAACAAACCCCTGGTACCAGGATAAGTGAAATGGCAGCTGCTCCAGGTCAATTAAGATATCTGGGGCCAATTAAGAACTTTCCAGAAGGCAGGGAGAAGGCTAGGTTGATTGGGACACCTGAACCCAATCAGGGGCTGGCTGAAACTAGTTAAAAGCCTCCCAGCCAGTCAGGTGGGTGTGGATGTTAGGAGCTGTGGGAGGAAGTTGTGCTGTGGGAAAGGCTGAGTAGTACACACCATAACAGACACAAGAAAGGAGGCCCTGAGGTAAGGGTGAAGTGGAGCTTGAGGAAGTAAGGGCTGCTGTGGGGGAAGTAGCCCAGGGAATTGTACATGTCATGTTTCTAAAAGGTCAGCTACCATAGCTGACACTATTTGGGTCCCTGGGCTGCAGCCTGGAGTAGAGGGTGGGCCTGGGCTCCCCCCTGACCTTTGCCCCCTGATTAATCACTGAGACTGGGAGACAACAGAGACTGTGCAAGGAAGGATAACTTCTCCTCACCTCCCTTGCTGGCTTATGATGAAAATGGCTCAGTAGACTGTGACCCTTGTCTCTAGAGAAAGAAGGGTCATGTGGAGGGTCACAGTGAGCCTCTGAGGCTACTGAAATCTGCCAGGAAACATGGGACCCATGGAGGCAAGAACAGAGCTTTGTCACAATATAAATAGAGAATAAATGTTCTCTACCCTTCCATATACATACTTTAGATGTTGTGCCTTGCTATCCTCCTTATTATTAACTCCTTCATTTGACCCTCATGTTTTCTGTGTTACTTCTCTGTACTCAATTTGAGTAAAAGTTCTGATCTGCATTCTCACAAGCATTCTGAAAAGGCTACAAATGCAAGATTAATCTGAGATGCATGCCAATGTGTGAGGTATGGCCGTTGTGAAAGAACTGCTACTTGGACTCATAAAATTAAAGGAAAATACCAGGACACTGAGAAAAAAGCAGAGTCCTCAATTGATAATGAATAACAGAAGAAAAAGATACATTCAGAATAAAGCTTGAGGAATCAGATATGTACAAATAATTAATCTATAGGAATTTATATGGTGTTTATCACCACAGTATCATAAAAGACAAGTGACTTTATTTAATTACATATGACATGATGGAAAAATTGATCCTTTATTTCCAAGATGCACAGCCTGTTGATGCAGGGTAGGATTTATATATTAGGGAGTGCAAACCAACCTGGATAAAATAAGAACCAACTTAAACTCTTGCCTAGAACTTGAACTAGGTGCTCAGATACCATGATGAGAAGAGTAATATCCGACAAGAGAAGAGAACTAAAACCAAACTGAAATTGTTTGAAGTTTGCAAGTTTGGGTTAATATTTGATATAATTAATATAGTTTTCAAATGCCATAATGTGATTGAAACGATCAGAAAGAACAATTAGTAGGGCTCTCATTAGAAAGTCCATGTCCATTAAAACCCCAATCCAATGCTACAGATATAAGAGATTAGGCTATTTTAAGATTTGGCTAAACACCCACATTTTGAAGTTATTTTCTAACCCATCAATAGTTTCTATCAAGGTAAACAAAAAATGTGTTAATGTTTTCCTTATCTTAAAAAAAATCCCAAATATTTGGGATATATTGAGTTTCTATCAGATTTCAGTAATATTGTTACACTAAAACAAAAGAACTACTTGTGGCACCTTAGAGACTAACCAATTTATTTGAGCATAAGCTTTCGTGAGCTACAGCTCACTTCATTGAATGCATTCAGTGGAAAATACAGTGTGGAGATTTATATACATAGAGAACATGAAACAATGGGTATTACCATACACACTGTAACCAGAGTGATCACTTAAGGTGAGCTTTTACCAGCAGGAGAGCAGGGGGGAGGAACCTTTTGTAGTGATAATCAAGGTGGGCCATTTCCAGCAGTTGACAAGAACGTCTGAGGAATAGTGGCGGGGGGGATGGATAAACATGGGGAAATAGTTTTACTTTGTGTAACGACCCATCCACTCCCGGTCTCTATTCAAGCCTAAGTTAATTGTATCCAGTTTGCAAATTAATTCCAATTCAGCAGTCTCTCGTTGGAGTCTGTTTCTGAAGTTTTTTTGTTGAAGTATTGCCACTTTTAGGTCTGTAATCAAGTGACCAGAGAGATTGAAGTGTTCTCCAACTGGTTTTTGAATGTTATAATTCTTGACATCTGATTTGTGTCCATTTATTCTTTTACATAGGGACTGTCCAGTTTGACCAATGTACATGGCAGAGGGGCATTGCTGGCACATGATAGCATATATCACATTGGTAGATGTGCAGGTGAACAAGCCTCTGATAGTGTGGCTGATGTGATTAGGCCCTATGATGGTGTCCCCTAAATAGATATGTGGACACAGTTGGCAACGGGCTTTGTTGCAAGGATAGGTTCCTGGGTTAGTGGTTCTGTTGTGTGGTGTGTGGTTGCTGGTGAGTATTTGCTTCAGGTTGGGGGGCTGTCTGTAAGCAAGGACTGGCCTATCTCCCAAGATCTGTGAGAGTGATGGGTCGTCCTTCAGGATACGTTGTAGATCCTTGATGATACGTTGGAGAGGTTTTAGTTGGGGGCTGAAGGTGATGGCTAGTGGCGTTCTTTTATTTTCTTTGTTGGGCCTGTCCTGTAGTAGGTGACTTCTGGGTACTCTTCTGGCTCTGTCAATCTGTTTCTTCACTTCAGCAGGTGGGTACTGTAGCTGTAAGAATGCTTGATAGAGATCTTGTAGGTGTTTGTCTCTGTCTGAGGGGTTGGAGCAAATGCGGTTGTATCGTAGAGCTGGGCTGTAGACAATGGATCGTGTGGTGTGATCTGGATAAAAGCTGGAGACATGTAGGTAGGAATAGCGATCAGTAGGTTTCTGGTATAGGCTGGTGTTTATGTGACCATTGCTTATTAGCACCGTAGCGTCCAGGAAGTGGATCTCTTGTGTGGACTGGTCCAGGCTGAGGTTGATGGTGGGATGGAAATTGTTGAAATCATTGTGGAATTCCTCAAGGGCTTCTTTTCCATGGGTCCAGATGATGAAGATGTCATCAATGTAGCGCAAGTAGAGTAGGGGCGTTAGGGGACGAGAGCTGAGGAAGCGTTGTTCTAAGTCAGCCATAAAAATGTTGGCATATTGTGGGGCCATGTGGGTACCCATAGCAGTGCCGCTGATTTGAAGGTATACATTGTCCCCAAATGTGAAATAGTTATGGGTGAGGACAAAGTCACAAAGTTCAGCCACCAGGTTTGCCGTGACATTATCGGGGATACCGTTCCTGACGGCTTGTAGTCCATCTTTGTGTGGAATGTTGGTGTAGAGGGCTTCTACATCCATAGTGGCCAGGATGGTGTTTTCAGGAAGATCACCCATGGACTGTAGTTTCCTCAGGAAGTCAGTGGTGTCTCGAAGATAGCTGGGAGTGCTGGTAGCGTAGGACCTGAGGAGGGAGTCTACATAACCAGACAATCCTGCTGTCAGGGTGCCAAGGCCTGAGATGATGGGGCGTCCAGGATTTCCAGGTTTATGAGCAAATGGTGTAGTTTCTTTTGGTAACCCTCAGTGGGATCAGAGGGTAATGGCTTGTAGAAAGTGGTGTTGGAGAGCTGCCTAGCAGCCTCTTGTTCATATTCCGACCTATTTATGATGACGACAGCACCTCCTTTGGCAGCCTTTTTGATTATGATGTCAGAGTTGTTTCTGAGGCTGTGGATGGCATTATGTTCCGCACGGCTGAGGTTATGGTGCAAGTGATGCTGCTTTTCCACCCATTTCAGCCCATGCACGTCGGCAGAAGCACTCTATGTAGAAGTCCAGTCTGTTGTTTCGACCTTCAGGAGGAGTCCACCCAGAGTCCTTCTTTTTGTAGTCTTGGTGGGAAGCTCTCTGTGGGTTAGTATGTTGTTCAGAGGTGTGTTGGAAATATTCCTTGAGTTGGAGATGTCGAAAATAGGATTCTAGGTCACCACAGAACTGTATCATGTTCGTGGGGGTGGAGGGGCAGAAGGAGAGGCCCCGAGATAGGACAGATTCTTCTGCTGGGCTAAGAGTATAGTTGGATAGATTAACAATATTGCTGGGTGGGTTAAGGGAACCACTGTTGTGGCCCCTTGTGGCATGTAGTAGTTTAGATAGTTTAGTGTCCTTTTCCTTTTGTAGAGAAGCAAAGTGTGTGTTGTAAATGGCTTGTCTACTTTTTGTAAAGTCCAGCCATGAGGAAGTTTGTGTGGAAGGTTGATTTTTTATGAGTATCCAGTTTACACTGGAAGATTAAAACAAACATCTGAGTATAGCACTAGGCATAGAAAGATGAGATGAATAATAAATCATAAGTCTGTAACCAGATGCAGAGGGATTTAGAATCAAGGCAGCAAAAATAATTTTGCTTAGTTCCCAGGTCACGGATATGTGTGAAGGGTCACTTACAGCAGGGATATGTCCTGATACTTGGAAATAATTGAGCTGAAGACTTAGGCTCTGATCCTCAAAGGTATTCGTGCACCTAATTCCCACTGAAATTACTGACAGGTGCCTAAATACCTTTAAGAATCTGTACCTTAGCCATGGCTCGACTGTGTACATTGATTTAATTTCTTCTCTGTTCACTACAGAAAACCTGAAAGATAACTATAAAAGAAAAAGAAGAATTTTCACAAGTGTGCTGCCATCCCTATATGCTAAGGATGAAGGGAGAGGGGTTAGTTATTATTTAAAAAAGATTCCCCAAAACTTTGTGCCTAACCCAAGACCCCCTGAAATACATGGACACCCTATTAGAATCAGCTTGGAGAAGCCAGGAGTGTCTAGCCACCATACTGGATAGGCAATCATATCTATCCAGGATGAATGTGCTTGCACTAATGTGACAGCACAACGCTCTGAGTCTCTATTTCCATGTTCAGGCAGAAATGCATAAGGACTGCAAGGATTTGGTTGTGCACCCATTTTTGCTGACAAGAAGATTAATTCATTTTTCTGGGGGAGGAAGAATGATTGACTCTCCTGGGAGATGAAGGTAGAAAATGAGGTAAAATTTGCTCTGACTTACAGCAGATGTAATCATGTTAGGATCAATAGGCTATATGGATAGGATATATTTTTATATTTGTATAGGGTCATTGCAAGTAGCCATTTTGGGATGTTCAATATTAGAGCTGCTCGGAAGTTTTTCTCCCCCGCCCTCCATGGAAAATTTTGACTTTTTGTCAAAACAAAACAAAAAACCAAAACATTTTCAGTTTTCGGGTTTTTAGTATTCTGACAGCAAAAAAAAAAAAACAGAAGTGTTAAAGCAAAGCAGACACATGCCATACAATTCTTCTTTAGTAGTAGCAGTTTTAGTAGAAAATCTAATTTCCCTCTAAAAATATTTTATATACAAAATTTTTAGCCAGCTCTATTCGGTATGTATGTATGACTTCACAATCCTGTGTACATCAATTCCACTTCCTTTATTTTACCCCAGCTCTTCAGACTTACTACTAGATTTGTGAACCTTCTGGATGAGGTGGATACAACTTGTGACCCAGTGTGTCTAGAGTCGCCCTCACTGAAAATGCCAAGGTCAGGGCAGGCTGCTAAAAGGAGAGCAGATTCTCCCAAAACTGGTGGTTAACACTGAAGTTAGACTCGCCAATCAGTCACAAACTGTGCTCCTGATCTCCCACACTGGTTATCAAGAAGCTAAAAAACAAATCACACAGCCCCCTTATTGCATTCCAGTTCTCTGGCTTCCAATCAGCATTTAGTTACAGTACAGTGAGAAGTTATTTAAACTCTGCTCACTATACAAAATGTTCTTCTGACCCCAAAGGGCCAGCCACATTACCAGGTCAATATTAGTTTGGATCTTATCCAAAATACCACACTGCCAGCCAATCCTTTAGTATCTAAAACTAAAGGTTTATTATAAAAGAGAGAACAAAAAGTAATCAGATACACACATAAAACTAAAAAGTCCATATATCAGGTTCTTAACAGTGTTGGTGAGTTTGCTGGCTTGAAAATCCCTCTGGAAAACATCCACAGCTTGGATGGGTCATTCAGTCCTTTGTTCAGAGTTTCAGCTTGTAGAAAAGTTACTCCAGAGGTTAGAAGCAGGAATGAAAACAAAATGGAGAAGATACAGCTGCCTTTTATATTCTTTTGCCATGTGGCTGGTACCTCCTGCATCCCAAACACAAGCTTCACAGCACATGGCATGGAAAAGCCTTAGACTTCTGCCCCAGGCATACCTCTACAGGTCTTGCTGACTTATAAGGTGTAACCCCTGCCTTCTCTCAATGGGTCCACTGTAGAGCTGATGTCCCTTGAAGCAGGTTTAGTGCTGATGCCATTCTGTGTTGGCGTGTCACCCAGAGACAGTTTTGAAAGACAGATATACTATACATATCTATAACTCACAATACAAAGGTGACAAAAATATAAACAAAATCATAATATTTACATAGATACCTTACATGACACATCTGGTCAATTCCTTGCAATTTTATAATATTGGTATCAACCATATCATACAGTGTCTTCCATATTCCATACAGGGTCACACAGCTGTCCCAGAGATCTTTTTATCTAGGAGGGAGAAATATTGCAGGTGGAGCTATAGAAGCCTTTCTTAATGAAGCCCTGAAACCAAGCCAAAGTGAAGATTTGCAGAGGTCCAGACAGCATTTGGGTGAGTTTTAGGCCATTTAAGCCAGGCCGCAAGCCATGCTCATTTTGCCTGGCTTCAGGTTTTGTTCAGCCCAAGCCAGGCCGCAGCTCCACTCTCTCTGAGACCTTGTCTGAAACGTAAGACTCCAAGGGGAACTGTAGGAGTGCAAAGTGAACTCCTTTAACCAAACCTGGACAAAAACATGTAGACAAAGGCTGGTTGAAAATTTTCCATCAAAACTTTTCAAATGGAAAATTGTATTTTTGACTAAACTTATATTGTCACAGGGAGTGTCTGCTTTCCTCCACAATTTGATTATTCAGGCATAAACAAAACAAATTTTGTTTTTTGTCAGTTCTTGGCTCCAAATTTTACAGGGGTTTTTCAATGAAGAGTAAACATTTTCCTCTGAATGTTTTGATGAAATGAATTTTTTGTCGTCATTGAAATTTTCCACAGAACCCCCCCCCAACTGTTCTGATCTGCTCTATTGTTGACTCTGTGCAAGCTGGAACTACTGTATTTCAACCCACTCTAGTTCCCAGACAAATGGGAAAACACTCGAGTAATGACAGTATTGAATTATGAAGTTAAGCATGGCTGACAGCAGTTAGGAAGCATGAATTTCAAAAGGGCGTGCACAGGTGTGCACCTTATTAAAGCCCTTGCTAGAAAAGGTTGACAAATGACAATGGTGATTCAGCTTAGAGAAATATAGAGTATCTTTACTGGGAGGAAAAAAACAACAATCCTGTGTGGATAATATATGAGGAATAACAACAGGAAGCGTCAAAGGACACATCTATGAATAATGAGAAGCAGAAAGGTGAATCTCAATCCATTAAAGTAATGATTGACTGAGTTGTTATCATAAAATTCTTGGTGTCTCATGAAAATTACAGAATAAAAAAACGTATTGAAAACAGGAGACAACTGTAGGGTATAAAATATAAAGAATTAGTGGCAACTGGTTTTGTCAGATTGAAAAAGAAATTGAAGAAAACTCAATATCTTCTATTGTAACATTCAAGATATATTGATTTAGGCAAATAAAACAATATGAAACTAGTTACTTCAATTAAAAACAACAGAGACTAGTGCTGAAACAAAAAACCCACTGATTGAGAGATTTCTGCTGAGATCATGGCATTAATCAGTGCTAGATCCAAGGAAGGACTCTGCTGAAAGGAGAGTTTCCAGCTAGATAAGCCAACTAGTTGACCTAATTGCAGGACTGCACATTGGCTTTTAATTCTTTGCAGTTCCAGTAAAATCTGACAGTGATTTGCATTCCTATGCTGACAAGGCTAGTGTAATGGCTTGGTTTTGCTTCTTTGCTGCTTACTCCAAGTATAGCTGGTCAGAAAACTGGTCTTTCTCCCTACGGAAAATTTCAACTTTTTGGTGAAAGATTAAAAAACAAGAATTTTCATCCAAAAGCCAAACACTGAAAACTTTCATCTGACAACTGAATATTTCAGTTCAGAAATGCCACAGTGGCTCATGGGAATTGTAATTCAAGTGCCTGGTGCCCCTGTTTCTTCTGTGGGCTGGGTTCCCTGGCAGGACTACATCTCCCACAATGGACCACCAACTCCTCTCTTGCTGAGATGCTGCAGTGTATCATGGGTGCCACATGACCACTGCATCAAAGGAGATAAAGTATGATTGGGTAATATAGCTAATACAGGAGAAAGAGCATGTGGTACCACTTTGGCATTTCTATAATGTTTTTGTTTGCTTGTTTGTTTTAGAAAAGTCAAAATTCTATGTGGAAGGTAGACACGTTTTCTGAAAAATGTAATTTTGTTGAATATCCTAGTTTCTGTCAAACAGTTTAGACTGAATTTTCAACAAGCCCTAACTCCAAGTAAAATTTGGGAAATGGGAAATATATTGTCATCTATAAATGCTAAAAAATATTAACAGTAGCACATCATTTTGAAAAATCCTGTGGTAAATGTATGCCACCAAACTACTCACCTGCCTCCTACCCCAGCTAAATAAACACTTTCATTATGTGAGGGAGTTAGTTGCATAATAGCAGCTGCTGGTTTCCTCTTTTCCAATTGATTTTGTTCACTGTAGTTCCTACCAAGAACCAGTTTTAACCAGAGGAAGAGATAAAACAACTAGGGAGGATGTGACTTTCAAGTGAGATGTCATCAGTGCCACAAGATGGTGCCTTTGATTGTTCTCCATTGGAAAGCAGAAGAGGATCAATCTTCCTGTTTGGATGGAGAAGTTATGATGTTAAATCTCTTTGCCAGATGTTCGATGGAGGGAGAGAGGTGGGCTAGGAGAAAGGCTATTTTACTATGGGCATTATTGGAAGGAACACACCTTTAAAGAGGTGAACTAGCTACTCAGGGCACAAAGCTGAGATGAAGTATTTCCCAATCTCTACATAGCTTCTTAGGCTGCCTGACTATAAAAAAACATGGTTCAACGTCCTGTTATAGGAGTCCCCCATCATACTTGTGCCAAATATCACAATCTGATTCGCCCAAAGGTTTCCGAGTTCTAAGGATTCCAGTGCAATGTTTTTTTCTATGAGGCCTGGTGTAAGTCACTGCTGCAAAAGCTACACTGTCTTAGAAAGCTTTACCTAACATTTAATTGGAATGTGGGGTTCTTGGATTGGCTTATCTCCATGAATTTCATGAAGGTATCGAAGTAGTTACACAGACAAGGAATCTGGTCATATATCCACTTATTCAGTGAGTGCTTTGCTATTGACTTCAGGTGAAGCAGGTGTCTAGTCAGTGAGACTCTGGGAAAGCATTATTTTTGTTCATGTAGTTTCTTTTCATAACTCATGTTAACCATTTGCAACTTCTTCTAGCTCAAATAAGGTGCCATCTAGTGGGACCTTCCACTAGGTAGTTTGGTTATTATTGTTTCTATTACTCTAGTGCCTAGGAGTCCTAGTCATGGACTAGGACCTCATTGTGCTAGGTACTGTATAGTCACAGAACAAAAGGATGACTCTGGCCCCAGAAGCTTACAATTTAAGTATAAGACAAGAGATAATAGATGAAGATAGACAGACCAGGGACTACAATCAAACACCGAGACAATATTGGTCAGCATGATAGGCAATGGGCTCTTCACACTAGCAGCCTAACTGTTGTCACAATTTTTTTGTAGGTGTCACAGCAAAGGAAAGTTTTAAGTTATGTATTTTTCTGCTTCTTCCTGCAAAATGCAGTGTCACTGTAATCTGGTAAGTGCTTCGTCTCCTCACTCCAGTGTCACCCCCACTGAAAGGACAATCTTGTCTAAAAATATCAGGTACCAGGAGGACAGCAGTCTTCTATATAAATAAATTCAGGCTCCAACTATTTGCGTCAGCCATTCACCTCCCTGGGAGAGAAGGTTCAGAAGTGAAAGCACAATTAGGATTTCTCCAATTCAAAAAGTGACCAGACTGTAGGTTGCATCCTCTTCTGCCCAAATTTGTCAATTTTAACTGGGAAGAGGTTAACTTTTGGAGGCATTAGTAGTCATCTTTGATTTTGTTTCAACAGGTCATGAATGTAAACGTTTTGCCTGGCTGCTGTAGCAAGAAGGCAGTTCCCCCTTACAAAACTTTCCTTCTGTTAGCAATCTGCTATGGAACAAATGAAGAAAAAAAATGTAAAACCAATAATGTAACTGAGATATTGGAGATGGGAACACATATAAAATACCAAAAGCCATTGCTGACACAATGGTTAGTTTGATTTATAACTTAAAACCAATGTAAGACAGCCTCAAATGCCTTACTGTCACATCTCAGAAGTTTCCAGCATTTCTATAGAACTGAACGAAGTCATGATCCTCTGTTCTGAGGCTCAGAGCTTGCCTACAGTACACGTTAGGTCAGCATAACTTACGTCGCGTAGGTGAGTGAATAAGCCACCCCACCGAGTGACATAAATTACACTGATCCAAGTGCCAGTGTGGACAGCAGGGAGAGCTCCTCCTGCCAACATAGCTACCGCCTCTTGCAGAGGTGGTTTTATTATGCCCACGGGAGAACTCTCTTCCATCAACATAAAGCGTCTTCACCAGACGTGCTGCTATAACGCTTCTAATGTAGACTAGTCCCCAGTCTTCCCACAGACTTAATTGACAAAAATCTCATTGACTTTAGCTGGAGCATGATCAGGTCCCTAGTCATGGTCTATTATGGCAACCAGTATATTTTTCTCTATTTTCTAAAATGGAAGAGGAATCATCATGGTAACCACCGGCAGTCAAATAAATTGGTTAGTCTCTAAGGTGCCACAAGTACTCCTTTTCTTTTTGCGAATACAGACTAACACGGCTGCTACTCTGACACCAGCAGTTAGTTATTAGTATTACAATATTGTCTAATGGCCTCAACCAAGATTAGGGCTCCATTGCGAAAGGTGTTACTGAAACACAAAAGTCAGTCCCCACCCCAAAGATCTTACAATCTAAATAAACAAGATAATAAAGGATGGGAGAAAGTTAATGGTGTTTGCTCAGTATTGTCATGTTCAAATTCAATGACATAAGTGAGGATGACGCCAAGCCTAAATGCACATGTAACCCACTGGTGAGTGTATGTAACAGGTCCCCGCTATGCCAATCCACAGAGAATATGAGCTGGTACAGCCCCCAGTGAAGAACCTTGGCTCTTTAGCCCAAGCTATAGTAGTTCATGCTTTTAGCTCTGGAGGTCTCTGGATCAAATCCTGTTGCATTGGCCAAGACAGCGGGCATCACACACTCAAAGTAGTGCTGTATACATGTGGTCCAAACAAAGCCTGTGTTAAGGTTATAGTTCAAACCCACAAAGGTAATGAAATTAATTGATGAAAGTACCTCACTGTCTACTTTCGATCTTTGTATAATTCACTGTTGCCTATAATATCCCGCAACAAGAACTGTTGGGCAAATGTTTATATAATGATTTAACCAGGATTTTGGTAACAATGTTACCTACACTAGCTGTGGTAATTAGCAGATCAGACATGTAAATTGACAAAGAAGGTCCCCTCTCAGGAAGTACCACGGAAAGTAGATTAGAGCATCATAGGGTATGTCTACATAGCAACTAGACACCCATGGCTGGCCCATGCCAGCCAATTTGGGCTCGCAGGGCTCAGGCTATGGGGCTGCTTCATAGACATCTGGGCTTGAGTTGAAGCCTGAGCTCTCAGACTCTGCAAGGTGGAAGGGTCCCAGAGCTTGGGCTCCAGCCCGAGCCCAGAAGTCTACAAAAGCAGTAGAACAGCCTCACAGCCCAAGCCTTGCAAGCCCAAGCCAGATGGCATGGACCAGCCACCGGTTTTTCTTTGCTGTGTAGACATACTGATAGAAAAGTAAAAAAGAGGGGGACAGAGGCTGACCAAGAGAAAAGAGGAACAGGCAATGCTGGGATAAGATGCAGGCAGGCAGGGAGTGGGGCAGAGAGTGATTTGTCCTTACTGTCTCTCTGAGTTTATTGACTTGTGCTAATTGAAGGGAAAGGGTGGGATATAAACCAGCAAAACATTCGGAATTGCATTCTCTTTGGATTTTTAAGAGAGAAAAAGGAGAGGTGAACAGACTATCCCTTTCTCTGTTTTCCAAAATATTAGGTACTTAGGATGGATTCAAGCCAAAAAAACATACCTGGTCCCAGATTTCAACCTTCACAGGATTTTCAAATCTAGGATCCTAAAGTTAAGCTCCTAAATCCATATTCAAACTCCTAAATGAATGACCTGATTTTCAAAAGCACTTCCATCCAGCAGGTCCCATAGACAGCTGCAAGAACTTTAATTCAGCCTTGGACTTCTGCTGGGTGCTCAGCGCTTTTGAAAATATAGTTAGGTATCTAAATATGGATTTGGGAGCCTAACCACAACCTTTCGTTTTGGAAATCCTAGCCTGAATGTTTGGGGAAGGGTGCTGAATCCAGCATTTTGCTTCAGTCCATTATAAATATAAAGGCTATTTGCAAAATTCAGATCAGGATCTAAGTTTGGATTCCAAATACGCCCAAAGTTCAGGGTTTTGCAGAACAAGGGGTTTGGACCGATAATAGTGGTATCTATTTTACCATCTACAGAGCTCACAGCTTTTGGGTCATAATGGCTACTGTTTATGACCATTGTGGAAGAACATCAATCCTTCCTCAACTGCTCAGCTTTTCACCTTTGCGCATGTAATATCTGTGAAAAGCTAACATTAAGCAAAACCAAATCAAACAAATTGCAGATGTGTGATTGGATCCAACAAACTGAAGCAAGGAGAGGGGAGCTGCAGTTCAGTATTTAGAAAGGTAAATGAGACTAAATTTCAGATGAGGATTATCCTCTTTTGGTATGTTATAACATGATGTACATACCTATAAAATATCAGATGAAGAATTTTCTCAGTTCATATTTTTCAGAGCTCTCCTAAAAAGCATTTAAAAAAAAAATCAAGATCAGTACAATGAGGTGGAGAGATGAAAAAAACAAACATCTTTTGGTTTGCAAAGGAGAGCACTGGCTTATGAAATAAAACCTTGCAGGTGGGAAGATTATATATGGATTTCAAAAGATTTCATACTATGTCTATGCATTGGATAACCCTCGTTTATTTCTGCTGTCTTAATTCCTGCTTGTTTTTCTGACTGTAAAACTGATATTTGCTACTAAGGAATGACATTTTGTACAGTGTTCATTACCTATACATAGAAATGGATAATTTTCTCATTGGCAACTGTCAAGGTTCCTCCCCCACTCTGAACTCTAGGGTACAGATGTGGGGACCTGCATGAAAAACCTCCTAAGCTTATCTTTACCAGCTTAGGTCAAACTTCCCCAAGGTACAAAGTATTCCACCCATGGTCCTTGGAATGGCCGCTACCACCACCAAACTAATACTGGTTACTGGGGAAGAGCTGTTTGGACGCGTCTTTCCCCCCAAAATACTTCCCAAAACCCTGCACCCCACTTCCTGGACAAGGTTTGGTAAAAAGCCTCACCAATTTGCCTAGGTGACTACAGACCCAGACCCTTGGATCTTAAGAACAATGAACAATCCTCCCAACACTTGCACCCCCCTTTCCTGGGAAATGTTGGATAAAAAGCCTCACCAATTTGCATAGGTGACCACAGACCCAAACCCTTGGATCTGAGAACAATGAAAAAGCATTCAGTTTTTTACAAGAAAACTTTTAATAGAAAATAGAAGTAAATAGAAATAAAGAAATCCCCCCTGTAAAATCAGGATGGTAGATATCTTACAGGGTAATTAGATTAAAAAACATAGAGAACCCCTCTAGGCAAAACCTTAAGTTACAAAAAAGATACACAGACAGAAATAGTTATTCTATTCAGCACAATTCTTTTCTCAGCCATTTAAAGAAATCATAATCTAACACATACCTAGCTAGATTACTTACTAAAAGTTCTAAGACTCCATTCCTGTTCTGTCCCTGGCAAAAACAGCATACAGACAGACACAGACCCTTTGTTTCTCTCCCTCCTCCCAGCTTTTGAAAGTATCTTGTCCCCTCATTGGTCATTTTGGTCAGGTGCCAGCGAGGTTACCTTTAGCTTCTTAACCCTTTACAGGTGAGAGGAGCTTTCCCCTGGCCAGGAGGGATTTCAAAGGGGTTTACCCTTCCCTTTATATTTATGACACGCCCCCCAAATCTCAGCTAGGGTGAAACACTGGCTGGGATTTCTTCCTGGAGCTCTAGGAAAAACAGAGTTAATAAGACACATGCATCTCTAAATATACTACCAAGTACATAAAGACTAACAATATTTTCCACATCTCAAGGACGATTTTAACCAGTTGACTCTGGGAAACTTTCACGGGAGAGTGCATCAGCCACTTTGTTAGAAGCTCCTGAGATGTGTTGGATGTCGAAATCAAAATCTTGGAGAGCTAAACTCCACCGAAGAAGTTTTTTGTTAGTTTCCTTGACGGTGTGAAGCCACTTCAGTGCAGCATGGTCGGTTTGCAGGTGGAAACGCCGTCCCCAAACATATGGGCGTAGCTTTTCCAGAGCGTAGACAATGGCATAACATTCTTTTTCAGTGACTGACCAGTTGCTTTCCCTCTCAGACAGTTTTTTGCTGAGAAACACTACAGGGTGGAATTCTTGATCAGGTCCTTTCTGCATTAAAACTGCTCCCACACCACGCTCGGATGCATCTGAGGAAGTGGGGTGCAGGGTTTTGGGAAGTATTTTGGGGGGAAAGACGCGTCCAAACAGCTCTTCCCCAGTAACCAGTATTAGTTTGGTGGTGGTAGCGGCCATTCCAAGGACCACGGGTGGAATACTTTGTACCTTGGGGAAGTTTGACCTAAGCTGGTAAAGATAAGCTTAGGAGGTTTTTCATGCAGGTCCCCACATCTGTACCCTAGAGTTCAGAGTGGGGGAGGAACCTTGACATGGTGGCATAGTGGTGGGATTAACCTGAAATCATTTTGAGATCCAGTTGAGATTTTTTGAACTAGAAATACAGATTTTAAAAAGGAAAATTTTTTTTTCCTTTGGAAAGCAGTTGAAACTGAAAGCAGATTGTTTTTCTCTGCTTTGTGGCCAAGCAGAGACAAAAGGGGATTATCTTGTGAATTGCAGGTTTTCTTTGCCTGGAGGCAGGGTACTTAACTCCTGCAGGGAAATTCACAGTCTTCCAACCCAGAGGTTTTTTTTTTTTTTTTTTTTTTTTCCTTCCTAAAAGTAAATAGGGGGTGTGTGCTCTACCCATTTGCCTGGAGACAAAAGTGGCAGGGGTTTTTTTTTTTGGATTTTGATTTTTTTGTTTTACAAGGAGCACAGGTTTGAAAGGGAATTTTTTTTTTCTTTGGGCTGGGTAAGCAGGTTTCCAAGTAGCTGGAGGTTTTTTGCTTTAAGTTGGGCCCAGAGCAGAGACAAGGGGATTGTCTTTTTCTGTAGGCTGACAATCACTATCAGAGAATAGGTATTCTATTCCAGCACAGCAAAATTTTACAGCCAAGTTTTGTTTGTTTATTTCTAAACCTCGGGTGTAAAGTTAGTTAAAAACAGAGAGGTTAGAATGACCAAATCCTCAGCTCGACTACAGCTGGAATTAGCCAAATTTCAGGCTGAGGAAAGACAAAGGGAACATGAAAGACAGATAGAACTCATGCAGCTGAAGAAGGAACAAGAAAGGGAGGCAGCGAGAGAAGCAGAACAACACCAAGCGGCTGCTCACAGGAGAGCTATGGAAGCGAGGGACAAAGAACTGGAGGAGAAGGAAAAAGAGAGGAAGTATGTGGAGGAGATGGAGAAGATAAAGGCTCAGCAGAATATCCCAACAAACCCTAGAAATCCTTCTCCAAGTACCACTTCCCATCCCAGAAAGTTCCCCACCTACAAGGCAGGCGATGATACTGAGGCCTTCCTAGAAAACTTCGAAAGGGCCTGCCTTGGGTACAACATCTCTACTGACCAATACATGGTAGAGCTGAGGCCGCAGCTCAGTGGACCCTTAGCTGAGGTGGCAGCTGAAATGCCTAAAGAACACATGAACAAGTATGAACTGTTTAAATCCAAGGCGAGAGTCAGAATGGGGGTAACACCCGAGCAGTCTCGTCGGAGGTTCAGAGCCCTAAGGTGGAAACCAGACATGTCATTTACCCGACATGCCTACCACATTGTGAAACATTGGGATGCCTGGATATCAGGAGCAAGTGTTGAATCTCCAGTAAATTTGCCCTTCCTAATGCAAATGGAACAATTCTTAGAGGGTGTTCCTGAGGAAATAGAAAGATACATCCTAGATGGGAAACCCAAAACTGTAATAGAGGCAGGAGAGATTGGAGCCAGATGGGTGGAGGTGGCAGAGAAGAAGAAAACTGGTCGCAGTTGGAGCGGAGACCAGAAGGGACCACCCCAGACCACACCCTATTACCGGGGGCCGCCCAAGGCCCCACCTACCTCCCAAAGAACCCTCCAGACCCCTTATCGTCCTGCCACCCCGTTCTCCAGCAACCCTCCTCGCCCCAGTGACCCGTCAGCTGGACGATGTTTTAAATGTAACGAGCTGGGGCATGTAAAGGCCAACTGCCCCAAGAACCCCAACAGATTACAGTTCATTGCACCGGAATCACACCAGAGGTCCACAGGCCCAGATACCTCCCAGATACCCTTGGAGCGGAGGGAAACTGTGAGTGTGGGCGGGAAGAAGGTCACCGCGTGGAGGGACACCGGAGCACAAGTGTCAGCTATCCATGCTTCCTTAGTGGACCCCAATTTAATCAACCCAGAGATCCAAGTGACGATTCAACCCTTCAAGTCCAACTCTTTCAATTTGCCTACAGCCAAGTTGCCTGTCCAGTACAAGGGCTGGTCAGGAATGTGGACTTTTGCAGTCTATGATGATTATCCCATCCCCATGCTGTTGGGGGAAGACTTGGCCAATCATGTGAAGCAGGCCAAGAGGGTGGGAATGGTCACCCGCAGCCAGGCTAAACAAGCCGTGAGGCCTAGCTCTGTTCCGGAAACTTCTATCAGGACCCAGTCAGAGGTGATGGACCCGGACCCCAGGCCAATGTCTGCAACAGCAGTAGTGGATCCAGTCCCAGAGACCCAGACGGAACCAGTCCCAGAACCGGAACCAGCCGAACAACCAACACCAGACCCCGTGCCAGCACTGAATCCAGTACTTGCAACCTCAACACCAGAGGGCCCCACCGAACCTGAACTGGCAGCAGCCGATAACCCTACACAAGAGGCTCAGCCGGAGCCTGAATCCCAACCTAGTGCACCAGCGGAGAGTGGTTCACAGTCAACAGAAACAGCTCCATCCCCTATATCGCTTCCAGAGGGACCAAGCCTAGGTCCACAATCCAATGAGGAACTGATGTCCCCAGCATCAAGGGAACAGTTCCAGACCGAACAGGAAGCAGATGAAAGCCTCCAGAGAGCTTGGACGGCGGCACGGAGCAACCCACCGCCTCTCAGCTCTTCTAATCGATCCAGGTTTGTTGTAGAAAGAGGACTTTTATACAAGGAAACTCTTTCTGGTGGACACCAGGAAGACTGGCATCCTCAGAGACAGTTGGTAGTTCCAACTAAATACCGGGCCAAGCTCTTGAGCTTAGCCCACGATCACCCTAGTGGCCATGCTGGGGTGAACAGGACCAAAGACCGTTTGGGGGGGTCATTCCACTGGGAGGGAATGGGCAAGGATGTTTCTACCTATGTCCAGTCTTGTGAGGTGTGCCAAAGAGTGGGAAAACCCCAAGACCAGGTCAAAGCCCCTCTACAACCACTCCCCATCATTGAAGTTCCATTTCAGCGAGTAGCTGTGGATATTCTGGTCCTTTTCCGAAAAAGACAGCCAGAGGAAAGCAGTACATACTGACTTTCATGGATTTTGCCACCCGATGGCCGGAAGCAGTAGCTCTAAGCAACACCAGGGCTAAAAGTGTATGCCAGGCACTAGCAGACATTTTTGCCAGGGTAGGTTGGCCCTCCGACATCCTCACAGATGCAGGGACTAATTTCCTGGCAGGAACTATGAAAAACCTTTGGGAAGCTCATGGGGTAAATCACTTGGTTGCCACTCCTTACCACCATCAAACAAATGGCATGGTGGAGAAGTTTAATGGAACTTTGGGGGCCATGATACGTAAATTCGTAAATGAGCACTCCAATGATTGGGACCTAGTGTTGCAGCAGTTGCTCTTTGCCTACAGAGCTGTACCACATCCCAGTTTAGGGTTTTCCCCATTTGAACTTGTATATGGCCGTGAGGTTAAGGGGCCATTGCAGTTGGTGAAGCAGCAATGGGAGGGATTTACACCTTCTCCTGGAACTAACATTCTGGACTTTGTAACCAACCTACAAAACACCCTCCGAACCTCTTTAGCCCTTGCTAAAGAAAACTTACAGGATGCTCAAAAAGAGCAAAAAGCCTGGTATGATAAACATGCCAGAGAGCGTTCCTTCAAAGTAGGAGACCAGGTCATGGTCTTAAGGGCGCTCCAGGCCCATAAAATGGAAGCATCGTGGGAAGGGCCATTCATGGTCCAGGAGCGCCTGGGAGCTGTTAATTATCTCATAGCATTCCCCACCTCCAACCGAAAGCCTAAGGTGTACCATATTAATTCTCTAAAGCCCTTTTATTCCAGAGAATTAAAGGTTTGTCAGTTTACAGCCCAGGGAGAAGATGATGCTGAGTGGCCTGAAGGTGTCTACTACGAAGGGAAATGTGCTGGTGGTGTGGAAGAGGTGAACCTCTCCATGACCCTTGGGCGTATGCAGCGACAGCAGATCCAGGAGCTGTGCACTAGCTACGCGCCAACGTTCTCAGCCACCCCAGGACTGACTGAACGGGCATACCACTCCATTGACACAGGTAATGCTCACCCAATTAGGGTCCACCCTTACCGGGTGTCTCCTCAAGCCAAAACTGCTATAGAATGGGAGATCCAGGATATGTTACAGATGGGTGTAATCCGCCCCTCTGAAAGTGCATGGGCATCTCCAGTGGTTCTAGTTCCCAAACCAGATGGGGAGATACGTTTTTGCGTGGACTACCGTAAGCTAAATGCTGTAACTCGCCCAGACAACTATCCAATGCCACGCACAGATGAGCTATTAGAGAAACTGGGACGGGCCCAGTTCATCTCTACCTTGGACTTAACCAAGGGGTACTGGCAGGTACCGCTAGATGAATCTGCCAAGGAAAGGTCAGCCTTCATCACACATCTCGGGCTGTATGAATTTAATGTACTCCCTTTCGGGCTGCGAAATGCACCCGCCACTTTCCAAAGACTTGTAGATGGTCTCCTAGCGGGATTAGGAGAATATGCAGTCGCCTACCTTGACGACGTGGCCATATTTTCGGATTCCTGGGCAGACCACCTGGAACATCTACACAAAGTCCTTGAGCGCATAAGGGAGGCAGGACTAACTGTTAAGGCTAAGAAGTGTCAAGGTTCCTCCCCCACTCTGAACTCTAGGGTACAGATGTGGGGACCTGCATGAAAAACCTCCTAAGCTTATCTTTACCAGCTTAGGTCAAACTTCCCCAAGGTACAAAGTATTCCACCCGTGGTCCTTGGAATGGCCGCTACCACCACCAAACTAATACTGGTTACTGGGGAAGAGCTGTTTGGACGCGTCTTTCCCCCCAAAATACTTCCCAAAACCCTGCACCCCACTTCCTGGACAAGGTTTGGTAAAAAGCCTCACCAATTTGCCTAGGTGACTACAGACCCAGACCCTTGGATCTTAAGAACAATGAACAATCCTCCCAACACTTGCACCCCCCCTTTCCTGGGAAATGTTGGATAAAAAGCCTCACCAATTTGCATAGGTGACCACAGACCCAAACCCTTGGATCTGAGAACAATGAAAAAGCATTCAGTTTTTTACAAGAAAACTTTTAATAGAAAATAGAAGTAAATAGAAATAAAGAAATCCCCCCTGTAAAATCAGGATGGTAGATATCTTACAGGGTAATTAGATTAAAAAACATAGAGAACCCCTCTAGGCAAAACCTTAAGTTACAAAAAAGATACACAGACAGAAATAGTTATTCTATTCAGCACAATTCTTTTCTCAGCCATTTAAAGAAATCATAATCTAACACATACCTAGCTAGATTACTTACTAAAAGTTCTAAGACTCCATTCCTGTTCTGTCCCTGGCAAAAACAGCATACAGACAGACACAGACCCTTTGTTTCTCTCCCTCCTCCCAGCTTTTGAAAGTATCTTGTCCCCTCATTGGTCATTTTGGTCAGGTGCCAGCGAGGTTACCTTTAGCTTCTTAACCCTTTACAGGTGAGAGGAGCTTTCCCCTGGCCAGGAGGGATTTCAAAGGGGTTTACCCTTCCCTTTATATTTATGACAGCAACAAAGCCAGAGATGGCCATTTCAGCTGACAATGTGCAGGATCACAATATATATAGACAGTTCCCATTGTCATTGTTTTTGTAATAATGGCTCATCAGTGCAAAAGTCTACATACTGCACCACCCAATGCTTGTCTATATTGGAGGTATTGCAAGCCATGTGGAGCTGTGCAGTGTGGGGTGTGCTAGGAATTATGTAGAAACCACAGGACAGATTTTTTAAGGATGTTTAGGCACCTAAAGATGCAGATTGTTTTTAATTCCATTAGGCATTCAGGTGCTTAATTGCCCTGGATTCCAATAAAAGTTAGGTGCCTATCTGCATCTTTAGGCACCTAAATCCTTTATAAATCTACCCCCATATTCCAGACTTGCTCTGTGTGGAAGTCCCATTGTTAATCATTCCTATCTCTGTAGGGCTGTTCCATCCACAGATGGGGCTCAAGGCTTCCACCTCTAACTAGTTCCTAGGGATCAAGGTGTAACCTTCTTAATTTAGGCACCCACCCTTACCCTGTTCCTAGGGCGCAGGTGTAACCCTTTTAATTTAGGCACTCAAACTTTACCCCTCCATGGGCTCCAGGCTCTAGTCCTCCGGGCTCTACTCCTCCAGGCTCTGTGTAAACACTCATTCCTTCTGGACTCAGGGCTTAATCTTTTGTGGGTTTACAGGGTCTTTTACCAGTGAAAGAGCCTTACGCAGTAATATCCTACTTAGCCTCTATATATTAACAATCACCAAAACAGAATGCACATGCTACACATACAATGCTCACCACTCCCAATAAGACAGATGAACTTTTCTTGATGGCCTGTCAGGATCAGGTCACCTGCGGGGACTCCAGTTTCTCCGTGGTGTCATTGGCAGAGTGTTGAGGTCTGGCAGCTCTGATCTTTGGGGCTATGTCCTGGAGTTGGTTCCCAAAGAACTTCCTTTTGGACCCCAGTTTATATAGTGAAACTTGAGTCCTCCTTAGCTATACCTTAGTCAATCATTTTATAAAATTTTACAAACCAAGCCTAACATTGTAACAAAATTCTCTAACCAATCATACCGCACCACCTTAATTGATTTACACCTAGCAAGATTAATTATGTAACAGAAACAATCAAAGAACCAGACAGAGGTCATGCAGACAAACAATAGGGATGTGGGGACCATAAAGATAAAACAATAAAGAAAGGAGGATTTCATAACCACAACTATTGATAAGTGATTTCTTGCCAGACAGAATGCTATCGAACTAAGTTTTCTTTAACCATCTTAAGATTTGTTTCATTATCTGGTGATGGTGAGTGCTATTAGGACAGGATCTCCTTCTTAGCAGCCTGATATTACATTGTTTTAATGTAATTTAGATGGAATGTGAGGATGTGACTTCCTGCTTCTTAGCTAATGGCTGCTGCTCTCCTAATATGGCTGCAGACAAAGGCCTGAGGCCTTACCATATGGCTACAAGAAAAGGCCTTATCCTTATAGCGCAAAAGGCAGTGTGCAAAGCTCCATTCCATGCTCTTCACACCAGGCTTGCAAACGTTTACTTGCCCAGGATGAGTAATTGTTTAACAAGCAAATAAAATATCAGATTGTGCCCCCACCAGCCTTGTGCTCATAATAGAGGTGGGAGAGTATATTTTGTACTTAGGTTAGTAAATATCCATGTCAATTTTGCAACATGGACTTACTGAGTATTATATGCTGTGTAGGGGCTTTTGCATTAGCACATTGGCTACAAATGAAACCCAGGTGTTACGTTAGATCCACCCTTGAAACGAAAAAATAAAACTAGCATTAGTGTCGATGAGGCCTTTTTCAGTAGTGATTTCGCTAAGTGTGTCTCCTCTTCCCCCATTACATGCGGGCTCTGAAAGAGCTGCCTGGACAAAATCACTGCTGCTATTTTTCATTTTCCAGATTAATTTAAACTAATACTTCAGACCTTTTTGTATTTCCCCTACATACTCTGTAAGACACAGATACATATAAAAATATTTGAACACATTTTGGGGATATTGCCTCCCTTCCAAAGTTCAAGCCAAATAAATATAAGCCCAGCAGAGGAAGTCACTGAAAATATTCCGTTGAGGGGAGAAAAAACAGACAATAAGCTAGCTAAAGACTACAAGAATGGAAGGGAGCCAAGATCTTCTTCACTAGAAGATAGAGAAACAAGAAAAGATATTTTGCATGTATATTTGAAAATATATAATACTTGTAAGTGAACTTCTCAAATTCTGAGAACTTCTTTAGTTCACCAGCCTTATTTGTTTCCTTTCTAAGGTAAACAATTCCAATCTTTTCAGTCTCTCTTCATATGAATGTTTTTTCATGCCTTTAATCATCCATTGATTCATAGATTCCAAGGCCAGAAGAGATCATTGGGATCATCTAGTCTGACCTCCTCTATAACAAGCCATAGAATTTCTTCAAAATAATTCCTAGAGCAGAGCTTTTAGAAAAACATCAATCTTGATATAAAATTGTCAGTGATGGAGAATCTGCCATGATCCTTGACAAATTGTTCTAATGGTTAATTACTTTCATTCTTAAAAATTAGCATCTTATTTACAGTCTGAATTTGTTTAGCTTCAACTTCCAGCCATTGGATCATATACTTTTTTATACTAGATTGAAGAGCCCATTATTAATTTTTTGTGTAAATACTTATAGATTGTAACCAAGTCACCCTTTAGCATTCTCTTTGTTAAGTTAAATAGATAGAGCTCTTTGCGTCTAACACTATACGGCATGTTTTCTCATCCTTTAGTCATTCTCCTGGCTCTTCGCTGAACCCTCTCCGATTTACCAACCTCCTTCTTGAATTTTGTGCACCAGAACTGGACGCAATGTTCCAGCAGAGGTCACACCAGTGCCAAATACAGAGGTAAAATAACTTCTCCAGTCTACGTCAGGTTCTCCTGTTTATGCATTCAAGGATTTCATTAGCTCATTGTTGGTGCTCTTCTCTGAACTCCCTGTAGTTCTGCAAGAGCCATTTGGAGATGGAATAACCAGTAATGCACATGGTATTCTGAGTGAGGCCATGCCACTTATTTTATTTATATATATATATAATGTTTCAGTACTAATCTCTATCCCCTTCTTTATGCATCTTACTATCTTGTTAGCTTTTTTGATCACAGCTGTGCATTGAGCAGAGGTTTTCACTGAGCTGTTTTACAGTAAATCTTAGGTTCCTATTTTGGGTTGATATAGTTAATTTAGAGCCCTGTAAGGTGTAAGAGCAGTTTATTTTTTCCCTCCAATCTGCATTACTTTGCATTTGTTGGCATTACATTTAATTTGCCATTGTGTTGTCTACTGCCCCCTGCCGCCAACCTATGCTTGTTTACTTGTAGGATTAGGGCCTTTTTGACTAAGTTTCTCATTTTACTGAATCTCCCTTTCTGATATCCTACCTTTCCTTTTGGATGTTGAACTAATTTTATTATGGTCACTATTACTTAGTGGCTCATTTATGGTCACTTCTTGAATTAGGTCTTGTGCATTACTTAAAACTAAGACAAGAATAGCCTCTCATCTTGCATGCTGTGGAACTAGATGTTCCAAGAAGCAACAAGAGTTTCTCTAAACTTTGTCCCATTGCATTGTATGACCAGTTTATAGGTAGATAATTAAAGCTTATTTCTTATTATTATTAAACATTGTTTTGTTAGATTTTGCTGCCTTGTTGCTCTCTACACTGTGAATGACATTTACTTTTCTTGATTAAGAGGCCAGTAGTATAGCCAGACTAATGTATTTATTATTTTACAGCATAGGATTTCTATCCACATAGATTCAAACAGGTGCTCTTCTCCATTCAGAATTGTTCTCTCTCTAGCATCTACAGAATCCCTAATATATAGTGAAAAGAAAAGGAGTACTTGTGGCACCTTAGAGACTAACCAATTTATTTGAGCATGAGCTTTCGTGAGCTACAGCTCACTTCATCGGATGCATATATCCGATGAAGTGAGCTGTAGCTCACGAAAGCTCATGCTCAAATAAATTGGTTAGTCTCTAAGGTGCCACAAGTACTCCTTTTCTTTTTGCGAATACAGACTAACACGGCTGTTACTCTGAAACCTAATATATAGTGTTATTCCCTCAACTCTTTGGCCTGTCTTTTCTGTACAGTTTGGAACCAGGCATTACCATATCTCGTGGGTTTTCATCATTTCACCGTGTTTCGTAATGTCTAGTATATGAAGGTCCTTTTCCACTGAAGGCATTCTAGTTAGCTTATTTGGAGTTTTATGCTTCTTGCATTTCTATATTGACACACCATTTTTTAATCTTGACTAGGTGCTTGTTTTATTTAATTTCTTGATCTGACACCTGACTGACTTTGCAGAGTGTATGTCTACGTTCACATCCTGCCCCTGCTCTAGTTCAGTTGTAATTTACACCCTACCTTTACTGGATACACAGATATTGTATTACCAATGTCTTTAACAGATGTCTCTGTTCTACTTGTGTTCCTCAGCTCCTGCCAGTTTCCCCAGCTTTAACTTCAAACATTCCCCCGGTACTTTATTTATTTTACATGCCAGCAATCTGTTTCCGTTTTGATTAAGGTGAAGCCCATCCCAGCTCTATAGGTTTCTTTCCCCCACAAAACATACCCCAGTGCCTAATAAAATCAGATACTTTTGAAAAAAATATATATTTTTGTCAAATTCTTCCATATGTTCAATGACACTGGAAACCAAAAAAAGGTAGTTATTTTGTAATTTTTCTCAATTCCCTTTTCTTGGTTCATCTTTCCTCATTTCCTTTCCCTCCCTTAATCCTCCTCCCCCCATTTCACTGGCAAAATGAAAAAGGAAAAAAAAAAAGAGTGGATGGGGCAGAAGGAGAAAGAGAATGTCAAAAATAGCTATTTTTGAAAAAAAATAATGAAAAATAATTTGTTTTCAATGAAATGAAAATGGCTTTGAAATTTCTAATGGAAAAGGTTTTTTTCTTTTTTCTCAATTAGCTATCCTCCAAACAGTCCAGGGACAATCCAACTCCCGTAGAAGAGAATGGAAGACTTTCTATTGACTTCCATGAGAGCTGGGTCGCACTTTTGGGTTCAGTGAGGGTTCAGCTCCCAAGTGTTAGTCAATTGGTTCTTGGAATTCCTGAAGGCAAGGAAGTTTAGTGCTCACAACAGCATTGACAGGCAAACCAGCTGTCAATCTAGATCTAGAAGAACCTTGGTGAAGTCAATCAGAGCAGGAACAGGAGATTGTGACAGAGCCGGAATGTCTCCTTCCTGATCCTTATACAATCAAGGGATCCATTAGGTGTGGTTCCATTCCACCTGCTATCGAGCAGCATTTCTAAAATGGGGACAGATATTAGAATTGGCACGGTAGCAATAGAGTCCAAATCGCTGTGAGGTAAGTCTCAGCTGGCAGCAGTTAGACAAATGCACTTAACTGGCCTGCTGTTTATTTTCCCCCAGTTTTGTTTTGCAGTGTGACATTTCACTTGGAGTCTGACAGATTTAACAAGTCACGTAGAGCTGAAGGTTTTATCACTCAGAAAGACAGCTAAGTCAACCATTAACATTTTCACACATCAAAAAAATCTTCATTTACATTCAAAGCTTCCCAACTGTCAGCTCAGTTCTCAATGGAGATTTGAAGGCCTCGAGGCAGCAGAGTCTGCTGTCTACTGGCAGTGAGGGGGAAAAATGAACTTCCTCTTGTATTTGATTTTTTTTATTTTCATATTGTTTTAGCCACATATATGGTTTCCAAGTGACTTGAATGTAGACAAAAACCTACAATATACTGACAGCAAAAACGTTGTCATGGTAACACAGAACAGAGACCTGGCATTTAGAGACTTGCAGGCAGGTAATTAAAGATATCCTGGAGCAAGAAACAAGTGCTTGATACTGCCCTCGTTGCCCTAGGGCAAATTGCAAATGAAGATAATTTTTCTAAACCTTTGATCCTGTGTTTATAATTGGTGCACCCACTTTGCACATAGTTACATGAATTCAGCTCTCATTGGCTTTAACCAAGGGCAAATAATATAATTAGCAAGTATGATTAATCATTATTATCTGTACATTTTGCTGCCCATGTGACATTCATTTATGGTTCAAACTATTAACTTGTGGTTTTTTAAAGGTGTTTTGCATTAATGAAGCTGTAGAACTCAGGGTTTTTTTGCTTTGTTTTGGTATTGGGGGGTTTAGGCAAATACTAAATTCACTAACAAATGCATTTTGGGGAGCGCTGAAATGATTTGAAAAGTCAGGTTAAATTGAGCATATATTTCAGCCAAAAAAAAAAAAAAAAGTAGTAATGTCCAAAAAAAGTCAAAAAGGTTTGTTTTGGCCATTTTGAAACAAAATATTTCAACTTTTCATTTTTAAATGGTATTTTGTTTTGAAGTTAGGTAATTAAAAAACAAAAAATAAAAACAAAAAGGGTGAAACACATCTGACAATGACGTGAAACAATATAAAAAACATGTTTTAGGTTGAACACAATGTTTTGTGCTACACAAATGAAATTTTGGGTTTGTGTGTTTGTTTTTTTCATTTTGAGAAGAAAAATTAGAAAACAAAACAATCAATTAGGCTCAAACCAAACCAATTTTTTTTGGTTGGCTTTGCTTTTTCGTTTTGTTTTTGTTTTTCTAATCCTACCCCAACCAAAAACTCAGTTATTTACTCAGCTCTATATAACTGTGCTGAAAATTAATCTTTAGCCAGCCATAGATTATGCGGACAACTCTGCAACTGGTGACGTCACATTTATGTGGCTTCCATTCTGCATAATGGAAAAATTGAAGATGTTAAAATCAGCCTAGTAAATTTACCAGCCCAAGCACAATATTGCCTTGCCTGCCTTTTACCATGACTGTATGCTGCGTAGTTGCAGGAGTGTCTGTCTGTCCCAGGATATTAGAGACACAAGGTAGGTGAGGTAATATCTTGTATTGGACCGACTTCCGGAACAGAACTGCAACTCAGCCAGCAGTGGACTGGGGACACCTGCTTGAGTCATGACACAGACCTATGAAGGGCTATAGAATGTCTTATCCAAGAGGATGGAGCTGTGGGACCAGAGCAGGAGGAGACATATGGGTCAGACTTTCCAGAAACGCCAGGGAATGCAGTGGAACTGGCAGAGCTTCTTGGCTCAGAGGGAACGGAAAGGGAACTGGAAACGTGAAACCTTGGAATAAGGGGGAATTGGCCTGAAGCTGCCTGGTACTCAGGTAAGATTCTGCCAGCCAAGATTCACTTTCCCCTTGGAGCCCCCCCTGCCCCTTTACACACTCACCACTGGAGCCATCCTGCACTCCAACCAGAACCCCTACCCTCAGTCTAATCTCATTAGAGCTGTGTGGAAAGTGATAATCACATCTTGCAAAGCTTTTCCTAATTTCAATAAATTTCTCATACCACATGAAAAACCAGACAGACCAATCCATCCCAGACTAGTCAATAGCCTAGTGGTTAGGGCACATAGCTAGGATGATATGGGAATTCCAGGTTCAAGTCCCTAGCCTGAATCAGGCAGACCATGGTCTTGAATTTGAGTCTCCTGCATCCCAAGTGAGTGGCCTAGCCACCAGCCTACTTTGGGGTGGGTCTCTTCCCCCGCCCCCCACCCTCCGGTTTTCACCAGAAATTCCATTCTGGCTCTCAGAAATCTTTCCCAATGAAAGTTGTGTCAAGACTGATATGTTCCCACACAAAGCTTTAATTTTGAAAAATTGGTATTTTCTGACAAAAAAATGTTTCATCTAAAAATTCCCAGCCAGCTCTAACCCTCATCTCCTTTAACCCTCCTATCCAGATTCCTGCTGGCCAAACTCCATTCTCTTCTAATTTTGCCCTGGCAGATCTCCACCAGCTGAATTCAAAACTGTAAACATTTGTGTTAAATCTATTAAGGCCTAAAATATATGTGCACCAAAAGGAGACTTTTTTTTTAAGTTGACAGTATATGAATCAACAAAATTTGCGAACCACTGATCTAGTCTGACTCTCTGCATAACACAGACCATGGAATTCCACTCAGTTACTCCCAATTTGAGCCCCATACGTTGTGTTTGGCTAAAGCATATCTTCCAGAAAGGCATAACAATAAGCATGACTGGAAACTGAATCAGAGCCTATCTTCACTAGATTAAAGAGCCCTTCCTGATCCACAGTATTTTCTCCTGTGAAGGTACTTATATTGTAATAAAATCACCTTTTGATCTTCTTTTTGATAAGCTAAACTGATTGAGCTGTCTACTGTGCCAGAAGTGGATGCAAGTCAAAAGAGAGAAGCAGAGAGAGAAAGCAATTGGCTTAGTTCTATGGCATCCCTGCTTCTCCGTCCCCTCCCCCCACTGCATCTGTGGCCTGATCATGAGCACTGGACTTAACATAAACCAAAAGGCTCCCCTGCAAGACAGCTCAGTGCATGCACCAAGGGTGCTATCTACACAGTGACTTCTGTGATATCTAGCTGTCGCCACAGTTTCAGCGTCCTTTGTTTTGTTGTTTCTTTGCTCTATTCCTTACTGTTTCTTGCCTCTTTAGTTAGTTAGTTTTTAAAACTATCTTGATTTTTTTCCTTTTCATATATTAAATTTGTTCAAAGATGCATAACCTGATTTTTCTACAGCACTGCATTTGCCCTATGTATGATACTTGCTGAGTTGGGAAATACCCAATCCAGTAAGCAGGCTCTGTTATTTGATTTTCAAACAACACAGTGAGCAAGTCTGGCATCAACGCAACATTTTCTTTAATTTTCAAAGCTCCCCCCAAGGAAATATTTTCTTGTGTTACCAGAACCTGGCCTTGTAACTGTCTGAAATACCTAAGAAAAGGTGAAAATTATTCAAGCTAAACCTAAAATATCAATAGTTGGCATTTCAGGTTACCTGTTTTCTGATTATAGATCTCAGAGGCTAATACATTTTACTAGCAACAGAAAAAAAAAGTATCCTCATGTTTTGTACAGGAGTATGTCCTGGCAAATCCAGTGATAGATTCATAAATACTATAAACTTTAGGAGCACAGGTGTGCATTTAGTGAAACTTGCAATTATTACAGAAATTCTGCAGTCTCCCGTTATGCTTCATCTGAAATAAGTAACCTGTATTTCATAACCTTTGTGATTCAATTCACCCGAGGGCGGTGAGGAGGTATTCTCTCCTTGATGTGATGTACTTCCAGTAATGAGCGCACTACGGGAAAAACCTCAAGGCAGGTGTGTCAGTCAAATAGGTTGTGGCTAAGTCAAGGAAAACGGTATCACAACAACATGGACCTGACAAAACACATTGAAGTACACACATTAAAGCACATACATGTTGTACCCAGCGCGATTACACAACATGAAGTTCCAAGGGAAAAATTCACTCATAATTATTATTCTAAGAACAGAATTCAATAAGGGAGAGAAAGAAGAAGTGACAGACTAAATTAGTCCAAATAAAAAAGGCCATGATGCTATAATTCAAGGACCATGCTGAAATCATGCATGGTAAAATCAGAAGATGTGGAACCCCAAATTAATGAAGCAAAATTGGTGAGTTGGATATTAGGCCTAATTGGTGGACAAAATAATGATGGGTTGAGCTATTCCACTCCCTTTTTAGAGGGAAAATAGAAGAACAGATAGAGGCTACTGGAGCAAACTTCACCATCATGGCTGCCACCTCCACAGTCTCTGGGACACTGGACCTTCTTCTGTTTCCTAATCCTCAGGGATGTCCTGAACCGACCAGGACAGAGGGGGGGTGGGACGCAGATGAGTTCACCACCTCGGATGAAGTGGGATCAGACTTAAACAGCAGTAGCAAGAACAGCTCCAGCTCATATCAACTAACTTCTCTTCTTTTCCCCAAAAGAACAGTTATTACCATCTTTGATACCATCTTACAGACTGTCAAACAAGGAGGGGTTTCCTTCCAAAACTCTCTGGCTAAAGGCAATGGGAACAAGGGATGTTGGTAAAAGAAAGCCTTACTTAATACTTTACATTTCAAATGTTTTAGCTGTTTTTCCTTTTCTGTATCTTTAAAAAAGGTTAAAAGGATTTTGATTGTATTTTCAGCATGCTCTGCATACCAAGCCCCAGATCTGTATTAACACTGTTTAATATTGGACAGTGACTGGATTATATTAACACTTTTGGCGCATTTAGTCCATCTAAATTAATGCAACAGCTCCTTGACTATCACTATAAGACATGTTTCAGAGTAGCAGCCATGTTAGTCTGTATTCGCAAAAAGAAAGGAGTACTTGTGGCACCTTAGAGACTAACAAATTTATTTGAGCATAAGCTTTCATGAACTACAGCTCACTTCATCGGATGCATTCAGTGGAAAATACAGTGGGGAGATTTATATACATAGAGAACATGAAACAATGGGTGTTACCATACACACTGGAACCAGAGTGATCACTTAAGGTGAGCTATTACCAGCAGGAGAGCGGGGGGGTGGGAGGAATCCTTTTGTAGTGATAATCAAGGTGGGCCATATCCAGCAATTGAAAAGAACATCTGAGGAACCCTGGGGGATGGAGGGGGAATAAACAAGGGGAAATAGTTTTACTTTGTGTAATGACCCATCCACTCCCAGTCTCTATTCAAGCCTAAGTTAATTGTATCCAGTTTGCAAATTAATTCCAATTCAGCAGTCTCTCGTTGGAGTCTGTTTCTGAAGTTTTTTTATTGAAGAATTGCAACTTTTAGGTCTGTAATCAAGTGACCAAAGAGATTGAAGTGTTCTCCAACTAGATTTTGGATGTTATAATTGTTGATGTCTGATTTGTGTCCATTTATTCTTTTACATAGAGACTGTCCAGTTTGGCCAATGTACATGGCAGAGGGGCATTGCTGGCACATGATGGCATATATCACATTGGTAGATGTGCAGGTGAACGAGCCTCTGGTAGTGTGGCTGATGTGATTAGGTCCTATGATGATGTCCCCTGAATAGATATGTGGACACAGTTGGCAATGGGCTTTGTTGTAAGGATAGGTTCCTGGTTAGTGGTTCTGTTGTGTGGTGTGTGGTTGCTGGTGAGTATTTGCTTCAGGTTGGGGGGCTGTCTGTAAACAAGGACTGGCCTGTCTCCCAAGATCTGTCCTGTAGTAGATAACTTCTGGATACTCTTCTTGCTCTGTCAGGCCCAACAAAGAAAATAACAGAACGCCACTAGCCATCACCTTCAGCCCCCAACTAAAATCTCTCCAATGCATCATCAAGGATCTACAACCTATCCTGAAGGACGACCCATCACTCTCACAGATCTTGGGACGTTCTTGTCAACTGCTGGAAATGGCCCACCTTGATTATCACTACAAAAGCCCCCCCCGCACCCCCCGGCTCTCCTGCTGGTAATAGCTCACCTTAAGTGATCACTCTGGTTCCAGTGTGTATGGTAACACCCATTGTTTCATGTTCTCTATGTATATAAATCTCCCCACTGTATTTTCCACTGAATGCATCCGATGAAGTGAGCTGTAGCTCACGAAAGCTTATGCTCAAATAAATTTGTTAGTTTCTAAGGTGCCACAAGTCTTCCTTTTCTTTTTACTATAAGACATGTTTTCTAGTCCTTTAATCATTCTCCTGGCTCTTCTCTGAACCCTCTCTAATTTATCAACTTTATTGAATTGTGTATATCAGAAGGAGACACCATATTCCAGCAGTGGTGGTAAAAAATACTTTAAATGCTAAATATAGAGGTAAAATAACCTATGTTGCCCTACTTGAGATTCCTGTTTATGCATCCAAGGACATAGATGCTGACTTCCTCTCTATCTTAAGGGTGCTCGACTCCCCATCTGCCCCAGGCCCTGCCCCCACTCCATCCCTTTCCCCCAAGCTCCCTCCTTGCCCCCCCTTTCTGCCCCCTGCCCCGCCTCTTCTCACCCCCTCCCGTGTCCTGTCCCTGCTCCTCCCCTTCCCTCCCAGTGCCTCCTGCACACTGTGGAACAGCTGATCACAGAGGCTGTGGGACTCTGAGGTGTGAGGGTCCCAGAGCCAAGGCTCCAGCCTGACCCCAAACATCTACACCACAGTTAAACAGCCCCTTAGCCTGAGTCCCACGAGCTTGAGTCAGCTGGCACAGACCAGCTGCGGGTGTATAACTGCAACGTAGACATACCCAAAGAGGCTAGAATTTCATCCTTAGGGTATGTCTACACTATAATAAAACACCTGCGGCTGGCCCAAGTCAGCTGACATGGGCTTGGGCTGCAGGACTGTAAAACTGCAGTTTAGATGTTTGGGCTCTGGTAGACAAGCCCAAACATACACACTGTCATTTTATACCCTATACCGCAAGCCACATGAGCCCTAGTCTACTGACACAGGCCAGATGAGGGTGTTTTATTGCCATGTAGCCATACTCTTAGTGTTCATATGCCCCATCGTCCAGGTATCTGTTGATTAGTTTCAGTGTTCCCTATTTAATTAACACCTAATATTAATCCCGCATTAGTTCCAATTGAAACTGATTAGAAAGATGGCATATGGGTATGTATATTTCTGAACAGTGTGACATTAAGCATGAGAAGATGGTTGCTGGTAAATCTTTACCTTTGTTTCAGTAGGATTTTCCTATTATGTATTGTTTAAAACTTAAACCAGAAGTCAGAAATGTGCAGCATGTGAAAACCATTTAACTCAAGGTTAAGCTATTCTCTGAGAACGGAGCTGATATATTGATTTCAATTTGATATTAGAGCTTTGCCTTTCCAGCCATCAATGTATATATATTTTTTCTACATATACTAGCAGGTCCCAGTCAAAAGGCCTTTCTTCAATTCTGGCATTAAAAACTCAAAACACCCAAAGGTATAACAATATCTTCACAGTAAAGCAAACTGGGAGAGATCACCACATTGGTAAAAGATTGAAGGAATATGAACAATAACTATGAGAGTATTGTCCACGTTGATGAAAAAGGAAAAAAATAAGACACATGGAACCAAACAGTGGGAGAATTTGATTCTTCTGAAATAGACCAGTTTTTTGTTTTGTTACAGGGAATGTACTGAGGTACTATACATATCTGATAATGAGGTTGTAAATGATAAGACTAATGATCTGATGTACCTGTTTAATACAACAGAAAGAGTTATTTGAAGGCTTTTGTATTTGTTCTTATTTCCCTGAGAATTACAGTGAATTGTTGGACATAAACATTATTTATGACACTGGGGATAATCACTGGGAAATATATATTAATTTCCTATTCATAGTTCCGGTGCAAGTGTATGGGATTTAATGACCATGCCAGAAAGAAATCATATTTAGGTGATTTATTCTTATCAGAGTCAAAGAGTGTGGAAAATATTTTAACTATATTCTCTTTTGTCCTCTGGGCCCCCTTTGTTAAACATTTAGCACTACCTGTCAGGTAATCATTTATATTTTGGACATTTTCATAATGTTTTCCCCTTATTTTCCAATATGGAATAGAATTTATTTGATGTTAAACAGAGATATTTCTAATTGGGAAGGAATACACAAGGACATGAAAAAATGCCTTCTGATATGTTTACCATGAATATATGCAGGACCTGTGCTTCCTAAACAAACACTTGTGTTGTCTTTAAACAGTACGGTTTTGTTTAAGTAGAATAACTTCTTTGGAAAAAATGCTTATGGGTACATGCAGCTGAACTGCAGAATTTATCAGTTCCTCTACCTCTACTATGTGCAAGCATAAAAAATAAACCCTGGGAGTATGTGAAATCCTAGATTAAAATTGAATGAGTACCAAACAATAAACAGAATCTTGCCCTGTTCTTTTGCTGGAGACATACAAGATAAACTCCAACAGTAAACTGAGAGGCAATATTAAATGTACAGAGAATGGATACATTTACTACAACAAAATGTATCTAAAATAAAAACATGCCAAACTAAAGCATCTTTTAAAGAAAATGTATACAGTATGTTGGAAAATGCATGTGCTTAGAAATATTTTATTACATTAGACGCAATGTTTGTGGTTTTAATTGATCAAAAGTCAGGAAGTTCAAACTTATGGCTGTCTCAGAATGCAGGTAGTACAATAGGGTCCTTCATGATATGACCATGGTATACAGATGGAAATAAAACCAAATGTTGAATGTGCAACTACAATTTTAGAAAAAAAGCACTGTTCCTATGTATTAAAATAGTAACTTTCTGGTACATAGCAATCTTTCACCCCAAAGCACTTTACAAGGAATGGTACAATTTATTGCTCCAGTATTCTTGTCCAATGGCTGTTGATTTCAGGGGTGTTACACTGGTGTAAAAAAGGAATTATGGAGTGGTGAATTAGACCCAACATATACAATAATCAGCCCTGGCAAGTGCAGCCAATTGTAGATTAAAACATAGTGGCACACTACACAAAGAGTTTAGGACTTCAGGTGAGGAGAACTCAAACTGCAGAGAGAATTCAAATAGGCAAAATGCGATTACCCACATTAGAATTTGGCCAGGATATAGACGTTCTGGTTACGAATACCTTAGGAACTTAACAAAAAATGATCAGAGCCTTAGGTTTATATCTCTTGTGGAAAACTCAGACAGCAAAGAGTCTCTTAATACTATGTATTGGTTTTAATGAAGCCAAAGGCAAGATCATACATACATGGGAAAACAAATAATGTAGGTCATATTTACATAATGGGCGACTATCCTGGAATGCAGTGACTGATAATTGTCATAGTACATACTCAGTTGAACATGAGCTCCCAGTGTGATGCTGCAGCTAAGAGGGTGAATGCAATCCCTGGATGGATATGTAGTAGTGGCATATCAACTAGGAGTGGGAGGGAGTATTACCACATGAGTGAGTCCATTACTAGAATGCTGTGCCCAGTTCTGGTGACAACACTTCAAAAGGATGTTGAAAAATTAGAAAGGGTTCAGAAAATTACTAACTGCAAATATGCTCTGTCAAGGTTCCTTTCCCACTCTGAACTTTAGGGTACAAATGTGGGGACCTGCATGAAAGACCCCCTAAGCTTATTCTTACCAGCTTTGGTTAAAAACTTCCTCAAGGTACAAACTTTGCCTTGTCCTTGAACCCTATGCTGCCACCACCAAGCTTGTTAAACAAAGAACAGGGAAAGAGCCCACTTGGAGATGTCTTCCCCCCAAAACATCCCCCCAAGCCCTACACCCCCTTTCCTGGGGAAGGCTTGATAAAAATCCTCACCAATTTGCACAAGTGAACACAGATCCAAACCCTTGGATCTTAAGAACAATCAGGTTCTTAAAAGAAGAATTTTAATTAAAGTAAAAGAATCACCTCTATAAAATCAGGATGGTAAATACCTTACAGGGTAATCAGATTCAAAACTTAGAGAATCCCTCTAGGCAAAACCTTAAGTTACAAAAAGACACAAAAACAGGAATATACATTCCATTCAGCACAACCTATTTTACCAGCCATTTAACAAAAGGAAATCTAATGTATTTTTAGCTAGATTACTCACTAGCTTAACAGAAGTTCTGAAGAGCATTCCTGATCTGTTCCCGGCAAAAGCATCACACAGACAGGCAGACCCTTTGTTTCCCCCCACTCCAGTTTTGAAAGTAACTTGTCTCCTCATTGGTCATTTTGGTCAGGTGCCAGCGAAGTTATCCTAGCTTCTTAACCCTTTACAGGTGAAAGGATTTTGCCGATGGGCTTGCTCACCAAGTAAAGTGCAACTTATGAGCAAGGTGGCAGACTCTAGCCCAGAGTACATAAGGGTATCACTGACAAATCCTCCTCTGGCCCCATCTTATTTTGAACCCTCACCATCTTCAAGAATCATCTTATCACAGCATTATTATGCACTGCATTTGTAAGACCTTTGCAGTCTCAACATTAATTTTCTTAGTATCTTTTATCTACAATCTCAAAACATTTTACAAATGTTAATTTATTAACCCTCACAGCAACTCTGCTAGGCTACATTATGACAATTTTATAAACAGGTAGGCTGAGGTACCGAGAAGTTACATGACTTACCCACAATTACGCAGTGAGCATGCGGAAGAGCTGGGAATAGAACTCAAACATTGTCACTCACTTCACTGCCTGCACAAACCATATCATACATTCTTGTCCCCTGTGTTTGATAATTCTGGTGCCAGTATGGTTCAGCCAGAGTATGTTAAGGGATAACTGGGTGAGTGTGTCATGGGAAATTAATTCCAGCCAGCATCACTCCAAATAATTTTGCAATATTGATTGTGATGCTATGGCATTAACAGAATGATTTATGTCCAGTGCAAATTACTCATTTGTATAGGACTGGAATTCCTTGCTGACATTTCATACACCTGCAGGAAAAAAAGCCACAAAAATTTTCTTCATATTATGCAGTAACTAAACATCAAAAGCAAGTGCCATGTTAGAATTTGTGTGTAGAGTTCATAAGTCCTGAAAGCTTTTTCTATGCATTTTTTTTCACATCCATGCATTCACTAAGTCTGGCGCATCAGATAGACTACATTAGGGGACTGTCCTGTTAATTTTTATCAGAACCTAAGAAAAGCAATCTTCAAAGAAATGGACAAATAAGATTCACGAGCGCAGTACCAATATTTGATTGAATACATATGGAAAAACAAACAAACAAAATAGAGGCGTCCCTTTAAGTTCAAGGGACAGATAGTTCCCTGAGCAATACTCCCACATAGTAACTACATGCAGATGATATCTATTAGGTGGCCAGTCTTTGTTTTCTTTATCATTTGGCTGCACATTATGTGCCTGCACTGAAAACTGTGCTCAGACAAATTATACAAGTATGTAATTTTTTCTACACCTCAACATAGCAGAAAGAGAGCTAAGAAAAGCCCACTCGTATCTAATACTGTAATTGCTTGTTCATAGGAAGAGAGACTATTCAAATGAAATCTGCACATATATTACTAGAGATGGATATACACCAAACCCCTGAATCCAAATACTTGATATCAAAGCTTAATGGCTCGGGCCCATCCCTAATGATGACATTCAGGCAGACAAAAGCAATATACTCATTACCCGCCATATCCAAATACAGCTTTTCTTCAGCGTGCCACTTCCACAGCACTTGATCCAATTTAGGATATTTCTTGCAGATCAAAGTCAGACTTGCAAGCTTTGCTAACAATTTATAAACATAAGTTGGTTTCAGATCTATAGCTTCCTCCTTCGTTTTATAAGGCACATCATTCCCCTCCTCAAAAACAGTGATTAGATTTTCTTTTTTTTTTAAAAAAGGCAGACCTACTGAGATGTTTAAAACCACTAGATCTTATTTCAGTCTGTACTGTACTTCTATAAATTATTATGATGCAGCTACATGGGTAACATAAGCCATTAGGTCCTGCAGTGTTTCTCCAGGGATGTAGTACAAAAGTGCTCTATCAGAAATGCAATCAATTCCAAGGAAGGCTGCTTCCTGCATGCTTCCAAGCTGCTGCTTTTATAAAATAGCTCCCAATAAAAGAAGCAGGAAATACATGACATCTTTCAGCAGCCAGTCATTATAATTTAATGGAACACAATTAAAATACACAAATGCCATGCTTAAAGACCTTCACATACATTATCCCAAGCTTTAGAAAGGAAGCATCTGTGGCATATTCAAAAGGCTTATCTCTCTCTCCTCCCTGCTCCCAGTCCTCCTCTCTCCAATAGGGAAACAGATCCCTCAGTCAAAGGATAAGCTGTGCTACTACTGTAATTGAATAGTATTTCCATAAAAATGAAAAATGTCTGAATAACCAAAGTGAAGCCAGTGATCTATTTGATGTCACTTCTTATGCCACTGACAATAAAATCTGTCTCCCCATCTTGGTCTGTGTCTGATTAACCATCTCTGCGAGGGGCAGATGCCCTGCCATTCCTTGGGGATTTTTCTTCTTCCTTTCCAGATGCATGTAGAACAAACACACACACACACCCTGTACAATGGGAAAAGATGAAACAACTCCCTGAAATTATATTCTTGCTGAGAAAAGGAGTACTTGTGGCACCTTAGAGACTAACAAATTTATTTGAGCATAAGCTTTTGTGAGCTACAGCTGACTTCATCGGATGCATTCAGTGGAAAATACAGTGGGGAGATTTATATACATAGAGAACATGAAACAATGGGTGTTACCATACACACTGGAACCAGAGTGATCACTTAAGGTGAGCTATTACCAGCAGGAGAGCGGGGGTGCGGGGGGCAACGTTTTGTAGTGATAATCAAGGTGGGCCATTTCCAGCAGTTGACAAGAACGTCTGAGGAACAGTGGGGGCTGGAGGGGGGGAATAAACATGGGGAAATAGTTTTACTTTGTGTAATGCCCATCCACTCCCAGTCTCTATTCAAGGGAAGAAGGAGGATCCTGGGAACTACAGGCCAGTCAGCCTCACCTCAGTCCCTGGAAAAATCATGGAGCAGGTCCTCAAAGAACCAATCTTGAAGTACTTGCATGAGAGGAAAGTGGACAGGACAGGAACAGCCAGCATGGATTCACCAAGGGAAGGTCATGCCTGACTAATCTAATCGCCTTTTATGATGAGATTACTGGTTCTGTGGATGAAGGGAAAGCAGTGGATGTATTGTTTCTTGACTTTAGCAAAGCTTTTGACACGGTCTCCCACAGTATTCTTGTCAGCAAGTTAAGGAAGTATGGGCTGGATGAATGCACTATAAGGTGGGTAGAAAGCTGGCTAGATTGTCGGGCTTAACGGGTAGTGATCAATGGCTCCATGTCTAGTTGGCAGCCGGTATCAAGTGGAGTGCCCCAAGGGTCGGTCCTGGGGCCGGTTTTGTTCAATATCTTCATAAATGATCTGGAGGATGGTGTGGATTGCACTCTCAGCAAATTTGCGGATGATACTAAACTGGGAGGAGTGGTAGATACGCTGGAGGGGAGGGATAGGATACAGAAGGACCTAGACAAATTGGAGGATTGGGCCAAAAGAAATCTGATGAGGTTCAATAAGGATAAGTGCAGGGTCCTGCACTTAGGATGGAAGAATCCAATGCACCGCTACAGACTAGGGACCGAATGGCTAGGCAGCAGTTCTGCGGAAAAGGACCTGGGGGTGACAGTGGACGAGAAGCTGGATATGAGTCAGCAGTGTGCCCTTGTTGCCAAGAAGGCCAATGGCATTTTGGGATGTATAAATAGGGGCATAGCGAGCAGATCGAGGGACGTGATCGTTCCCCTCTATTCGACATTGGTGAGGCCTCATCTGGAGTACTGTGTCCAGTTTTGGGCCCCACACTACAAGAAGGATGTGGATAAATTGGAGAGAGTCCAGCGAAGGGCAACAAAAGTGATTAGGGGTCTGGAACACGTGACTTATGAGGAGAGGCTGAGGGAGCTGGGATTGTTTAGCCTGCAGAAGAGAAGAATGAGGGGGGATTTGATAGCTGCTTTCAACTACCTGAAAGGGGGTTCCAAAGAGGATGGCTCTAGACTGTTCTCAATGGTAGCAGATGACAGAACAAGGAGTAATGGTCTCAAGTTGCAGTGGGGGAGGTTTAGATTGGATATTAGGAGAAACTTTTTCACTAAGAGGGTGGTGAAACACTGGAATGCGTTACCTAGGGAGGTGGTAGAATCTCCTTCCTTAGAGGTTTTTAAGGTCAGGCTTGACAAAGCCCTGGCTGGGATGATTTAACTGGGAATTGGTCCTGCTTCGAGCAGGGGGTTGGACTAGATGACCTTCTGGGGTCCCTTCCAACCCTGATATTCTATGATTCTATAAGCCTAAGTTAATTGTATCCAGTCTGCAAATTAATTCCAATTCAGCAGTCTCTCGTTGGAGTCTGTTTCTGAAGTTTTTTTGTTGAAGAATTGCAACTTTTAGGTCTGTAATCGAGTGACCAAAGAGACTGAAGTGTTCTCCGACTAGTTTTTGAATGTTATAATTCTTGATGTCTGATCTGTGTCCATTTATTCTTTTATGTAGAGACTGTCCAGTTTGGCCAATGTACATGGCAGAGGGGCATTGCTGGCACAGGATGGCATATATCACATTGGTAGATGTGCAGGTGAACGAGCCTCTGGTAGTGTGGCTGATGTGATTAGGCCCTATGATGGTGTCCTCTGAATAGATATGTGGACACAGTTGGCAACAGTCTTTGTTTCAAGTGTAAGCGGGGGAATAGTCCCATTATTGTGGGGAACTTTCCTGGCTTCTGCACTACCCCGGTGAAGTAGGGTAGTGAAAGGATTTGAGTCCTTGCTCCCACTTCCTTTACCCAGTGGCCTCCCTGCCCTTGAGGACTCCCCTTCCACTCTCCTGTCTGGCAGAGTCCTCATAACCCCAACAAGGCTGGGCCCAGAATTCCTGGGGGGCTCGAACCCCAACCCTGCTGTGGTCACCTAGGACAGGGGCTAGGGTGTCCCCACTCTGGGGTACTCTCTCTGCACTGGGCACTTCTCTGACCCACTGACCATTACATATAGGTTAAAGCAAATGCAAGTTATTTAATCAACAATTAATTTTAAAAAGAATAAGAAAAAACGGGAAAGGTTAAAGGAAACACATCAACCCGCTCTGTGGCAGGAACATCACAGTGTCTCTGGAATGTCAGGGCAGTTCACAGTCTGTTCCTTGTAAGTCCCAGGCCTTCCCCTCAGGCCTTGGCTTTGCTGCAGGGATGCTGTGGTTTGGACACTTGCTCTGGAGGTGGCCACACGCTCTCAGGCTCTAAGTGGTAGGACCCTTCTTCCCAGTGTCGCCCCCGCCCTGTCAGGGTTATGATCCAAGCCTGGCCCGCAGAGCCCTGGCTGAGGCATCTCCCTGTGCTGGGCCCGCTGCCCAGGGTCCCCCTCGGTCTCCCCAGCTGCTCACCGCACCCAGCTCCAGACTGCTTCAGACCCAGCTGCACCACTCGGTCTCTGCACTGCTGCTGCTGCTCTGCCTCCAGCTCCCTGGGCTGCTTTTCTGGACCCTCTGGCTCTGGTTGATGCAGCTCTGCTCCCAGGACAGGTCTGCTCTCTCTGGCCTGTGCCTCTGGCTTTGAGGCTGCAGCTCTGCTCTCAGGAGAGGGTCTGCTCTCTCTGGGCTGCTTTTTGGTCCCTCTGGATCTGACCCAGCTCCCCCCAGGTTAGCTTGGGCCCATGCTTCCTCCTCAGCTCGGCCACACTCTGTCTGACCCAGGCAAAATCAGCTCACACAGAGGACGGGACCTCCCTGGCCTCCTGACTCTCTGATTAGCCTGCCCACCCTGTCATTCAGGCTGACTTGGAGCATTGGCCTCTCCCCATTGTTCCTGGGGACTGTCAGTCTCAGAGTCCTGATTTCCCATAGACCCTTCCCCTTTTAGTACTGGGAGCTAGCCAACCAAAACACCCCACTGAATGTTAGTAAGGGGGCAACAGTCCCCTTACACCAGAATAAGTTCCTGGTTAGTGGTTCTGTTGTGTGGTGTGTGGTTTCTGGTGAGTATTTGCTTCATGTTGGGCAGCTGTCTGTAAGCAAGGACTGGCCTCTCTCCCAAGATCTGTGAGAGTGATGGGTCGTCCTTCAGGATAGGTTGTCAATCCTTGATGATGCGTTGAAGAAGTTTTAGTTGGGGGCTGAAGGTGATGGCCAGTGGCATTTGGTTACAACCACACACCACACAACAGAACCACTAACCCAGGAACCTATCCTTGCAACAAAGCCTATTGCCAACTATGCCCACATATCTATTCAGGGGACACCATCATAGGGCCTAATCACATCAGCCACACTATCAGAGGCTCGTTCACCTGCACATCTATCTACCAATGTGATATATGCCATCATGTGCCAGCAATGCCCCTCTGCCATGTACATTGGTCAAACTGGACAGTCTCTACATAAAAGAATAAATGGACACTAATCAGACGTCAAGAATTATAACATTCAAAAACCAGTCGGAGAACACTTCAATCTCTTTGGTCACTTGATTACAGACCTAAAAGTTGCAATTCTTCAACAAAAAAACTTCAGAAACAGACTCCAACGAGAGACTGCTGAATTGGAATTAATTTGCAAACTGGATACAATTAACTTAGGCTTGAATAGAGACTGGGAGTGGATGGGTCATTACACAAAGTAAAACTATTTCCCCTTGTTTATTCCCCCACCCCACCCCCCACTGTTCCTCAGATGTTCTTGTCAACTGCTGGAAATGGCCCACCTTGATTATCACTACAAAAGGTTCCCCCCCTCCCCGCCCCACTCTCCTGCTGGTAATAGCTCACCTTAAGTGATCACTCTCCTTACAGTGTGTATGGTAACACCCATTGTTTCATGTTCTCTGTGTATATAAACCTCCCCACTGTATTTTCCACTGAATGCATCTGATGAAGTGAGCTGTAGCTCACGAAAGCTTATGCTCAAATAAATTTATTATCTCTAAGGTACCACAAGTACTCCTTTTCTTTTTGCGAATACAGACTAACACGGCTGCTACTCTGAAACCATTCTTGCTGAGCTATTTCAAAGATATTTGGCTCTCTTCCAAACAAAAACAGAAGCTACTCTGCACGTGGTGTCATCTGTGGGATAACTGTACTGGGAAAGTTATTTCTTAAAGTGTACTAAGTGTTTATGGTTATCTATACAGGGTAAAACATGTCCTTATTAGCATCCAAAGATAAACTTAAACTACAAAAAGCAAATCAAGTTCTCCAGTCCCAGGCTCTCTTAAAGCATCACCATAAAGTCTTTCCTTTACAGGTTTTAAAGCTGATAGCTGTATTGTGCTGATAGCATTTATGCAGATAAGAACATAAGACTATGCCATCCTGGATCAGACCAAAGGTCCATCCAGCCCAGTGTCCTGTCTACCGACAGTGGCCAATGCCAGGTGCCCCACAGGGAGTGAATCTAAAGGTAATGATCTAGTGATCTCTCTCCTGCCATCCATCTCCACCCTCTGACAAACAGAGGCTAGGGACACCATTCCTTACCCATCCTGGCTAATAGCCATTAATGGACTTAACGTCCATGAATTTATTCAGGTCTCTTTGAAACCCTGTTATAGTCCTAGACTTCCCAACCTCCTCAGGCAAGGAGTTCCACAGGTTGACTGTGGGCTGAGTTAAGAAGAACTTACTTTTATTTGTTTTAAACCTGTTATCCATTAATTTCATTTGGTAGCCCCTAATTCTTATATTATGGGAACAAGTAAATAACTTTTCCTTATTCATTGATATTGATTTGCACCATATATTAAATTGCATCTAACCCTAAGTTACAACCAATCTATTTTTAAGAAGCATATTACTTGTCAGCTACCGGACTAATCATTTCATGGGCCACACTGAAGAACTGTTGTTTTTCTTGGCAGTTTTAGTCTCATGTTGCTTTGTTCTCCAATTAAGCATAGTTCAAACTGCCCTGGGTGTTTTAAAGATGAATACTGCCTGATAATCAGCTGACCCAACCCCATGATACAACTGCAGAGTCATTTTGAAAGTCAAATCTTGACATCCAAAAGTCTGAAGTCATTGTTTTCAGGGTACTGTTACAGGACTCCAGAGTCCCTGCTTGTTAAGAAAAGACATCTTGTGGAGTCCTCAGATACTATAAAATGTTGACTCATATGACTTGCCTAGCTCATTAAATGTTTACTGTTGGTTAGTTTAGTCATTCCACTGCAACAAACTGGCTTCTCTGCTGCCATACTCCCTGAGGCTGTGATCTCATCAGATCTCACAGGCTAAGTCACATTGGACATGGTCAGTACTTCAGTAGGAAATCTCCAAGGAAAAGCAGGATGCTAGGGGAGTGCTGGTGCTGATTCATTAGGAGTCACATTTCCCTCTGAGTAACCTGATACCCCGAACACCATGCTGTGTCAGAGGTAACTGTCCTGCTGAAAGTGCTGTCTTTTGGATGAGATGTAAAAGTTAGATCCTGACAATTTGTGATTAGACAGACTTTCTTTTGCAAGACATAGAGCATTACCCCAGTATCCTGAGCAAGCTCCAATTTATTCTGTTCTATTCAGGTACTTCTATAATCCTCATCTGCCTAGTGGATGAGTACCTAACTACACTCGGTCTCCCGGAATAGTCTGCTTTAAATCTTCTTCTATAATTTTTTCTGGATATAGTATTTTTCTTCACTTTCTATCATAAACTGATACATGATGTTGCTGTTTGCTGTTAAAAAAACAATATTGTAGTCAATACCAGTGGAAGCTGCATTTCATTGGTAGATACAGTAATATATTTTACAAAATGTTTGGGATTCCTAGGGGAGGAAAGACAGTATATAACTGCAGAATATTGTTAGGCTACTAGCACAGTAAATCTAATGGAAATCTTGATCTGTCTAACAGCTTTCTACCCTCCTCCTTTAGAAATGTTCATCTATATAGTACAATTGACAACAAATACAGCTCCATGAATTTCTGAAAATATACAGTACTGCAAATATAGAGTTTAAATCAAAATCGTCATAAAATATCAACAGGAAATTGCTGGCACTTCAGACCCACACACTTTATTGTACTACTCATTTAGGGTTCATCTAATCTAAGATAAAAGGTGCCTTTTAAAAAACACGCTAACTAAAATCTTTTAACTAACTCTAGGGTAGATTGGTCAAGTTGTATTTTAACATGTTAGCTGATGGAGGCAAATCTTCTAGTGTTCACTTCCACCAGCTCACATGTATTAAAATGCAACTTTCCCTGTGTACATTAGAGTTTTACAATGCATTAGTTAAAAAAGTGTTAGCTAGCAGATTATAGACATAATACAGTGCCCAGGAATTGCTGTACTTGGGCTTTTCTTCATGAGATCTCTATGCATGGTGTAAATATCAGTTATTTAGGAAGTTATTAGAGCCAGTCAGGAATTTTTCAAGAACACATTTCCCCCTCTTCCCCCCCACATGAGAAAATGCTGATTGGTTGAAATGGAAAATGTTTGCAGGAAAGGGTTGGTTTCAACTAATTTCTCATTTTGAAAACAGCCCATTTTGACATTTTCCAAAAGGAAAAAAAAAAGTGTCAAAATAGCTTTTCGTTTCAAAATCCAAGCCAATCAGAGAAAAAAAATTAAACAAAAAATTTAAATTGAAACAAAAAGATTTGAAATTATCAAAACAAAACATTGTGATTGACTTGCATGATTTTTTTCTAGCTTGTCGATATGTGTGTATTTTTGATATTTTGAGTTTTCATCCCAATTTGAGATGGGGAAATTGTTTTGAAGTCTCAAAAATTTTCCTGGGATTGGAAAACCATTCTGCACCATGCTCTACTAGTGACACCCCTAATATTTCTTTCAGGCACATAACAATTATGATACCCATTTTACAGATGGATAAAATAATGGATGGAGACATATACTGGCCTTATTGAAGTTAATGGCCAAATTCTACCTGAGGGATTCCTAGAAAAGAGCGCAGGAAGTTGACTTTCAGTAAAGATGCTGTCAGACAGAACATAAATTGGGAAAATGAGTATCATCTGAGTATTCCCTAACCTAATTTACTATGTCACCCAAAGATCTTCAAGAGTTAATTATGTTTTTGAATTAGTTGTTTGTTCCCCACCATTTTCCACTCATTTACCTTTACAAGAACTTTCAGTTGCTGGCAGTGATAAATGCAACTGGCAGTGATAACCTAGTCGACACAAGTACAACATCCCTTCAGTAACTGATGTTGATCTAACACAATTGTGCACGTTTGCATCTATCCCATCTTTCACTCAAATGTTTCAATGATTGACTTTTTATTTACCAAGATTCTGAAACTCAAGGTTAATATTGTGTAACCAGCCAAATGCTGACACATAGGGTATGGGTATTTTAAATGTACAGCAGGATTTAGCATAAATGCCACTGTAGCATCATGTCTTAATTAGAAATTATAGCAGCCTCTGATCTAGTATTTTAGTAGAAAAAGTAGCAGTGGTACCAAGTTCTCAGCAAATGAAGGATAAAGGGAGATATAATTTACACAAATAAATTCAAAAGGAAGCAATGCATGCTGAATTCTGGATGCCCAATAGCTTCTCAGATTACACTAAAGGATACAACATTTTTCTCTACCAGAAAATGTCTAAATGTTTCTTAAATTTAATATTGAGCGGCTGACTTTTATCTCCTGAATAGGTCATGACAATTGATGTGCTTTAGTAAGAGATGCTACTGAAATAAAAAATAAAATAAAAGGTATAAACTAGCCAATAAAGCAGACTTTGTTTAGGTAATAGTTTATCTAAAGCCAAGGTCAGAAGGCTTGCATCTGAGTTTCTGATTTTCAGGGTATGTAATCAATGCTTCCATTGCATTTTTATAATTCTGTTTCCAAGGAAGTGACCTTTTCACTACTGCCAACCATAAGCTATCAAAAAACATGAGTCAGGTCCCCTAAAAATCAAAAGATTAAAAAGAACTCCACATTTATCATTTTAAAATATTTACCTTATTTTTTGAGCCCTTGGATGCACTCAGGGTATGTTTTAAAGTTTTTCTCTTTAAGTATGAGGCCTAGAAATGTACTTTTTTTTTTAAATGAAAACTCGGATTCTCACATAATCACCAGATTCCAGGAGCTTTAAGAAGAACACCAAAACCATGAGACCCATGATAAAATCATGAGACCTGGCAACAGAGCCTTTTGGAAGTTTTAGTATAGAGGCATTTGTGATGAAAATACTGGAAAGGCAAAAGATGATATGTATTTGAACCATGTTTTTTGACTTGTATAAAAATAACTGGTTGCGTGTTAAATTTTCACACTGCAACTCAAAATATACATCATAGATTCATAGATACTAAGGTCAGAAGGGACCACTATGATAATCTAGTCTGACCTCCTGCACAACGCAGGCCACAGAATCTCAAACACCCACTCCTGAAAAACCTCACCTATGTCTGAGCTATTGAAGTCCTCAAATCGTGGTTTAAAGACTTCAAGGAGCAGAGAATCCTCCAGCAAGTGACTTGTGCCACATGCTACAGAGGAAGGCGAAAAACCTTCAGGGCCTCTTCCAATCTGCCCTGGAGAAAAATTCCTTCCCGACCCCAAATACCTTAATCTTAAAGCCAGATAGTTCTTTTGCCCCCACTGCTTCCCTTGGAAGGGTATTCCAAAACTTCACTCCTCTAATGGTTAGAAATCTTCGTCTAATTTCAAGTCTAAGTCTAACATCAGACCAAGGTGACGTCTCCATTGTTTGTCTATACTCAGAAGGGGACTATTTTTATCATTATCTCCATAAACTATATAGCCTTCCTTGGGGACTGCACTTCAATGTAACTTTATGTGATGAGAAAGCTTGTCAGTTTCCAGTGAGCATGAGCAATATGCTGTTTGGAATTTTAACTCCTGGTAGGACAACCCAAGCTGGACAGGGCAAAGGGTAGGGACCAAACAAGACAGTCCACTGGCCCTCCAGGCTGGAGGTTGAGCAGTAGACCAATAACTTATCCTCATTAAAAAGTTAAGCTATAGAAACACAACACGGTAGCCATTCCAGCAAACAGCAAGATAAAACAAGGATGGCAGAGTTTTTGCTCATGCCTAAGTGATGAGAAGAATTCAGAAATTATCTAGTGTAAAAATATTAAAGGTGACTAAAATTTGCAGAAGTGAAGTGTTGATTAGGGGTTTTCAAGACTCCTACCAAGGTTAGAGAATTGTTGGAGCAATAGATCAATACATTCTTAAGATGAAAGGAAGTGTTCATATATATACCTTTACACACTTGTTTTGACTGGTAAGTTTTTGCATGACAAGGTTGTCAGCCCTTCTGGGCAATGTTTTTTCTTGAGTGCATCTGACAACTGGTTCACATGTGGCAGTGTCCTCGTGCAAGTAGGAGACATTCACTGACATCACTGGTCATCACCACCATGGCCACATGCAGGGACCCAGGAATTTGCCATCTCACAGTTAGGCCTTCTTTTTCCTGAAGATGAGAGACCAGACCAGGTGTGACAGGGAGCCAGTGGGGCTGAGGTATTGTGCAAGTGTTCTGCAGAAGATGAAGTCCCCTCTCGGAGTCTACCTTATCCAGTAAGATTCGAACTGGGTGAGGTGCCTGGAGCCCTGCCTCCCTCAATGTACCTTAGGAGATGTGTGTGTTCACTACACAGCTAGATTAGACACATGAATGCACGGGAGCACTTCCTTTTGACTGATGACTAGATAGTGGCATAGTCCTTAAATTGAAGGCACTTGTTTACAATGAAATGATTCCATATAAAATTCAGAAAGAGGGTCAAAAAACCACTTGGTTTGTGGCTGGGAAATATCATTTAGGGCAATATTATATTACTGCATTAGCAAAGCCCTTCTGAAAGAACTGAATTGTAGAAGGAATCAAAATAATATTGTATTGGCTGTTGCTGTCTCAGCTTCTATGACTGCAAGCCCTGCCCCGTCTGACAAGTGGCTGAGGATGAAGGGGGACTGAACCAAACAAAGGGCTGGTCTGCATGCAGGTTTTGTAGCAATTTAATGATAAAGATAACTCAGTGTAATCCACTAGTGTTGATGCAGCTACACTAGTATAAAGGTGCTTGTACTGGACGAGCTTATTTCTGTAAATTTGCCCAAATAAGCGAAACAGATATAATTAACTTTATACCAGTATAACTCCATCCATATTGGGAGGACTGGGGAGTGTGATGAGGTGTGCTCCCCACACTGGACCTGCAAGAGCTGAATTAGTCCACGTGGGCTCAGTCAGCTTATTATGCTGCAAATGGGGGAGCTTTAGGCTGGAGGCAGCTAATTAGAAAGACTCACCCCTGAGGGACAGGCAGGGCTTCTGCAAAAGACAGGAAATTGGAAGCAGGGCGAGTGGCAGGGAGAAGTCTGCAGTCACTCCTTGGAAGAAGGGAAGATTGTTTGGGGGCTACAGAGATGAGTTCCCTAAAGTTACTCCCTGGGAGGAGAGAGTGAAGAGACTGGCAAACCCAGAGGAGTGGGGAAGGCCAGGAGATATGGAAGTGGCTCAGGGAAAGCCAGCAAGGTTCAGGGAATGCTGCCTAGAGGGTCTGTGAGGTAGAACCCAGAGTAGCAGGTGGGCCCGGGTTCCCCAGCCAGCCACTGTGGGAGTGGCACTGTGAGACAGTGAAGTGGAAGGCTGCCAGGGAGCAGGAACTTTGTTACATTCCCCCCGAGGAAGAGGAACCATGATAGTGACCTGGCTGGAGGGCTGAGTCACAAAGAGGATGCAGCAGCTCCTGGAAATGAGAGAGGGGCTGTAGAGGAGAAACTGATGGGGTGTAACTGCTGGAAGGGGCATCAGCGTGACTGAGCTAATCCCCAGAACTGATAGGAGGTGGCAACCAGCCTGAATGAAAAGCCTCCCATTATCTTCATTGATCTCTGTACCAGGTCCAAGGAGCAGATCACAGAACTGTAGGATTAGACCTCAAGAGTTCTTCTAGTCCAGTCCCCTGCAGGAATCAGTATTATCTAGACCACCCCTGACAGGTGTTTGTCTAAACTGCTTTTAAAAATCTCCAGTGATGGAGATTCCACAACCTCCCTAGGCAATTTATTCCAGTGCTTAACCACCCTGACAGTTAGCAAGTTTTTCCTAATGTCCAACCTAAACTTCCCTTGCTGCAGTTTAAGCCCATTGCTTCTTGTCCTATCCTTAGAGGTTAAGAACAATTTTTCTCCCTCCTCCTTGTAACAACCTTGTATGTTCTTGAAAACTGTTACCATGTCCCCTCTTAGTTGTCTCTTTTCCAGAGTAAACAAACCCAATGTTTTCAATCTTCCCTCATAGGTCATATTTTCTAGACCTTTAATCATTTTTATTGCTCTCCTTTTGAACTTTCTCCAATATGTCCACATCTTTCGTGAAATGTGGTGCCCAGAACTGAACACAAATTCCAGTTGAGGCCTAATCCGTGGGGAGTAGAGCAGAAGAATTACTTCTTGTGTCTCGTTTACAACACTCCTGCTAATACATCCCAGAATGATGTTTGCTTTTTTTTGCAACAGCGTTACACTGTTGACTCATATTTAGATTGTTAGTTCTCCTTCCTAGGCAGCCATTTCCCATTTTGTATGTATGCAACTGACTGTTCCTTCCTAAGTGGAGTACTTTGCATTTGTCCTTATTGAATTTCGTCCTATTTACTTCAGACCATTTCTCCAGTTTGTCCAGATCCTTTTGAATTGTAATCCTATCCTCCAAAGCACTGGCAACCCCTCCCAGCTTGCTATTGTCTGCAAACTTTATAAGTGTACTCTATGCCATTATCCAAATGATCGATGAAGCTATTGAACAGAACCACACCCAGAACTGATCCCTGCAGGACCCCACTTGATATGCTCTTCCAGCTTGACTGAATAACTACTCTGGGAATTTTTTCCAATCAGTTATGGACCCACCTTATAGTAGCTCCATCTAGGTTGCATTTCCCTAGTTTGTTTATGAGAAGGTCATGCAAGGCAGTATCAAGATATACCATCTCTACTGCTTCCCCCCATCCACAAGGCTAGTTACACTGTCCAAGATGTAGCCTTTCGAGAGAGGTGCTGAAGGGAAAGACATAAATGTCAAGTTGATGATCTGTTGGGTTTGGAAGACATCCCCCCTAGAATGCTCTCCAACAAGTTTTACCAGGAGAAGGGCTGATCATTTAAGATACGTTTGCTATGGAATGAGTCTACTATTTTCCTATGCCTATCAAAACCCCAGTTGTAGTGCTGCTTAACAGGCTGATGTTATGGAGAGGAAGTCTCTCCTTCTGGTGTTTTAAGCTTCCTATTGTGCAGTGTGTAGCCTAGTGTGTAAAGCTGATTTTTGGAGCCTTTTTTTAAAAACAAACAATTCTTAAAAAGTTAATAAAATCTCATGAGTCATCGCTAATGGGTAAAGAGTCACATTTACTAGAACTTCCCTAGATTGTAAATGGAAAATCTGTTCAATTAAAATAATGTATTCATTGACTGACTGTAATTAGGGATATGCATTAATCTATGGACCCAATACCCACAGATTGGAGAAGGACAAGAATTAATACTGCTGTACATATTGATCAAACCTAGTAAATGGATAAACGTAAGAGAATACATAAAGAAAAACATATGTTCTCAGGAATACATAGGGGAATCCTCTTAAAAGATTATCTGAAATAGGACTAAACCTGCTAAAGGAAGGATTTTTACTGTAATGTCATGGCTGTGCTTTTAAGCAGCTTCCACTATATTCAATTACTATTGATTCATTAGTTACATGAACTGTACATCTCTAATTAAAATCCTCTTTCCTTCCAGCCTTGCCACCAGCAGGAATGCTTAAATAGATTTACTATGAATTGAAAAAAGAGTGATAAAAAGATTAATTAGAAAACACTAGCCAAAATACCCTGACTTTCTCTGTGTGTTTCTCAGTAACATGTGGTAATCTCTCCCCTCAGTGCCTCTCCCTAAGAAGAAGCTGCTGTGGATGATGCATTTTCCTAATCTTCAGTCAGTGCATCACCATCATTTTGATTTTTTTTTTTTAATACCAATTAGACAAAGCCCTGGCTCACAGATTGACCCTTCCCATCTTCGGAATTGGAAATACCTATTGCTAAAAGTACCTGACACCAAAGAACAAAAGCCCTGGGAAAATGAGAACAGTGCTGTTTTAATTGTCAAGCTCATGTCATGGAGAACTGACTAAATAAGCAATATTCAACTGTGAGGAGTAGGAAAACCACTTAACTTCATAAAAAGCCACTGATAAAACACCATGCAAAGTCCCAATGTCGCCTGGTGATATTTCTGCCATGGACTTGTATCATAATGACAAGAGCTGGGCAAATAATTCATAACAAATAATTTAACAGAAGTATGGTGCTTCTGTCTCCCTGTGGGCAGAATTCAACCTTGTGCAGGGGCCAGTGTAAGTTCTATGCAATACTTAAGAACTATTTAAGCCCTGGGGGCCTTATGTAGCACAATAAAAAGTTTAAGGGCTTGATCCTGTAAGTAACTGAGCACTCTGGCCCCAGTCCAAAGCTTTTGAAAATGTGAGTAATCCCATTGACATTACTGGAAGGGGCTGCTCACATGCTTTAAGTTAAGCATATGCTTAAGTGCTTGTCTGGATAAATGCCTGAGTGCTCAGGACCTGTTCAAAAAGTAGAGAACATCTTCCTCCTTCCCTAAATATATTCCCATATTATTCCAACCAGAATCAGACTAGCAGCACCACTTAGGAATCTATTAGAAGTCATTAATTCCTTGAAGGATTAGATGGCTTCTGATTCTCTGACCACTTTTATACCCCACCCCCCAGTAGTGTTTAGAGAAACATTGGTGGGGGGGTATGCCAATTCAAAACCTACTGGAGACTCCTCCACATCAAGAGAGTCCCCAGCTAGGGAGTTATGAGAGTATTCTCTCTAGAAGTGTCTGTATATAAAAGTTAGTAGTTGGCTAGTGGGTAATGTGCCAGTAGATGGTCTCAAGAATATGTCGCATTCTTCACTGATTTTGTAAGACCAATAATACTTGTTGGTGTGCAATGCAAATAGCTTCCTCTGTGCAGCTCTTTATAAGACGCTCAACAAGGAGATGCAGCCAAATTCTATTCCAGAAAATCTGGCCATCTAAATTCATTTGAAATTTTCATGACATAATTCAAGTGGCACTCTCTTTCCTGACTGAATGACTCCACTAATGAACCAACAGCAGCACAAATTTCAAACTGCATACTTGAGTGTAAAATTTTCAGTTTGAAATTCTCACTGTGTCTGGTCAGTAACCATTCAGATTTCACTCATGGCAAATATTTGGAGTAGTCTGCCTAGAGATGTGCTTTTTCCAAGATTTTCACTGGGGATACCTGATCACTAGAAGATTTATGGAAAGTGAACACAAAGGTCAAGACACATTCAAAGTGAAACTGTTTAAAAATTCTACTGAAAATTCACTTTTTTGGCTATGCATTTAGTATTATAACTCAACATCATCACAAAGATACAAAATCATGATAAAAATATTGCAAAGTTGTGTTAGAATATCATACCATGAATAATTGCTGGCTCTCTGTTTTCATTTATCACTCTCTTTCCACTCCCCCGACCCTCAGTTTCTGAGAAGGCATTGGTAGTGTTTCTCCCCCTCTGTCCCTCTTCCCACTCAGTTCCTATCCATGAAGACAGTGGTTCATTCCATCACTAGTTCTCTCTCCTCCAGTCTTCTTGCTGTTTGGAGGGAGGTCAGAGAGTCCAATGGCTGATCCTTTCTCATCTCTCTGAAGAAAGTAAGGTGGTAATAAAAAGGTAAGAATCATGATAATGATCATTTCCTGAGCACTGCCCCTAGCCTGAGCACTGTTCTGACGAAGAGGAAGGCTAAGTTTACAAGGCTAAGACCAGATAGAAAGCATAGAGTTTCAGTCAAACCTATAGACTCTGGACAGCCACATGCAATGTTGTTGTAGCCATGTCAGCCCCAGACCTGAAGAAGAGCTCTGTGCAAGCTTGAAAGCCTGAACTTGGGCCAATAAAAGATTACCTCACCCACCTTGTCTCAGCCACATGAAGACATTAAATATCTGTGGGTTAAATATTACTAAGCTAAATCATCTAAGTAATGAGGAAGATCTTGGATTTTTTATGATTACCAGAAGAGGCCTCATGGACAGTTTTCAAACCAAGGAATTACTATTTTCTGTTGTTTTCTTTTCACCTTTTTGTCCTTTCTGATACTCATATAAATAATCATAATGAAACTCAGGCATTTATATAGCACTTTACATCTCCAAATTGCTGTGCAAATATTAAGTAATTCGACACAGTATAGCAGCTACCACATCCCCTAAAACAAACCTTTTCACTTCTAGAGGAGCGGTGAACGAACTAAACTAGACTCCCTTACATTGACTTACGCCATGTTTACACTATCCTACTGTAATTCCTGTTGTGTAGATGCTTCCTACATCTACAGAGGGGAAGAGGAGTTCATCCCTATAAGAACTCCAGCTCCCCAAAGCAATGGCAGCTAGGTTGATGGAAGCATTCTTCCAATTGATCTAGCTGTGTCTACACTGGGGAGGTCAGTATGGATTTTTCACACCCTGATCAACAGAACTATGTTGGCCTAACTTTTAAGTGTAGGTCAGGCCTAAGAGTTTTAGACCAACTTACACCCATTTACTGAATGTATAAAGTCTAAGGGCTTGTCTTCACTATGGAACTGAATCAGCACTGCTGCAATCGATGCAGCAGCATTGATTTAGCAGGTCTAGTGAAAATATGCTCAATCAATGGAGAGCACTCTCCCATAGATTTCTGTACTCCACCTCAATGAGAGATGAAAGCAGCGTCAGCAGGAGAGCATCTCCCACCGACATAGCGTAGTGTGAACCCTGTGGTAAGTAGAGCTAAGCTACGTCAACTTGAGTTACGCTACTAACTCAAATTGCGTAGCTTAGATTCACCGGTGGCGGTAGTGTAGACCGGGCCTGAGTATTAAGGAGTCTATACTGGTGAGACTTATGCACAAGGAGCTGAAGATCTAAGTTACAGTAGGGACTGTCTGCTTTAACTTACACATTTCACCTCCCTGATGGTTGCTTTCCTTGCTAATATGAAGACAAATTCTATTCTCATTTACTCTAGTGTACATCTAGAGTTTACACTATGTTTATGGAGTTATTCCAGATCTATACTGATGTGATTGAAAGCTGAATTTGAACACCGATTCCCTTATACTCAGCCGGCCATTGTTGGGAGGGTACATGTGTGCACTGCATGTTGGCAAGTAAATATAAATCCGTACTAGTCTAAGGGAGTCTAAATAGGTATGATATACAGGTTGGAGGGAAGGGAAGAAGGTATAATGTACACCTGCATAGACTCCCTCTAGTATTATCATTATAACTGTCTGACAGAATTTAATAGAAATGGAACTAACAAGGACCTACAGAAATATAATATGGCTGTATATAAGTTACTGATAAATTCAATAGGTTTTAATAGATAATTATATTATTCTACTGGCTTCTTTAACCATCCTTTACAATTCTATACTGGGGATAGAACAGGATAAGAGTCTATAGCCTATTTTAAAAATACACACACATACTATAGACAGGTTATGTCCATTCAATTCTGTGGGTCTTCTCTATATAGGTTTCTACATTCACTAAGGCAATGTCTACACTATGGGTATTACAGTGGCATTGCTGCTGTGCTGCAGCTGTGCCATAGTGTAGATGCTTTCTACATCGATAGAGGAACTTTTTCTCTTTATGTAGGTAATCCAGCTCCCTCCCGGAGTGCCGGTAACTTGTTTCATGGAAGAATTTTTCCATCAACCTACCTGCCTCTACACTGGGAGTTAGGTCGGCTTAAGTACAGTGCTCAAGGATGTGAATTTTTCATACCCCTCAACGCTGTAGCTAGGTTGAAGTGAATTTTATGTATAGATCAGGCCTTCGATTCACCATTGAGTTTGGCCCATAGTCTGCAATAGAGACTCTCACTTATGTATCCTAGTCACACCCCGAGCGCCATTGTTAAGATGACCTAACCCCGGTGTAGAATTCTTCCACTGACCTAGCTACCACCAATCTGGGATGGGACAGAGGGGTGAATTACCCACATTGATGGAAAACCCCTTCTATTGATGTAGGGAGTGTCTACACTACAGTGCTATATCAGCACAGCTGCAGCACTGGTTCTATAGTGCCTGTAGTGCACACATGGCCTAAAAGTCTGCCCATGCCTTTTCCCTAATGGAAGTATGTACTTATCCATGAGTAGGGTAGGTATTTTACCATGCCTGCCACATACAAAGCCATAATCATGGCAAGGTCCAGCCTAATCAAATTCATCCCGCAATTTTCAAATTTTGCATCATGAGTCTAGAACACTTTACAAGTCCATTTACAAATTAATAACCTTTTATCGGTCAGCGCTACTTTAATGAAATATACATGAAAGTTTTGAAATTTAGACAAATTTGATCTATAATTCAGATGCTTTCTCCAATTAAATATGTTTTTACTTATCAAATGAACAGAATATATTTACCTTTGTAAATATACCAAGGAAAGTGTCAGAAGTCCCATCATTTAAAACTAAACTGGACAGAGCACTGGATAATACATCATAGGGAACAATACTGCCTTAGAAGGGGAATTAGCTAGATGATCAACTAGGTTTTATTTTATCACTAATTCTCTGAATCTCTGTCCATTTGCCTGCAGCTATCACCATTTTTAATACATGCAGATACCTATATTTCCTCCCTAAAGACTGCAGTATTGTTGAACATATCTATTGTACAATTTATTTATTTTCACAGAAATGTAGGGCTGGAAGGGATCTGAACAAGCCACCTAGTCCATCCTCCTGTGCTGAGGCAGGATTAAGTATACCTAGACCATTCCTGACAGGTGTTTGTCTAACCTATTCTTACAAACTTCAAATGGTGGGGATTTCCCAGTCTCCCTATGTAAACTGTTCCCATACCTAACTATCCTTATCATTCAAAAGATTTTCTTAATATCCAACCTGAACCTCTCTTATTGCAAACTAAGCCATTTCTTTTTGTCCTATCTTTGATGGACGTAGAGAAAAATTGGTCACCATCCTCTTTATAACAGCCTTTTACATATTTGAAGACTGCTAATGTCCCTTCTCAGCCTTCCGTTCTCTAGACTAAACATGTCCAATTATTTCATACTTTCCTCACTGGTCATGTTTTCTAAACCTCTTGTCATTTTTGTTGCTGTCCTCTAGATTCTCTCCATTTTGTTCATATCTTTCTTAAAATGTGGTACCAAAGCTGGACACAGTACTCCAACTAAGGCCTCACCAGTGTTGAGTGGAGCAAATCAATTACCTACAGTGTCTTACATATGACACTTCCGTTATACACCCCAGAATTTAGACTTACAGAAGAACTAAAAACGATACCATCCATATGCTCTAAGTGACCTTGACACAGTTTAAAAATACATGTGCTGAAAATTAACATAATCCACCACAAATCCCCTCTCCCTCCCTCTCAAATAATTCCCCATCCTTAGTTCCTCCCCCATTTTCAAGTGAGAAAAAGGATCAACCTTGTAATGAGCCCTGAAGATCATAAAAGCATAAGGCACAAGTTGCATATGTACCTGTAAATTCAGTGGTTTCATCAACTTGATTAAAACACTGCACAATGCTTTGAAAATTCAATACTTTTGTTTCCTTCATTACTTTTATGAACATATAGAAAAAAAAAGTCTGCACAAAAATACATGACCCCAAAAAACCACGACTCACCTGATTAAATTCCATTTCTGCGAATTACAAAAGCCAAAAATGTTTAACAGTGGCTAGGAAAGTAATTCACCAACATTTGCTGAGAGATGCATATATAATATAAAATGAAATTACATATAACATTTCTCCTTTAGAAGACATTCTGTGATTATGTAGCAAGATGTAGGTCACATAATAAGAACACTGTGGGCCAGACACTTAGCTGGTGTAAATCAGAAAAACTGCATGAACCCAGTGGAACAGTACCACTGTATACAGCTGAGAATCTTGCCCTTTGTCTTTAAATGTTTATTCCTGAACACGTACTAATTCCAGGGCTTTGTCAACTGATCTATTATATTATCTTAGTTCATCTCACAGCCAGTATATGACTTTTCCATGCACTATGTCCTTGCACTTTAAGCCCAGCCTAGCTTAAAATGCAACTAGCAAATGGATTTTCCACCACTTCCTTTGGGAGTCTCAGACTTCATTGTTAAAAATTGGTTCCTAGTATTCAGTCCAACTTTTCCTTTACTCAGTTTCATCTCACGCCCTTAATTATGTGTTCAAAGTTAGCACATCTCTTTAATAATAGGGATATTATTTTTGCTGCCTTTCTGTAAAAGAAGGTGTATGCTACACTAAGTGGTTTACACATGAGCTGGGGAGGAAACCATTTTCTCAGCTTATGACACTTTAATTTAGAAGAAGGATGAAACTGAGACTTTTAGAAGTTTTTCATCAAAAAAAAAATCAAGAGATAGACCACCACCCCAGAAAAGCCAAGAGCTGAGCACATTTACTTAATATGTGGGAGACCCAGGTTCAAGTCCCTGTTCTGTTTGAACCCAGGTCTTTGCACATCCTGGGTAAGTGCCCTAACCAATTGGCTATTGTGGAGTGGGTCTCTCCAGTTGGAGATGTTCCACTTTGTATTAAATATTCAGCGGGCCACAAAAACAGAGAGGCTGACTCTATACCCCAGATACTATGGCACTCACTTGGAATGTGGGTGTAATGGGGTGCACTCACCCCTCACAAGAACTCCCTTTTTCAGTGCAGTGTGCGTGTACACTCACTCCATGTGTGGTGGGTCTTCGCTGACTCAGCCCTCCAGCCACGTCACACATAGTCTGTTGTGAAATAAAAAATGAAGCAAACCCCTTCCAGGGTACAAGTCCAACAGGGGCCTCACTCCGTGCCCTCTGTAACATCTCTCTGAAGTTGTCTCTGCTTCAAAAAAAATAGTGTGGTGCCCCAGGGCTCCCTCCCTGGGGGCGATGTCTTCACCCTCTCAGGGCCTTTCTGGCTGCAACTCTCCAGCTGGGCCACTATAGTTCAGTTCCCCTTCTGGGGTGCTTAAAAGTCCAGGCCACTTTCCCAGTGGCTGGTGGGGGGGACCCAGTCCCACCCTCTATTCCAGGACCCAGCCAAGGGACCCTACAGATAGCAGCCATGCCATGTCCCTTTCTCTAAGTTGCACTGCTACTCTAATTCCCTGGGACACTTCCCTATGGCTCCAGCACATTCTTCACCATTATCTCAGGGCCTTGTCCTGGTGAAGTCCCAGCAGCCAGCCCAGAGCTCCATCTTGCTCTCCATGGCTTCTGACAGCACTGCCCTGTCCAAAGTCCTGCGACTCCCTCAGCCAGCCAGTCCATCCACTCTCCTCCAGGTCTAGCAAGGAACTGATCTCCCACTGCCCCTGCAGCTCTTCTTATACTAGCCTGCTGTGCTCTGATTGGCTGCTTCCCCCACAGCCACTGTAGGCAGCTTGAAGGACCTCTCTACTGCCTTTTTCTGGGACAGGGTGCAGCAGGGGGCTTCCAGATCTAGTCCACCCCATCACACATGGGTTCAAGTCCTGGTTCCAAATCAAGCAGAGCAGAGACAAGACTTAAAAAAGGTGAATGCTCGACTCACCAGGATCTCTCTCTCTCTCTCTTTCTCTCTCTCTCTCTCTCTCTCTCTCACACACACACACACACACTCACTCTCATTTGGACCAAAATCTCCATCCTGGACCTGAGAAACCTTTCCTAGATAAAGTTTAATTGAAATTGGTAAATTCCCGTAAAAAGTTTGTTTTGATGAAACAGCATTTTCCAACTAAAAACCATTTAGTCAAAGACTTTCCAGCCAGCTCTATTCACAAACTGTGAGTGTATGTGTTTATAAGCTCGTTAATGACAACAATTTTATCAGAAAGCCACTAAGTAAGAATGAATATGCAAACTAATTTTAAATGTCAAGTGAACTCTAAAGCATACACAGGTATCGATTTTATATGCTGACAATGAGACAAGTACTAGTCGGTCAATGACAAAGACTAGTATATAATCACAGCGCCTTACTAAATCTTTTAATTGGCCTTTTGATAGTTATAAGTCTCCCTGATGATGTTCTGGAAATTATCCAGGTCATCAATCTTAGTGAGATGATGCTGAACCTTCTTCCTACTTAGGTGCTAGGTATGTAAGCTGGGGAACAAATGGATGATTCCGCATCAAAAATTATTAGGGGATTGGACAGACTGGTACATGAAGAAAGATTAACGACCCAAACAACTTGGCTTAGGGGGGACTAAGGGAGTTAGAAAATAATTGATTAAAATATTCGAAGCATGTAAACACTATGGAAGAAGAGGAATTATTTAGTTTTATAGATGAAGATGTAATTTGATCTGCAGACATTAAGTTAACAAAAAGCAAAATGAGGCGATATATCAGAAAGAACCTTCTGACAAAGAGATCTTATAGTCTCCTAAATGTAGCAGTGAAAGTCTAATGCCTTGAGTCATTTAAAACTGGAGTGGACAAAAATCCAGAATATACATATGTAGATCAATCCTTCACTAGGCCAGGATGTATTAGGTATCCTGAGAGGCCTCTTCTCTCTCTAATGTCTTCTATTATGTGGGAGCACATTTGTTTTTAGGGTGCTTTAAATGTAATTTATTTCAAAGACTAAAGCTGATCTTGTGCATGCCTTGCCTTTCCTATCATATAGGTAGATAATTGATTGTGAACAGTTCAAATGGAATTTCCTTGACATTAAAGGTGGGGTTTTCAAAAGCACCTAAGGTAGTTAGATGCCCAATTTCCTTAGGCATATTTGAAAATCCCACCTTAAATCCTATACAAAGTTTGAGAGGCCACCTAAGAAGGAGCTCTTGAGCTGATGTTACTAAATAACAGGTAAGATTGCATGCAATACCTACTGCCCCATCTGCCATGATTCACCTTATTATGACTTTCAATTTGTCAAGGAAGAAGTCAGATTATGCGAATGTTTTTTAAAATCCCATAGAAGTAGTTATGGTAATATTGCCATTTTACCTTGAAATGAAACTCAAGGAAAATTATTCACAGCACAGGCAGATGAATATTCACTGATTTTATAATTGCACATTTTGCTGAAGCACAAAGTAGATTTCTCTTGCATTACATTTCTTTCACTGGAAAAATGGCAAACTACAAAAGATATTCACCCATCAGAAGTAATGTCGCCTTCCCTAGAAGCAATAGCACCCTCCTCTTTTTTGCCTCAAAGCACTGTTTATAATGAGAGCAATGGCTTGACAGCTTTGACTCTTTGCACTTTCAGTGCATGCCAAACAGCCCTTTCATTGTCATGTATGTTGCATGCGGTCCTTATAGTCAAATGTTACGACCAAGAATAATTTAAGAAGACATGATATGTCACTTCAAAAACATCAGGAGTCTATTGGGACCATGAAAGGATACATCTTATTGTTATTGAGGTTCTCGCATACCTATTTATTTTCCTAAAATCTCAAATAGTATTGCAAGAACTAAAGCATCTAACAATTCCCAGTGTGACTAATAGATTTCCATATCTTCCAGGATTACAGATTGAAAGCAAATCATGGTAAGAAGTTTTCTCTGGTAAAAAAGAGAAGCAGCATACAAAGACACAGTAAATATAAAAACTCATCACATTCACAAAGCACAGAGACAAATTCCACATCCTACAGGTTAAGAAAGCATGTACTATGGAACTATCATTTCAGTATTGTCATATTTTGTGAAACTATATGTGTGTGAAGTGTAAACTAGTGGAAGAGGGGAGTGTAAATCAGATCTCCTGGGTTCCATTCCTGCCTTTCCCAATTACTCAGCATGATTTTTTGGCAATTCTTTCATTTTGTCTCTCTGTATTTCAGTTTCTTTTTACACAATGGTTATAATACTGTAGTAAAAGCTAATGCTGGTGATGTGCACATAAATGTTTGTAAAGTGCTTTGAGATCCTTGGATAAATGCCAGTTATTAATTATTATGTTAGGTAGGTATTAAATAAAGCATCCAAGCCACAAACCTTTTCATAAAAAGAGTGAATGGAAGGGGATAGATTGCATCTTCCAGCTCCCTATTCTTTGATAAATTAAGCCAAATCTAGGGCTCAATCCTCCAAAGACTTACAGAGGTGAGTAACTTCACTGCCGGGTTACTGCCAATTTAACCTTTGAAGGAAAAAAATGAATATATTGTTGATAGACATTTCATAGTGCACACACACACATACCAGATTCCTGCTGTGAACCAGAAAGAAACAAAATGTAAGATAAACCAAAAATTTCACGCCTACAGAGCACAATTCTTCTTGTTTTCTGGTTGGGATTTTTGTTTCTCCTCAACTTTAAATGTAACTACTGAAGGATGGAAGTGCTAGTGACAAGGAGACAACAGGTCTGAATTTACAAAATTGCTAAGCCTATTTGTAAGAATAAATCAAAGCTTAAACATTTTAATAATCCAACCCAGGATAAAGTAAGTGCTTGATCCAGCTCCCATTGAAATCAAAACCAAAAGGTAAATAATTTTTGAGGTGGTCACATATTAGTAAATTGTAGCTGCCCTTTCTACTGGCAAATAATGGAAGTTCTTACCAACTGACATTCTCGCAGTACATTTCAAATGCACACATTTCAAGGGCATCTTAGACATCTGTTCAAGCCCATTTTCCCCTCCCTAACTGACAGTAAGAGTTTTACCTTCCTGGTCATGTTCTGTAAGAAGACAAGCAAGCAGTAAAGCAGTTTCTGTGTTTGGCAAGACAAGGTGCAACTTCGGCATGAAGCAAGCATCACATTTTTCTAATGACAGCTCTTGGATACACTGCATCCCTGTGCAAGCATTGCTCACTTAGGAGAGGAACTGAATGAATGTGGGGATGAAAAACAATTTGTCTGTCTCCATGGCACAGCAATGCAACCCAAAAAATCTACAGGGCTGCTTTCCCACAACACCAATAATTTGCTTAGAAAAATATTTCCATGCGTCGTCTTGTGCCTTTGTATTGGACAAAATGTCAACAAGTGTGAATATTTTCGGCTTCCCCATCCAATTCCATAATAACAAAAGAGAAGAGCACTGAGTTCATTATTCCAGTGACATGTAAAATTTGCTTGTATCTTCTCAGTACATGTCATGAATATAATTGCTGTAGCAAAAGCCTGATGTGACAAAATAGCTGAAGAAAAATAAAAAGAATGTGAAAGCAATGTTCAGCCTGATAATCAAACATGTATTTTACTCAGTGTTTCTTAGCAAACTGTCTGCAAGCATAACTGACAGTTAGGCTATTAGAAACTTTACATACTGTAATTATCTTTCCCTTCAAATCCTTATCGGAGAAGATGTTAGCTTGGTACTGGAATTTGGTTTCTATAAGTTTGAAACTAATTTAGTACCAAAGGAAACTGCTGGATCAACAGCCCCAACAAATGAAATCCTCTCTTCATCTGTAGTATCATGTGCCATACATAACAGGCAGAAGCAGTATACGATTCCTCAGGCGGTCATGGCAGTGGGTCTCACTTAGGGGTGAAATTCTCATTCGCCTTTCTGTGGAGACTGCCAAATGGATAAAGTCATCTGTAGTGGAGGCTGTAAGTAACACAGCATATAACTGAGTTCATATAAGATTCTTCAGATGGAGCTCACATAGCATATTATAGTTGGCCATGCTGAGAATCACAAACATAAAGGCCTATTCAAAACTCATTTAAGTCAATGGGCGTCTTTCCATCAACTTCAATACGCTTTAGCAAGCAACAAGCTTCCATAGATGCTGATATTGCAAAGAACAGGATAGGTACTCTCAGGTGGCTAAGTCCAGCTCCAAAACCTAAAACACTGCACAGAAAACTCCCTGCACTTATAGCAGGGGAACAGACATAGCGATACCAGATTACTAGTTCTGTGAATTTCTATCCGATTTTTTTTCTGCCTGTCCCAGGGGAAATCCAGTTCAATTAGAGAATGTAAATGGGGTCACCTCTCACCTGTGCCTTAATGGAATTGCTCAGCAGGATCCCAGAAATATTTGTGTGCCCTTAAATGTGTCAGTTTGAACATTTTCTAAAGAACAGTGAAATACCTGCCCTGAAGTGATTAATAAATGTTTGAGATGATTCTCATTATTAATGCAGTCGGGCATCATGGCAAAGTTTTGTCTTGAACAAAGTTAACAAGCAAACACTAGGAGGAAGTAAGCAGGAAAAGAGGTTGTCAAATAATTTAGCTGGATGACATCTTTTTACACTGAGCGTAGTCCTGTAAAACGTACAACCTGCTCATAACAATATAAATATATTTTAAAACCTCCATTAAAATAGTACCAAGGGATTGATTTAAAGTTAATTAACACAAGCAAAACATTTCCAAGTTAAGTCTTTCATGCCATCCTTTATCGTTGTTCCTGGGTATTGCTACATGGTATGACTGGGAACCTCAAGAATCACTCTGAGACCTCTCTAGTATCTGTGCACAGAGCAGGTGAAGGTTAAGGCTTTAGCCATAACTATGATTTTAATTACTTGCAATAGTATAAGTCAAATCCCAAGCTTCATTTCACTGTAGCTTTTAAAGATTTAATTTCCCTTTTCTTTTTAAAGCTAATACAGCATTTTTAAAAAGGGATTATGACCAGCATTTTCCTTAGGACTTGTCTACACAGTGCCTTACGCTCACCCGAAAGTGCATTTTAATGGCACATCCGGTTTTCACCCCAATGTCATTCTAGCCTAAACCCAATTCAAAATAAGGGCATTCTTAGTGTCTACCATGCCACTGGCCTGGAACACCAGATAGGTGAGTTTACTCACTTCGTTTTTTATTACTACAAAACTGGGTCCCTATCGTTAGGAGTTCATACTGTCTGAGAGACAATCAGGTAGACAGAGGTTAAGGGGAGGGAACAGGGTGCATTTAGATCAGCGTACATGGTGCCGCACCAGGTAGGGTGTAAATTCTAATTCACACTCACCGACCCTGCTGGCATGCACTGAAAGTTCCCTAGTGCATGTTACTGTAGTACTGTTTGAAACTAGGGAACTTCTAGTGCACAGCAGCAGGGCCCACATGGGCCAGTTATTGCACAACACTCTGGTGTGCATTAGAATTTAAACAAGCCCTTAGTCTATGTTCCACCCACTTCTGTTCAGTCTCTATAATAGTGTCTGGAGCTATGAAGCAATGCAATGAGACAGTCATACTACTGGGCAGATGCCATTGGCGTCTATATGGCTGCAGCAGTTCAACTAAGAGGAGAACTTGCCCATTAATGTATCTCCAGATGTATATCCTCAACAACACACCCTGGAAGCAAACAATATAATGGACTCTTAAATGCATTGGGTCAGTGCCTGGCAGACAGCTCCTGAGGGGCACATTTTCAAAGGAGACTATAACAAATGTTCACACATTGTGTGGGGACAGTTGCCACTGTTACATAAGGGAGCTGGGGTTGGGAAGTTTAGGGAGATCACTCTTCACATAGCAATGATGGATTCTTGACTGCTGATCAGAACAGAGAGCTGCCTGCTGCAACTAGGAGCTCTGGGTTTTGCGGTTTAAGGCGTTTGCAAAGTTAAAATAAAACAACTTATTTAACATAAGCTCCCCTGGCATTAGCGTAAAGAACCCACATATGCTGGCAACTGCACAGACTAGGGACAGATTGTGACAAGCATCCCCACATTTAAGGCCTGCAGAAGACCATCCACATTTGCATTCCCCGCACTCAGAAGAGAGAAGGGCCTGTTCCTACAGTGAGTTCCAGAGGAGCAGCGCACCCCAAAAGAGGCAGAAGGGTAGGGAAGAAAGGGGCCAAAGGTCCAGCCCACTCCACCCTTCTCAGAGTGGTCTGGCTGCACTAAGGACAGTGTAGCCTGTGACATCTCCCTATTCACCAGGCTTCGTGGAGAGGGATCGTCTCCCCCAGATACCATCGTATCTAAGCACCCTGTGAGTAAGAGCTGCAGAACTGAGCTGATATTATAGACAAGGCCTTGGTTTGAAAGCTAATTGTGTTCTCTGCACATTCCAGTTAACAATCATTATGGTCTCCCATCCAGATTTTAATTTGGGCCTCCTGATTTTCTTTTACATTCTCCCACTTGCTAGCAGGTCTTTTTTTACTGGATATTAGATACAAATGCTGTCTCTACAATCTGTCTGTTTCCTACAATCTTTTAAAGCCCTGTTACCCCATTGTGACAAACACCTTGTAACAGAATGGAACAAATGGATGAGCCACTATTATATAGAGTTTGGTCAAAAAGAAAATTACCCACTTTCTTCTAATGTCTTTTCAAACCTCCTGTAATTACTGGGCCATGTGCAAACTTCATCATTTTTGCTTGTGTTAATCTGGGCCTAAAGTGAAACGTTAATTTTCATGGAAATTACACAGGAAATGGAATGCTGTCCCTGGAGCCAACAAGGAATCGTGCAAAAGAAAATAGCTTCTTATTTTGGGATAAAACAAAGAGGGAGCGAGAGGAAGAAGGACGTTGCAGACTGTCAGAACCTTATCTCCTACATAGTGCTGATCTGCATTGCCATTCTCACTTGGCCAGATTCTGATTCCTTTATTCATGTTGTGCAGCCCCTGATTCCAGGAATGGTTCTGCTGATTTCCGTGGGCCCTTAGCTTCAGTAAGTGTACCAGAATCTCAATCATTTTCTTTGCCTTTTGCTGTAGCATTATGACAATATGACCAGTGGGGAAAAAGCTGTACTGACTGACACCTTAATATCTAGCCATTGAAGGAAACAAAGAAGAACATGTTTCAGAGTAGCAGCCGTGTTAGTCTGTATTCGCAAAAAAAAAAAGAGTACTTGTGGCACCTTAGAGACTAACCAATTTACTTGAGCATAAGCTTTCGTGAGCTACAGCTCACTTCATCGGATGCATGCAGTGGAAAATACAGTGAGGAGATTTATATACACACAGAACATGAAAAAATGGGTGTTATCATACACACTGTAAGGAGAGGTTTTAGTTGGGGTTCTACTTGCACTATATTGATGACATCTTCATCATCTGGACCCATGGAAAAGAAGCCATTGAGGAATTCCACCATGATTTCAACAATTTCCATCCCACCATCAACCTCAGCCTGGACCAGTCCACACAAGAGATCCACTTCCTGGACACTATGGTGCTAATAAGCGATGGTCACATAAACACCACCCTATACCAGAAACCTACTGACCGTTATTCCTACCTACATGCCTCCAGCTTTCATCCAGACCACACCACACGATCCATTGTCTACAGCCAAGTTCTACGATACAGCCGCATTTGCTCCAACCCCTCAGACAGAGACAAACACCAACCAGATCTCTATCAAGCATTCTTACAACTACCGTACCCACCTGCTGAAGTGAAAATACAAATTGACAGAGCCAGAAGAGTACCCAGAAGTCACCTACTACAGGACAGGCCCAACAAAGAAAATAACAGAACGCCACTAGCCATCACCTTCAGCCCCCAAGTAAAACCTCTCCAACGCATCATCAAGGATCTACAACGTATCCTGAAGGACGACCCATCACTCTCAGAAATCTTGGGAGACAGGCCAGTCCTTGCCTACAGAAAGACCCCCCAACCTGAAACAAATACTTACCAGCAACCACACACCACACAACAGAACCACTAACCCAGGAACCTATCCTTGCAACAAAGCCCGTTGCCAACTGTGTCCGCATATCTATTCAGGGGACATCATCATAGAGCCTAATCACATCAGCCACACTATCAGAGGCTCGTTCACCTGCACATCTACCAATGTGATATATGCCATCATGTGCCAGCAATGTCCCTCTGCCATGTACATTGGCCAAACTGGACAGTCTCTACGTAAAAGAATAAATGGACACAAATCAGATGTCAAGAATTATAACATTCAAAAACCAGTCAGAGAATCATAGAATCATAGAATATCAGGGTTGGAAGGGACCTCAGGAGGTCATCTAGTCCAACCCCCTGCTCAAAGCAGGACCAATCCCCAATTAAATCATCCCAGCCAGGGCTTTGTCAAGCCTGACCTTAAAAACTTCTAAGGAAGGAGATTCTACCACCTCCCTAGGTAATGCATTCCAGTGTTTCACCACCCTCCTAGTGAAAAAGTTTTTCCTAATATCCAACCTAAACCTCCCCCACTGCAACTTGAGACCATTACTCCTTGTCCTGTCCTCTTCTACCACTGAGAATAGTCTAGAACCATCCTCTCTGGAACCACCTCTCAGGTAGTTGAAAGCAGCTATCAAATCCCCCCTCATTCTTCTCTTCCACAGACTAAACAATCCCAGTTCCCTCAGCCTCTCCTCATAAGTCATGTGTTCCAGACCCCTAATCATTTTTGTTGCCCTTCCGTTCTGTGGCGACCTAGAATCCTATTTTCAATGTCTCCAACTCAAGGAATATTTCCAACACACCTCTGAACAACATACTAATCCACAGAGACCTTCCTACCAAGACTACAAAAAGAAGGACTCTGGGTGGACTCCTCCTGAAGGTCGAAACAACAGACTGGACTTCTACATAGAGTGCTTCCACCAACGTGCACGGGCTGAAATTGTGGAAAAGCAGCATCACTTGCCCCATAACCTCAGCCATGCAGAACACAGTGCCGTCCACAGCCTCAGAAACAACTCTGACATCATAATCAAAAAGGCTGACAAAGGAGGTGCTGTTGTCATCGTGAATAGGTCAGAATATGAACAAGAGGCTGCTAGACAGCTCTCCAACACCACTTGCTACAAGCCATTACGCTCTGATCCCACTGAGGGTTACCAAAAGAAACTACACCATTTGCTCAAGAAACTCCCTGAAAAAGCACAAGGTGGTGGAGTAGCATAAGTAATAAATATAAGTATAAGTAGCATAGAAATAAGAAGCGATGAAATGGATAAGACAGAGTCCGTCTGGGCAAAAATTACATTGGGGAAGAAAACTATTAGAGCCTCCCCTGGGATAGTGCTTGGGATGTGCTATAGACCGCTGGGATCTAATTTGGATATGGATAGAGTCCTTTTTAATGATTTTAATAAAGTAAATACTAATGGAAATTGTGTGATCATGGGAGACTTTAACTTCCCAGATATAGACTGGAGGATGAGTGCTAGTAATAATAATAGGGCTCAGATTTTCCTAGATGCGATAGCTGATGGATTCCTTTATCAAGTAGTTGCTGAACGGACTAGAGGGGATGCCATTTTAGATTTGGTTTTGGTGAGTAGTGACGACCTCATAGAAGAAATTGTTGTAGGGGATAATTTTGGCTCAAGTGATCATGAGCTAATTCAGTTCAAACTGAACGGAAGGATTAACAAAAATAAATCTGCAACTAGGGTTTTTGATTTCAAAAGGGCTGATTTTCAAAAATTAAGGAAATTAGTTAGCGAAGTGGATTGGACTGAAGAATTTATGGATCTAAAGGTAGAGGAGGCCTGGGATTATTTTAAATCAAAGCTGCAGAAGCTATCGGAAGCCTGCATCCCAAGAAAAGGGAAAAAATTCATAGGCAGGAGTTGTAGACCAAGCTGGATGAGCAAGCATCTCAGAGAGGTGATTAAGAAAAAGCAGAAAGCATACAGGCAGTGGAAGAAGGGAGGGATCAGCAAGGGAAGCTACCTTATTGAGGTGAGAACATGTAGGGATAAGGTGAAAAAGGCTAAAAGTCAAGTAGAGTTGGACCTTGCAAAGGGAATTAAAACCAATAGTAAAAGGTTCTATAGCCATATAAATAAGAAGAAAACAAAGAAAGAAGAAGTGGGACTGCTAAACACTGAGGATGGAGTGGAGGTCAAGGATAATCTAGGCATGGCCCAATATCTAAACAAATACTTTGCCTCAGTCTTTAATAAGACTAAAGAGGATCTTAGGGATAATGGTAGCATGACAAATGGGAATGAGGATATGGAGGTAGATATTACCATATCTGAGGTAGAAGCGAAACTCAAACAGCTTAATGGGATTAAATCAGGGGGCCCAGATAATCTTCATCCAAGAATATTAAAGGAATTGGCACATGAAATTGCAAGCCCATTAGCAAGAATTTTTAATGAATCTGTAAACTCAGGGGTTGTACCGTATGATTGGAGAATTGCTAACATAGTTCCTCTTTTTAAGAAAGGGAAAAAAGGTGATCCGGGTAACTATAGGCCTGTTAGTTTGACATCTGTAGTATGCAAGGTCTTGGAAAAAAATTTGAAGGAGAAGGTAGTTAAGGACATTGAAGTCAATGGTAAATGGGACAAAATACAACATGGTTTTACAAAAGGTAGATCGGGCCAAACCAACCTGATCTCCTTCTTTGAGAAAGTAACAGATTTTTTAGACAAAGGAAACGCAGTGGATCTAATTTACCTAGATTTCAGTAAGGCGTTTGATACCGTGCCACATGGGGAATTATTAGTTAAATTGGGTAAGATGGGGATCAATAGGAAAATTGAAAGGTGGATAAGGAATTGGTTAAAGGGGAGACTACAACGGCTCCTATTGAAAGCTGAGCTGTCAGGCTGGAGGGAGGTTACCAGTGGAGTTCCTCAAGGATCGGTTTTGGGACTAATCTTATTTAATCTTTTTGTTACTGACCTCAGCACAAAAAGTGTGAGTGTGCTAATAAAGTTTGCGGATGATACAAAGCTGGGAGGTATTGCCAATTTAGAGAAGGACAGGGATATCCTACAGGAGGATCTGGATGACCGTGTAAACTGGAGTAATAGTAATAGGATGAAATTTAATAGTGACAAGTGTAAGGTCATGCATTTAGGGATTAATAACAAGAATTTTAGTTAGAAGCTGGGGACGCATCAATTAGAAGTAACACAGGAGGAGAAGGACCTTGGAGTATTGGTTGATCATAGGATGACTATGAGCTGCCAATGCGATATGGCCATGAAAAAAGCTAATGCAATCTTGGGATGCATCAGGAGAGGTATTTCCAGTAGGATAAGGAGGTTTTAGTACCGTTATACAAGGCACTGGTGAGACCTCACCTGAAATACTGTGTGCAGTTCTGGTCTCCCATGTTTAGGAAGGATGAATTCAAACTGGAACAGGTACAGAGAAGGGCTACTAGGATGATCCGAGGAATGGAAAACTTGTCTTATGAAAGGAGCCTCAAGGAGCTTGGCTTGTTTAGCCTAACTAAAAGAAGGTTGAGGGGAGATATGATTGCTCTCTATAAATATATCAAAGGGATAAATACTGGAGAGGGAGAGGAATTATTTAAACTCAGTACCAATGTGGACACAAGAACAAATGGATATAAACTGGCCACCAGGAAATTTAGACTAGAAATTAGACAAAGGTTTCTAACCATCAGAGGAGTAAAGTTTTGGAACAGCCTTCCAAGGGAAGCAGTGGGGGCAAAAGATCTATCTGGCTTTAAGATTAAACTCGATAAGTTTATGGAGGAGATGTTATGATGGGATAACATGGTTTTGGTAATTAAATATTCATGGTAAATAGGCCCAATGGCCTGTGATGGGATATTAGATGGGGTGGGATCTGAGTTACCCAGGAAAGCATTTTCTGTAGTATCTGGCTGATGAATCTTGCCCATATGCTCAGGGTTTAGCTGATCGCCATATTTGGGGTCAGGAAGGAATTTTCCTCCAGGGCAGATTGGAAGAGGCCCTGGAGGTTTTTCGCCTTCCTCTGTAGCATGGGGCACGGGTCACTTGCTGGAGGATTCTCTGCTCCTTGAAGTCTTTAAACCACGATTTGAGGACTTCAATAGCACAGACATAGGTGAGAGGTTTTTTGCAGGAGTGGTGGGTGAAATTCTGTGGCCTGCGTTGTGCAGGAGGTCAGACTAGATGATCATAATGGTCCCTTCTGACCTAAATATCTATGAATCTATGAATCTATGACTGCTGAATTGGAATTAATTTGCAAACTGGATACAATTAACTTAGGCTTGAATAGAGACTGGGCGTGGATGGGTCATTACACAAAGTAAAACTATTTCCCCATGTTTATTCCCCCCACCCACCCACCTGCACTGTTCCTCAGATGTTCTTCTTAACTGCTGGAAATGGCCCACCTTGATTATCACTACAAAAAGTTTTCTTCCCCCCCCGCCCCCGCTCTCCTGCTGGTATTAGCTCACCTTAAGTGATCACTCTCCTTACAGTGTGTACGATAACACCCATTTTTTCATGTTCTGTGTGTATATAAATCTCCTCACTGTATTTTCCACTGAATGCATCCGATGAAGTGAGCTGTAGTTCACGAAAGGTTATGCTCAAATAAATTGGTTAGTCTCTAAGGTGCCACCAGTACTCCTTTTTTTAAAGAACATGGAGAATTTCAGACGCTGTTATAGGTCATCACAACTGCCTCTGCAAAAAGAAACAAGGCACTCTACAAATGGAGAGGTGAGAGCTGTGCAAGCCAAAAAGAGGGATAGGGACTAAGGGAAGTGAAGAAATAGCAAGCTTTTGCAAAAAAAAAAAAAAAAACCCTGCTGATTCATGAATGAATAACATTTCTTTAAAACTAGCTGGTTTGTTAGTGAAAGTTGCTGCATGATTTCCAAGCAGCTTTAACTCATGTGACTGCTATTTCTGCAATGACTAACACCTGCACACAATGCTTCTAGCAGCATTACAAAGGTAATTCCCACAGGCACTTAGTAATACAGTTTTAGGTTTAAGGGTGACAACAGCATATGATGGGTCTGTGCTGTAAATTCTGACATGCAAATAGAACTGTGACTACTAAAGCCTAAGAGACGATGCAGTAGATTTTTTAAACAAGGGAACAGTAATTTTCTTACAATATAACATCTAGGTGTTATATTTTTCTTACTTCTCCTTCCTCCTCTCTTTCCTGCCTGTTTCCCCTCACCTCGCCCATTCCAGCTCAGCTCCCTTATGAGAGTAAATCTAGTTTTGTGGAAATTTCCCCAGTTTCTTTCTTGTTTCTTTAGCTTCTCAGTCAAATGTGCTTTCCTGCAAACTCAGACATGATTGTTCCTCTTACTTTTTTTCTGTGTAAACCCAGTGACATCCAGTATAAATGATTAATTATTATACTGTTCAAGACGGAGACTTATTGTTCGCTTTGTAAATAGCCTTGCGTATTGGGGCCAGATTTTCTAAAGAGCTCAGAGCCAGATTTTTTTGTACTCTGAACTCACACTCATGATCAGATTTTCCTAAGACTCCAGCATACTGCTCATTTCAGTACCTACAAGGAAGGTGTGTTCTTTGAAATGCTGAGCATGTTAGAAAATCTGGCCCAGATGGTCTCATATAAAGGCTCAGTGATGATACTCTGGTATTTTTATAACACCTTTCTTCCAAATGGATCCCAAAACACATTACCAACTTTACAGACTGGCTGTACATGTTCAATTATGGAATTGTGGTGACGGCTCTAGAGTTAGGGTGTTGGTCACCTTCCATTACTGTGTAACCACAGTTACACCTAACAGCTTCAAAAACCCTTAGAACTGAGGGACCTTAGAAATTTGGCTCCATCCTCATGACCCCCTGGAAAATTCATGGAGGGAACAGCCACCCTGCACCTCTTGAAGACACAGTTTGTGTAGAGGGTACGGAACCACTGAGGCCCTACAGCACAGAGAGGGTAGGGAATTCTGTCCCTCAGGTTACCTCAGTGGCATCAAAATTAAAAGGTCTGTTGTGGAGAAAGGCCAGCTGAGAACCTCAGCCTATATTTTATTAGGGATGTAATATGCCTCAGGTGGCAACTGAGCTAGTCATGAGTGACAGTCCCTATACTCCACTATCCAGTTGCTAGGGAAACTGCTATAACCAGGTACAATAGTATGTGCAGCATCTTCAGTGTGTACCCACAGTCTGATCCTCTTTGGGGCATATGATTTCCCTCCTTCAAAAATAAATCACCACAACTCATTGATAATTTGTGCACTAATCACTTTTCCTAGGAGATGGAACCCTGGAAGAAGAGAAGGACAGCTGGCCACATGTCCATAGGATCCATAGTTCTATGTGTGTACAGCCAATCAGGCCATTGAGCTGAGATCTCTTACATATATTTGTTTTTCTTGTCTTTATTTTAAGCCATAAAACAGATGCAAACTAAGCTAGTTACAATCACTGGGCAAAATATTGCCACAAAGTGTGCAATGCATAACTCTGCAAAAATGAGTAAGATCTGCGTATATTGACGAATATAAACACAAATGATTGAGAAATCTTGCCATGAAGCACAAAGTGCCTGTGTTAACATATGCAGGACTTTTACTTGTGAGTGCCTGGATATGCAAAAATATGCAGATCTAGGCCAAAAGTGGGCAGAGTTGCCAAAACAAATGAATTTAATCAGCACAGGCTGCCTTCACCAACTGATATACCACATCCATAAAGAAAATGAATAAATCTCTGCTGGCCCTGCCAGGTATATAATGTTCACATCGGAACAATGCCTTGGGACTTGGCGTGACTGTATATACTAGTCCAGTGGTTCCCAAACTTGTTCCGCCACTTGTGCAGGGAAAGCCCCTGGTGGGCTGGGACGGTTTGTTTACCTGCCGCGTCCGCAGGTTCGGCCGATCGCGGCCCCCAGTGGCCGCGGTTCGCCACTCCAGGCCAATGGGAGCTGCTGGAAGCGGCGGCCAGTACGTCCCTCGGCCCGCACCTCTTCCAGCAGCTCCCATTGGCCTGGAGCAGTGAACCGCAGCCACTGGGAGCCGCGTTCGGCCGAACCTGCAGACGCGGCAGGTAAACAAACCGGCCCGGCTCACCAGAGGCTTTCCCTGCACAAGCGGCAGAACAAGTTTGGGAACCACTGTACTAGTCTATAAATATTTTTAGTAAAGAACCCTATACACACCTCCCTTATGCACTCCAACAACATGGTATGTTGGTAAAGACTACTACAAGAAAAAGGGTTAAAAGCAGCCCTGGAGAGGACAGCTTTACCAAGGCTTGCAGCCTGGTAAACCCCCAGGCTGCAGGTCTTGGTAAAGGCCCAGAAAGGTACTGGGGCTGCAGACGGGCAGCTTGGGAATAGGCAGAGAGAGCTCATCCTACCCCTTGCCAATGATGAGTGGCCATTACAGACTGCAGTCTGCCCCAGAGAGGGTGGTTAGATGATGACTGTCAGTAGCCACTGAGGCAAGGTGGGTTTAGAGGGTTGGGGGTTCCCGTGGGAGGGGAACCCAGAGTGAGGGGGTACTGCTGAGGCAGAACCCCGAGGTAAAGGGCACCGGGGTCCGAGAGGGACATGGGGCCAGCAGCAGGCGAGACACCAGCTGCAGATGGCTCTCCTTAAGCTGGAGAGCTAATTCCCAGGATGACCAGCAGGGGGTGCTGCCATGGTGAGTCATCTCCTCGCTACAATGCCCAAGCAGCGCCTTCCACTTCTACACGGATATTTGTAGCAGTGTAGTCTCCTGCAGGAGGTAGGCATCAGGGAAAGGCGCCCACCGGGGGACTTTTCACTGCCACTTGTAGCTATGCACAGCAGTGTGGACACAGCTGCTTTTCACTGGAGCATGTAGCTACAAGTACCCTACATGCAGCCACCAGTGTGGACAAGGCCTTGGGCAGATCTGCTCTAGGAGTATTTTGGGGGTGTTCTGTGGCCTGTCTTATGCAGGAGGTCAGACTAAATTATCACAATGGTCCTTTCTGGCCTTGGAATCTATGAAACCCAAGAATAAATGCCAAAATGAAGAGAGACTAGAGCCCAGAATATTAAAGTTTGTGAAAGCGATAAAAAAATAACCATTTTATTTCTCTTTTCTCTGATGGCAACTGTATGCATATCACATCACTTTTTGGTTCCACAGATATGCAATATCAGCCAGTCAGTCTGAAGACATCACATGAATCTAAAATCAGATAGGCGATTTTTAGTTGCTAACTGAGTACAGGAAAAGTCAAGCTCTCAAATGTCTTTGTCAAAGGACAAATGGGAGGTGTGTGTAAAAGCAACAAGTTCAACAAATTGCACCCCTGGAGGGGTTGTGGTGATCGGCTGAAGAGTCATACAAATCTGGAGCTAGGACCGTATCACTTTACAAAGTTTCCTTTAAATTCCCCCTGGTTTTTCCAATCCTATCTGTGTATATTATACTTCGGCCACATCACCGCATCCTGGCTACTTGTTGCCATTAGGTTTTGCTGGTTTGTTTTTTCTAGTGGAGATCTGCCAGTTCACTGTTATGGCCTGAACACTGTGGGAGAGCGAAATAGCAGAGATCAGAATTCTCACAGAATTATTTATATGTGTTGCATGTTCCAAAAACCACACTGCCTGCTATGATTTGACCTAGACTCTTTCTGTATGCCTTGTACTTAGAGTACAGCATAGCTTCATGAGCTGCGTTACTACTCAACCTAGAACCCTGTTAAAGTTACACTGTCAAAATGAAACTCCTCGATCCTGATTCTGTAATTGACTGTGTTTATGCATACCCTTGCACCTATACGTAGTCAACTGCAGGATCAGGGCTATATATTGGACTGTTAAAAATAACGACGTTCCTCTTTTTCATGTTCATAGTACTTCTTAAAAACTCATTCCATTGGTTGTTTTTTCCTGGTTCATCAAGAAAACTATTTCCATTAAGTTTTTATCTCCCATATTAGGGTTTTTTAAAATAATTTTTAAATTTCTTTTACAAGATCTATGAAATTTTGAGCTTGCAACAATTTGACACTGTCCGTAATTTCCTTCTGGAGAGATTTTATGCCTCCAAAAACTAATGAAAAAGGAAAAATAATCAAGATGAATTATTTATACTCAAAGCAGAGATATTAAGAAAGCCTTCTTTTAAAAGGAAGCAAGAATAGTCTTGTGGGTTAAGGCAACAGTGTGGACATGAGAAGTCCTGGGTTCTCTTCCTGGCTTTACCACATACTTTGTGTACAATCTTAGACAAATCACAATCTCCCTGTTCCTCGTTTCTAAAATAGGAATAACAATACTTGCATACCCGTTGGTGCATAGGTGCCAAAACAGCTCAGTCTCTCTGTGTTCTCATTCCTTTTACTCACAATTTGCATTGTATTATGTGTTGCATTATCTGATGTGATACATTGTTTCTATCTGATTTCACCAGCATCCCTGGCTCTAGAAATTCAGAAACAATAGTTACTCCTGGGGGAATTCTACCCCATTGCACATGCACAGAATTCATGTCCCCTGCAGATTTCTTTGCTCCCACACAGAAAAATTACTTTCTGGTGAGGAAATAAAGTCTCTGAGTCTCACCCTCCCACACACACCCATACCCTCCCCTGCCGAGCACACTCCACCTGTACCTGGATCCCCCGTCCCACTTCTCCACCATCTGGACCCCCCCCACAGAAAGACTCCCCCTGCCAAGCACTATTCCCCCACACCCAGATTCCCCACTCTTGCTGAGTTCCAACCACCTTCTCTTGGACCCCCTACAGAGTCCCATTACCCTTGCACCCAGAACCCGCTACAACAAATTCCTGTCCATCCAGATTCCTCCCTCCGCCACTGCACCCAGATCCCCCACTGAGCTGCCTGCACTCAGATTGCCCCACACTGAATCCTCTTAACCCCACACCTGGATCCCCCAACACTAAGCCCCACCACACTTGATCCTGATGGGCTGAGCCTGCCTGCCCACACCTGGTGCACCTGACATGGAGGGGAAGGGCCCTGGGGTGTTTCTGTAGCAAGACTGGTCCTTGTACTGTGTCAGGGTTGGGTGCAGCCTGACCACTGAGTCCGTGTTCCGGTGGTGGGGGGCAGGGGGAGCTGAAGAGTGATCTCTGTCTGTGCAGACAGTGGCTTGTGCTCCCCAGTGCCATGCTGGAGCCTCCACATTTATCTGACAATTTGAATTTGCAGAATTTTGCAGTATTTTAAAATATTGTGCTCAGAATTTTTTTGTGTGTGTGTGTGTGTGTGTGTAGAATGCCCTCAGGAGTAAAATAGTTATCAGCCAATAATATATACAGATATCCAAAGAGGCCATTTAAAGATCTTTAGGTTCTTCAGTTTTAAAAAATGTAGCAGGAGAAATTAAAGTTCTCTATTAACCTTGTCCTGTGCCTTATTCACAAGAATAGTGTTTCCCCTTTTGGCCTGAGTGGCTAGCCAATATTCGGGGCTTTGCCAAATTGTTTCCAGGAGGAGGAGAAATTGACTGTATGAGTCATGTATTTCTTTGGTGCAATCCTGTTTACTTACAAAGGATGAACACAAAAATCCTGTTTCCCCAAACAAACCACAGAGACCATTTCCTTGCTCAGAAATCCATTTCTGCATTTCCAGCAAGTACCCAAAAGAAGCTTCCACCCAGGACTAATATCACTACTGCTCCTCTTGCTTTCTCCTGGCTTTCTGCTTCACACACAACCACAGCCGATCAATCCCCTATCCCCTCCTTTCCAATCAACCCTGAGAAACCTCTCAGCAAACACAGTTTAGCTTCTAATCAGCTTTGCCATGCACCCAGTGCCTTCCGTAGTAATTTCTTGTTGTTTCTAGCTATCACTACATAAAAGGGAATTTAATCGCACCTTCCATCTATCCTGAAAGAAGCATGGTTAGCACATCCGTCAGCTTTAACAAGGTCTGTGACTGTTTACAGATCAAAATACTGCTTGTATTTTACTGATAATATTCATTGACACCTTCCAGCATAATATTATCTTCTTAAATCTGCTCTTTTGAATGCCATAATTTGCAGAAGTAACAGCCTCAGGAGTCACACCAGTGTTTCAGATGGATGAGGTGTCTCAGCATTCCTCCATTGTTCACTCACTCAGCCAACATGCTTAAGAAAATAGTGATCCTATAGAAAAATAACCCTTTGCATTATATTGTTGACATGAATCAGACGAAAGACACTTTAAGCTATGATCACAAATTCTCACTCTCTACCCTGACCTGGCAATGATGTTGGCTCATAGACAATGAAACCTACAACTAGATAAAAAGCTGAAAAGCTCTATTGGTGTTGGAGGGAGTCAGGAGATAGCTGTCTTCACATACGCTCCCAGCCAGTGTATAACAGATGCAGCTCACAGTTGGAGACTGAGTCATTTCAAGAAAAAATCCAGACAGTTCCAAGCAAAATGAAAATATGAGATGGACTACCCTGCGTTGTTCACAAAAGATTCATATCAGGACAATTTTTAAGTTCAAATACTAAAGAGGACAGTTAGGGAGCTAATAACAGCTAAAATAAACAGCATCCATCAGTTTAATGTTATGTTTAACAAATCAAAAAATCATGTTTGGACAACATCAGCCAGTCACTAATTGATCCAGAGAGAAATTTACCCTAAAACAAGTATAATCAACATGTGACATCCCACCAGATGCAGAAGGACATTGTGATGCAAAGTAGCGCACCCACCCAAATCAGTAATTACAATTTGCTGGAAATGTGCTCCTGGGTGAATCACCACCAGCTGACATTCACAGGATTATATTATCAGTGCAGCTCTAATGAGAAGAATGATTTCGCAACTGGAAACCCAAAGTAAGACATAGACTCTTGCTGAGGGAATTGTTTAGCTTTGGGATATTTTCCAGTCTAATATTCCACTTACAAGTCGCTGTCACTGTTGATTCACAGCTTCATAGAGTCCAAGAACAGAAAGGATCATTGTGATCCCCTAGTCTGACCTCCTGTATAACACAGGCCATAAAACTTCCCCAAAATCATTCCTGTTTGAACTAGTGCATATCTTTTTAAAAAATCTATGAGCAGCTCTATTTCTGGGAATGACTTCATAGCACCATATGTTGGAGAGTTTCCCATTTCTGGTTCTATAATTTAATGCTCCTAAGTCCTATCTTTTTCCAGAGACTGCACTTCTGAGAAAGATGATAACAAATACGTTCTTTCCCTCTTAGATTCATAAAGATACCAATATCCACATCCCTTCCATATTCAGATATCAGTGGGTAACACCTGTTTGTAAGTGGCCTCTGCAAAATGTTTAGCAATAGTATGATATCACACGGGATCACCAAAAATCACCCATTCGCTTAGCAGGATGCACACTACCTATTTCTAACCAAAGCCAGCCATCCTTTCAACATAACAGTATTGCTTTATGGTTTGTCAAAAAAAATTCTGACCTAAACAACCATCTGGGAAAGTTCACTAGTTCCACTGAAATCACTGCATTCAGTCAGGGTCCTGGACAAAATTAACCAAATAAATATTTATTCAAATGTTATGTTAACTAAGTAAGGACAGTGCAGACCACTGAAAAGTAGCAGAGTCTCACAGGCTAGAGGAGTGAGATTATGTGTGATCTTGTATTTGATATCTGAGTTATGGCATTAATAAATGTATAGGATATTCTTTGTATTATTATATATTTGTTTTGTCATTGTTCCGGGTGCCCCAGTCATGGACCATGACCTTATTGTGCTACAAACACCTAACAAAAAATAGAGTATACGATTCTTGAGACAGGAGGAACTAAGTATAAGGCTAAGTAACTATGTAAATTGCTTTCTGGAATCACTGGGGCAATTTGTGAAAATGAGGCTGCATTCATTTTTATGCTGTGGCTCCACTTTGGCTCCATTTCAGCAAAACACTTAAGCATATCCTTAAACGTCCTGCGTAAAGTTAAGTACATGTTAAACGCTTTGCTGGATCAAGGCGTTTAGGGCTCCAAAGGAACCATACTGCTAGAGGCCATAGGACCTCATGATAGATCCCCATGTGACTCTTACACATTTTGGAAGGAGGAGTAGGATGTTTGGGGGAATCCCATCCTTCCAATGGAAGAGTTCAGAGAAAACTCCACAAAGGGAAATTCATGGAGTTTTCCTCTTTTTCCTGGTCTGTTCCCGTGGGTTTCTCCAGGGCTTAGTAGTGGTAATTTGTCCTGGGAATTGTGAGATAATATAATCAATTGTTTTAAATTAAAAACTAATTTCACATCATGTCAGTTTTCCTTCCTCTCACCATGTTATCATGACTACTCATGAAGCTCAGGCAGGCTACCAACTCAGCAAGTCTTCGCTTCCACAAACACTTCTCCGCTGACAAGTATTCTAAGGCTTGGTCTACACTAGAAAATTAGGTCAGCTTAACTATTTCACTCAGGGGTCTGAAAAATCCACATCCCTGAACCGTGTAGTTAAGCTGACCTCAGTCCCATGTAGACAGTACGAGTTCAACAGAAGAATTCTCCGTCGACCTAGCTACTGCCTCTCGGGGAGGTGGATTACCTACGCTGATGTACGGACCCTTCCTGTTGGAGTAGGTCGTGTCTACACTGAAGCACCACAGCTGTGCAAATGCAGTGATGCAGTTGTGGCATTATAGCATTTCAAGTGCAGACAAGCCCCGTTATGTTACACCTGCATTCTATCAAAAAAAAAAAAAATAATCACAAAGCACTTGAAACGGACCTTGAAAGATCAGGTTGGTGGTGAATGTCAGTAGAAGGGGTCAAGGATCTGCCAGTGCCGCAATGGGAGCACTGCATACATTTTCATCCTGTTAAGTGAAGATGACTAATGGAATGTGTAGACCTTATGTTTTCATTGGGGCTTTGTAATCTTTTCTGATTTATTAGTCTTTCTGGTGTTTTTTCTTTCTTGTCCACAGTTGTACGTCCTTCATTATTTAGTCCAGAATTATCAGCTCTTCTCCAGATTTGGGAGTTTATTTGGTTTTTTTCTTTCTTGACGCAAGATATTAATGTGATTAAAATCACTCATATGTAAAGCAATCACAGGAATTTCTTTGGAGGGATACTAACGGCATTTCTGGTTCTCACCACTGTCAGGAACTTCAGCTTCTTTTTCATTTTCCTTTCAAGAGTCTTGCATAATAAAAAAACTTCGCAAATCATAAGTGCCTAGAGAAACAGAGGTTATTTGGTCAAAGCTTTGTAAATTTTTGCCTGCTTGGAGAATTATGGTAGTTATTATCTTAGTATTTGCTTATATTTCAGAGAGATAAATCTCAGTGGAGCCCAATCCTGGAATCCTGAGTAGTAAGAACAGCCCTATGAAGCCTGATTCAGCATAATTGAAGCCAATTTGAGTTTTACAAATTACTCTGGTGGATACAAGACCAGGATCTTGGTCTGGAGGTTAAGTTCATTCCAAATGAACCTACAGGAATTAAGATACTTATCTAATTCTTATCCAAATTGCTGTGACCTATTTTTCCAGATAATTAGGCTATAGATCTCAGAAAACTGCCTTTCTCATGCATTTGCCATATTGCCTGCTTTCAGATGAGCTAGAAATAATGTCAGAAGTGCCTTTTTTATGTCATTTTGGTCATTTTATTTCTGGTTCTGACTGAAAGCAGAAAATGCATGTGTATGCAATTTTAAAGAGAGAGATTTGGGAACTTATTGGAAATCAGAAAAGGCTGGAGGTCAGTTTGGTTCAAGTTTTGAATGAAGGCTCAGACAATTCTGATTTTATTAGAACCAGTTCATTCCTATCTGTGCTTACATTCCAGTTTTTATTAGCTTGGTCCCCTTTCTAATCATCAGCACTGAATGTCATCCTGCACGCGGATCACCCAACAGGGTTCTTCCATTGCCCCATATCACCGCCAGTACTGAAGATGTTGCCAACCACCTTCTGCACTTCATTACATGGTGCAACTCCATAGTCTTCAGGTTCTCCTCTGATACCTGTGTAACCCAATTAGCCTTCACTCTATGGTAGGTACTTATTGGGCCCTGTGATTTGAGTGTTTCACAGTCTTTAATTTGTTTATCCTCCCAATACCACATGAGCTAGAGAAGTACTATTATCCCCATTTTACAGACTGGGGAACTGAGGCATGGAGAGGCTAAGTGATTGCCCAAGGCCATAAAGGAAGTCTGCAGTGGAGCAGGGAATTGAACTTGGGTATCCTAAATCCCAGGCTAGCACCCTAATCACCAACTTTCTTCTTTAAAAATGGTTACAAAATTAACCAAGGGCAGAATTTGGCCTGTAGCATCTGTATTAGCAAAATGATGTGGGAGAAGGCAAGAATCCAGTTGACCCTCAGGGTATGTCTAGACAGTAATTAAACACCCATGGCTGGCTCAGGTCAGCTGACTCCGGCTCATGGGGCTCAAACTGCAGGGCTGTAAAACTGCTATGTAGACTTTCAAGCTCGGGCTGGGGCCCGAGCTTTGGGATCCTACAAAGGGGGAGGGTCCCTGACCCCAAACCTCTATACAGCAATTTTTAGCCCTGCAGCTTAGCCCCATGAGCCAAAGTCAGCTGACCTGGGCCAGCCACAGCCATGTAGTGGGTCTTTCATTTCTATTTAGATGTACCCGCAAAATCCAGGGTAATTTTACAGAATGGACTTATGGGAAAACCATCCCTTTCTTTGTAAAGTGAGCACATCTGCTGAGAGACATAAGAAACAGGGATTTAGCTGAATCACATTTTAATTTCTCCAATCTACGCCTCTATGTCCCCATCTGTGAACTGAGAATAAGAATACTTACCTGCTACACAGGTCTGTGGTGAGGCTCAATGAATGGATCTTTGTAAAGCTTTGAGATCCTCAGATAGAATCAAACTGATCCGCAGGTTTTGTGTTTCACCCTGAACTAGTTAACAGTAAGCTTATTGTGAGGTTCTTCAAAGATTCTTCAAATACTAATTTAGCTTCTAATTATCTTACGTAATCTTTCTATCACTTAATATACTCCAAATACATTAAGGTACTAATTCAGTAAACTGATGATTCAGTAAGCTGTGCATGCTTAATATAGCTTATATCTTTCTACTGAATTTTTAGTCTATTATTCAGACAATATTGGGCTAAAGTTTAATCCTCTTCCTGCTGTTAATTAGCTGCTTCAATAGGGAAAAGTCATGTGACCTAGAAACGTGTGAATTTGACCCACTCTTTCAGCCCATGTTTCTAAGCCCCTAATTTTTAGTTCCACATCATCTCTTTTGAGAGATTCTATCCCATCAGTAGCTTTCTCAGCAAACTCAGTCTTGCTTTGCAGAGCCCCTTAAAGATGTACACTATCCACCCAACCCCCAAAACTTGAGCGCTCAAGCTGCAATATCCACATTGCTATTTTTAGCATGCAACCTGGAGCCCCACTAGAGCGAGTCTGTCTACCCAGGCTAGGAGGCTCATTCCCAGCTGCACTGTGGACACACCCTTAATATACAGCAGAGTAACAGGAGTCCAATTCTCTGTTGCTCTGCACCAGTTGTAGTCATTAACACCAGTATAAAGTGTAAAGGGGGTGCAAAAACACTACTAGATCAGAACAGTGATGTTTTCTGCTGCTTTGCACTAGCGTAAATGACTATACAAGCAGGGCATTTGAGAATAAGACCTTGTCTGCACTACAGAATTTTGCTGAAGCAAGTTAGGCTGACGATCAAAACCCGGTATAATTACATCACTTGTGCATGTTCACACAATGCTCCTTCTGTAGGCAGAGCGCGTCCACGGTTTGGTACTCTAGCATCAACAGAGAAAGCAGTGCACTGTGGGTAGCTATCCCACTGTGCTACTCGCCACCTTCTGCAGCTAGTAGTTTGGGGAAGGAAGAGTGGATCGCAGTGCATCATGGGTGCATGCTCAACATCCCATGATGCAGTTTTTTCCATCCCATCATTCCATGGGTTTCTGACTGCATTTTCCTGCATTTTTCAATGGCCCCTGTTTACTGTGCGCCTGCCCTCTCTGTCTGAAAGGACCAGATCCTGCACTGCTCTCTACTGTTGTGGTCACTGTTATGAACACATCATGGCTGGTCATGCATTATATCATGAGCACTCAATCTGAACAGGAATCAGAGGTGTCTGACCTGTTGTGTCATGGAAAGAAACAACACTAGATTATTTTTAGCATTCACAGAGTTCAGCTGCACATGGTGGACTTTTGCTTCTAGGCTCAGGAAACAAGCACTGAGTGGTGGGATCACATAGTTATGCAGGTCTGGGATAAAGAGTAGTGGCTGCAGAACTTTGGCTGCAGAAATCTACCTTCCTGGAATTGTGTGCAGAGCTTGGCCCCAGCACTGCAGCACAAGGACACCAAAATGAGAGCTGCACTTTTGGTGGAGAAGTGTGTGGTGATCGCTTTGTGGAAGCTGGCAACTCCAGACTGCTACTGGTCAGTCATGAATCAGTTTGGAGTTGGGAAGTCCACCGCTGCGACTGCATTAATGCAAGGGTGCAGGGCCATTAATCGCATCCTGCTACAAAGGACTGTGACTCTTGGAAATGTGAGTGATATAGTGGATGGCTTTGCAGCAATGGAATTCCTTAACTGTGGTGGCGTGATAGATGGCATGCATATCCCAATTTTGGCCCCAGCCCACCTTGCGACAGAGTACATCAATAGAAAGGTGTACTTCTCTATGGTATTGCAAGTGCTTGTGAATCACTGTGGGCATTTCACTGACATCAACACAGGGTGGTCCGGGAAGGTGTATGATGCACGCATCTTCAGGAACACTGGCCTGTGCAGAAAGTTTCAAGCAGGGACTGTCTTTCCAGACCAGAAGATTCCAGTGGGGGATGTTGAAATGCCCATAGTGATCCTGGGAAACCCAGCGTACCCCTCACTCCCATGGCTCATGAAGACTTACACAGGAAAGCAGCAAGGAGCTCTTCAATGATAGGCTAAGCAGGTGCAGAATGATCGTAAAATATGTCTTTGGCAGATTAAAAGCATGCTGGTGCTGTCTTTATGGCAGGTTAGATCTAAATGAGGAAAATATTCCCGTGGTCATAGCATCCTGCTGTGCACTCCATAATATTTGTGAGGCTAAAGTGAAAAGTTTCCTCTGGGGTCGAGCACAGAGGCGGATCGCCTGGTGGCTGATTTTGAGCAGCCAGATACCAGGGCCATTCGAAGGGCACAACTGGGGACTATTCGAAACAGGGATGCTTTGAGGCACCATTTTGACAATGAGCTCCAATAATGTATCTTTCTATATAGCATTCTGCCATGCTTTGTTAATTTGCCGCCTTGTCTGAATATTTTGATGATCCTGATCTGTACTCAGCAAATGATCAAATTGCCACTGTGTATTAATTCTAGCAGCAACTACCACGTGTAGGAGACAAATAAAGATTGGTTATTTTTCAGAGAGTATATTTTTATTAAATACCAAGTAACAACACACCCAAAAGGCTTGGTTGGAAAGGAGATAACAATGAAGGGCTGTGTGATAGCTCTATGTAAGTCCAGCTATCATTTTTGAAGCTGTCTGAAGGGGTGGAGTGAACAGGGTACTGAGATGGGCCAGGAAGTTGCAAGGAATGTGTGGGAGGGCATGGAAAACAGTTCCATATTGGCTGCAGGGGGGGAGCAACCACACATGAATTCAGCTGGCAGTGTAATTAGAAACTTCAACATCTCCGTTTGCTCCTCTATCACTTTTATCATCTGCTCCTGGCCATTAAAATTCACTCCTGGCTCTCTTTTCTGTCCAGACTATTTTATCATTTTATTTTAAAGTCCCTCTCCATGCCCTGCAGTCTTGTTTTTTGGCCTCTGAGGATTGTAGCACATCTCAAAACATGTTCTCCTTGCTCCTCCTTGTAGGAGGCAATCCACCAGTGTGTAAGGGGGTTCCCCTGAAGGTCACATCTGAAGAAGCACAAGAAACAATAAACAGAAGCATGATTGTTAGTGCACACACAGCATTGAATCATTATAATAAAATGCACCTCTTTTTAAATATGAATCAGTTTCTCTCTGTCCCTTGGCAAGCATACAACTCGACGAATGCCTTAAACATGGTGAGAATGGCCTGTGTGGGGGTTGGGCGCAAAGGATCAAGATGTTTTTTAAGGGGATCAGTGCAGGTGACTAGGGACAATATTGTAAATTCTGCCACCATTTTCCACAGGTGGGGGGTCACTGAAGCCGATATCTCATTCCTGAGGGTAAGCAAGGATGCAAGGGTGCATTTTCTGCATGTGTGCGGCTTCAGAAAGGATTTCCGTGCTGCTCTCCTGTGTGCCGCTTTGGTCCCTGCACAAGTGATTGCTGATTGGCACAGGAAATTCCTACAAGGGAAGGAACAAAGCAGTTTTGCGAAGGAACCTTCAGCAGAGGATTGGCGAGTCCCTCCAGGAAAGTTTCCTAGTCTTGTACATTTTTATCCCTTCATCCCCTTCTAGCATATACAAAGCAAAGGACAGCTCTACCTCATATAACTGAGCAGCATCAACTCAAAAAGGTCACTTTCCAGAGCTCTCCTCTACTGCATCATGCCCATCAGAGACAGACTGCTTGGACTGACTAGACCCCTCTGGAGTGGAAAAGAAGTCCTGCCTTGCCACGCCACTGGATAACCCTGCTGTGTGCTCCACATCATTCTCAACTTGATCTCCTCATTAACAACTTCATCCTCGGGTTGATTACACTGTCCACTGTCTCCAATCCTGCCAAAGTATCCAAGGGGCTCTTGGCAGTGGAGGTGGGGTCACCACCACAGATGGCATCCATCCCTTCCCTTCAGGTATGCCTGACTCAGCTCCTTTATCTTCACATGGCACTGATGTGTGTCCTGTTCGTAGCCCTTATCCAACATGCCATGAGAAATCTGACCGAAGGTGTCATAAATATAAAGGGAAGGGTAAACCCCTTTGAAATCCCTCCTGGCCAGGGGAAAGCTCCTCTCACCTGTAAAGGGTTAAGAAGCTAAAGGTAACCTCGCTGGCACCTGACCAAAATGACCAATGAGGAGACAAGATACTTTCAAAAGCTGGGAGGAGGGAGAGAAACAAAGGGTCTGTGTCTGTCTGTATGCTGGGTCTTTGCCAGGGATAGACCAGGAATGGAGTCTTAGAACTTTTAGTAAGTAATCTAGCTAGGTATGTATTAGATTATGATTTCTTTAAATGGCTGAGAAAAGAATTGTGCTGAATAGAATAACTATTTCTGTCTGTGTATCTTTTTTGTAACTTAAGGTTTTGCCTAGAGGGGTTCTCTATGTTTTTGAATCTAATTACCCTGTAAGATATCTACCATCCTGATTTTACAGGGGGGATTTCTTTATTTCTATTTACTTCTATTTTTTATTAAAAGTCTTCTTGTAAAAAACTGAATGCTTTTTCATTGTTCTCAGATCCAAGGGTTTGGGTCTGTGGTCACCTATGCAAATTGGTGAGGCTTTTTATCCAACATTTCCCAGGAAAGGGGGGGTGCAAGTGTTGGGAGGATTGTTCATTGTTCTTAAGATCCAAGGGTCTGGGTCTGTAGTCACCTAGGCAAATTGGTGAGGCTTTTTACCAAACCTTGTCCAGGAAGTGGGGTGCAAGGTTTTGGGAAGTATTTTGGGGGGAAGGATGCGTCCAAACAGCTCTTCCCCAGTAACCAGTATTAGTTTGGTGGTGGTAGCGGCCAGTCCAAGGACAACGGGTGGAATATTTTGTACCTTGGGAAGTTTTGACCTAAGCTGGTAAAGATAAGCTTAGGAGGTTTTTCATGCAGGTCCCCACATCTGTACCCTAGAGTTCAGAGTGGGGGAGGAACCTTGACAGAAGGTGTCAAAGTTCCTACAGCTGAAGTGGAGCTGGGATTGCACAGACTCCTCTCCCCACAGTGCCCGCAGATCCAACAACTGTGCTCCGAGCGGGAGAGCGCTTGCTGTGTAGAGACACCATGGTCAGCTAGGAAGATGAGGTGTGAGCTGTCCATGCTGAGCAAACAGGAAGTGGAATTTCAAAAATTCCCAGGCCTTTAAAGGGGGTGGGGGGATACCTGTGTACCTGGGTGCAGGGCAGTGGAGTTCAAACTGCTGACCACAGCAGTCCGAATGGGCATTGTGGGACACCTCCTGGAAGCCATTTACAGTGACATAACCAACCATGTTTTCTATACTGACACTTTGACAATCTAACTTTTCCGCAAAAAGCTCTATGCCTCTCATTGAGGGGGTTTTATTTTGTCAGCAAAGCCTGAGAGTTTTGTTGGCGGAAGGAGTATTGTAGTGTGTATACCTCCACTGTTTTGTCCATGAAAGCTGACTTTTGTCGACAAAACCCTGTAGTATAGACATGGCCTTAATCTCCAAAGGTGACATCCTGGCTCCATTTAAGTCAGTTGCAAAACTCCCCCTGGCTTCAACAGGATTAGGGTTACCATAATTCAGGTTCCCAAAAAGAGGACACCACCAGGGAGCAGAGGGCTGGAGAGGGGTACAGTTGAGGGTATTGGAGGGGGTACCTACAGTGGGGGTACTCACTGGAGGTGAGGGGCAATGTCACTCCCTGACATGGTGGCAGGGCGGCCAGTGCAAGCCCAGGATGCAGCGCCAGCCCATCAGCCAGTACCTTGCTGCGGGACCCCCCTTCCCAGGGCTGTGAGCCAGGGCCTGGGGAGGGCGGAGGGATCTGGCAGCTGTGGGACCAATTAGCTGCAGATGCAGGGGAGGGACCAATCAGGAAGTGGACCAATTGGGGCTCTTTCTGAGCTGTAATGTCTGCTCTGCAGGCCATTTCCTGTTATTTGAAAACTTCCTCCAGACAGAACATGGAGACTCAAAAAAGAGGCAATGTTTGGGAAAACCTAGACATCTGGTAACCTAAACAGGGGAGGTGTTTCACCCCAAGTGTTTAATGCTAAGGTTTGCACTATATATCCTCTCAGAGCTGCATCCTCCATTACAAGTGATAGATCTGTGTGCGCCAAGGGAAATGGCAATCACAAAGATTAAAACAGTCTCTTGCGATCAAATTTCAAACCCATTACATTACCTAACATTGAATTCAATTACTGGGTACAAAACTGAAATTCCAAAGCATCCCACAGAAATTTTACATGAGCCATTTTAATAGAAATTTGAGCTATTAACTTTCAGAGGGGTCTAAAACTCAAGTTGTTATTGCAAAATCTGTTATCTGTCAAGAAGCACTGAGGACGGGAGAGCACAGGTGAGATGGACAATATTGGTAATTAGCAAATGGATCAGATAGCAAATGGATCACAAATTAAAAATCATGAGAAACGTTGGCCAGACTATCCTGCAAAGAGACTGCCCAGAGAGAAGGATTATCTCTAATGAGATTATTCACTTGTGAATTTATGCTGTGAAGGTTAGACCTGAAAGACAATTCTAAAAATAATATAATAAAGGTTAAATTACAGAGATGGGTCTCCTCTCTCTACTTGCTTTTCAGATATTGTAGTGATCAAGAGGGGGTTGGTAAGAATGTGTTCGTACAAAACAACTGCATCAGAATTCAAAGCACAGTAGAACCTCAGAGTTATGAATATCAGAGTTATGAACTGACCTGTCAACCACACTCCTCATTTGGAACTGGAAGTATGCAATCAGGCAGCAGCAGAGACATAAAAAAAGCAAATACAGTACAGCACTGTGTTAAATGTAAACCACTAAAAATAGACAAATTTTAACAAAAGATTTGACAAGGTAAGGAAACTGTCTCTGTGCTTGTTTCATTTAAATTAAGATGATTAAAAGTAGCATTTTTCTTCTGCATAGTAAAATTTCAAAGCTGTATTCAGTCAATGTTCAGTTGTAAACTTTTGAAAGAACAACCATAACGTATTGTTCAGTTACAAACCTTTCACAGTTATGAACAACCTCCATTCCTGAGGTGTTCAAAACTCTGAGGCTGTACTGTAAACCTCCAATTAATTCAAATTTATTATCTTTCTGTTTTCTGAAGACAATTTTTAAAGGCTTCCTACCCATCTATGGATGATTTTTTGTGGGATTCACAAAATGACATGGGGTTAGGCTGCAGTTGACAATATTACTAGTTGATCAAACATAGTGACTCTAGTACAGTATATTGATCTGATGCATGTGATCTAAATAATTACTTCCTTTATTCATTTAGGCTCCAGTTTGGCAAGTTCCTTAAGAACATGCCTAAATTTAAGCATGTGAATAGTTCTGGTGCAGCAATATGCAGAAGGTGTAGCAATCATTTCAAGGTTTAATATACAGCACTTGTGAGACTTTAGTTTTATATGGCAGGAGAATGCTAGTTCCTCAGAATCAGAAGTAGGTCTTGGACAACAGGTGTCTTGAAGGACTGGCAGCCAATAGTCTAGGGTTTCTCAACCAGCAGGTCGTGACCACCAACAAGGTCATGAAAGGCAATCAGGAAAATGGGAGGGAGGTCATAAAGCAGTGAAAATGTTATAACCTAACGCGAAGAAAATTCCACTGCCTACACTCTCTTACCCTTCAAGGTCAATTGTTATAATTCATATAATTTTTACTCTTATTTTGTAGTTAATGTAAGCAGGGGGAGGTCACAAAACAGGTTGACTTTGAATAAAAAGTGACCAACCTGAAAAGGTTGAGAAATCCTGTTCTACCCAGTGTCTGGCATCAGTATAATCTGATGATCTAAGAACTACCTAGCAAGTCATTATATAGAATAATTTTTTTATAGCTTGGCATCTGTGTTCTCCCATGAACAGAGAGGCTTAGATAGTCTGAATAACATCTCACAATCAATCCACAGCAGCCAGTGTCTTTACGGTATTTTTAAATATAAAATTAAACTATTCCAAATTAAACATTGTCACTTCAATAAACACAAATCTTAGTTATAAATCAATCTAGGACCGGATTTCAGAGTACCCACACCTCTTGCTGACTTTTGTGTTTATTTACTTTTACTGTTAAGGTGGACTACCGTAAGTAGATTTGTCTATGTAAGTGGTAAATGTCCAGTTTTCAATGCTTTATTCTGTTTGTACAGATATCGCCTCCTTAATCCGCACAACATTTCTGTGAGGTAAGCAGGTATTATTAATGCCATTTCACCACAGTGAAACCAAGAGAGAGAAGTCAAGCAATTTACCCACGACCACACAGAGATGCGCTGGCAGAACCAGAATTAGGAAACAGGACCTCCTCTCTTCCAACCTTGTACTCATTTCTCCAACCACAGAGCAGGCCAGTGCTCTGCTGCCTTCTTCCAGCTAAATGCTAGTGACCCTCATGGGACTAGCTACTCACTGTTTGAGACCTGGCACACTACTTTATAATGGAAACATTATTCTTAGCTGAAACTGTTCAACACACTTTTACTCTGTGTTTATTCACTGCTACCCATTTTTTACACTAATCTATAGAAAAAGACATGCAATTATTTGGCTGATTTGTCTATATTCTGAGAGCCAAATCTTGACTCCTTCTACAGGTATATAAAGCTCTAAACACAACAGAAATTCTATGGTTCTACTGGAGGGGAGAGCAGAGTTCAGAGAAGTAGTGCAGGGGAACTCCACGCTCACTGGAGCAGCACGAATGGGAATTCAAGGGGTGAAACAAAGAGGGGCTGGGTGGGGTCAATGGGTTTGCTGAGATGGGAAGTATCAGTCAAAACTCCTATGAGGGAAGGGATGAGCAGTCATCACATCTGCTACTTCTTACAGGCTGCACTACACATCTGAAGTAACTGCTGGTGTCCCCGGTTCAACAAGGGGAGATCAGGCATATTCTTCCAGACCCCATGGAGTTACCATGCTCACAGCCTGTTTATTCTTGTTCCAGGACTTATGTGGCTGGGCCATGGGCCAGGTGAGACAGGTCTGTATCTCAGTGAGGGCCATGTGGCTCTGATTCTTGGGTCTTTTGATCAGCCCAGGCATTTGAACTTTCTGAATGGTTAATCACTCCCTGTTGTTGAGGGGGTAGAGACGAGCAGTGAGGCTTAGTATGTAAGTCAGTTGACAGGTGAACTCATGAGTAGCAAACAGGAGCAGCAAACTGGGGAGTTTCAGAGAGAGTTCAGATAGGGTATGTGTGACGCTCTCTTTCTATGTACCATTGTACACTTAATACAAAGATGGAACAGGGTTGTGTCCTACAACGTATTTCTCATGTTTTCTTTCCTAATGGAAGTCAAAAGGGATTTCCTCTGTATGAAGTGCAAGCTGGTAGCTATGCTTGAAGAAAAGATTCATGGTCTGGAAGGCCAAGTGCAGACATCTCAGAGAATCAGAGAGGCTGAGGAGTTCTCAGACCACCAGATTTGGGAAGCATCACCCTCCCAGATTCAAAAAAGAAAGGAAGGAACTGGCCACCAAGGGACAAAAGAGAGTGGAAACAGAGAGGAGACCTGGCAAAACATGCTTGGAATTTCTGAAAATTATAGATGAGAATTTTCTAACTCAAAGGTGCCGCAACCAACGTGGGGGAACGCTATGTTAGACCTCATCTTGAAAGACGAAGAGAAATTGATCACACAACAATATGGTAGTGGTTGCTTAAGTGCATGTGTGATGTCATCCCCGAGGTGCAACCTGGACTGTGGGACAGCTGGTCCCTCTATCTCACCAACTTGGGGCATCCTTCTCACTCTGTGATGCTGTTGCCAAGCTACAAACTCTGATGGGTGCTGCACTTACACAGCCATCCACAGGCAGGGACACACCCAACTGAGTTACATGAATGCTTTTCCAGCCACTCATGAACCAACATTAGAGAGGCTCCAGCTCCCCAGCCTTGCACCCCAGAACTGTACTGTCTTGCTATGGTCAGAAGCCTGACAAGTGTAAGGTCATTACCCACACCACCCCTCTCTCGATGTGGAGTGGACACAAACTAGCCTTTGTAAACTGAGCTGAAATTTCCCAAGCACTTCAACCAAAACACACTGTTTTAGGTAAAATATAAAACAGATTTATTATCTACAGAAAGATAGATTATAAGTGATTATAAGTAGCAAGTGTAGAGATCAAAGTTGGTTACCTAAGAAACAAAAATAAATTCACAGTCTGAGTTCTATACACTAAACAGGATTTGAATCAAGCAGTGTCTCACCCTGACAGATGGTTTAGTTCCTCAATACACAGGCTGGGACTCTCCAGTTCAAGGTCTTTGTCCTCCAGATGTTTCTTTCAGGTGTTGAGTTGGGGGGCAGGGAGAGAGGCCAAATCATAATGCCACTTCCCCTTTTATAGTTTCTTCCAGCTTCCTTGAAAGGTATTTTGCTATGATTTGGGTCAAGCAGTCTCCATTGTATATGTGCTTCCTCTAAGAATTCTCCATTGTATGCTGTTCTGGGAGAGGAGATCATTTCTTTGATGGGTCTTGATGAGCCATTAATGCAGTCTGGCTACTCCATTGTTGTATCTGAAAGGCTGGTTGTGGGTGTTCCCAACCTCACGACATATTTCAGTAATACACACACATAACAAAACTTTATAACTTGGAATACAATGATAGCACATATAATCCAACAGGATATTAATGTTCAACAGATCAAGACTTTTAAAATAATACCTCACAGGGCATACTTTGTACAAAACATATCATAATTATATGATAGTGGTGAATATGGAGATTCCATGGTGCCTTGAGGTGCAGAGTGCCACAGCGTGTAATCATGACTTGATTACATTTGTTGAGTACAAACAGAATAAAGTACAAACCAGTAATACTTATAGTTGCTGCTTTAAAAGGGCCAATTTTACAAAGCTGAAAACAATTATGAAAAAAAGACAGTTGATAGCAATGAATATAAATTATAAGCTAAGAATCACAGTAAATTGATAAGGGAAAGAAAAGGACACAAGGAGAACTCAATGGTCAGCAAAGTTAAAGACTATCAGAGGAGGTTTGATAAGTATGTTAGAAACAAAATGATTTTGTTCCTATTTAAATAGGAGAGGGTTCAGAGAAGAAACTTGAGAATAATTAAAAGATGGGAAGACATGCCGCATAGTAAAAGACTCAAGGAGCTCAATGTATTTAGCTTATCAAAGATAAGGTTAAATAGTTACTTGATCATGGTCTATAAGTACCTATAATGGGGACACAAATTTAATAAGAGAGGGCTCTTCAATCTAGCAGACAAAGGTATAACAAGATTGAATGGCTGGAAGTTGAAAGTAGACAGATTCAAATTCAAAATCAGGTGCAAATTTGGGGGTAATTAGCCATTGGAATAATTTACCAGAGGTTGTGATTGATTCTCCATCACTGTACATCTTAAAATCAAGATTAGATGTTTTTCTAAAAGATATGCTCTAGTTCAAACAAGAATGAATTCAGGGATTATCCTGTGACCTGTGCTTACATGGGAGATAGACTAGATGATGACAGTAGTCCCTTATGACTTTATAATCTCTGAAAGGCTGGTTAGGGTTTGTCCCTAACACACTGTGCCAAAGTTTGTGCAAGGGCTTTCAGGATATCATTGTAATCAACTACAAAAATGAGTTCAATTGGTTTAAATTTATTTTCTATTATATTACACCACAAATGAGGAAATAGATTTCCCTTTCAATAAGCTCTTTAGAATAGTTGTTATTATACTCAGGAAACCCAAATGCATTATGAAAAGACTTCTTGAATTTCTTGGAAACTGTACAAAAAATGGCACTCAGGTGTGTTTTTAAAGAGCACATGTGCAACCAGCCCATGCTCCTAAGCTAAATTGGAGTAATTGACATCTTACAAAACGGTCACATGCTTACGTTTTGATTAAAACACAATAGGCATGATTTTTCCCAAGCTAAGAATGAATGAAGCCCTGAACCAAGGAGATGCTTGGCATTTCCTGTGGCATCCTGAGTACCCACAATCCCCAATGATATTAGCGGTTGCTGAGGACACATAGCACCTAGCAGCTGGGAGAAAGTCAGCATGCTGCAGGATCAGGTCCGAAATGCAGCACTACGAAAGCAGTAAATGACAGATACTGACTGAAACTCTCTATAATTCAGCGGAGCTACATGTATGAATTTATGCCACCATCCACATCAAAAAGGAAGAAAAAGAGAATAGGGAAACAAAACTTCTGTGTAGGCCCTTGAAAATGTTTCAAAGCAGGTTTGAAAGTAATCTTCAAAGCCTTTTGTGAGGATTACTTTATAAAGTCAACAAAGATGAAATAATGGACACTGTGCTGTCAGATTAACAGAAAAGTCTAAGTACACCCGTGAAATAATGAAAAGGTAAGACTAGAATCTGACTGAAAGAAGTCCCAATACATGCCTTCTTACACAACCGTTTAACAAAGATCACGCCGGCAACGGTAAACTTTGGATTCCCTCCTTTCCTTTGTCACCTCTCTTTCCAACACTTCTTTTGTTTTGCAGCAACAAAGTTGTTATTATTCAAGATCATCTCTATGGCACCATAAATTTACCCTGCAGTTTGTAGTCATGGATAAAGGCACATTCCTTGCCTCAAAGTGGAGCTGAGCAAATCACTGATTTTTCGGTTCCGTGGCTGAACTGAAAAAATCTGAAAGAAAATCACTTCACTTTGAACTGAGACTGAATTATTTGTCGGTGGTGTTTTTCTTGCCAAAATGAAAACCTGAAAAAATGTTGTCAGATCAAACCAAGTGTTACCCAAAAAAATGTCATTTCAAATCAACATTTCAAAAATGTTGTTTTGAAGCAAAATGTTGATATGTTTCATTTCAATACATGCTCATTTTGATAATACCAGAGGCTCATTTTTCCAGCCACAACTACTTGCTGACTTTGACTTGAATTAGTGCAGTGTTTCAGTGACCCCCAATTCTCAAAATGCATATTTTGGGAAATTTACAATTTGTCAAAAAAAAAATCACCCAGCTCTACCTCAAAGATCTTATAGTTTAAGGACCACAAACATGAGCAAGGACATCCCTATGTGCACTGTAGAGACAATGGACCAGCTGCTTTGAAAACATAGCTGTGAATAGGATGGTGCAGGATGAGGGTGGGGTAGTCACAGTGAGAGAAGACAGAGCTAAAAGACCTTGGAATGCAGGTAAAAGTCCGGGGTGAGGTATACTTACCAGAGGAGAAAAGGGAATAATTTACCAAGAGTTTAGTAATTGTCAGGGCTTCAGTGAAAGCCAAAGTTTAACCAAAAAAAAGCCTTGAAAATTTCTACAAACCACCAGATAAAAAGGATCTGTAATTGTTCAAAGGAAAAAAAATCGGCTAATGGGATTAATTCTAAACCCAGCAGTCCAAGGGTGAGTCCCAGTAGAATGCAAAAGGAAAGCAATCATGTCAGATTAAAGGCAACTTGTAGGAGAAAAATAATCTGCTGGGTCCCATCAAGCCAATTGTGGACTAATGCACATCTCTCATTTCTGTCAATAATTTAACAAATCAATCATTGTTATTATGTTATCTGTTTTAGAGGAAGGTTGAGCATACAGACAGAGGAAGAATTTGCCATTTTTCTTCCGTGTGATTACTCCTGTAGTGAGTGGAAAAGCTGTTGCCTCTAAATTTGGGTGATAATGTTGTGACTATACTGCTCACTAGACAATTTTTAGCAGTTGGATTTTATGTACCTGAACAAAATTAAAAAATCAGTTCAGCAAGCCTCAGTCTATATTTATTTATTAAGGACTCTAGTTCAGCAAGGTACTAAAACACATGTGTAACACTGACTGACGTAAAGGGAACAACTCACGTGCTTCAAGTTATGTACAGGTTTATGTATCTTGCTATATCAGGACCTTACTCATTGTTAATTGGAAATAACTATGGCTCCTCTGTTACTGTCTCAGGTAAAAATGCAGAAGGGAAAAAACTAGTAAAAAACCTTGTTGTGTTCCACTTCTCCCAACTCCGCACTACACATTATGGACACAGTCTGAAAAAAATCACAGAAGAGAGTAATCTATAAAAAACCCCAATCCCAACTGCATGGCTCCATAGCAAGGCATGAGTATGGTCTCGCCAGTCATCCCGCCTGCCTTAAATTCCCCATCTTCTTGCCCCATTTTCAGACATCTTGAGGTGTTAAGAGTTAAGTATCAGGAATCAGGGGCCAAGGAACAGATCTCCTCAGATACCTGTCATTTGATCATGTCCTATAATGGACACTGTACTGATGGATGTGCCATTGACTACTTAACTATTATTCAGTAATTATTCTGTATTTTTTCAGTCTAAGTCATACTGGACTAGTTTGTTGATCTAAATAGCATCAATTAATCTGTTTTTTTTTCTGTGTATGTGTCGTCCTGTCCCCCGTCCATCTGTCCCCTCCCCGCCCCCACCACATTTTTCTTTTAAACAGAGAGGATATTGATGGATGGGAAAATAGCCACACAGCTGTCTTTTCCCCTGCAGCATTTTCCACTGTTTTGTTCCTTTGCATGCCATGAAGTAGGAGGGGAAACACATAGTCCTGTATCAACATCCTTAAAACAATAGGGGATCTGGATAGGCCTAAAAGTGGATGTGTCTTAATGAGAGTGGCCTTCCCAAGGAAATGTGAGGAAGTAAAATGAGAAAAGGAGTAGGATATGAAAAAGAGGACCAGTTAAAAGAATACATACATGAAGTGTACATAATATTTTAACCTCTTTTCATATCTAAAACGAAAAATTTAGAACATGATATTAAAAAAATAATGCTGACTGAGCGTGTTGCTTGGATGTACATTTCAAATTATTACAATGTGCTAATTCATTTAAGGGGAGATATACCTCAGTATGTCAAATAATGTATTCAAGCATAAAATAAATATATGCTCAGACTTCCGCTGACTCCTGCAGTGCAACCTGGAGTATATTACTGTGTATGACAACCCCAATAGTGAATGTGTTATATGTTTTGCAACAAAATAGTGTAATGAATTTTAGGACACTTAGGACTTCTGGGCTGTTACTATGCTGCATATCACAGCCACTTGTAACTTCCTGGAAACAGGAGGGATAGAACTCAATCTCTCCTTGCCATCCGAGCTACAAAAGAATCTGCTTTATCTCTTTACAATATAGGGGATATGATATGAAAGATAATGGAGCAAATAATTAAGCAATCAATTTGCAAACACCTAGAAGATAATAAGGTGATGAGTAACAGTCAGCATGGATTTGTCAAGAACAAATTGTGACAAACCAACCTAATAGCTTTCTTTGACAGGATAGTCTTTTGGATATTGAGGAGGTGATAGATGTGGTATAGCTTGACTTTAGTAAAGCTTTTGATACTGTCTCACATGACCATCTCATAAACAAACTAGGGAAATAAAACCTAGATGGAGCTACTATAAATTCATAACATTTTGGAAAACCATTCCCAGAGAGTAGTTATCAGTGGTTCCCAGTCAAACCGGAAGGGCATATCAAGTGGAGTCCCATAGGAATCAGTTCTGTTCAATATCTTCATCAGTGATTTAGATAATGGCATAGAGAGTACACTTACAGAGTTTGTGAACCATACCAGTCTGGGAAGGGTTACAAGTGCTTTGGATGATAGGATTAAAATTCAAAATGATATGGACAAACTGGAAAATGATCTGAAGTAAATAGGATGAAATTAAATAAGGACAAATGCAAAGTACTCCACTTAGGAAGGAACAATCAATTGCACATACACAAAATGGGAAATGACTGCCTAGGAAAGAGTACTGTGGAAAGGGATCTGGGGGTCGTAGTGGATCACAATCTAAATATGAGTCAACAGTGTAACACTGTTGAAAAAAAAAAAGCAAACATAATTCTGGGATGTATTAGCAGGAGTGCTGCAAGCAAGACACAAGAGTAATTCTTCCCTTCTACTCCGTGCTGATACGACCTCAAGTGGAGTATTGTGTGGAGTATTGTGTCCAGTACTGGGTGCCACATTTCAGGAAAGATATGGACAAATTGGAGAAAGTCTGGAGGAGAATAGCAAAAATGATTAAAGCTCTAGAAAACATGATCTATGAGGATCTGGGTTTGTTTAGTCTGGAGATGAGAAGACTGAGGGCTGGTCTACACTACCGTGGTAAATCGATCTAACTTATGCAACTTCAGTTATGTTGAATAATGTAACTGATGTTGATGTAGTTAGATCCACTTACTGCAGTGGCTACACTGTGCTGTATCAACAGGAGAGCATCTCCCGTCGACTTCCCTTATGCTTCTCGGGGAGGTGGAGTACACAAATCGATGGGAGAGTGCTCTCCCATCAATTTAGAATGTCTTTACCAGACCTGTTACATCGACACTTGCTGCATTGATTGCAGCAGTGCCGATCTACCAGTAAGTGTAGACATGCCCTGACTGGGGACATGATAACAGTTTTCAAGTACATAAAAGGTTGTTACAAGGAGGAAGGTGAAAAATTATTCTCTTTAACCTCTGAGGCGAGGACAAGAAGCAATGGGTTTACATTGAAGCAAGGGAGATTTAGATTGGACATTAGGAAAAACTTCCTAACTGTCCGGGTGGTTAAGCACTGGAACACATTGCCTAGGGAGGTTGGGGAATCTCTGTCATCGGAGATTTTTAAGAGCAGGTTAGACAAACACCTGTCAGGGATGGTCTATATCAGTGGTTCTCAAACCACAGCCCACAGGCTGTTTGCGGCCCAATCAGCAAACAGCTGCAGCCCATGTGACATGCTCAGGGCCATACAGGTAGCGTATATATATTGTATGGATCCAGCCTACATAACACATAGAGAGCTGCATATGTAGCCCACAATGGTAAGTAGGTTGAGAACCACTGATCTAGATAATACTTAGTCCTGCCTTGAGTGCAGGGGACTGGACTAGAAGACCTTTCAAGGTCCCTTCCAATCCTACGATTCTATGATACACACTTTTTCAGTTCTGATTCCATTTAATAGGGGGCACCAGACACTCCATTACAATAGATTAACCATGACTAATTATTAAATATTATTATTTGTGTAATCCTTCTGCCAGGCCAAGTTGATAGCAGCAAGGGCCGGGTTCAGTTCACAGGGGTTCCCTCACATCAAAGCAAATGCAAAACTGGCTCGAGCCCCCACCCAGTGACCTGGGAAAATCGTACACAACCCCTGGGTGCCTCAAAGAGGCAATACTTCCCCTCTCGCAAGCACAGAGTCTCGGTGTAGCAGAGAATCTTTAATAACAAGAGGTAAATGACATCAGCATTAAATTGGGAAAACACCACAACTAGTGTTCATTAACCAAACCATGAACAAAGACCCACCCCAGCAAATTGGGCCACATCCTTTCCCTCGGGTTCTTGAGTCCCAGAACCCAAACGTCTCTTGAGTCCAGCAATCCAAAAATCACCCAAAGTCTGAAAAGTCCAGCCCCAGAGTTCAAAAGTTCATCTGCAGAGTGTTACTCCCCAGTCTGGCTAAAAATGTGCCTGTGTGTGGGGGGGAAAGGTAAAGGGCACCTTACATGACCTGAAGCTGATTGCCCCACAGCTCCACTCCGCTCCACCATCTCACGAACAGCTCCGCTACACTCTGCTCCACTCCGCTCCGCCAGCCTATCCACGAACAGCACCCTAGATCTTCCAGCTCCCCACTACTTGACACAGTGCTCCGTGATTTCAGCTCTCAGTGATTTCAGCTCATAGCAGTGGGAGTCTTAGTGCTGGTGCACCGTAAGGCCAAAGTGAATTCAGCACAGCACCTGTAGCAAGACTCTTAATAGACCCAAAATTAGCTCTGACATTCCACAGTGGAGAGAGACAGAGATGCAACTGGTGTTTCAGGCCCTCACAAAGGGGCCCACACCACCAAGTACTCATACCTGTCTCAAGCCTCTCTCAATTCACAGAGTTTTGGAACCCATGTCCCTTGCCTAGCGAGTGCTACTTAGTTGATGGTGAGTCCCTCCATCATAACAAAAGGCCAAGTACAGTTCCACTGTCCTTGATTCCCATAATCAGGGTAATAACAATTTATTCTTCCTGCCCCAATAACAGAGACACTGGGGATCCCATAACAGCCAAAGTGACCATTTGGGATATGGCCTCATTCTAGGCGGGGTGGGTGTGCCTATGCAAATGAGATCAGCCCCGAAGTTCTTTTCCACAACTTGCCACACCTCACCACCAGATGTCAGGGTGGAGCTCATCCTGACTCTGCTTACATCTGCATTGTGGTAGTGCCGAGGAACAAACACAGACCAAAAAGATGGTCTCTACAGCACAGACCTTGCACTATTTAATCAGAAAAACACAGTCTCTAATCCAAAGGGCTTATATGAAGGTAATAGGGGGATGAGACAAACAGAAAAGGAGAAGAGGATGAATCATAGAATATCAGGGTTAGAAGGGGCCTCAGGAGGTCATCTAGCCCAACTCCCTGCGCAAAGCAGGACCAATCCCCAATTTTTGCCCCAGATCTCTAAATAGCCCCCTCAAGGATTGAACTCACAACCTGGGTTTAGCAGGCCAATGCTCAAACCACTGAGCTATCCCTCCCCTCCAATGAGGTAGCAATGAAACAAGTGAACTTTGTACAATAAGCATCAGTTATTGCTCACCAACCCAAGGAGGATATAGAACTAATGCCCTACTGAATGATTGTTTTGCCCAAGTGAGATATCCCCTCATTGAGTTACAACAATGCGCAAGGCTACCAATATACAAATCAGTGCACACAATATTATCGTGATTTTGCATTTAAAATAGTCACATTGTTGATTTTTTTTTAATTAGGGGGCCCAGTCCCTGTACCAGTTGATGTTTTCACTATTTGCTGTTACTTCAAGGATATTTACATAATGGTTTGCTTGAGTTGTACGTATTACTGTAGCAACAGAAGTACTGTATGCCATGGTAACAGAAGCACAATTACTTTTGTAACCCTTGACAGCGCTGCAAAAATCACAGGAGAAGCATCATGCCAGAATGGAGAAGAATTAAGTGAACCTCTTTGTGAATAATGTGAGCAGATTAACTGTCAATTTATAGGAGAAAGTATGGAGAATGATGGTATAAATACACAGTGTGCTTTTCTGTCTTAAATTCAGAAGCATCAGAGATTAACCATACATTGTAGCAGGTATTTGGAACATGTGAAAACACTGAGTTTGGGACACTGGCAATATGAAAATAGATATTTTTGGCATTACACAGTACACAAAGATGCTACCCTAGCAGAATTGTACTATAAAATATATCAGAAAGGCAGCTTGCTGAGTTCCTCTTGAGAAATGTTAAGTGGCCTCAACTATCAATGAGTCAATGAGAGCAGAACTGACGTCGAAACACCCAATCCTGGAAGATGCTGATCACCCTCAGCTTCCATTGAAGTTACTTTAACACTCACCTCCCAGACCATCGCAGTCTCCTTGCAGTCCTAGGTTGCTCCTATTAAAGCTAAGACTTATATCAGTGACAAACTCACTGGATTCACTTTGTAGATGTTCCTATGAGCATTTTCCTTGGCCCATTCCACCTGGGTTTTCAAATCAACGCAAAATCTCTAAATGAAATGCAGTGGAAATCATTGACTTTCACCCAGGTCTGCATTAAAATGAAGCAAAGCTGTGACTCAATGCAAGACCATAAATCAGCCCAGGTGGGCATCACAAAAAGTTCACAAATTCAAGCAATCCTTTCAGTGGATCTATCCAAATTTCAAGTTAGGCATGTTCCACGTGCTTCTGGAAATTAGTGTGAACATTTCACAGCGTTAATATATATCACAGTGGTTTAACTCAAGACTAAAAATACCATAGTCAAATTAAAATCTTTGGTCTAAAACTATGGTAGGTACTAATCACAGGTGTAACATGAGGCCTTGCAGCTCAGTCTAACAAAGAGGCTGATGAGGGCATTGAGAAGGCAATGCTAAGCCACCAGTGGAACTGCTGAGCATGGCAATTAATTACTCACAATTCATTAAACTAAGGAAGGAACACTGCAGCCTGGTGAATGCTGGGCTGGCATACCTCATGAGACATTGAGCAGCCAGCTACGAGGAATGCTGTTGTCTCAGCACCCCCAAACACATTTCCAAGTCAGTGTTGGCCCTCGAGGTTCTTCAAGGTTCATCTCTGAAGCCCAGTCAAGTCAGCCACTACCTCTGCTTAGCAACAGGAATCAATTAAAATCCTAACTATGGTCACTACTCACATCATGTACAATGAGTGAATTGCATTATGTCCCGGTCACTCCCTATTTCTGCCCCCCATCAGACCCACTGTCACCTGCCCACTAATGTTCATTTCAGTGAGGAGGGAGAGGGTTGCTCACATTGCTGATTTCTCTGCACGGAGCAGAAGCCTGGCTCCACATGTGTTCAGCATTAAGGCTATGGCTCTCTGTACTTATTTCGGTGGCCCCCTGCAGGATCGACCCCTGGCATGGGGCTCTTCACTGTCGTTGTGAATAAGGCTCTACAACTAGCCCCACTAGCCCTGGAGTGAGGTGCTATTTGACATGAATAAGGGCAGCAGAATCAGGAATCGTATCCTACTCCCACTGAAGACAATGAATTCAGTGGGAGCAAGAGTGGGCTTCCCCATAGTAATATTAAAATCAAATTAGAGGAGAAAAAATACTAATATAAGAAAATACATTGACATGTAGCTCTACATTAGCCTCTATATAACTGAAATGTTACAACAGAGACTATTATTCAAATATGGTTTCACCATAAAAACGATCGTTTTAAGTTGTGTCTTGGGTTGTGATATTTGATAACAATGTGATATATTTTATTACATATGTTTTTAATCAGGTGTTAATCTGCAAAACCCCAGGAATGCAATATAATACAATAAAACTTTTGACCTGAGATATTAATTAGGTGATTAAACTGTCATGCAAGATAAGTTTATCATTTGTAAACTGTTAGTCCAATCCTAACAATGTGTAATTAGAGCAAATCATAAAATAACAGACTTGCTTCACAAAAACTACCTCTAAGCTTTTGCACGAGGCCCAAGAAGCCATGGAAAATTGATTTATCACAGCTTCTACAGCCATGAATATGCTCTGCATTGCAGCAGACTTTTAGTGAGTCAAGTCAAAATTCATAATAAATAAGATCCTCTGTGAAAGACGTGTTTGCTCTGTTTATGTGAAAGGACACATAAAATGACACATAAAAGGAGGGAGAACACAAAGTTGTTTTAAAAATTTACCACCAAGTAGTAAAATGTTGCCAGGTCTAATCCAACACATACTGAAGTCAAATAGGAAGATTCCCTCTAGTTTCAGTGGTCATTGGATTGGGCCTTAAATTGGACTGGGTCAGTTAATTTTACCAAGTTTTTATAAAAGGAATCTTTTTGGAAAATAAATGGTTATTATTAAAACACAGAATCACAGAAATGTAGAGTTGGAAGTGACCTTGAGAGATCATCTAGTCCAGCCCCCTGCACTGAGGCAGGACCAAGTATTCCTAGAACTTCCCTGTCAGTTGTTTGGCTAATCTTTTCCTATAAACCTCCAATAGCAGGGATTCCACAGCCTCCCTTGGCAACCTAGTCCAGTACTTAACTATCCTTATAGTTAGAACGTTTTTCCTAATAGCTAACCAAAATCTCCCTTGCACTGGATTAAGCTGATTACTTCTTGTCCTATCTTTAGTGGACATGGAGAATAATCAATCAACATTCTCTTTAGAAGATATTTGAAGACTTATCAGGTCCTGCCTCAGTCTTCTTTTCTCAAGACTAAACATGCCCAGTTTTTTAATCTTTCCTCATGGGTCTAGTTTTTTAAACCTTTTATCATTTTTGTTGCTCTCCCCTGGACTCTTCCATTTGTGCACATCTTTCTTAAAGTGTGGCATCTCAAACTGGACACAATTTTCCAGCTGGAGCCTCACCAATAATGAGGAGAGCAGAACAATTACCTCCCCTGTTTTATGGTGTACAGAGTCGAACCTTGCACAAAAAATTAGCAACCTCTCCCCATCTCTCAGCAGATTTCACAGCAGATGCAGTAGTGAGATCTCATAGATTCATAGAGTCTAAGACCAGAAGGAACCACTAGCTCATCTGCACATCACAGGCCGTTACAGTTCACTAAGTTACCCCTGTATTGAGCCCAGTAACTTTTGTTTGACTGAAGCATACGTTGTGTTTGGCTAAGCATCTCTTCCAGAAAGGTATACAGTCTTGATCCGAAGACACCAAGAGATGGAAAAATCCACCACTTCCCTTTGTTCCAATAGTCAATCACCCTCTGTTTAAAAATTGTGCCTAATTTCCCATTTTAATTTTTCTGGCTTCGGCATCCAACCATTTGTTCTTGTTATGTATCTCTCTGCTAGAACACTTTAGTACCTGGTATTTGCTCCCCAGGAAAGTATTTATGCACTGTAATCAAGTCACATCTCAATCTTCTTTTTGATAAGCTAAACAGATTGAGTTTCTCACTGTAGAGCATTTTTTCCAGCCCTCAGATAATGTTTGTGGTTCTTTTCTGCACCTTCTGGCGTGATGCTTCTCCTGTGATTGTTGCAGTGCTGTCAAGGGTTACAAAAGTAATTGTGCTTCTGTTACCATGGCATACAGTACTTCTGATGCTATGGTAATACATACAACTCAAGCAAACCATCATCTAAATATCCTTGAAGTAATAGCAAATAGTGAAAACATCAATTGGTGCAGGGACTGGTCCCACTAATTAAAAAAAATACACCAATGTGACTATTTTATATGCAAAATCACAATAATATTGTGTGCACTGATTTGTATATTGAAGCCTTGGGCATTGTTGTAACTCAGTGAGGGGATATCTCACTTCGGCAAAACAATCATTCAGTAAGGTATTAGTTCTCTATCCTCCAGCCTGCTTCAGTTTCCCCTCTTGGACTATTCAACTAAAACTTCCATTTAGGCTTTCTCTTGGTCAAAAATACCCCTCCTTGGGGGCTGCAAATAAAACTCAAAATCCTAGAATGAAGTCCATTCCTAAATTCACACAACACAAGGTTTCCTTTTCCTCCTCCCAAGCCTTCCTGCTTGTGACCTTTGCCATCCCTTCTCTTCCTGTTCAGGGTCTCTTCCAGGTATTTCTGCCTGGGGCAACTCCCCTGGCTCAGGATCTTCCCTGCAGGAGCCTTTTCTCACTCTCTGCAGACTCTGTCACAGTTTCCTGAGCTTCCCCTGTAACCATAGCCACCTTCTGCCCTTTATAGGGAATTACCTGATTCAGCCTAGAGTCTGTAATCAAGGCAGGCAAGCCCCAGCCCTCAAAGGGTGAGCCACCCTGTTGCCATGACACCATCTTCTGCATCCCTTGTGGTGAGTAACTTCGTATTATAGCCACAGAGCCACATTTCCCTTGTCATTCTATGCTCACTATGTGTGACGAGATGCATGTATAGCTTTTCAAAGAACTGCAAGCTTTCTCTGATAGCACGGCAATTCTGTAAGCATAGTCTGTCCATCCAGCGTAAATGATTTTATGGAACGTTATTGAAAGTTTGCTGCTCCCGGTGCCACGTGTTTCACGAATACCAAGAATGTCCATGTAAAAGGGCACGTATAGCGTTTGCGCACGATACCAAGCTGGGAAGGGTTACAAGGACTTTGGAGGATAGGATTAGAATTCAAAATGATCTGGACAAACTGGAAAATGATCTGAAGTAAATAGGATGAAATTCAATATGGACAAATGCAAAAAGGCTGTAGCTCTAGTTTCTAGTTCACCAATTAACATTCTGGGGTTCATATAGCATTCTCCTATTCTCTGTTCCAAGGTGCCTTCTTGTTTTGGTGCCAAACAATCTGTTATTTCCTAGCCAATTTTTTACTGCAGCTGAAGTTCCCAGGTGGCTGGCATGGACATTTTTAAGCTGGATGTCATCTAATCCAGAATGGATATTATTTTAATTTTGGGGTATGACCTGTCAGTAAGATCAGCTAGCAGGAAATCCACTCACGCTTTGCAACCCAGAACACAGTCAGTGGCTGCTTTGCCTCTCTCTTAGACCTAAAGGACACACCAGTAGAATAAGTCTGGGCAGAGTTACTAGAGATCATTAATGCCTCAACCAATGAGGTTATAGAGATGAGGTCATATCCACAAAGGAAAGACTGAGTGACACCAGAGATTGAAAACCTATCAAGAAGAAAAAAAGGAAGTGATTCAAGAACATCTGAAAGCTGAGAATTGCCCTGAGCAGAAAAACAAATACAGACAACTCAACAAGGAACTAAAAAGATTGGTTACAAAGTCTAAGAAAGAAAGGCTGAAGACAGAAAGCAAAGCACGTGAACAACACTTTCAAAAAAAGTAACGTGAGAGTGCTTTTTCAGAAAGTCAGATTACTATCAAAGAATTTAACAGCAGTAACAAGTCAGCTACGTGATGCTCAAGGGAACTATATAGCAGATGAAGATCAAATGCTTAAAGGATGGGATGAATATTTTTATTGTCTGTTGAACATGAATAGTCAAGTTGACTCAGCTGTCCTTGAGAATATTAACCGAAAAGTCAACCACGAAAAGAAGAAAACCACATAATGGAAGCAGAAATTGAAGCTGCAATGAGGTCCCTGAAAAACAAGACACCTGACCCAGATGTTATGCTGCCTGAAGTGTTAAAAATTGGTGGAAGAGGCATGGTCATGCTCCTTTGAAGACTATTTAACCTCATTTGGATGAAGGGTGAAGTCCCTGCAGACTGGCAATGCTCATTCATTGCACCACTCTTTAAGAAAGGTGCCCTGACAGATTGTGAGAACTACATAGGAATGAAGCTTATAAACATTCCTAGCAAGGTATTCTGCAAAGTGATTCTCACCTGAATGAAAAGAGTAGAGGAAATCCCTTCTGAGTCACAAGCTGGCTTTAGGCCTGGACATTCCACCATAGATCAAATATTTGTTTTTCATTAAATCTTGGCAAGACAGAGTTCTACAAACTCCTGTTTTGCACTTTATTGACTTTAAGAAAGCATCCAACTCTTTTAACAGAGAGGCTCTGTAAAAAGTTATCAAGTAGTATGGTTTAGTAACAAGTTGGTTCAAATACTGCAGAGTCTCTATAGGATAGCTTGTCACGGAGTATGAGTCAGTGCTTAGTTGACAGAGTGGTTTGAAGTGAAACTGGAGTCAAAAAGGGGTGCATACTCAGTCCAATACTTTTTGGTTTATATTTAGAAAACATCTGGTCTGACTCCCTTAGTAATATTGACGGAGGCTGTATGATACTGGGGCAAATTATAAATCACCTTGACTTTGCAGATGATATCATAATAATAATGTCTATGAAGGAATACGATCAAGAAGCAGCAACTAATCTGTACACAACAGACAGAGAATGGGGATTAAAAATAAATGAACAAATGACCAAACTAACCAAGAGACAGGCTGAACTAGTCATTAACAATGTAGACAGCAAATAAGTAGATAGTTTCTGCTACTTGGCCTCCATCATAACATATATGACAAGCACTATGAAAATGACATCAACAAGTGGATAGCTACTGCCAGCAGAATGTTCACATCCCTGAATAAAAACATTTGGAACCTTAAATCAGTGTCTATGACAGCTAAAACCAGATTATATACAACACTCATTGTACCCACGTTACTTTATGGGTACTGACAAAGCAGCAGGAGCAAAAGCTGCACATTTTAAATGTGGCACCTGTTCTATATCCTAGGTGTCACAAGGCTAGATAGGAGAAGAAACGACAACATCCATAGAAGACTGAAAGTTCAGTGTGTGACTATAGTCAGCAAAAGGCACCTACTACAAGGGTTTGGTCATGTTGGTAGAATGGCCCCGTACCAACTGCCTAAAAATTTTCTCTATGGAAGAGTGCATGGTGAGAGAGACCATGGATAGCCAAGAAGACAGTTGTATAACACAGCATATAACAACCCCATCAGGCTGAAATGGCAGTTCCAAACAGACATGGATAGAATCTGCTCATAACTTTAGCCCAACCCAACCTTGGCACTGGAAAAAGTAGATGATGATGTGTAGTAAACACAGCATTCAACAGTAAGTTTTTAATCAATTCATAGATATTAGTCCAGTAAGGATCATCTAGTCATTATTTATCATGCCATCATTTTTTGTGTCATCTGTGCATTTTACCAACAATGATTTTATATTTTCTTCCATATAATTGGATATTAGATAGCATTGGTCCCAGAACAACTCCCTGTGGGACCCCACAAGAAACACCCCACCACTGGATGATGATACCTCATTTACAATTACTATCTGAGATCTTTCAGCTAACCAGGTTTTTTATTCATTTAATATGGACTGAACTGATGTAGTATAGTGCTAATTTTGTTTAATCAAAACGTCTTTTGGGTCTAAGTCAAATTACAGCCTTACGAAGTCTAATTACTTAGATTTCTTAGAGATGTTAAGAGTAACAAGAAGGGTTTCTTCAGGTATGTTAGTAACAAGAAGAAAGTCAAGGAAAGTGTGGGCCCCTTACTGAATGAAGGAGGCAACCTAGTGACAGAGGATGTGGAAAAAGCTAATGTACTAAATGTCTTTTTTTCCTCTGTCTTCACGAACAAGGTCAGCTCCCAGACTGCTGCACTGGGCAGCACAGCATGGGGAGGAGGTGACCAGCCCTCTGTGGGAAAGAAGTGGTTCAGGACTATTTAGAAAAGCTCGGACAAGCACAAGTCCAATGGGGCCAGATGTGCTGCATCCAAGAGTGCTAAAGGAGTTGGCGGATGTGATGGCAGAGCCATTGGCCATTATCTTTGAAAACTCATGGCGATCGGGGGAGGTCCTGGATGACTGGAAAAAGGCTAATGTAGTGCCCATCTTTAAAAAAGGGAAGAAGGAGGATCTGGGGAACTACAGGCCAGTCAGCCTCACCTCAGTCCCTGGAAAAATCATGGAGCCGGTCCTCAAGGAATCAATTCTGAAGCACTTAGAGGAGAGAAAAGTGATCAGGAACAGTCAGCATGGATTCACCAAGGACAAGTCATGCCCGATTAACGTAATTGCCTTCTATGACGAGATAACTGGCTCTGTGGATGAGGGGAAAGCAGTGGACGTGTTATTCCTTGACTTTAGCAAACTTTTTGATATGGTCTCCCACAGTATTCTTGCCAGCAAGTTAAAGAAGTATGGACTGGATGAATGGACTATAAGGTGGATAGAAAGCTGACTAGATCATTGGGCTCAACGGGTAGTGATCAATGGCTCTGTGTCTAGTTGGCAGCCGGTATCAAATGGAATGCCAAGGGTCAGTCCTGGGGCCGGTTTTGTTCAATATCTTCATTAATGATCTGGAGGATGGTGTGGACTGCACCCGCAGCAAGTTTGCAGATGACACTAAACTGGGAGGAGTGCTCAATATGCTGGAGGGTAGGGATAGGATACAGAGGGACCTAGACAAATTAGAAGATTGGGCCAAAAGAAATCTGATGAGGTTCAACAAGGACAAGTGCAGAGTCCTGCACTTAGGATGGACGAATCCCATGCACCGCTACAGACTAGGGACCAAATGGCTAGGCAGCAGTTCTGCAGAACAGGACCTAGGGGTTACAGTGGATGAGAATCTGGATATGAGTCAACAGTGTGCCCTTGTTGCCAAGAAGGCTAATGGCATTTGGGGCTGTATAAGTAGAGGCATTGCCAGCAGATCGAGGAACGTGATCGTTCCCCTCTATTCAACATTAGTGAGGCCTCATCTGGAGTACTGTGTCCAGTTTTGGGCCCCACACTACAAGAAGAATGTGGAAAAATTGGAAAGAGTCCAGCGGAGGACAACAAAAATGATTAGGGGACTGGAAGACATGACTTATGAGGAGAGGCTGAGGGAACTGGGATTATCTAGTCTGCAGAAGAGAAGAATGAGGGGGGATTTGATAGTTGCTTTCAACTACCTGAAAGGGGGTTCCGAAGGGGATGGATATAAACTGTTCTCAGTGGTAGAAGATGACAGAACAAGGAGTAAAGGTCTCAAGTTGTGGTGGGGGAGGTTTTACATTGAATATTAGGAAAAAGTTTTTCACTAGGAGGGTGGTGAAACACTGGAATGCGTTACCTACGGAGATGGTGGACTCTCCTTCCTTTGAGGTTTTTAAGGTCAGGCTTGACAAAGCCCTGGCTGGGATGATTTAGTTGGGGATTGGTCCTGCTTTGAGCAAGGGGTTGGACTAGATGACCTCCTGAGGTCCCTTCCAACCCTGATAGTCTATGATTCTATGATTATGTCAGCACAGTTACTTTTGTCAACCAAATTTGTAATTTCACCAAAAAATGATAACCAGTTGGTCTAAGAAGACTTATTTTCCTTAAAACCATGCTGATTGGCACTAATTGGCATCCTTTAATTCCTAACTGATTACATCCCATGTCAGCCTTTCCATGATTTTGCCCAGGGTCTAATTCTCAAAATTCAACAAATACCATAATTCACAATGGGTCTCCCAGATATTAGTATGGATCAGGGAAGTACTCTTACATTGAAAAAATAATATTAAACCCAATCTCAGGACCCAATTCAGCAATCCTTACTCTGACAAATATATTTTACAGGTGGAAGAATTTGAATGGTCTGATAAGAATTCTGAGCAGTGACTGAAATGCAGAATAATTCACTGCTCAGAAAGCACATCTCATTACTTAGAAGTAATCATTTCAAAGTAAATACAGCACTTTTGGCGAGCACAGACTATACTACATGTTTCAATTCAGTAATATATTTTAAATAGCATTATGAAATAGTGGTAATGCATTCTAAAATGCGAATTATGTCAGATCAATGTCTGCACAGTTTCACTATGTGTGAATTAATACAACACATGCTCTGTTTTGTCTTTGTGTTTAAATACATTGTCCTTATACCAATGGAATAATACAGTTTACCCTGTCTACAAGGCAGTTCTGAGAGCTAAGGATTTTGTTTGTGTAGTTTATGTTATACAGAAGGGAGAGATTATAGTGTAAAATTAAATTTACAGTGAACTCAAATATTATAGGTTTCAGAGTAGCAACCGCGTTAGTCTGTATTCGCAAAAAGAAAAGAAGGACTTGTGGCACCTTAGAGATGAACCAATTTATTTGAGCATAAGCTTTCGTGAGCTACAGCTCACAAGTGTAAGGTGCCACAAGTCCTCCTTTTCAAATATTATAATTACCTGAATACGTCAAGTATAATGAAAAGCTCTGTTGCTATAGTAATACTAACCATTTTAAGGCATTAATTGCCTCTCTCTCAAGGGTATGGAAGGTTAATTACATTTTGTTTCAGTATTACAGATAGGGAGACTGAGGCCAGGAAATTAAATGACTATTTTGAGGCCATAGTCTAACAGTCAGCATGTAGCATGCATGAATTCCTGGCTCTCACTTCTCTCATCTAAAACTCTGTATCTCTGGGATTTTCTTGTTCAATAATTAGGGCCCTACCAAATTCATGGCTATGAAAAACGCATCACGGACCATGAAATATGGTCTTCCCATGTGAAATCTGGTCTTTTGTATACTGTTGCCCTATACGATACAGATTTCATGGGGAAGACCAGTAATTCTCAAATTGGGGGTCCTTACCCAAAAGGGAGTAGTGGGGGGGCACAGGGTTATTTTAAGGGGGCACGGTATTGCCACCCTTACTTCTGCACTGCCTTCAGAGATGGGCGGCCGGAGAGTGGTGGCCGTTGGCCAGGCGCACAGCTCTGAAGGCAGCACGCCACTGGCAGCAGCCCAGAAGTAAGGGTGGCGATACCGTACCATGCCACCCTTACTTCTGCGCTGCTGCCTTCAAAGCTTAGCAGCCAGAGAGTGGCAGCTGCTGTCTGAGGGCCCAGCTCTGCAGGCAGTAGCACAGAAGTAAGGATGGCAAAAACATACCATGCTGTCCTTCTGCACTGCTGCTGTCAGCGGCTCTGCCTTCAGAGCTGGGATCCCAGCCAGCAGCTGCTGCTCTCCAGAACTAAAGGTAGCACAACCCCCCCGACAAGAACCTTGCAACCCCTCCTCCTGCCACAACTCCTTTTTGGTCAGGACCCCTACCCCAACACCATGAAATTTCAGATTTAAATAGCTGAAATCATGAAATTTACTATTTTTAAAACCCTATGACCGTGAAATTGACCAAAATGGACCGTGAATTTGGTAGGGCCCTAACAATAACCTCCAATCCTCTAATTCAAAAACCCCTATACAAAAACCCAGGAGTGGTCAGTTCAGGCATGGAAGTCAGTTCAATCATGAACTGTAAGTTTAGTCATGGCCCTGGTCATGGTCAGTGGTAGTGGAAGAAAGGTAAAACCCTGGGGGTGAAATCCTGGTTCCACTGAAGTCCCATTGAGAGGGGAGTAGCAACCTCTGTATACAGTATTGGGGAGACTGACACTGGAATACTGTTTACAGTTCTGGTGTCCACATTTTTAAAACGATGTTGAAAAACTGAAGAGCGTGCGGAAAAGAGCCACAGAAATTATTCAAGGGCTTCAGAAAATACGTTACAGTGAGAGATTTAGATGGCTCAATCTGCTTAGTTTATCAAAAAGAAGATTGAGAAGTGACTTGATTACAGGATATAAATATCTTTGCAGAGAGAAAATAGCAGATACTAACGGGCTCTTTAATCTAGCACAGAAAAGCATAATAAGAACCAATGGCTGGAAGCTGAAGCCAAATTCAATTTTGAAATAAAGCACAAATTTTAACAATGAGGGTGATTAACCTTTGGAACAAACTATCAAGGGAAGTGGTGGATTTTCCATGTATTGATGTTTTCCATCTATTGATATTTTCAAATCAAGATTGGATGCCTTTCTGGAAGATATGCTTTAGCCAAACCCAAGTTATTCGGCCCCATACAGGAGTCAGACTAGCTGATCGAATGGTTCCTTCAGGTCTCAAGCTCTTCGAATCTATGATCATCAGCAGGGCCAGGATTTCACCAAGGGAGAATTACAGTTGTCTGAATGAATCTCTTGTGTCAAAAACACAATGCTGAACAGGCCTGTCAGTTCAGTCAGGCACCTAATTAATGACGCATATGAAAAGCAAGCCCACAAGAACAACAACATTAAGGGCTGGAACTCAATCCCTCCCAGTCTACTGACTCCAGACTGTTAGTCTACCAAGGGTATTATGGCACAAATTGACAGAAGCAAGGAATTTTACAGTTCTCTTCCTGAAACTCTTATTGTTATATTTGTAGTGTACTCCCCATATTGCATGATCCCATTTAAGATATGGTGGGCTGCAGTATCTTAATGTAACAGCACCAGTTGAGATGAGGTCACAGTCTTCGTTTCCTTGCCTACATAATTTTGAGACGGCACCGAAATGTTAGTTAAATTTTATTTTATGCGTTAAGACCCATCCTGATTCTAAAGGGCCTTGGGAGTATATGATTGTGACAGAATGTTCCCTGTGTCCACAGCCTACACACTGTTGTAATAATCTTGGTACAAAGTATGCCTCATGAGGTATCAGCTGAAAACTCATAATTTCGCAGCATTATTGTCCTGGTAAAATATGTGTGGCAACACTATATATGAAATTATAAGATTTCCCTGAATGATGTTATTAATTCATGTTCCAAACCACAGCCCTACCCAAGCAGAAGTTGGCAACCAGGTCTGTCCTAAACAAAGGAATGTGTACTCTGCTTAACTTGCATTTAACAAGTCATACAGAGTCAACAAGCCATACAGGGAGACAAAGGAAGCTCAAACAGGTGAGAAAAAAGCAGCAAGGAACATCCTTCCACATAGACTTTTTGTTTCCTGGTATCCAGCTGGGAATGTTTTTCAAAAGGGGGACTGAAACTATCAAAACCAGGGGCAAACATACCAAGACATCCCTTCTTTCTCTCCCTGCCCATCACATTTATAACACTTTTAGCAACAAAGGAATCATTGGTTGGATTCTGGGAGAATGGGTCCTGACCTAAGAAGTCTGGTCAGTAAGACTGCTAACAGCATATGGTGAGAAATCTTTGTTTTGAATTTAACATAGTTAGGGCTCCATGACTTCTGCAGCGGCCAGTGTGGCTGACCCTAGGGCCGCCCAAGCAGCTGGCCCTGGGGACTGCCTGAGCAGCGTCCAGTGTGGCTGGCCCGGGGACTGCCTGAGCAGAGGCTAGTGCAGCTGGCCCCGGAGACCAGAGCAACCGCTACTCAGCAGCCCCGGTAGCTGGTGCCACTGGCCCTGCCCCCACTAGCAGTGGGCCACCCTGAGCAGCAGTTGCCTGCCCCCCCCAGCAGCAGCCCACCCTGAGCAACTGCTGCTCAATGGCCCCCAGCAGCTGGTGCCGCTGTCTATGGGCCCCCACAAGCAGTGCCCTCTCCCAGGGTGACTCCCCAGCAGCACTCCCACTAGATTTAGTCAGGGGTATTTATAGTATAAGTCATGGACAGGTCACAAGCCATGAATTTTTGTTTATTGCCTGTGACCTGCCCAGGACTTTTACTAAAAATACCCATCACTAAATCGCAGCCTTAAACATAGTTTGTTAAGTTAGGCACCAGTTGCATTTTATCTTTACTTTTCTTGTAATCATTTCTGACTTTTATGCCTCATTACTTGTACTCACTTAAAATCTCTCTCTTTGTAGTCAATCAACTTATTTTACTGTTTTATCTAATCCAGTGTGTTTAAACTGAAATGTTTGGGAAACTTGTTTGACACTTGGGAAAGTGTCAAATTGTGTGCATATTATTTCTATTAAAGAAATAATGGACTTTATATAAACTTGTATTTTCCAGGAAAGGGCTGGGCACTACATGTCACACATTTCTGGAGGGAAATCTGAGACTGGAAGTTTTGTTGAGGTCACCCTGCAGGGCTATGAGTCAAGGTATGGCTGGATGGCTGCAGCTCACATACAGACATAGCTGTGAGTGACTTGCATGCTGGAGGCTGTTTGTGAGCAGTCTCGGCTGGAGGCTACAGCAGCATAGCATCATAAAGGCCACCCCACATTAGAAGGTTGGGGTGACACAGCTATTCAGTCTAAATTGTACCAAGGCACATAGGTGCCGACTACTTTATAAACTCCGGGGCTGGAGCACGCACAGGGAAAAATTAGTGTGTGCTCTGCACCCACTGGCAGCCAAGCTTCCCTCCCCATCCCACCTCACCTCACCTCCGCCTCCTTCCCTGAGCGCATCGCATCCCCACTTCTCCACCTACCTCCCAGTGCTTGTCGCCACAAAACAGCTGTTTCGCAGCATAACAAGCTCCGGGAGGAAGGGGGGTGAGCAGGAACATGGCGCACTCAGGAGAGGAAGCGAGGAAAAGGGGGGGCCACGGCAGGGATTTGGGGAAGGGGTTGGAATAGGGGCAGGGAGGGGGTGGAGTTGGGGTGGGGACTTTGGGGAAGGAGTTGGAATGGGGGAGGGGCAGGGGCAGGGGGTGGGGCAGGGGTGGAGGCAGATCGGGGCCGGGGCAGAGGTGGGGGCAAAGGGGGGTTGGGCACCCACTGGTGCCAGCAGAAGTCGGTGCCTATGCCATGGCATATCACAGTGATGTCAGTTTATCAACTGCCTTGCATAATGACAGGTTTCAGAGAAGCAGCCGTGTTAATCTGTATTCGCAAAAAGAAAAGGAGTACTTGTGGCACCTTAGAGACTAACAAATTTATTTGAGCATAAGCTTTCGCGAGCTACAGCTCACTTCATCTGATGCATTCCACTGAATGCATCCGATGAAGTGAGCTGTAGCTCACGGCTACATGGCTACGGCTATGCTCAAATAAATTTGTTAGTCTCTAAGGTGCCACAAGTACTCCTTTTCAGTTTATCAACTGTATTTCCTGCTGCATCCCAAAAAGGAATCCAAACATTTTGAGAAATAGGACGCATACCATGTCTTAAATGTTGAAATATAGCATTTGGAGGTGATACTTGTATTTCTAAAATATCAGTGTGAATAATGCTATGCAAACAAAAACAACTTTTCTTACGCCAAGATTTTTAAAACTGGGTTAAAGTTAGGCACCCAAGTCCAAGTTTAGGCACCTAAATAAATGGCCTGATTTTCAAGTGTGCTGACCATCAGGTAGTTTCCATTAAAGTCAATGGAAGCACTTTAGAAAATCAGGCCAATTATTTAGGCAGGTAATATGGATTTAGGAACCTCACATTATGCACCCAGGTTTTTGGAAATCTTGGCCAAAATATTTTTCTGAAAACTTATAAATCCAACATTTCATATTATATCAACATGATTAGAGCTGGTTGGAATATTTTTGAGAAAGTGGTTTAGTTTTGTCAAAATATGCTGTTTTGTCAAAGCCAAAACATTTCATGAAAAGCTATCAATTTTGGCAAAGTTTTCAACACAAAGGTTTCTGAGATCCAGGGAGGACTCTCCAGTCTAACAGAGAGAGAGAGAGAGAGAGAGAGAGATTCCAATTGTAAACCTGACTTTTGAAATCCAAAAATGCATGTTTCTACACAATTCTGTTTCATGAAAATGTCCAGAAGGTTTTGCTTTCTTATAGACATTAAGGCCAGAAGGGACCATCCTAATCATCTAGTCCAAAGGTTCTCAAACTGTGGGTCGGGACCCCAAAGTGGGTCACAACCCCATTTTAATGAGGTCACCAGGGCTGGTGTTATACTTGCTGGGGCCAAAGCCGAAGCCCAGGCCCCACCATCTGGGGCTTTGGCTTTCCCCCACACACACCCTAGGTGGAGGGGTTCAGGCTTTGGCTTTGCTCCACCCTCCCCCTCCAACCCTGCCCCTGGGCAGCAGAGCTCGGGCATGTTCAGGCTTCGGTCCCCACTCTTGGGGTCATGTAGTAATTTTTGTTGTCAGAAGGGGTTGCAGTGCAATGAAGTTTGAGAACCAATGATCTAGTCTGACCTCCGGCACACCACAGGCCGTAGAGCTTCACCTATTTATTCCTGTAATAGGCCTATAACCTCTGGCTGAGTTACTGCAGTCCTCAAATTTTGATTTAAAGACTTCAAGTTACAGAGAATCCATTCTAGTTCGAACCAGCAAATGGCTCACAGTCCATGCTGCAAAGGTGGAAAAACCCTGGCCAATCTGACCTGGGCAACAAAACAAATTTTGAAACCTTGAGAGTTGCCATGAAAGTTGCCATGAATTGTCTTCCAGTCAGCTCTAAATATGATACAAGGCTTACCTAGTATCATAACAGGCCCCTGAGACTCAAAGACCTGGGAAGCCTTCTTTACCTATCAAGCATACTTTTTGTAATTGCTTGTGAAATTTGCCAGACTGAGAGCTGGGGAAACTGATGTCTTGCGTTCATCCACAGAAAAGGAATGATTCAGGCAACAGAAGTGCAAACTCTTCTTCCAATATGTCTCTTCTTCAGATATGAGCTGGTTGGACTATCTATAAAGGCAATAGGATGCTTCATTCTTCATGCTCATTATGTTCTCAGTCTGGGAGATGTAGACGCCTGTTCACTAGGAACTGCTCTGAGACCCCCTCATCTACTTGTGTTCCTATGATAATGACTTTATACTTCTACTGCCCTGAGGTGGATTAGAACCGGTAATCTGTAAATTTCCAATCCATGACCCATCCAGGCATCTATTTTTGCCAGTATCACTGAAGAAGCACAAATAAATTAAATCACAAAAGTCTGTTTTCAGAGAAAATTTAGGCTGTTACTTGCACCCAGAGAATAAAGTTGCAGAATTCAGAATAAAAACACATGCCTACCCAACCCCGCTCAGCCAATGAATTGCCAGGATCACCAAGCACATCATCATTTTACAGGTTTGAATCTTACAAACTCCATGGAGTAGGTGTTTGAGGAAGGCAGCTTTTGCCCTTTTTACTTTCAGACTAAAGTCAGAGTGCTTACATGATCAGAATATAATATTATTTGACTGAATATAAAATCAGAAGTTGAACAGGAATTTTTTAGCACCAGAAAAAGATAAAAGTGAGTTACTGCTTTAATTGGCTTGTTGAATTAGCTCACATGAATAATAGCTCATGGTCTTTTCAAGTTCTGTGGTTTAATAAGACTCTCTTTTGCTTCTTTTTCTGATGATTTACTGGAGCAGGTTCACTCCTTCTGGCCATAAAGATGACACTGATATTCCAGACTTGAATTCTAGATTTCAAAAGGGATGCAGCCATGCAACAGAGAAAACTGTGCACATTAAAGACTGATCATAACACTGGTCATTCTGGCCACTTCTCCATGGTGGGAAGATTCCATTATGATTCCATTAGGCACAGGGGGATAAAAGCAGAATTTGGAGTGAGCACCCATTGTACAGCATGGAGCACAGCTCCATGAGGGAATCATACAGAGCTGCATGCAAAGAATGTTGAGAAATGGGCACAAGGCAGTCAAAAAAAGGGCAGAACAAACACACACCACTAGGCAGGAACCTTGTCCATTGATGCCATAGAGTTGTTACACAGACAACATGGGGCTACTGCAGGGTCAGAGCTTCACTAGCAGACATGGGATAGCTCTTTCACAGCTCCACCAACTGGGGAGATGGGATGTCTTCCCTCCCAGCCGTACGTAGATAGAACCAGCACACAGCCCACTCCTGGGCACCTAGTGCATGCAATACAGCATTCAAATTGCAATCCAAGCCTTCAGTACTTAAGGCAACTACTTTTTGCTTTTGAACAATTATTTGTCAAAATGCAATAAGCCAGTTGCTTTATTTCATCAATGCTTTGCATATACCTTTCAGGCCAATGACTCCTTGGCACAAATTGCATCCATCTGATCAAACAAATTAGAACAACTTGCTCATTTGCACAGAGATGGAATGTTTCCTCAGTAAATATAATTCAGAAATAACATAGTGCTCCAGGGTATAAGAGAGGAGATCAATCATATTGTTACAGCTTCAACAATAAAAATGTACCTATTTCTTCCCACAGCCAGCTTCTGGAGATCTCCAAAGTCTGTGACTGAAGGAGTCCAATTTGTGTGTGACCCTCTAATGTGCAAGACAGGCCTGGGTGGAATGTGAGACTGGAGTATTATATTGCCTTCATTGGGCTCCAAGCCTTTTAGTCAGGCCTTTAGTGCATTAAATTTAGCTAGCTCTGCCTACTCTTAGTGTTATAGACCATCATGGTCATCAGCTTTCTGCCCAGGTGACCCTCATTTGGGAGTGTATTACTGAAGGAAATGGGAAAGGAGAGAGGAGATTAAGGGACAAGAAGAATAGATAGGGAGTGCCCCGAAATGCAAAAGCTGGCACTTATGCTCTACATAGCCTCCTCCCAATTTAAATCTGTGTGAAGAGAAGGAAATCTCTATGAGGTTCCCCTCACGGAGGTTCCCCTCCGTATTGTTCCGCCAGGGACTAGAGTTACCTGTCATGGAACAGGCCATTGGATCCTGCCCCAATGGCTGCTGGTCCCCATGGATCGGCATGGATCCTGGGGAATCAATGGTAAACCTGTGACCTTCACAGCTGATATATGCCCCACACCTCACCCCATTAGAGCAGCAATACTAGGCATTCTCCTTGGCCACAGCTATCCCAATAGTACCTCCCTTAAAGGAGAATGCCTACCATGCATGAGGCTTAGCGGGAAGGTAACACAGTCCCAAGATAGTTTGTAATATTTTTCCTTGTAAACTTGGGTGATATAAAGGTCCATCCATCCCACAACCCAACCACAGGACCCTAAAGTAGTTTAACCACCATCTTCTATGGCCACTAATCAAGCGTAAGGACTCTTTACTCTTCACCAGATACTAGCATACCACCGGGAGGCAGAGTCTGCTCAGGGGCCAATCCCAGGACATGGAACGAGGTCCCATAGGAACTAAGAACCATCACAACCCTCATCACCCTTTTCTCCAAATGCAGCAGCCTTTGTCGCCTCTGCCTTCTCTAATATAAACACATAGCAAGGAGGCCATAAAAAAATTAAATTAAACAAAAACCCTCTGCTAAACCAAAACACTACACAAACAGTTCTCCTCCTGGGGAGAGGATGAGAGATAGAATGAAACACCTGGGACAAATGTTAGCCAAGTTGCTTAAGGCACCACTGGAATGTACTTTATCATGATGCGAGCAGTATAAGAACCTATATAGAGCATTACACACAAAAAATGCTTTAAAAGAGCATTTTTCAGGAGTAGTGTAAAGACTCTCTCTGTGGTATGGTCATATCCTGTTAAATAGAGAGATCAGATTATTATATTAGTGTATAATGTTTCTCTAAACAAAAGCTCACTGTGGTAATGATTATGATTTTGTCTCTGATATTTGCATGGCAAGGATTTGTAAACCCATTAAAACATCCCAAATAAATAAATAGTTCTTTAAAAGAGCATGTTCAGGTTGCAAAGTCAAGCACTCAAAAGTTAGGAATAGCCAGAATTAAGGTGAACCTGAATTCAGTCCCTTTGTGTGCATTCATTATGGTACAGTCTTTAATTGCACAATCACATACTATTTTTTCCCACAGGACCCACATCTTATTCGGTGCACATGATGGACAGGGCTCACTTAATGGGCAGCTACTCAATATTTTGTCTTATCCTCATTGTTCAAAATCTGGCCCTATGCTTTATTTACTGCACACTATTCAAACCCTGATCTGAAGACAGAAGTAATAATTTCCTCCTGGGTTTATCTGTGGCAGTCATCACTATAGCATTCACGTGATTCACAAACATTAATTCATTTATTTTCATAACACCCCTGTGAAAGAGGGGGGATTATTATCTCCATTTTACACATGGGGAGCTGAAGAACAGCAAAATTAAGGTAAAAAGTCTCCACCCCTTCTGGGTGCCCAATTCAAGACACCTAGAACCTGATTTTTCAGATTACTCAGCATTAGATAGCACTCTCTATCTTAAACGTATAGCATCCCTTGACTCACTTGCAGTCGTGAGATCTCAGCCTTTCTGCAAATCAGGCTCCAGGGTGTCAAGGTGGGTGTCCAAAAAATGAGGAGCACACAGCTAATGGCCACTTCTGAAAAATTTGGTGTAACTGATTTGCCTACCATAGCACAGAAACTCTGTGGCAAAGGCAGGGATAGAATCCACCTTTCTGAGGTGGCATTCAACTGCCTTAAGTAGGACACCACCCTTTTCTCTTCCTGAAATCTACTGTCTCATTCACTAAACACCTTCTACTTCTTCAACAAATGCTTCAGAGTTCCACAGACAACAACAACCTTTATGACACAACCCTAATTCTACCCCAAGATGGTCCATCTGGTGCACAGAATGAAACAGGTGCAGGTTATGCTCCTGGTAGCCATACAAAAATAGAAGATTTACTTAGACCTCTATTTTGTCCTTTTCAGAAGAGTAAAAAGGACAAAAGAGCATTCCTCCTGAGCATTTACTTAAATAAAACTAAATTCCAAAGTATCTGACTAAAGCAACAAAATTTGCCCTCAGTAAAACATTGCAATCAAATTAAGAGATTAAGGACCAATCCAATACCCAGTGAACTCAGTGAGAGTTTTTCAATGGGCTTTGAATCAGGCCTTAAATGAAGAAAATGGAAATGTCATAGGCATGCTGGGGATTAAGGGTTACTTGGATAGTATCTTTGAGGATATTCTAAACTCTTTGCTTGGCCCTGAAGAAAAAAAGATCCCAAAAATACTTTGTTCTATTTCACACTACTACCAGGTGTTAAACCTGAACAATAAGATTGCTGGTTTTCATTTAGAAACCAGAGTTCAAAATGGATGCTCTGAAATAGCATGAGTGCTTAGTGTGGAATCTAAAACAATAATTGCTCACTGTCCTGAAATGGAAAAGTTATTTTTCTTGCACAGAAATCATGTTTATGGAAACAGACCTACATAGTGAAAATGGCATATAATATATGTGTAGGATCAGCAAATGTGCAGTCAGTTTGAAAGTCTGCCTCACTACCACATGTAGAGACAAATATTTCATATATATAATACTCATTTTATTGTTAAACCATCATTTCCATATATCCAGAAGAAATAAATAGTAACTGTATAAGACCGTTATTCAGCTTCCTGATGGAGTCACTCTTAACTGTATGGAGGCCACTATGTGCAACATTGGCAGTATAAAAGCTTAACATGACCCAGATTCCATCCTGCTTTACTAGTGGTTTAACAACAAAACCTCAACATTCCAGCCTGTGACGTTAACGCCAAGCGGGACAGCTAATGGTGATACCCTTTGGGGCTGGCTTATCTAATGATTATATTTCCAAAGTCAAACTGTGATCATGGTTCACTTATAACACAGTGTTACGCATGTATTCCTATTCTTTCTCCAACCTTAGAAATGCTGACAGCATGCACCTGAGATTTTTACCTCACTATGTTTGTTACTTGGACAGTAAGGGTTGATTTATAAGGAAAGATGAAAAGAAATTATATATGGACTTAACAACTAGCCCATTTTATTTTATTTATTTATAAAATGGATTCTTCTCTTTTCCTGGTTTTTATGCTGTATTATAGGCAGGGCTGGTAAAACAACCTATTATTAAGGTTGCCTCATACTTTCTATGATAAGACCCTGTTTCAAGTTGCTTATGACTTTAGCCAACTTAGCTGTTTTGGCTGAAATATTTTATAAAAATTCAGACTGAGGAAGACACCTAGCTTGAAAAATTTCAGCCCAAATGTTTCAGCCATTTCTGAGAACAAGTCTGGGGAGAAAAACACATTGTTTTGCTCACCTTAAAAAATTCTGGCATCCTTTACTTATTTTGAAAATCTCTATCACCCCCATGCTTTGGAAGAGGAACATGAAATAGGCACGGGGTGGTCTTTGTGTCATGACTGTGAAAATCTGCCCAAATTTGGTCAAGTTATAAACCTTTGAGAAATCAAAGTTCATACTTGGCCAATACTTAGATTTTAGTATCTAAATTCCCCCAAGATTCCATCTGCAAAGGGCATGCTCCAGCCTGGGGCTAAAGGGGTGAAGTTGGACTTTCTCTGTAATTACAGCTCCAGGCTGCTGTGGGCTGTATCAGGGCCAGGCACCTGAACTGACAGCAGGGACTTGTCTCTTCTGTGTTCTCAGTGACCTCCCCCACTCTGCTGGGGGCAGGCGGCAAAACAAATCTAATGAGGAGCTTGAGTGAATGGGGAGTGTGACATTCTGCTCAGGACACCCAGAACTGTAAGCCATTGTGTTACCCCTCTACCTCGGCAAGTGAAAGCTTTGGTGCTGCTACACTGTCACTCCCTGACACTCCAGCTTATCTGCCTTGCCAGAAAACACCTCAAGACTCTGCCAGTCTAAACCTTGCCTTGCAGGTTAACAATCAGACATCTCTCTGCAGTGTCCAGTCCCTCTCACTGGACACTCACAGATATTATTAAGTTTGCTGCCTCCAAAGAGAGAGAGCACACACCAGACTGCTTGTCTAGCTGAGGACCACACTTATTTCAATATAACAGCACTGAGAGTAAGTTCATTAACAAAGAACAGAGATGTAAGTGATACTAAGCAAGAGAAAAAGTGACAGGTATGGTTATAAACAAAACAAAGAAACATGCTTTCTAGTGCCTAAAACTTAATATGAGCAAGTTACAATCTTTGGCTAAGCAAGTCTCTTACCTACATCAAGTTACTGTCATTTCTAGACCTCAGGGCCAGAGGATCCAACTTTCACAGTACCAGAGGGTGCTGTAACTTATGTCCCCAAGGTGACAGATAAGTCTTTATGTTACCCAAAGTCTATTGTGTCTTCCTCAAGAGCCAGGAAGACTTCCTGAGGTGCAGATTCTGATCCCCTTTGAGCAACCTTAGCTCTTTCCTCCATTGCCTGTTAGCTTGATTGTTTTGTTTTCCTTATATGTAACTGTGTTTCCATTGTCTTCTGTTTGTAATCAAGCCAGTTAGACAGGGGAATCAACATTCCTGTGTCTAGGGCAGGCTCAATGTATGCACTGCCTCCTAAACTTATTTTAAGACCGTATTTCCAGCACACGCACATATAACTCTTTGTGCATCATTTACATCATTCAATGATTTTCAGGACCAGTATGTCACCAGTTTACATATGATACCTTACAAGACGTCATTTAGATACATATTATGACAACCATGTGTTGACAGTAGTGAGTGTGTCAGGCCTGATATGAGCTACAGTATAGTGGGCCAGTGTGCATTGAGAGGGTCACAAAGAGAACTGGGACTGGCTGGGCACAGAAACTGGGAACAAGGAGCTGCGTCCCAGGGAATAGCTGGACAATGAGACTAAGACTGGAAGTGAAGGAGAGAGAGGAACTTGCCAGACAAGGATACTGGGATTAGGATGAGAATCCTAAGGAGTGGAGACTGGGACTGGCTAGGTGAAGAGAATATGACTAGGACAAGGAGCCATGGATGGGGAAGAGACAGGACTGGGACAGGTTGTGGGGAACAGGGCAGAAGGTATCAAGCATGGGGGCAATAGGCAGAGGAGTCTGCGCCCACTAGAACATACTCCTTCTCGGAGCCTGGAATGGAACTCGAGATTCCTGCATGTCGCCATTCTTCTGGTATCAGCAGACATCTGTGAAACCACTGGCAAGGTATCCCAACCCTCTCTATCACCGGTCCATATAGTGGATGACAAACTACTACTCTTATCAGTTACTCCATTACCTCAAGTGGCAGAGGTCTGTGCAGTGGACCTAAAGGTTCCAGCCCGGCAGATGCCCCAGGTATCAGTGGGTATCAGTATGATGCCACATGATGGAATTTCTGGGTTTTTTCAGTTTTATTTTTTTAAAAATATAGGAAAATACATATAAAAACAACAACAAAAGAACATTATTAAGATTACAAAATCAAGCACTCAAAAGTCAGGAAATGCCAGAATGCAGATTGCCTGTGTGACCTTGTTTTTGGAGAGAGCAAATTGATCAGCAGAGTACCTTACAGGTCTGGCCACTTCACGTCATCTCTCTTCTAGGTCTAACTGAGTTGAGTTTGTTGAGCTAAGTGGTAATGTAGGTTTCTGTAACAGCTTTGTTTTTGTTTTTTTATTTTTAACAGGAATGGGTCATTAGCCCACTCCCACCCCTACCAGGAGGACCAGTGGACTGCCTTTGGTCTGGCTCCTACACTTTGACATGTCTGGTATGCATGGTCCTAATATTTATACTCCAGTAAGCACAGCTCTCAGGGTCATGACAGCACACAAGCTTTCCCACCCATAAAGGCACAGTCCATGGGGAAGGATAAATAAATGAATTTGCTCTCTTCTAAATCCATAACTAAAACTGATATGTGGAATGTGCAGACACTACATAGGTCTGGTAAAATGACCCAAGTAACAAAAGAAATGGACAGATATAAACCAGATACACTAGGCCAACATGAAGTAAGATGAGTAACAACAGGACAAATAATTTTGTCAGCTGGACACATCCTATTATACTCTGGGCTAATAAATGCCAGTGATATACATAGAAATGGTGTGGGCACAGCTAAAATTTGATAGGATGGGCACCAGTTTTGGAATGGATTATAATGACATGATTTACATCCAAGTTCCAGAAAGTGTCCATTATTCAGTGCTATGCTCTAACAAATCAATCTCACCAAGAGGAAAAAGAAAACTATGAACAGCTACAGAGAGTAGTAGACAAAGTCCCAAAAAGGGATATCCTCCTATTAACTGCAGACATGAATTCTCAAGTATGAAGCAATCGCACTGGCAGGGAAATAATTATGGGGAAGCAAGGCCTCAGTAAAATGAATGAAAATGGTGAAATGTTTACTGATTTTTGTGGAATCAATGACCTAGTCATTGGAGGAACAATTTTCCCTCACCATACTATTCACCAGATAACTTGGAGGTCACCAGATCACAGAACCAAATTGATTGTGTTGCAATTTGGCACAAATGGAGAAGAACTTTAGAGAATGTAAGTAGCAGAAATGGGGCAGACGTGGGAATGGCCCATGAATTAGTGGTAACTTAAGTGAGAATAAAAATAAGAACAAAAAAGAGAGCTGAACAACAGAGATGCCCACGTTAGATTATCATCAAGCTAAAACAGATGACAACACAACAAGAGTTTAGAATTGAACAAACAGATACTAGGCACTTGAAGATGTAGAAAACGGACCAGTAGAAGGCAAACGGAAATGTGGAAAGGAAACTTGCATCAAAACCTGCAAAGTGGTGGTTCAGAAAAAAACACCACAATGAACGGTTGTTTGAGGATACACTGCAGAAAATAGAAGACGTAAAACTAACTCTGTCCAGAACAAGAACAGTGATCTGAGGAGGATTATGCCACAAAGAACAAGAAGATCAAAAAAGTGAAAGGAAAGACAAACAAGATTCTATAGACAAAATGGCAACATATGCACAGAGTTCTGCAGCACAAAATGACATGAAGACACTATACAACATCGCTAGACAGTTGTCAGAAAAAGAACAAACACAAGTCCATTACAATGAGGGTAATTGAACAGCAAAGACAACAGAACAAATAAATATATGAAGTAGTATTTAAGTCAGCTACTGAGCCAGTGGAAAACGCTCCAGACATAGAGGAAAAAGAATATCTGGATGTTGAATTAGGACCTATCACTAGAGTAGAAGTAGAGAGGGCAGTCAAGTTGTTAAAAAGTGGAACAGCACCAGGTCCAGACCAAATACCAATGAAGGACTTTAAGGCAGACTCAAACAACATTGTAGGCATTTTGGTAGGCCTCTTACAAAAGTTATGGGAAAAAGAAACTACTAAATGAGTGGGGAACCGGTCATATAGTGAAACTGCCAGACAAAGAAGACTAAAGAGACATAGTGGGTGAGGTAATATCTTTTATTGGACCAACTTATGTTGGTGAGATAGACAAGCAGTCAGTGAAAAAATTGGGAAGTCAATTGCTGTCCATCCCAAGTAAAATACTTATATTCTTTATCCTAGACAAACTAAAGAAAGCAGCAGATTGAAGGCTACAACAAGAACAGGCAGAGTTCAGATCGGAGAAATCACGTATAGATCTAATAGTAACCCTAAGTGTCATCATAGAACTGTCAATCAAATTTTAATCACCACTGTACGTGAATCTCATAGATTTCCAAAAAGCCTTTCACACAGTGACTAGAACAGTCTTATTAGAGAGGTGGGTGAGATAATATATTTTATTAGACCAACTATAGTGTGTCTCTAGTATCCTGGGACCAACACAGCTAGAAGAACACTGCAAAGAACAGTCTTCTGGAAGTTGCTACACCACTGTGGAATCCCCAAGAAATGTATGAATATTATTCAAAGCATCTATGAAAATATAACATGCCAAGTAATACATAACAGTGAACTGACTAAGCCATTCAACGAACCTACTGGCATCAGACAAGGATGTCTTAAGTCACCCATAAATTCCTACTAGTAATGGATTGGGCAATGAGAAAGACCACACAACAGCCATATACAATGGACTTCCACACAAAAGCTAGATGATCTCAACTTTTCAGACAACATGAACCAGCTGTCCCATACCCATAGAGATATGCAAGATAAAACAAATGATCTCCAGAACTAGGTACAGTTAGCAGGGTTGAAAATCAACACTGAAAAAACTAAAACCATGAGAATCAACACACAATGAGAAACATCAATAACACTTTCTGGAATTGGCATAGAAAAGCTCCAACACTTCCTATATCTTGGCAGCATCGTAACCAAAACAAGTGAAACAGTCAAAGACAGTGAGTCAGAACGCTGAAAGTCAGACATGCCTTTGCAACCCTACAGCCAATTTGGAGAAACAGAAACCTTGTTCTCCAAACTAAACTTTGAATATGTAACACCATTGTAAAGTTAGTCTTACTATACGGTACTGAAACTTGGAGATTTATAAATACTTTATTATCCAAACTCCATTTTATTTTTTAATAAACAGTTGCTTTAAACAAATCCTCAGCATCAGGTGGCCAGAAAATTACCAATAAAAAGCTTTGGTGGAGGATGAAATAAAAACACATAGGACAGGAAATTTTGGAATATAAATGGAGATGGCTAGGACACACATGCAGGAAAGAATTGAATGATATAACAAGCCAGGTGTTGGACTGGAATCCCTGAGAGTCAGGGGGAGACCCCTTTAGAAAGCAATAGTTTATGTGAAGAACTAATCCCAGGAGAAAAGAAAGAAATCATGGCTGTGTTACAAAGCTAAAAAAAGCGGGGGGGGGGGTGTTGTTTAACAAACCTGGTCTAACTCAAGAGCTCCCCTGAAAGTGGAAGCTATTTTGAATGGGCCTGTTCCTAAAACATGTCCAACCTCTCACAGGTTTCATAGCAAATTTTTGCGTGGTTTCAGTGACATTATCATTTCTATCGGCAGTCTATGTCAGAAAACAAAACCAGAAAAAGAGTTTTGGTCAGATGCCTGTCAAAAGGGTGATGACAGAGTGAAGCAAATTTCAAACTCTCATAATTATTTTATGTGCTAACGAAAATCCTTTTTACATTTTGTATCAAATTATTTAGTACCCTGTATCTATGCAAACTAAAACGTTAATTGTCCTTCAATTGAACATAATGGGTAAAGGAAAATTGAAATCAGTAATGGAATGTGTGTAACCTTTTAACCCTGCTTTTTACTCTGACTTTACTAATATAGTCCAAGTGTCCAGGGAAAAGACCCCTCCAACTAATGAAAAATATCTATACATGTATGTTATAAACAAAACTAGGTGATTGACAAGGGATACTTATTACTGCAGATGGGTTTGGTAAAGGATGAAATAATAACCCATTGAAAGATGTTTTAACTCATTAAGAACTGTCAGTTGCCACAGATGTTAGTAATAAAGACCAGATTAGAGATTCCTTTTTGCTTATCAATCAAGTAAACTGAGGACTACAAAAGAAATTCTATTATTAATTAGGAAAACAGAACACTTGGTAAAATTGATCGTGGAAAAGTATTTTTCCCTCCAAAAAGGAGTTTCTTCAAGAAAAGATATATGGGAATTGGAAAAGGTACAGAAATGGGCAACAAAAATTATTAGGGGTCTGGAACAGCTTCCATATGAGGAGAGATTAATAAGACTGGGACTTTTCAGCTTGGAAAAGAGACAACTAAGGGGGGATATGCTAGAGGTCTCTGAAATCATGACTTGTGTGGAAAAAGTAAATAAGGAAGTGTTATTTACTCCTTCTCATAACACAAGAACTAGGGGTCACCAAATGAAATTAATAGGCAGCAGGTTGAAAACAAACAAAAGGGAGTATTTCTTCACAAAAAGCACAGTCAACTTCTGGAACTCTTTGCCAGAAGTTGTTGTGAAGGCCAAGACTATAACAGAGTTCAAAAAGAACTAGATAAGTTCATGAAGGGTAGGTCCATCAATGGCTATTAGCCAGAATGGGCAGGGATGCAAAACCATGCTCTGAAGTGTCCTTAGTCTCTGTTTGCCAGAAGCTGGGAATGGGCAACGGGATGGATCACTTCATGATTACCTGTTCTATTTATTCCCTCTGAAGCAGTTGGCATTGGCCACTGTCAGAAGACAGGATACTGGGCTAGATGGACCATTGGTCTGACCCAGTATGGTCATTCTTATGTTCTTATATTCTTTGTCTCATGCCCTATAAAAGGACAGGAAAGTTTGTAAATTATTTTGGGGTGTGCAGGCTTCCAGCATCCTGCCAGTTACAGAGAAGAGATACAAATCCCAGCTCTTTACCTTACACAAAGGGTGATAATGTAGCTATTCTTTCTGTACTCTGTATAGTGCTATATTACTCTCTGATTGACAATCTTTGATTAAATAATTCCATTCAAGTTTGTTATTTGACAATCTCAAATCATTATTAAATTCAAACAAGTTACAACACTGAGACAAATCGAAATTGAAAAGCACATCAAGTCAGGAAGGAATTTCTCTACTTTGATCAACAATGAGTCACCCTGTACTGAGAAGGAAAAAAGGAAAAAGCCAGCAGACTCGGAATTGACTTTGTTTTTAATCCAGAAGTTGGGAGGCAGTCTTGAGACCGGAGGTTACCATGAATGCTGGATCCCTCCTATCACTAAGGGGTGTGCTGTGACACTGATTAAGGCAATAGGTATCTCTTATTAGAAAAGGGATTTCATCTAATATGAAAGTGTAATGGTTGTGCTTTATGGGGTTTTTTTGTGTAACTTGTATGTGTTTGCTTTTCTTACTATTTCGTCTTTGAATCTCTGTTTTTTTCTCTATTAGATACACTTTTTTGTTTATTTTTATCCCACAGAGATCTGTAGTGTGCAAACTATGTGGAGTGTATATGCCAAAATAAGCTGCTTTTACATCTCTGGGGATGATGAACTGGAAGGGTCCGAGCGTCTGTTAATCAAGAACTCAAGGAGGCTGTATTTGGGGAGACTCAGAATGGCCAGGTCTGTTGGTGTTACCCTGCAAGGTGTAACTAGGCTGATGAGAACCAGGGTGCGATCCTATGCTTGCAGGCAGGTTACTGGTGTTGGGGAATTGAACCACAACTGCACAGCATTAAGGCCTCCAATGTAACAGGGCAGGTGGTGACAGAATCCTTTACTTGTCTGGGTGGACCCCAAAACATTACACAGACAAAGGAGAACATGGAAACACACAACTGAAGCAGAACTGAAAGCCATTAAAATGATATGGGAAGAAGCTAAGACTACAGCAAGAGACCAACAAAGATGGCAGGCAGTGATGAAGGCTCTATGTTCTGTATGGAATAGAGTCATAAATCAAGTAAAGTGCTATCTTGTGTGTACACATTATGATACAGTTTTTAAATACATGATCACACACTGTTTTTTCCACAGGACCCCTGCCTCATTCAGTGCTCTGGGGAGGAATCAGGGTTGTGTACTGAAGGAAACTGTTGTCTATAGGACCTCTGCCTCATTTGCTGCAGAAACTGGAAGAGTGAATAAGGCGATTGCAGGAAGAGAAAGGACAGTTTCATGATTAAAGCAGTTGAATGCTGACCTGGAGAATTGGATTCTATTCCCCCCCACCCCCGCCACCGAGATCCTATGTGATGCTGGACAAGTCACTTAAACCATACTTTTCAGACATAATCACTACTTGTATGTTTTTAATTTTCTAGATGCCTCACTTGAGGTGCTGGGGTCCGATCTGTAGAAGTGCTGAGAACTCATAGCTGCAAATGAAGTCAATGAGAGTTGCGCTTTGAACATATAAAGTGCTATATAATGTTAAGTATTCTGAAAAATCAGGACCTAGACATCTCAAATTGTGTGTCCAAAATTAGTGGATACGTTTGACCTTAATCTTTCTGTGCCTTAGTTAAATTAGGGATAACACTCCTCCCCCTTACCTCACAGAGGTGTTGTGAAAATAAATTCAGTATGAAGTAAGTGATGAGTGCCAAAGAAAAGCCCATGAGAAAATTATTAATTCTGTCCTCAGAATAGGTTTGAATGGTCTGCAGCAAATAAAGCATGGGGCCACACATGGGGAGAAAACACAGACATCATAGATGGAATTGGTCCATGGTTTTATGTGGCATCAATAAGTAATCCATATATTGCAGCCATAGAGCAATGTGGTGATGACGACAGCATGGTAAACATCAATTTCTGTTTGCAGTTTGACACCCTGCTTGTTCCAGAGACAACACTGAAGGTTTCCAAAGGCATCGCTGGCTGCACCAATGTGCTTCAAATTGGCATTGTCAAACACTGCATCTTGAGAAATGACACTGCCTAGGTAGCAAAACTTGTCAACAATCTTGAGTGGTTTATTATTAATGGACACAACTGGAGTAGTTGCACTACTTCCTGTCTTCTTTAGTCTGATCATTAAGCCAAAATGTTTTGCTGCACACTCAAAGCAGTCAGTGAATGTCCCTGAGGTTATGGGCCAATAAAGCACAATCATCAGCAAACAGTAATTCGCTAATAACTGTCTTCATAACTCTTGTCATCACATGCTGATGATGCAGCCTCAAGACATCTTCATCCATACAATACTGCATATAAATGCTACAGTCAATGTCTCTGAATGCATCGATTAGAACAGCTGCAACACGATGCTAAATAGTGCCGGAGCAAGAACACAGCCTTGTTGGTGAGAGAAAAGGGAACTGAGAAGCAGCCTTGGTCAAGGACACAAACCTGTGATAATTAATTAATAATAATGTTCTGATATCAGGTAGATATAAAAACCATGAAGAGAGAATTATTGGTTGGGGTTGTCAAAGGGTTTGGAAGTGGCCAAAGGTAAATTTAAAATGTTTTAAATGAGGCCTAACAGATTTTCTACTAATGATGCCTATTAGGCTGTATAAACGTCTTCCAAAAGTAAGTAGTGGGAGTCCCAGATCTGGAGTTATTTAAACTAGGTGAGGAAACTCTGAAGAATATACCACAGGGAATCACCAAGCACTGGCAGGACAATGGACAGGATGCCCTAATATAAATCTCTTCCATTTCTTAGCACTTCTCTAGCACCAATATTCTTCAAAGTGCTGTGTAAACATCTACCCACTCAACACCACCCAGAGGCACAATTACTATTAGGGGAAACTGAAGAAAGAGGTTCAAAGACTTGGCCAAGGTCACAGAAGAACCCAGAGCTCCTCCTTCAGCCCATGCCTCTCCAGCCATTTGGAGGTAATTAAGAATGACAATCTGCATTCGGAAATCAAGATGCAGGCATGGTTTCCAACAACACACTCATATGAGCTTTAGCAATCCACATCCTTTGGCCCACATCTGAGAGAAACTTCCCCTGACAGAGAAGGACCAGCTTGGCTTTGCTAGGAAAATCCCATTTTCCTCTAAAATGCATGTTGAACTCACCATAAAAGGGCTTTGGATCCGAAATGATATATGGAGTGTCCGATCACTACTCCCGAGCGATAATTGTCCTGGCAAGTGCTAGAGGTGACATTGATTGTCATGTAATTTTTTGGCCAGTTTCTGGGCAAAGAAATCTCTCTAAGGCCCAGTGCCCATCCCCCTGTCCTCTGGGGAGAGCCAGCTTTTCTTCACATGCCTGAGAGCACAATAAGGGGACCTGGTATTCTGCAACATGTATTGGCTCAGAAATAGAAAGGGGGAGAAAAAGCTTCCCCGATTTGGCTCAGGTCTCCTCATCTATCCCTGCCAGGGGTGGGGGGCGGGAGGCAGGGGAGCGGCAGGGGCTGGCTCTGAGCTCTCTCGCTCTGTGTCCCCTGATGGTGGCCGGAGAAGAAAAGACACCAGCAGCCCCACCCTCGGACAGGCGCCGGAGTGTCCGGGATTCCGCCCCTTCGGGCAGCCCGCATAGCAAACCATCGGCTGCACGACTCAGCGCCTCCTTTGCAAATCACTCTGGGGGGCTCGCTCTCTTCTGGGAGTGGCGCGGGGGGAAGCTTTGGGGTGCGGATGGCCCAGGGGCAGCAGACAGGGTTCCCCTGGGTGTGTCAATTGCAGCCTGGAATCACTGCGCTGGGGTGGGCGGGGGCTGTCTAGAAGGGAAAGCAGCTTCCAAGCGGCACGGTAACAAGCCAGCTGCAATCGGAAGATCGCTGCTGTCCTTGGCAGGGGGACTGCAAGAAAAAGCCTCCGCCCGAAGCCCAGACACTGGCAGCTCCTCTGAGGAGCCATTAACCTTCCGTTTTCCCCTTACAAACGACAACTCCCCTCCCCCCTGCTCTGCTTGGTGACCCGGCTGCTCTGCTTAAAAACAAAACCAAAAACCCTCTTCTGGGAATGGGAAAGGGCAAGGCTATTGCAAAACGGAAGCGGAGCTTGTTTTCGGATTCGGTGCAGAGAGCCCAGGGGTTGCTGGGTGCTGCAAGCCAGGGGCAGTTCATTAGAGTCAGGGTGCATCAGGGCAATGCAGCCCCCAGCCCTTCCACCCCAGCTGAGCGTTGGAGACAACCCTCCCGGGCTCCCTGCTGCAGCCAGAGAGCTGAGAGCGGCTGGATGCCCTGGCTGGGGGGCGGGAATAGGTTGCAGGCTTATCCCAGCACGCGTGTAACCTAGGGGGTGCCTAGCTATTGCTTATTAATTATAATTATATTTATTATTAATTATTATTATTATTATAAAATGACAGTAGGAAGAAGCAAATCCAGATTTATCCAGGCCCTGTATTCAGCATCCGCTGCTCTGGGACTGTCCCCGCTGTGGTGACACCGGCCCTTTCAGGGCAGGAGCAACTAACCAGTGTGGGGATCTGCAGAGCGCCCTGCCTTTCCTCCCTCCCCGTTTGATACAGCGGGCCTGAACTGCGCTGTCCTAGCTGTGTCTGTAATATGGGAGGGGCGGGGGGAGAGGTTGCGAGGGGCTATTCCACAGTCCTTTCGAGGCCAAGGGAAGTTTCAGCACCCAGGAGAGTTCCAGCCGCCTTCCTGGGAAAGGGGTTTCTATAGGAAACAGCTCGTTGATGACCCAGATGAAGGCCTCGAAGAATACAAAATAAGCCCCTGCAGACTGGAACTAGACACGGCTGCATTAGTACTGCGCGGGGGACCTGCCCTGTGGGAAGCTAAAGCGGGAGTGTCTGGCTTTCTGGCTAGGTCCCTCCATGAGTTTCCACAGCTCAAGACAGCGCCCTTCCCCTAACTCCAGCCTCCCAGCCCCTCCGTAGGAGCAGCAACCCCAGGCAGACCCATCCCAGCTTCTCCTCATCCCAGCAGCACCCCCAATTTCACTTACTACCCGCCCCCTACCAATCCTCCCCACCTCCCAAGACCGCCACCCTGCCTTCTAAATTCCTCAACCCACCTCATAAGGGAAAAGATGGCCCTCTGACCCAAATCTTTGCACTCACAAAGGATGGCTGGCCCTAGGAGCCTGGGGACCGTTTTCCTACCATGTGTGTGGTTGAGTGGTCTTGGGTCGGGCACGCTGGGAAATAAGCTCTTCACCACATCCCAGCAAGCTACCTCATCTTCCCACCATCAGTAGGCTAATAGACTAAAACTGTCTTGACAGCTCACCTCAAACAGCCCTGACGCTGCAATATGTCCACACTGAGGAGTTTATGTACAACCCACACCCTTCAGCCTGTATTTCTCCGCCTGTGGGAGGTTTCCTCTCCCGCAGCCTACTTCCAGGCTTCTTGCTTTCATTAACAAAAACCAACCACCCTGCAGATCGAAACTGACAAACGCGAGGACAAGGGGGAAAGTGGCCACAGCGTCACCTCACCCTATGAGCCCCGCTTTCAGAGGGGATGCTGCATTTCTTAGCATAATCAGCCGCACTGGATAATGACACGGGACTATTGTCCAGCACAAGGAACACCACTAAACTGTGGCAAATGTGATAGTGAACGGGACATCTGGAGGAAGGAGAAGAATACTGTTGGCCCAAGCACGTTCTGGAATCCCATCATCGCAATGGAGAGAGAGAGAGACCTTGGAATGGCCCCATGGTCCTTCCTCCCCAAAATTCGTTACCCCGACTAGAAATTTTCCAGATGCCTACATCTATGTGTGCCAGTGATGTAATACTTACCACTGTTATTTTCTGATGCTGGGTAGAGCTGAGGATACATAAATACAGTAAAGGATGATGGGACAACCTATCCATCACGTAATCCCATACCATACTTTGTTCATTGCCTATACCTGGACAGTGACTTTCTCCCAACTAGAACATATATTAGGGTTACACCATATTTCCATCCATAGCTTCAGGTCACTGCCCAGATTTCTCTTAAATTGTTTCCAGACACGTCACTGGCTTTCCCCTGAATACAATGAAGGAAAACGTTTTCCCCTTCGATTCTTTCTTTTTCTCCCTCTCCCTTGCCCATAAAACAGGTTTTTCTTCATCATGTTCCAAAACTGATAAATACCTTATAAATTCTCAAATCCCAGGAAATCCCCTTTCAGGTGATGTTTTTGAGCATTCACTCATATTCCACACTCTTCTCCCAGGCAGGTCAGGTTACCCACATTTCCATTGTTGTTTTGATGGTACGTCAAAGAGGTGGCTAGTGCGATAATGAAATAATAATAATTTTCACATTGAGACAGCTTTGCATTTTCTACAGCACTTTGCAAACATTAATTAGTAGCCCTGCCATCCTGTAGGTTTTACCACTGAATGCGTAATTGATGGATGAGCCTGGGAAACATAAAATAAATATTGAAAAGCAAGAACTTGCAGGACAAGCATTTGTGTGTGTTGCAACAGCCAATATACAGTAATGCAATGTACAGAGGTAAAATCATGTAAACTACTATGTTATTGCTGAAACGGCTCAGAGAACCTTTGAATTATTTCTCCCTTTGTCATATCAGTGTTCAATTGTGTTAAAAATGCATGTGTGCCTATTTTCCAGGTAGCAACAGGAGAGCTTTCAACCCCAATAGGCTTTTCATGTAAGACATAAAACATTTGACATGGACTGTACTATTAAAACTAAAAAAAAGGGGGGGAGAGGCATTCAAGGACTGATTTCCATTTCAAACTCCATTCTAGCACTTTGTACTCCAGCACCGTTGGTGGATCAATATTTAATGCTTGGAGATTCTAGCTCCGCAGGAGTCATGTCAGGGGACCTCTAGAGCCAATCTGCTTGGGTAGAGGAGTGATAATTATTCATGGGCTCCTGCCTCTTGCTCCTTCTCTTGCACAGCCCCACGCTGCTGACTCAGTGCCTTATTCAGTCTTCTCTCTCCCTCTCCACTGCTGTAGCTGGACCCCTTTGCCTTCACAGCCTCTGAGAATCTGCACATCCATCCCACCATGGCTAAAACAGCAATGGGTAAGAAATCGTATCTCTTTTTCTTCAGCCAATGCAACAGCCGCTATATCCTAGGACCACCGGCTGTCCTGGGCGCTCCCTTAAGAGGCCTTAATGTTTAGAAAAAGCCAAGACAATGTTAACTCTTTTTGTTTAGTTTTTTAAGATCAAAAAGCAGGGAGGAGGGTTGGGAGCCCGGGGTTCTTTGGAAGTCTTAGCCTGAGATCTGATGGCAGATTGCTCTGGGGTGATTCAGGCAAATAAGTTGAACACTCATTTCCAGGAGATACATTTGGTTTTAAAGGGAGTTTTTGTGAGTAGCACCAAAAAAAGTGCTCTTACCTATTCTGAAATGTAGTATGTGTGTGTTTTTTATAACGCCCCTTATCGCCAGGTCTCAAGATATCGCTCGCTCTTCATTTCAGCTATTTCTTAGCGATGATCTGTTAAAAGCAAAACACTTGCACGATGAAACTGACCAGTTTCGTGGCTGAAAATGAAAGACACCTTCATCTCCCCAGCGACGGGATTTAGAGGGAGCCTTTTCTCTTTTGCTAATTCGATGCATAACCCGATCGCCTTGCAAAGAACAGGGTCCGCCCTTTGTTTTAAGGGGGGGGGTGACATTGGGTTTCTTTGTGTAACGCTCTGCGCCGCTCCTCCCGGAGTTCCTGAGGAGAGGGCACCTGCAGAGCCCAGCCCCACAGACTCCAGCTGCCCAGCACAATGCAGGCAGACAGACCCCACCCATACGGCTGCTGCAGCTGTCTCCTCCCGAGCACGCCCAGGGAGCCCTCGCCCAGCCGACAGTCACCTCCCCGGTCCCCGTAGACATTGCGAAGTGGGGCGGAGGGAGGGATATCAACGCAAAGGCTGAGTGCACAAACCCAAACTGCTTTGGAAAGAGCCCACCTCGTTCCTGCTCCAAAGCCTGGGATCTTGTACCCCTGCAGTCTGACTGCACACACAAAAAGTAGGTCATTGGATAATAAAGGGTATCCTCCTACCGGGATTTTTTTTTCTAGGTAACGCAGCAGCTTCTCTCCCCACCCCCGTCCTGTTTTGTCGGGAGTGCCACGCTTATTTATTTATTTACTTACTTTGTCCCACTAGAGCCAAGGCAAACTGTATGTGTGGACTCGGCAGCCCCGCCCCATCCATCCCCCTCATTCTGGGTGCGGGTGTAGTTAGCGGAATCTCTGGTTCCGTTTGATACCTGAGAAGCAAGAAGGCGAGATGTCCAAAGATCGCAGGGGCTCGGAGCCACGATTGCGGTTTTGTTTAACCTTCTGGGGAATCGCCACTGTCTAGGGCTAAAATTCAGAGGCACACGCAGGACATCCTCCCCCGACTCCTTTTGTTTCACTGACTGCGGTTAACTGCTTTGTGGTGCGAATGGGTGGAAACCGAGGTCGCAGTGGAGGGAGTGGAAAGGAGCGAAATGCATTAGCCACCAGACCAGTCTTTTAAAGGATCTCCCTATCATCAAATTCCTTTCTGCTTCCTTTGGAAAGGGGGAAAATGTGGGTGATGCCTTAGAAATCAAAGTGTTTCAAAATATTTCCCTATCAAACTCCCCCCACGCTCACAACAGCCACCCAGAATAAGGAAAGCAAGGTTTAAATGCCGTTATCTGGTTCTCAGAAAGAAACTAAACCCATGTCCTCACTACTGAATCTCTGTGGCAATAATAATCCTGTTTCATTCTTGATCATTTGTCCAAAGTTAACATGAATCCTCCAGACACTAGCTCTGCGTGTAAAAACAACACTGGGATTCTCTTTCTTTGATCTGAGAAATAATCCCTGTGGGTGGAAACCATTCTAACCTGGCATTGTCACCTGTAGGGAAAAGGCATGAGACAGCTGTATATGCAAACAGACGGAGACACAAGCTGTGGGAGTCTGGCCAGCTCTGCAGTGCTGAGCAAGCCATCCCCTCCCCATTGCAGCAAACTGGTAATCAGTATTGATAATTTGTAGTCAGTTGGAGACTAATCACTGCAGAAGGCCCCTGTTAGGAATTCTGTCGCCATAGAAGAAAGGGCTCTTCAGTCTTTGATTAATGGTCTTGGCCTTCTTCAAATATAAAGGTTTCTGCAGCAGGTTGAAATCATTAGATTCACCCAGAGACTGACTGACTAAATCTCCCCAGCTTGCCTATTAATTAGGTCCTGATTAGCAAGCCTCTTATTTGCTCTCCTAAAGATATACAGCTACATATTTTTAAAAACTTCTTTAAAATATTAATTGCATTGCAATCTTTGAAGAGTTGGTTTTTTAACTATTTGATTAAGGATTAAACAGCTTCTGTCTATAAACTCTCAGAGGAGTAATGGCTCTATTGTCCACTTCTCTAGTATTTATTTTTGAGAGATTTGACTTTAGAAGGCATTTCAAGTGCTAAAATATAACAGGACCTTTTTGTCTATTCCGAGGGTTTGCTTCTATAGAAATGTAATGAAAAAGGAATGTGTTTTCTTCTGAAAATAAGCTTTAGTTCTACCTGGGAAAAAGAGGGTTATTTCCAATCTTGCAAATCTCCCATTGCTGGTTAAATAAGGCACATTGGTTCTGGACCAGCGCATGCTGCTTTTACCCACTTGTCCATTGAGGGGAATCACAGTGGTTTAATTCATTTCCTACTGTACACTGTATTATTACAAAGCACTAAATAAGGGCTAGATCATGTCAGCACTGGAGTCAATAGCAAAACTCTCATCAGCTTATGTTGTGCAGGATCAGGCTCCCCATACTGCTTATGGCCTCAGTCCAACAAAGTACTTAATCACATGCCTAATTTTAAGCATGTGAATAGTCCTATTGACTTCAATGGAATTAAACATGCTCAGATAGACACGTGCTTAATATTCTGCAACATTCAAGTAACACAGGGCCTCACTCTGAACTCCTTAGTCAAGCAAAATTTCCTTTAGACTTCAACAGGAATTTTGTCAGAATGAAAAATCTAGGCCTCAAGATGCTTTTATTAATGGCCAATTAGGTTTCAGTTGTTGTTTTTGTTCTATATGTGTGTGCATTAATCACTAGATTTCATATAACCTGACTGCGCATGGGATTGCCATTTCTTTTAATTTTACCCTAAATCTTCTGAGCTTCTGTGCAGTATGTGCCTCAGGTGGCACATGACCAGGATTCATCACCGGATTTGGTCCGCTGGTTGGATCACTGTCTTCCCTGGCTTGAGCTGGGTACTGATGGGGAGTGCAACATGAACGCTGATCCATGCCCCCCCTTTACTCTATATGACACATAACTTTTGACCTTTTGTTCCAAATAAAATCTGAATACATATGATGTGTTTATTCATATACCCACAATTCATTATATATATCTGAATGACCAGGGCGGAGGAGACACCAGAGAAATAATGGGCTTTCCATATCCCACAGTTCTTCTGGCATCCTGGTAATGGGAGGTTGAAGCTCAGGTGGCGTGTAATGTCATTAGAACTCAGAAATGACTTTGAATAGCCTAATCTAGTTTCCCTATATTATGTCTTGTACATTTAAAGGCTATTTTAACATGAAAACATGTTGAGACAAAAATCTTACACAAAATTATCCTTCTATCCCAGTCCTCCTATCTGCTTAATTTTGATAAGATTCTGTATCATAGAACTACACTGACAAATTGTAAATAATATTTTAAAGTATTGTTCAGTTTAATTTCAAAATTGTAATGAATAGTGGAAGGGTGACAGGAAGGGTAGGCAGGATAGTGAAGCTCAACCAATCATACTTTAGCTCATTTGCATATTTCAGTCCTATTGATTAAAATGCAATAAAAGTGGTTCCGAGTTTTTCTTCTATTAAAAAACCCCCTAATTTCTTAGCTATTGACTCAGAATTGGATAGACATCCTGAAGAATATATAATAGCTGTTAAATATGTGTTCCCCAAAGACCAGCATATAGCATTATTATTATATCCAGTGAATAAATATAGATGTGAAGCTATTAATCTGTGTATTGTTATTTAATGTAACTGTTTACATCATATTGGATAACATTTTAATAACTAAGGGTTTGATCCTACAAAGTGCTGAGCACTGTGGCCCTCAGCCAGCAAAGCACTTAAGTGGGTGCTTAACTCTAAGCATGAGTAGTCCTATTGATGTTAATGGGACTATTTATGTGTATAAAGTTAGATATGGGGTTAAGTACCATGCTGAACTAGAGCCAAAAATATGTTCCTATCCATTATTATTCAGCTTCAGATTGTACAAACCTACTAAACCTTCACGTTCTTCTTCCTTCTTATAAAAGTGAATCTAACTTTTTACTAACCTTTAATGTCAGAAAATTAAAATTAATGTTCAAAGTAGCAGATCAAGTCAATGGGAAATTACCTTTAAATAGTAAGAAAAATAAAAGAACCTAGGGTCCAGTGAAGTTAAGAGTTTTGCCTGAATTGAGCAGGAGCAGATCCTATGATTCTAAACTTTTGTTGAAGCATTTGTTGTCCAGCATTAGAAACACTTTCAAGTTCTATTATTATCAGAATCAAATTAGTGGAGATTTTTGGTCACCAATAGCACAGGCTGAGATTTTAAAAATCCCATTTTGTATGGAAACTTGGATTCAGGATATTCCATAGGATATTTTAAACAAAAGACTTCCCATCGGTTTGGGGAAAAAAAGAAAAAAGATTAGTTTGGATGTTTGTGTACACTTCCAACTGTCATATGTAAGTGGTGTATTTAAGTGATAAAAGATATGTATTATAGCGTGTTAATTAATAATTGTATTTTAAATGTGTATGCCAGAAGAAAATAATTAATGACACATTATAGCAGACGATGGTAGCTAGTGAAGGCCACAGTTGAGTCTTTACTTACACCTGGTCTACCCTAAGTTTTGGTCACCAAAAATCTGCTGCCAAACACTAGTCATTAGAGAAATTAAGACTTCATATTGTTTATATTCACTTCCCGTTTTTAAAAAATAGGTGAGTCTTACTTTTCATGAAAATTCAGTTGACAATTTAAACAAAAACAGCTCATATAGTCAAGAAATTACTGAGTTTCATACTACTTGACAGCACTTCTTCACCTGCCACCTGATGCTTCTGGGCATGAGTGTGACCTCATATATTACATCATTTTATGCATGACATCACATTATTTTCTGAGAAAATAAACACAAAATGCAAAAGAGTAAAAACTTTTAAGATGTCCATCCATCCCCCAGCTTTCATACCAAAGGCTTTTCATTCATCTATATATAATTCACTTTTATCAATTTTGGCAATTAACATCTTTTTCACCAGCAACTAATTTAGGATTTCATTTTTTGCTCATTTCTTTGTGTTTGCAGTTTAATGCTACATTTCACTAGATTTTGTTTTACACAGATATTCTTTATTATTAAATAATGACTGCATCAATAGCTATAGTGCAAAGCAGCTAGAATATAATTATTTTCCTATAGTAATCAGCCTCTAGGTGGCTTAAAAGTGGCACCCAGAAATAGAGTCATCCAAATTTAGTCAACACACTAGAAAATATTTTTCTTAAGCGACCTGCCAAAGACCAAACAGCACGTTAGTGATAGATCCACACATAGAACCCAGGAGAACTGAGATCTGACCATTAGGCAATTGCCCTCTGGAATCAAAAAGCCCAGATAGGATTATCTTTTCACACAGAGGTATCCCCCAAGTCCCCTTGAATGATGAGTATTTTGCCTTCTGACCTACATTTCTTCAGTATTTTGAATGCTGACATTCTCAGAAGCTCTGCCTCCAAAATAAATGCTTCCTGGAAGAGCAAACATCACATCATCAATCAGTGTTACAGGCTGCTTCTGTGATATCTATCTTCATAAAAACTAAAGCCAACTGCTCATACAAATAATACTATAAAGAAAAACTGTTCTATTGCTATTATCTGATGTTATATATGAATATATATATATATATATATATATATATATGTAAAAGATTGACTGAGGAGCGCTCTCAACCATTAGCGATTATCTTCAAAAACTCATGAAAGGCGGAAGAGATTCCAAAGGACTGGAAGAGGGCAATTATAGTGCCAATCTACAAAAAGGGGAATAAGGACAACTCTAAGAATTATAGGCCAGTCATCTTAACTTCAGTACCCAGAAAAACAGAGGAGCAAATAATCAAGCAATCAATTTGCAGACACCTAGAAGAATGATAAGGTGATAAGTAACAGTCAACATGGATTTGTCAAGAATAAATCATGTCAAACCAACTTAATAGCTTTCTTTGAGAGGGTAACAAGCCTGGTGGACACAGGGGAAGCGGTAGATGTGGTATGTCTTGACTTTAGTAAGGCTTTTGATACTGTCTCTCATGACCTCATAAACAAACTAGGGAAATACAACCTAGATAGAGCTACTATAAAGTGGGTGAATAACTGGTTGGAAAACGATTCCAAAAGAGTAATCATCAGTAGTTCACAGTCAAGCATATCAAGCGGAGTGCTGCATGGATTGGTCCTGAGTCTGGTTCTGTTCAATATCTTCATGAATTATTTAGATAATGCATAAAGTTTGCAGATGATACCAAAGTGGGAGAGGTTTCAAGTGCTTTGGAGGATAGGATTAAAATTCAAAATTACCTGGACAAACTGGAGAAATGGTCTGAAGTAAACAGGATGAAATTCAATGTCAACAAAAGTAAAGTACTCCACTTAGGAAGGAACAATGAATTGCACACATACAATATGGGAAATGACTGCCTAGGAAGGAGTACTGCGGAAAGGGATCGGGGCTATATAGTGGATCACAAGTTAAATATGAGTCAACAGTGTAACACTGTTGCAAAAAGAGCAAACATCATTCTGCGATGGATTAGCAGGAGTGTTATAAGCAAGACACTGTGATGATAAGGTCTCAGCTGCAGTATTGTGTCCAGCTCTGGGTGCCACATTTCAGGAAGGATATGGACAAATTGAAGAAAATCCAGAGAACAACAACAAAAATGAGGAAAGATTGATAATGTTGGGTTTATTTAGTCTGTAGAAGAGAAGACTAAGGGGGGACATGATAACAGTTTTCAAGTACATAAAATGTTGTTACAAGGAGGAGGGTGAAAAATTATTCTCGTTAATCTCTGAAAATAGGACAAGAAGCAGTTGGCTTAAATTGCAGCTAGGGAGGCTTAGGTTGGACATTAGGAAAAACTTCCTGTCAGGGTAGTTAAGCCCTAGAACACATTGCCTAGGGAGTTTTGGAATCTCTATCATTGAAGGTTTTAAAAATCAGGTTAGATAAACACCTGCCAGGGATGGTCTAGTTATTACTTAGTCCTGCCCTGAGTGCAGGGGAGAAGACTAGATGACCTCTTGAGTTCCCTTCCAGTCCTACACTGCTATTATTCTAGTATAAAGAAAATGTATTCTACTACTTTATCAATTAAATGGATGGCTGAGGATTCAGCCTCGGGGATGTGGACTCTCCAGACCGGACCCTGCATCCATGGGAGTCAGTTGAAGCTCTACTACTGAACTCAACATGAGCAGGATTGAGTCTTTCCCTCAGGTGCATGGAGCCACTGAAACCAGGTAGTTGCTTTCACAGGATCTGCTGCATTTCATACACACGTATCTGAGGGTAGGCCTGAGCCCTAAGGCTCTGTATTCCTTTGATACTGTCTAAACTGTTGTTCTTTCTTCGATTTATAAACAACGCTAATCCAAGAGCAAGTATCCCTCTCTCGATAGACAGGAGCCAACATTTTCATATTTACGTGTATACAGTCATCCTCAAATCCATATTTAAGAACCTACAAAATAGTGGCCTGATTTTAAGAGATACTGAGCACCCACAACTCACCCTGGAGTTAATGGAGTTATAATTACTCAGCATCTTTGAATTTCAGGACAATTTTATTTAGATGCCTGCATATGGATCTAGGAGCCTAACTGTAGGAACACATCTTAGAAAATGGTGATCTGTTGAAACAGAATATACTTCAAAATGTTGTGTGTCTGAGCAGTACCCAGCATGCGTATCTGCTTTGTGATTATGTCATTCTTTGTTACATCTGTGTGCTTTCCCTTTCCTGTCTGCAATCTGGTAATAATATTAGTTAATGAGTGAAAGTAAATTTAAGCTACCCTGACAGGCCTGTGCAATTAAACTGGTACATAGCATTAACATCAAGTATTAGGCTTTATTGAACAATTTTTTTCATTGTTAGAGTATCACTCTAATCTCTGGCATGTATATATACAAAATAAATAATTATTCAAATGTGAAGAATCTGTAATTACAATAAACTTATTTTGTAGAGAAAGGATGGCCTTGTGGTTAAGCCACATAACCGTGAGTCACAGGACCTGGGTTTTGTTCTCAGTTCTGCCACAGACATCTTGTTTAATTTGTGAAGTTGCTTAATTGCTTTGTGCCTCCATTTCCTCATCAAAAAGATGGGGATAATGCTATTCATTTAGCTCTGAGATGTGATGTGAAATTCAATTTCTTAAGGCATGGAAGTGCTCTGAGATCCTCTGATGTTATACAAGTTTAAAAAACAAAACAAAAACAACCCCAGTGATCAGATCAAGAAATATGGCAACTTCTTTCTTGAAGCTATATTAGTGTTATATTGCCTAAAGAGGTCTTTAAAATCCTTAGGATAGCTTGTGGTTGAAAAATTATACATCTCTCTCTCTCTCTCTCTCTTTCATGTACATACTAAAAGACTCGTTCATGTTAAGATATAAATTTAGTACTTCTATATACATTCCCAGCGGTGACCCCATGGCTATCGCTTTCCATCTCACCCCAATTTTCCACCCTTTCTAAATTTCTTTAAAAAATAAAATGTCCTTTTGGCCTAAGATTTCTCCATGTACATTTATTCTATTCCTCTTGCTATGTACACTGGGCCCATTCCTGTAGTTCTTATACTGACAAAACTCCCATAATTATCTAATGTTATTACTAGGAGTTATTACTTACATTTAAATTACAGAAACACCTACAGACCTCAGCCAGGTCAGAGCTCCAGTAAATGACACTCTGCCCGTTAAGGACTCGGCATTGCAGTACCCAACATGCATGCATGAAAGAGCGAAATCTGTGTATCCCCCTAGGAAATATTTAAAATTAAAATGTAATACATGAATCAGACCCTATTACAGGAGTGGCCAAACTGTGGCTCATAAGCCACATGTGGCTCTTTTACCATAAAGTGCTGCTCGCAATCCCCCTTCTCTGCCCTCCTCCCCCTTCTCCACCTGCCAGACTGGGAGCGAGGAGCTCAGGACCTCTGCCTTGCAGTGAGCTTCTGTCCAGTGGAGAGGGGGGTCTAGGGGCTTCAGCCCTGCGGGACGCACCTGCTGGGACTGAGGGCTTCCTGCCCTGGCTCTCAAACTTTTGAAGATTGAGAGATGCAGCTTGGAGGCCCAGTAAGTTTGGCCACCCCTTCCCTATTAATTCTCAAAGAGATTTTGTGGCAGTGACATTTACAACCCATTTTTATTAGGCCTCATTAAAGATCACAAGTAGCTATTTTGTGTGTATTTGTTTTCCTCAAACCTTTGATATGAATCATAGAATATTAGAGTTGGAAGGGACCTCAGGAGGTCATCTAGTCCAACCCCCTGCTCAAAGCAGGACCAATTCCCAAATAAATCAAGTTGGGCCATTTCCAGCACAAATCCAGGGGGGTGAGAAAACCTGGATTTGTGCTGGAAATGGCCCAACTTGATTATCATACACATTGTAAGGAGAGTGATCACTTTAGATAAGCTATTACCAGCAGGAGAGTGGGGTGGGAGGAGGTATTTTTTCGTGCTTTGTGTGTATATAAAAAGATCTTCTACACTTTCCACAGTATGCATCCGACGAAGTGAGCTGTAGCTCACGAAAGCTTATGCTCAAATAAATTGGTTAGTCTCTAAGGTGCCACAAGTACTCCTTTTCTTACTGGAAAAACAGTTTCTCTCTAGGAACTCACATTGGAATAAGACACTATGCAGAAGTCTGCACGTGACACTCCAAAGATTACATTGAAAAGATGTAACACAAAAGATTGCATTTCTAATTGAACAGATACCTTTCCTGATACCTTTAGATAATTTTTTGCTGTCAAGATTGCCGTCTGACAGTTTGCAGTATCATAGTCTGGTGGGGGTTTTTTAAATAAAAATAAGTAGGTAATTACAACCCACACTCACTGTGGTTTATAAAGTGATTCGTCAGCATTTATTGAAGACTTACATGTTTCCAAGGAGAATGACTTTTTGCCAGGAAAGCAAGATGCTACGTTTAAAAAATTAATGCATGCAATATTAACAATTCATTCTTGAAAACCATTAATCGTAAGATATTCATTTTAAATCTGAATGTAATTAGGGATGCAAGTTACTCCCTAATGAAGTGGAATTCAGTTTATTCACTATTAAAATGTCAGGAAAGCCAGGAGCTCATCTGGTGAACTTTAATGTGCACTGCAGTGAACTCCTAGCATAAATGACTTTGCCCTCTAGTAGCAGGAGGCCTGAATGGTAAATATACTAGTGAGAGTCAAATGCACTGAAGATGCTGTGAGTGCTGTACAAATGTATTACCTATACATCTTGTCAATGGTGCACTGGAATTTTAAACCGCAAAGCTCTGGGCTTCTCCTACACAAAGAATATACTGCCAAGATGTGAGTGATGTTTGAACAACAACCTAAAAAAATGCCCAGCCACTGAACACAAGACACTGCACAGAACAGTTAAAGTAAGTCTGCAAGAAAATGTTTTAATATAATAATACATTAAAAAACAACAACAACAAAAATCAAACCTACATTCAATGTTGTTTTCAAATGTCATTACCTAGGGTTTTTTTTAAAAAAAGAACACTGAAAAAACAACTCCATTCAGGTGCTAGAAAGAAGTGTGCTTTCATGGTCACAGATGCTTCTGTCCTTGTACCCCTAAGCGTGACCCCCTTCTTTTCATCCTCTTCAATTTATCCCTGTTCTGGTCCTGTCTCCCCAACCCCCAATATCTCCTGGTTCCTCATCCCAGCCTCCCTGCCCAACCAGTCCCAGACTTTTCCTCAAAGCTCCCCATCAGAGTCCCAATCCCTCTCTTACCTCAGCTCCCAATCACAGTCTATATCCCAGATTTCCCATCCTAGTATCCTCGTCCCAATCTGCTTGCCCAACCAGTGTGTCTCAACCATACCCCTTGTCCCATCTCAGTCTTTCCACACTCCCCAGCTGGCTCCCACTGCCCTCTGCCCTCATTTTCCCCAACAGTTCCCAGTCATTCCCCCTATTACTAGCTCCCAGTCCCCATCTCCCCTCTTTGCCCCCCTCCCCAGGATGCTCCTTGTCCAAATCTACTCTATCTGCTGCCACTTAGGTGCAGCTATTGTTCCCTTTGCATTTCAGGAAGGCTGCTTCCACCTCCTTCATGCTGGCTGGGTGCCAGCAAGGGGAGAACTGAGAACACAAGATAGCCTCTCTGCACTCAGTTCCTGAGCCTGCCACTACTGTGTCCTCCAGAAGCTGGGAGGAGCTGTGCAGGAAAAGTCTTGTGCTTGGTCCTTGCAGCCCTGGGATGGAGAATGTAGCCAAATGCTAACACATTTCTACTCAGCATGTGTGGAGATTGAGATGAGATTTTTCAAAGGTTTATAACTTGGCCAAATTTGTGAAGCAAAAGGCACATTTCTGACAGAACAGCCACCTCCCTGCCAACTGTCAAGCCCTGGTACCAAAGCATGGTGGTGCTATACCGTCTCAGCTAAATGGTTCCAAGAATTTTAAAATGGGCAAAACAACATATGTTTCCCTAGTCTTATTCTCAGAAATGGCTGAACTGTTTTTGCTGAAACTTTCCCAGAAAGTTCAGCCTGAGGCAGACACCTGGCATAGAATATTACAGCCCAAATGGTTGAAGTTTGGCAATGTTATAAGCAATAAAAAACAGCCTTATAAATGAAAACCGTTGGGCAACCTGCAAGACTCCATATTTTCTGATGTGGTGGCCGAGAAAAATAAATAGTGTTAGACTTTGAAAAATGTAAACTAATAGTTTTAGTACTATTAATTTGTACTGGATACACGTTTTAATATCTGAAATGTATTAAGAAATAAATACTTTGGCCAGATCTTCAGATGGTGTAAATTGACTTAAATGATTTATACCAGTAGAGGTTTAGCCACATTAATCATTAGATACTAAAATAATCATTGGGCCAGAGAAAGGGAAAGAGAGCAAGGGAATGACCCTGTACTCTAGTGGTTAGGGCACCCACCTAGCACGTGACTGAGCCAGAGTCCAGTCCCCCAGTTCCAATCACTTTAATTATTTATCCACACGGGAACAGCTTCACAAGGAGAGACAGAGGGACCACAACATGAGAACACACTATAACTCAGTAGCTGGAGCACTCACCTGAGAGTGTTCAAATCCTTTCTCCCTCTCTGGCAGAGAAGGGGAATTTGAATCTGGGTCTCCCATGTCTCAGGTGAGTGCTCTAAACTCTATACAGAGGGACCCATTACTACCACCTCCTCCTCAGCTTTGTGGACCACCGCGTTCCTGTGATTTCTTAGGTTCCTAAAATGTAGACATTCTGACGTTCAGCCTTCCAACGCCTCTGTCCCTTTGTGGATCCCACCCTCAGTAACTCCACCCCTGTGCCAGTGTGGAGCCCCATTCAAGTCAACTGAGCCCAAGGGCCTGGGTGCAGGGATCCATCCATGTAGAGTCATGTTCATATGGGTACCTTTACATACATGGGTAGTCTCAGTGAACTTGACAGAAGAACTCATATGCATAAGTGTTTCCAGGATCAGAGCCTTAGGGATGATCACTAATTTTAAATAATCAGAAATCCATTTCTCAATGCCGTCTTTAAGATTAAGAATTGATCTATAGATATGACATATAGTCTGTGAAGGAAGGCAGAAAGATACTATGAAAGCCATGGTTAAGAATTGCCACGAAATTTAAAAAGTACAGTATGCATGAATTGTAATAGCTCATACATTTATGCATTGATTTGAGATCTGCAGAAAATCATTGCAGTGCTATTATGTAAATCTGACCAAAGCTACTTGTAATGTGGGAAGCTTCTTCCAGACAGTTGCCCTTATTCTAGTTTTATTACAGTAATGTTACAATTGAAGGTCTCTCTCCAGCACTCACTTGTCTTCTAGTCAATTAAATAAATTTGTTTGCTCCATCAGCTAATCAGTACTCAAGCAAAATCTTGTCATAGGGCAAAATCAATCTTTTTCCCCTAAAATTTTTCATTTTTCATATTTTCTGGTTAAAGAATTCAATAATGTTTCTAATGTTTCTGGTTCTTATTACCGATACAGTCTAGCAATATACTATTGAATTAGTTTCTTAACAGTGGCAATCAAAATACTTTCATGTATTTATAAAGAACTGGGAGAATGCACTAGTTGAAACATAAATCAAGTAATTATTATTAATAAAGCATTATTTTGGTTTTAAATCCTACAAAAAGAAGTGGAAGCCATAGAATGACATTAACATTAGAAATAGGTCATAAATGTCACATTATTAGCATTGCCTCCTACTATGCTTTCCAGTACATTGATTAAATATTGGGTGAAATCCAAGACTCAAAGTCAATGGTAGTTTTGCAACTGATGTCAGTGGGGCCAGGATTTCATCCATTAATACCTGATTGCCAATTAAATATAATAACTCAGTTTTAGGAGTTAGAAAAATTCAGACCTGCTTTAATAGGAATGAGGATGAATTTGTGATAGTAGAATAGTGCAGGACATGGGCCACATCAGGTAGGTGGACTTGTTATTTGTGGTCCACACCCTGATGGAAGCTTCTTTCCTGACACTCTTAATCTCATTATATACTTTAACTGAATTGCATTACAACAGCTTACATACACTGCAATCCTCCCCAGAGTAACAGATGCAAAGGATTTAACCCTTTTCATCAGTGTCACTCACTTCCAGGAAAATCCTTAAAACAATCACTATCGTTTCTCTGCCAGATTCCGTTTGATACTGAAGGATTCCAGTGGCTCCATTTGCTCCAGATCTAGTTTCCTTCTCAAATAGCATAATAAAGGTGTGACACACAGGAGTGGTAGTAGGAGACAAGCCTTTATTTTCTGGCCCAGTCACCTGACGTGAGTCAAGGTTACTGAAATTTAGACCAATCACATGGCAGGGGTAAGCACCTACTCATGACAGTGACTATGGTTACTCCCAGTATTTTGAAATTGCCAGCTTTACTAAACAAAGAAAAATAAGTTCAACATGCAAATAAAATCACTCAGATTTTCATTTGGATTTGTTTTCAAGTTTGGTCCATGTAGATGTTTCCAAATATACTAAGCTCTGGTTCACACATTTGCTCTAAAATCTGCACACCCTGCTTCCAGTACAATCTCATGTTTTTGTTCAATAGCAGGATCCATTCAGCTACACCAGCTGAGGAATAGGCCCTGTGTTTTATTTCTGACTCTTCCCAAGCAGATGCTCCCAGCTGACCTGAAGGCATCTGATCCACTAGAGTGTTCACACACTTCCGGTTTACTTCCACTAAGTATGTTACTGGGCTAATAGTTACAAAGACTGTTACAATTATTCTCTTTACTACCCTTGTAAATATTTTCCTCTATCTCCTCCTCCTCTCCACTCTTCAGGCAGTATAGCTGGCTTCATTAGCAAGGGCACTCAGATGTTTGGACATCTCTAGGCAATCTTGAAAGTGTGCCCGCCTGACTATATTCCAAAGATGCCTTACAGTGAATAGAGAAGATGCATGTTCTTAAATGGTCGGAAAATGCCTCCTCACTGTGAACACAACTAACACTGAAGTTCCAGGTGGATGCTCAGTTTTCAATCTGACAAAAAAAACAAAAGTTAAGATTTTGATGGTTTTGCTGTCTGGTTATTCTCATGTTTTCCTTAGAAGGACCTGTGTTTCCCTGAGAACAGAATCTGCTCTGTAGATATGTGGTGGGACTTGACTATATGTACATCTTTGCATACTTTGTGCTGTGCTTTCAAAGTTATTCAAAACAGCAAGAGTTTTGCACCAAAAGTAGTTTCCCCTATTGTTAAATATAAGCATGTGCTTAAGGGTTTTCCTTAGTTAAGATGCTTTCCTGAATCAGGGCCTCAACTTGTCTACCCCCAAAAGTTGTACTGCTTTAACTATACCTTACTGTTAAAGCAGTGTCACCCACCCCACCCAGTGGGGATGAAGAAACATCAGTATAAAAGTATTTATACCACTTGAGCTATTCCTGTACAGGAAGGAGAATAAACTATGCTTGTAATAACGCCCCTTTATACCAGTATAACTGCATCCATATCAGGGGTTGTAATAATAGTAATAAAAATCACACCCCTCACCAACATAGTTCTCTCAGTACAAAAACGTAGGGTAGACCAGGTGTAAGTAAAGACTCAACTGTGGCCTTCACTAGCTGCCATAGTCTGCTACAATGTGTCATTAATTATTTTCTTCTGGCATACACATTTAAAATACAATTATTAATTAATACGCTATAATACATATCTTTTATCACTTAAATACACCACTTACATATGACAGTTGGAAGCATACACAAGCATCCAAACTAATCTTTTTTCTTTTTTTCCCCAAACTGATGGGAAGTCTTTTGTTTAAAATATCCTATGGAATATCCTGAATCCAAGTTTCCATACAAAATGGGATTTTTAAAATCCCAGCCTGTGCTATCTATTGCTATCTATTCTGATATTTAGTCAGCAGTGGGAGAAAACACAATAGTAATTGTGGAGTACAAAAGAGGAAACTGTTACACATATTTTGCTTTTGGATTAAGTATGTTTCATGCAGAATGCTGAAAATTATACTAATCAAAATTATGTCAGATAACAGAAATCATTTTCTGAAAATAACAAGATCCTGCGTGGTAACTGTGCTTTTTTAAGATACTCTAAAATAGGAGTTTCTTTAGATGACATATCTAGGTTAACCTGAGGCATTGCTTTCACAGCTCTTACAGCACTATATTATCTCTAAAATGGATTCTCAAGGTAATTATAATGTGAGAGTAACAGCAATAGGTTTGGCCCTCATTTTAATGGTTCAGCAAGCACTGAACATCTCTAATTATGCAAAAATAAAAATCAAGAGCCTGCCTGTATTGCAATTTATAATGTCATTAATTCTACATATTAATAGAAATTTCTATTTAGCTGATTTTGCTCAGGGCTAAATTTGTCTAAAACAGACAGAGAAATACACCATGTAATTTAATTTAGGAGCTCATTTTCCGTGCCTGATGTTATGATGAAGTTGAACTCTTGCAATGGTGCCTTCAAAGCACAATTTAAAAAGTACTAAAAGGCAGTCTAAGATATTTTAAAATATATTCTTAAGCGTGGAATATGATGTGTATTAATAAGAAATTTGGATACACCTATTCATCCTACGACATCCATTCTCATTATCAAACTCATTTTCTATACCTGTGTTCCAGTTGCAGATCAACTAAAAGCAACTATTTGGATGTGGTTTCTGACCCAGATCCTCAGCTGCTGTAAAATGCCCTGGCTTCATCAATGGAGTTATGACACTTTGATTGAACTATGCCAGTTTACACCAGTTAAGGAGGTGGCCCTACAGTTTGAGAATAGCAATTGAGCAAGAACAGTATTATTATTACTTAGTAGCATTATTTATTTGTATTGCAGTAGCACCTAGGAGCCCTGCTCATGGACCAGGAGCTCATTGCGCTAGGCACTGTCCAAACACAGAACAAAAAGCTGGTCATATTTCACAATATTTCGGTAATACAGCTAATTTCATGCCCTCTTGAGAAAGGCCACTGAGTGATTTCAGTGATTTGATAGTAATGTCAATGCAAGTTTTGCTGGGAATGTAAACAGAGATATCAAGTCAAACTAAAAATAAAGATGCTGTGATGCCAAGATGAAATCAAACAATAGTGTGAGTCTTCTGAATACAGATTACAATGGCAAGACAACCAGTGTATCAGGATTACATCACTACAGTCTAGTCAAGGCATTGCTCCATCAACATGAAATAAAATGACATCCGTTTGTCAATAGTCCACACAAGATCAAGTGATGAATCATCAGAGAAAGACTGTCCAGATCACATTAAGATATCAGGGTGATCCCAAATGGAAGACAATATCATTATCAAAAATAAAATTACCATAATGCTACCCTTCCAAAACACATGATGCTGAGGTTGAGATGTAAAACTTGAGAAGCAAAGAAATTCTGAGTTAAGTCTTACACAATGTCCAGTACCATCAACATAGCCCTGTTGTGCTAAGACATTGCATACGATCATCCAGGCCTCAGGACAAGGATTTATCCCACAGCGAAGGTATTGTTTTAATCAAAAATGGGTTCATTAGATAGGCAATAACAATTATACTTTAGTTAACTTTAATCTGCAGGAGCATTGTGTTGAACAGTATTTGGCCAACCAGAATGCATAACATCCCACTATGTTATAAGCGAGGCAGTGCGGTTGTTGAACTGGGAGTCAGGAGACCTGTGTTCTACATCTAGTTTTGCACTCATGTGCTTTGTGACCCGGGCAAGTCACTTAAACTCTCTGCCTCTCTGTTTCCCCTCCCAGCCTTTGTCTGTATCTTCTGCTTAGACTGTAAACATTTTAGCACAGGGATTCCATGGGCGTAGGGAGTCTATGGACCTGACTCTTTACTGCCTTACACTTAGCTTTGTCATTAACACTGGAGCAAAGTGATTGCAAAATGCTAGCCCCTCAGAATTCTCCACTCAGTTCACCAGTGGCAGCAGTTTACACCTCTTGTGACTTCATTTTGCACAGATGTAAGTCACGGCACAAGAGGCAAGACAATGGAGAAGCAGATGAAGCTCAGGTGGTTTCATAGACACTATACGGCCATGGCTGGGGACAAGATAGAAACCTCAGGATGAGAGTTTGCTTGTGCAGCTATGGCAGTCCTGAAGATTCCACACTACGTAGGCACCTTGGGCAGGAATTTGAGATTTCTGACACAGGGTAATACATAGTATAGTGCCTAGATACAACAGGGTTGAGGTAAGTGGACTGTGGCAACTTGTAGAGAATCCATTTGCTTTCACATCTGAACCTTATAATTACTTTAAGATACTTTATATACTGTGTAGAGATTAAGATTCTGGTTGCATGCTGATTATCTTCAAAGCCACATTAGTAACTACATTCTGACACTGGAAATGCTGGAGTGAACTGTTTGGCTTTAAGCAAATTTTTAGTAAGCCATCTGTACATACTGCATTAGACTACTGATAGTTTCAAAAAGCTTTTAAAGCCAGAGCTAATTATTTCTTGATTTGTCTTTTATTTACCAAGTCACATTTAGGGTACATCACACATGGAGAACTAGTCTACCAAATACTGCAGTGTCAGTGTTATTTGGTAATTCACATATTACCTTATGCTTTTTGGAGACCAATATTCTGGCTGCTGTGTGCGATTTGTATAAGATGCTGAGTCTCATTTTTGTTGGGACTTCAACCAGCTCCTATTTATGTACCCACAACTTTGCATGCACACTGTTGCAGCACTAACACCTGTCACAGAGGTGGCAGATTCTAACCCATGTGTGCAGGTGAAAGAATTTGAATGCACAAAAACTATTTGAACAAACAATATGAAAGATACACCTTAAAAACAATGACGTTTTGGGAGGGCTGCAAATCCATCTATTCAAAAATCCAACCCATCTATGAAGACCTGATCCTGCAATCCTTATCTGTGAAACTCCCATTAGCTTCCATGAGGGTTTTGCCTGAGCAACAGAGTAATCAGGTCCATGTTGATATATGTTTCTAACTCAAGCACTTGCAGGTTTGCACAACAATATAAAAATAAAGTTATGTGGCAGAACGGATGCAAAGACTGCCACAGAAACAGGGCTCTGTTTCTTCTCAGAGTGCCATAATATAATAAAAGCCCCATTTAGCTAAAACCTCAGGCAGCTAAAGCAATCTCAGAATGAGTGTCATTGCATTAGAACTACACTGAGTAGAGCTTTTAAACTGTGGGCTCCATTTTTATTTTCTAAAGCATAAAAGAAGAAAAGTATCTGGCTTTCTTACATAAAATCAGGGGCTGGCCTGAGGGAGACTGTAGCAGTTGAGAATGTGAATGGAGGCTACTCTGCTAATTTCCGAGCATCTCTGCAATTCTCATTCAACGGGGTGTGACCCAAAAGAGGGTGGCAATGGGATACTCAGTGCTTTGCGCCCCTCAGCTGAGAGCTGTAAAATCTCTGGGTCTCTAAGACCTTATTATATTATGGCACTATGAGAAGAAACAGAGCCCTGTTACTGTGGGGGTTGGCAGCAGAGGAAGGAAGCTCACTCTTTCCTCCTGCTGCAGTCTCTGCCCACGCTCCACCTCTTCCTGCCCAGCACCCGACTCAAAAGTTGCTCCTCCATCCCCTCCCCATGCACAGTATTCAGCATCAACCCTCAGAGCAGAGTGTTTTACAGGTGGCCAGAAACCCCAAGAGCATCTACCTCACCCCAGCAGCACATGCCCCCAAATCCTTTTTACATCTGTCACTCACATCCCATGACCCAAATCCCACAGTCCTTTGCCACATAAGGGAGTGAGTGATATGGTGGGTTGTAGGGTAATATTTTGTGGCTATTTTCTGGGCTGTGGACCCAAAAAGGCTGTGAACCACTGATGCAGAACTAAAACACACAACCGCCTTGCACCGTGTTTGTCCATTAAAGATGGTCTAAGAGAGTGGGGGTGACCTCCTGAGAAGTGAGATGAGTATCCTAAAAATGAACATCCCCCTCGGTCTTCTACAGGGTGGCATTAGTAACATTCACTTTCCTAGAGGCACCAGTGACAGGCAACTATAAACCATCATTAAAGGGGAATGCTGGGAGCACAGGTAGTTGGAAAGGAAATAGAACCACCATAGGAACACTGAATCTTTGAATTCACTCCCCAGTTTAAAAGGTACCTCTGGCTCTTTCTTTACATAGTCCATTGCAATGGCTCAATCAGACTTTCCTGTGTGAGGGGAATCTGTGGGAGGAAAGCTCCAAGAGGATCCTCTTGCAGAGATAACCACTTAAAGTACTGCTGGGGAGGGAGGCAGGGTTTGCTCCCTCCAAAGAAAAAGCTTTGGAGCCTATCCCAAATATCTGGCAGATTTCCTGGGATCTGAATGGATGCTAGGGATGCACAAGAAACCGCAATGCCTGTGACCCAGCTTTGGCACCCGTTAAGAGTCCCCTCAGTCCTACTGGAGTTGAGCTACCAGAGGCTTCTCTGGCCAGGGTGGCCCGTAGGATACCTGGAAGGGCTAAGCAGAAGAGAGAATATAGGTTGTGGCTTATATTATCTTAATTGCTGAGGTTTTGCAGAGCTGGTGAGGGAGAAGATGCATCTCCCCCAACCCCATCCTGCCCCCTCCTGTTCTGTCATATCCATATCTCCCCCAGCGAGGCCCTTCTATCACACTGAGGCCCCCATGAAGTTCAGGGTGGAGACAATGTTGTGGAGCCAATAGAGTCCCTCTTCCACACAGGCGAGAGATTGTACATGGAGTGTCCCCTTTCCATGCACAGAGCTAGGGGCCCACAGTTAGTAACATCCCAACTCCCAGTGGCTTTTTATAACTGCTTTGATCTAAAGCCTGGACAGCATATGCATTTCTGTTCTCAAATGCACTGTGAACCACTATATGATTTTTTTTTCTTCTGGGACAAGAAAACAGCATTAAAATATCATTTTGACAATATGGTTGCATTAGCTCAACAAAATAACCCCATTAACTTGTGTCACAAGTGACCATAATGATCAGGATTCTACAAATTGGTTTTTCATAGCTTCACCAAGCAGAATTATGGAAACAAAAATAATATAAAGTGGTAAGTTAACAACTTCCAGAGCATTAACCTCGTGGCATCAGAAAATAAAATGAACAGGAATATTTGAATCCTACTATGCACCTTAAATACAAATCATACCATTGCCATATAAAGTAATTAATTTGGTGAGAATACCCACTGAAGTGATCACTGATTAATTTGAACATTATGGGTAAATGTTCAGTTAAGTCTGTCGCCACCCTTTGTATCTACATGCTCAAAATTAATTATGCACATATTTGTGCCTACATACTGCAGATGCAAAAAAACTAGACATTTGTGTGCACCCTTTAAATAGTCTAACATCTGTTTGTACAGGGCTCCAAATGGGTTTTGTGGGTCCATATGCTATGCTGCTGCACACTGGTGGCATACTGCAAAGCTACCCAATTCAGGGGAAAAACTGGGCTTGCATTTAAAGGGCATAGTTATGTGCAGGTGCCATTTTGCACATGAACAGGTGAAGGCCGAGGGCTAAAACCTGGTCCTTAACATTAACTGTTTCCAGTGCTTTGGGGAAGTATTCCACAATGCTCATTGATTGCACTACCATTCTGGGTTAACTTATGAAGAACATTTGACATTAATGCTTGATTCCATTAAAATTAGGGTTTTGTTTTGTTTTTTTAAAAAACTCTTTGGAGCTAGAAAACATCACAAATACTTCTGCTCAAGCCTACATAACTTTGTTGATATAGCCTCCAAAATGAGCTGCAAAATTGCAAACAAAGAAAAAACTTTAATTGCCATGAGAAGAGATTAGATTTGTACCATTTACTTTTTTCACACTGGGCTGGACGTCTGCTATGCAATTCCGCATTCTTATTAGAATTATTGTCCAAAAAAAACAATCAGAATTGTAATGCTTCATATTTTTCTAAACAGAATGAGCAGTTTTTCTGGACTGCCTTTTCTTCATTTTCCCTCTTTAGGTTTATTCTTCAGTAACGCCAAAGGTGGTTGTCGTCATCATTTTGTCCTGCAATAATCAGGCCATGAAGTTTGCAAATGAATTCAGCAATTCATACAGGGTCCTTTGTAAAGGCTTGATCCCTGGTGTCCAATCCAAAAACCTTCCCTTATTTCACAATAGCTTCCCTGGGTAGACAAGTCCTTAATTACACTTGGTTCATATTTCTGTGGTTTTCTTTTCAACTGTAACAGCTAGAAGCTTACTCATTTTTTAAATGAAAGCTAAGATTCTGGAGAACAAGGTAGTGGTTTCAGAGAGGTGCTTGTATGACGTCTGGTGAATACCAGTTGCTTCCAAGCCCTGGTCATTGGATATTGGAATTCTGGTGTCTAATGTCCAAGTCAAACAAAGCTGGTAGAAAATGAATTTGTTCGAGTTATGGCTGATTTTCCCACACACAGGATTCACAGAGAGTCCAATATAAAAATCAGTGAGCCAAATCTTTAAGTGAGAGAGAGCTGAGTCTGTGTACAGTCTGTGTGAAAACTGAGTACGGATTTCAGGAGTTGGTCAAATAGTTTTGGGTTTTTTGTTACAAGACTACAGGTAGCTCAATATTGCACTCAAAAGCATGGGTGGGTGGTAAAACCTGCTCCCAACACATCTTTCAGATTGGATATATCTTGGTCCCACCTCTACTGATTTTCATTCCTGCAGTGTGCCCCATATGCCATCTCACAATACCAAATGTTATTTTCCGAGATGCTTGTGATATGAATCAGAAGATTCATCTTTTTACCATTTATTTCAGCTAATATTTCCCTTGATAGGGCATCAATATCCTCAACTGTCATTCCAACCTGAGTTTCTGATCTTTCAATTTTGGCAGGTCATCAGTTACCTTGCCGACGTATACACCAATGTGTGATGAATTCCTTAAAAACTTCATCTTATTGCCTTGCTTTCTGATCCTCTGAGCCTGCTTATAAATTGCACCATTGATAGCATTCTGGTTTCTTCAAAAACAACTGAGGATCACTGCCTGAGAGTCAACAAAACGTATACTATTAATGGTGCTTCTCCCATGATCTACAAAAATTCATTCAGAAAACAAGGAGAGATTCTCCCCTGCACTGAGCTACTTTGCACTATGCCACACTGCATGGCAGCTGTAAAGCCAGCAGAGTTGGCCACAGTGTGGCTCCTATGCCATCTCTCCCACCAGCCACAACAGGGAACATTCCTAGGGGCAAAAGGGGACATAGCCAGTGCTTTCCTGCATACTGCTGATCTCTGTGTACCATACCAGAACCTTCGGGTCACTGGCAGTGAGCACAATTTAGAGCAGTCTTTAGGCTGATCTAATTTACGATGGAGAAACCAGTCCAGTACACAGATAGCCCAGGAGTGGGGTAGTGCAAGAGTGGCTTAAAGTGATCTTTGTGCTCACAACACTCCATCCTGAGTTGTGCTATGCATTCAGTCACAGCCAAGGGTAAGATTGCATAGAGCAGTGCTACTCAAAGTGGTGGTCCGCGGACCGGTGGTGGTCCGCGAGCCATTGGCTGCTGGTCTGAGCGTACATTGGGAAAAAATATTGCCGGTCCCCCACATCAGATAGCTTGAGAAGCACTGGCCTAGAGGGAAAGGTGATGGCATTCTTCCACGCTCCATCTACAAAATAAGCTCTGTGATGTGAGTCACCAAAACTGGATGCTGGTAACTATAGATGGCTCAGATATAATAGTGTGTGCTCCCCCTCACTGGGACTTCAATAAGCCTGTGACTTTCCTAAACTCTCTAGCTTGACTTCTTCGTGACTGGGGGGAAAATTAGTAGGATTCCCCAAATGCCATCCACTTGTGGCATCCAAGTGAGCTGTCACTCACAATACACCATGCAGCTCTGTGAGCCTCCCTCGAATTTCTTGCACAAGGAATGAAATAGTTAACTGTTGACATTTCAATTACATGGCTGGGCAGCTGAGTTAATGAATGGGGCAAGTCACACTCCTCAGTCAGAGCTATTGTTCCAGGCTCGCTCCAGACTCAAGCACACTTCTCTGTATCAGGGCTTCTCTACACTGGGAAATAACCTGTAACTGCTAAGTGTGGAATGATTATTAAATTAATAAGTATGATTTATAATACTTATGTGTGTAATTATTATTAATTAATTTTAATTATTGTAGAAAAGCTATTCTACACCAGCTCTTCATGTAAACACTAAGAGTGCCTTTGCGTGGTTTAGTTTAATCCATTTTGGATTAAGCGCAGAATAAGTATCCTCATGGAGAACTAGTGCAGAATAGCCATTCCACTTTAAATCCACACCCTACCTTATTCCACAATTGCTTCCCTGTGTAGACAAGTCCTTAGTTACACTTGGTTCATATTTATGGGGTTTTTCTTTTCAACTATAACAAGAGTAGAAGCTTACTCTTTTTTTAAATGAAAAAAGTTTGTGAAGTTTTTTAAAAAGCTGAGATTCTGGAGAACAAAGTAGTGGTTTCATAGAGGTATTGTATGGCATTCAGTGAGTACTGCTTGTTTTCGAGCCCTGGGCATTGGATATTAGAATTTTGGTGTCTAATACTCAAGTTAAACAAAGCTGGTAGAAAATGAATTCATTCTCATTCTGACTGAGTTTCCCCACACACAGAACTCACAGAGAGTCCAGCATAAAAGTCAATGAGCCAAACCCTGAATGTGGAGTGAGCTTAGTCTGAATAAAGTCTGAGTAAAACATGAGTAGGGATTTCAGGAGTTGGACAAATTGATTTTGTTTTGTTTTGCTTTAATAGTTACAAGACTACAGAGAGTACATATTACTTCAGCCCTGTGTCAATACTTGTCACCAGAGTGAACACACTACAAACAGCACCCATTCTCATTACAGTTAGAGGAGAATACATTGGATGCAATCTATGGGCTTCAATTCATTGTCCAGCCTTGTCTCCACTGCTGCTTCCCCACAAGTATTTGTTCATCTAGGTCCCAATCCTGCAAATGTTTATGTATATGATAACTTTATTTCCAATAGTTGAAATCAATGGGGCTACTGATGACAGCAAACAAGTGTTTGCATGATCAGAGCCCTCAATTTAATTCATCCCTAAAAACTCACTTCTGCAGCATCATCTACAAAAACAAAAAAGTACATTTACACATAAAAAACCAAAGCCAAAATCTTTCAGCCACCAAGGCCGATGCAGAAAGCCCACATAGCTGTATTTCTGTTACCTGTTGTGACCCCAGAACCTCAATGCCAACTGGCAAGGGGGTGCAGAGGGGTTACAGTAATCTCCTGAGTCTTTGGTGAACTAGGATATACACACCAGAGAGTCAGGTGATGTGTCAAATAAAATCTGGTGTGTCACCTGTCATCAATATCATTGCCCAGTGCATGTACAGGTGTTGTGTAAGGAGTCATGTATATATACTGCAAATATGTTCTCAAAGTTTGTATCGGGGGGGGGGGGGGCTGGTCACCAGCAAAGATGAAAAACAGGTTTTCTGTCTGACAAGAGATATCTATCCATCTAGCTGTTTAATTGAGCATTGTCTCGTTCACAATGGGTCTTCTATCACGAGTCTGATCTGAATGCAAATAAAGGCTTGTAAGACCTTCAAAAAGAAAGTAACTGGAAAAGAAAATAGTGGGAGGGGAGAACCTGATCTTGAGGTGCCCCTTTTTGGCTGTTTGGAAGGCAGAGCAGGCACCCCTCACCTAGGAAGTAAAAGGACAGCGGATTTGCTTCATGATCATGGGATCTCAGCTAGGCTTGGTTGAAAATGCTGGAGAGAACTTTGGATGAGATAGGCTTCTTTAGACAGCAGGTTAACCTGTTAGCTAAGTTTAGTCTCTAGAAAGCATGCTATGATTAGTTGTATATGTAACCATTTGTTTCTAATTTTCTTACTCATTATAACCTGCATCTCTATTCTTTGATAATACACATTCTTTTTTTTTCCACTATAAGTCTATCTAAGTGCTGTGGTGCTAAGCAAAGTCCTGGTCCTGAGTTGACTCTTACAAGCTGGTGTGTACTGTTCCCTTGGGAACAGCAAGCCTGGTAATTCAGTGGGCAAGGGGCTGAACACTACAGGGATAGCTCAAAGTATTCAGGGGTTGGTGTGGGCCTGTTGCTAGCTGTACAGACAGAGCAAGGCCTGCAGGGTCAGGAAGATAGTACCTATGTTGCCAGAGGGTGGTGGTTTTAGGGAGCTGATCCACAGCAGGCACAGACAAGACTGCTTCATGCTAAGGGGAAGGTAGTAGTGAGATGTCACACCACCTTGGGTACCATCACACCCATATCCTTCTTCTTCCCTTTTCATTCCTGGTGGATGTTATGGTCTCATTTCTCTGTCAAGTCCATTATTCACACAGGGAGATCTGCAGCACAGAAACCAGTCTCTTGTGCTCTCTTTCCAGCACCAAGCACGCTTTCAGATGCTATAAAACGATGAATAATGATGCTAAGGAAATAGTCCCTTAAAAATCACTGGGGATTTTTATAAATGATATTGTGAGTTGCCTATAATATTGCCTAAAAGAATGAGAAAACACAAAATGTGAGCCAAATACAGATATTAACCTTTCCACGTGCTTCTGCTATATTTAAATCCATCAGAAATCAATCACAATTATGATCATATAATCCCTGTTTCATTTGACAATAAGGATGCAGCACATTTCTGTGGATTACAAAAAGAATTACCAGCTAAAAGATGACTCTGAGTTTGGCATTCAAAGCAATAATACAGCCCTCACCCTGACAGTATTTCTGTTACAAAGCAAAAGGGCCCAGCACATCAAAGTCAGTATAAACAAAGTCAACCTTCAGAATGTAACAGTGTTTTTGTCAGTGAAGTCCCCGAGAAATCAATATAAATGTGGTTATAGTATACCACAGTGATATGAACCTTGTGTATCTTGCATTTCATGCTTCATCTAATCTGATCTCTTACCTTTCTGCCTAGCAGTCTTTTCCAAAGCAGACAATAAAATTGGATTCAGGTTCAATAACTAGAATTCATCCCGGAAGGCTGACGATTTGACAACAAGCTGGAGAGCAGAGATGCGGGGAAGGAAGTGGGCTGTGTTAGGAGTTGTGCTTTGTGACAACTAAGAAATAGCACAGTGGTAGTGCATTAGTCTTTGTCCTTTGGAGACGTACAGTACCACGGGGCACTGATTAACTGACTGGGTGTGAAGGAAGAACTTGGCCAAGGTCTCTGATGGGTTATTATTTATGGACCAGATTCAGCAAAGGGACAATGAACAGATATATTTTCATTTGTCAAATGTCAATGAATAAATAGCATTTATATTCCTTATTAGTCTGCTTTCAAATGTAAACAAATAGCCCAAATGATTAATAGGAAACTTTCTGTGGTCTATGTTGTGACATAACAATCTGCCCTGACTATAGGGCAATGAGCATGCAATGAATTGTGACTTTGTCCTAAGTTGTTCCCTGGTTTCTCTGCTTTCTCCAGACAGGCAGTAATCTGTTGCTGGTTTATACCAGTAGCCAATTATTTATTCCTCCACGTCAGTTCACGGCACTGGCTGGTGTGCTGTGGGGAGGAGGGTGGCAGAGTCATTCCTCCCCTCTTCACAAATCCCACCATCACCACCTGCACAGAACAGAAGGCCCCCATGGAGGCCCACACTGTGATCTGAAATGCAAGGGACTTTTCAACCTTCTTCACACAACCATGCAGGTCAAGAATTCTGTATTAATAGAAAGTCCGCATATATGCATGTAACAGCCCACTTTGAGAAAACAGACAGTGTACACTATATTATATTCAGAACATTTCAAAAGCTGATAAATGGATGCCATTTAATCACTAAGTCTAGGATTTTTGAAGGAGTCTATGGGAGTTAGGTTTCAGAGTAGCAGCCCTGTTAGTCTGTATTCTCAAAAAGAAAAGGAGTACTTGTGGCACCTTAGAGACTAACAAATTTACTTGAGCATAAGCTTTTGTGAGCTACAGAGCTGTAGCTCACGAAAGCTTATGCTCAAGTAAATTTGTTAGTCTCTAAGGTGCCACAAGTACTCCTTTTCTTTTTATGAGAGTTAGGCACACCATTCCCACTGAGTTTCCAGGGGATTTAGTCAACTAAGTCCCTTAGGTTCCTTTGAAATTCCCAGCATATTTTTTATTTTCATATTTATCCCTCTAATTAACGTAACCCAATGGTCCAAAGAAACTGCACTCCATTAGATACATGTCTGTAGTGACCAGGACAGTCATGCATAAGAGTTAGAATCAGGAACCAGAAGCAGAGTCGGGTGCCAAGCCAGTCCGCATCAGGGGTAGGAGCAGGGACCTGGAGAGAAGCAGGAAAGCAGGAACTGGGAACAGACATGGGTCTGAGATAAGGAGGAAAGGAACAGGCTGGAAGGCAGGGTTCTGCAGTGAGGCAGGGTCCATAGTAGCCCTCCAGGGATTCACCTAGTTGTTCAATTTCCTGAGCCTCTTTCTGGCTTAAGTAGGGTGTCCCAGCCAATTGATGGGAGCGGGGGAGGGGAGAAGTTGGACATCTCCACTAATCAGGAACTGCATGGGCAAGGCCCTTTGTTAGCTAGTGCTTCACTAGCCCCCTTCTCAAAGAATTTGACTGTGCTGCTGGGTAGCAACAGTCTGTGCATAGCCTGGAAACCCACAGGCCTAGGTTCAAGGCTTCTGAGCCCTCACGCTGCCTTAGTAAAGTACACTAAATATGCTATTTTCAACATTTATTTTGAATTGTACCATTATCCAAGTGATTTCCCAGCCCTTCAATATTGCTTCATTAGCAAATATCTTTTAACAGCAAAATTGACTATCCTATTCATTTTAACCTATTTTCAGCATTGCCAATGACAAACATTCAAAGGCCCCCAGAAATCATGAAATTAGCTTAAAAATGAGATTTTTTTAAAAAAATATATAATATATAAATATTATATAATATAAAATATATAATAATTGTCTTGAGTGTACACTTGGGTTCATGTTGACAAGCTTTTCTCCACAACCCTGAGGGATAGAAATTACTTTTGTTTAAAATGAAAGCTGAGTGAGAGTCTCATGTAATCCCATGACTCCTGGTCCTGGGGACTGAAGAAAAAACTCCAAATATCATGAAACTTCCAAGTAAATCAGAAGAGCTGGAAACACTGCTATTTTTTTTTCTAATACATTGACTGATTTCTGAAGCATCTGTTTCTTGGCAGAGTGTCCAGAAAGCTCAAAAATATTGAAAGTAAAATTAAATTATACCTCAGCTTAGAGATACTAGACATTTTCCTAAACAAACTAGACAAAAGGGAATAATCCAAAGAGGAAGAGCTGGTGGGAAAGAGATATAGCAGAATGGGCGGAGATATAGCAACCTAAATAGAAGCAGCTTGGGGGCAGCAATGGAGTGATTCTTCACTGAGGGAATTCCATAGATAGGATTCCTGATCCAAGGTAATTTTGCTGATGGTCCAGTTTGAGCTACAGCCTTAGAATTCAAGAACAGTCTGTTTCATGTCAGTTGCCTGACATGCCTGAGAGGGAAACAAAGTGAGATGAGTATACAAGTAACTCAGACTCAAACGGTGGTTAAAGCAAACTGAAACCAGATGGGAAGTTCTCACTGCACCAGTCCAGAAGAAGGGGGATCAGTCCAGGAAGTTGTTTACCTGAGCCAGGGAGAGGAGGGGGTGCTTCCAGTATTGCCAGCCCCAAGTGCTCAAAATTATGAGTCAAGCCCCCAAAATCATGAAATTGACTTTAAATGATTTTTTTTAAATAATAATAATAAATTTGGCAATAAATTTTAGTTGTTTTCTGAGCCTTCAGGCTGCACACACAGGTCACAGTTTTCTCTACAACCATGAGAACGAGAAACTTACTTTTTAAAAAGAAAATTGAAAGCTGGGATTCTGATATATTCATATGATTCCAGGAGCCAGGGCATTAAGAAATACACTATCACAAGACTCCCAGTCAAATTGTAAGAGTTGGCAAGGCTGAGCTCCCCTCTGCTTTTAGCCAATGGGTAGCACCAGTGCACCCCTGCTTCCCCCCTTGCCCCCCGCACCGACTTTAATACTAGATCTAGACAATTAAAGGCTTTATATGCTGTAATTGAAACTATAAGTCTGGGAAGGTTCTATTTCCCTCATTACTCAATATCATATTTTTTTACTAGTCATTTCCTTATCAAAGATCATTGCAATCTCAAGATTATCATCATTTACTACAGAAGTAGTTAACACAGTTATGTGCACAATATGCAACTGAATGAGGATCCGCACAATTAGCAAAGCCAGTTGTAAAACTGATCCTGGAAAATACACCTTGTTATAATCATGATTTTCTTTACAAGTTTTAAACGAATCAGCAAAAAAGAGCCATTACTTTTGTGTATCTATATTTCAGTTAACACATTATTTTAAATGATAAAATGAGATGGCTGAAAATCTTAACCAAATGTTGATAGCTAATCACGGTCATTATGACACACAGAGGAAGATAACTGGCATTCGTACACGGATACAGCGTGTGAATGAGTGGATGTCACTTGCAGTATCATATTCTTCTGGGATCGGAATTTAGAATGTGGTTGTAGGAACGGAGGGTTCATTCACAGACATGAAAGCAAACAGGAAAAGCATCTTACTGGAGAGCGATTATATGAAATTAGCGGTCACCACCCAGACATTGCCCACGCAGCAATTTTTTAGCTGTAGGTAAAGAAAAGGCTAAACAGAACGGTCCCTCTTAATTATGACAGCTCATAAAAAAAATGCATAGAAAAGCTGAAAGTACAATACTATTAAGATAGTATTAACACTTTTTCAGTGCTTCTCCCCCTCCCCCACCTCTTTTCCACAAAGGGCATTTTGCATTGTGACACATTACATCAATTTATGTTGTTATCTAGCCTATGAAACATAAAACAGATGAGACATTCGGCACAGAACAGCTTAGTGATCCACTTGTCTAGGCCTGGTTCAAAGTCAAAGAAAAAAAGTCCTGTGGACTTTAAATTATGCCCATCTTCCTTCCCATCTCCTTCAATTTCAGAATTCAGAACAAATAAAGTTAAATTTAAAAAATCCCTCCCCCAACCTTTGGGTTTGCACCTGCCCCATTGCTAAAATATGCTCATTGGTTTTACTCTAATTCTTATAAATTGTCATGATCGGTATCATCTACCACTTAGAGCATTGTGCAGGGTTTTCCACCAAACTGAATCACTACTGTTAGTGAACGTCTTCTTTCCCCTTCACTAAATTAAAGGATGGTTCTTAAATTCTATACCTGGTGTGGACTGCCAGAGTAGTTTTTAAAAAAAAAAAAACAAGCCACAGGGTTTTGGCAAATACATGTTAAATAGGTTCCTGATTTGAATTTAATGGAGAGGGATCAAAAAGGGTTTTCTACATGACATTTCACCTGAAAAATAAAGTGAGTTATTGTCCCTTACACAGTCATAAACATTGTGTCTCCAAATATATGGTTTTACCAAAATGCTCTTTGAATTAAAAAAAACTGTTTTTCCATGAAGGATGGCTCAATGGCAAGGCAGCTAACCTAAGACTTCGAAGACTCAGGTACAATGCTCTGCTTTGCCACAAACATCCCATGTGACTTGAGCAAGTCACTTAGGTTACATCTATACTATGAGCTAGGGGTGTGATTCCCCTGCTTGCATACACGTACTCACCCTAGCTCTCATCAAGCTAGCGTGAGTGGTGGCAATGGAGGCATGGCTGAGCTGTGCCAAATACAGATCCACTGGTTTCTGTTGGGTCTGTGTTCGGTCCAGCTTATCTGTGCTTTCGTTGCTTCTACCCAGGCTACTGTGTCTACTGCTATTTATACTTCCGCTAGCCGAATGACAGCTTGTGCAAGTAGGTATACACAAGCGGGGGACTTACATCCTTAGCTCATAGAGTAGACATAGCTGGAGGGCCTGTACACACTCACACTTACTTCAGTATAACTTGCTCAGGGGTGTGAAAAAGCCACCCACTGAGCAGCATAAGTTACACCTCTCTAAGCACCAGTATGTTGTGGGAGAAGCTCTCCCTCTGTCATAGCTACTGCCACTTGGGGAGGCGGAGTAACGATGCCGACGGGAGAGCTCTCTCCCATGGGTATGAAGTGTCTACACTAGCAGCATTATAGTGACACAGCTACATCGGTACAGCTGCGCCGCTGTAGTGATTCTAGTGTAGACTAGCCCCTAGTCTCTCTGTCCCTCAGTCCCCTCTCTGTATAATAGCACTTCCCTACCTCACAGGGTTGTTGTTGTGAGGGTGGATACATTGAAGAGGTTGTGAGGAGCTCAGATACTACAGTAATGCTGGCCATCAAAGTACCTAAAACAGAACAACCTTTCCTGTAATATGCTATATTACCTGATGGTGCTGTAGTGGCCTCTAGGATCTGGCAGGATTATTCAGCCAATTTACAACTCTGGCTGAAGGTCTTTTTAGGGCAAAGAGTGACTAAATCAATACAAAACAGAGCATGGTACTTATATAGCTGGCAAATCATCTGAATGCTGTCACTGCCCAGGATGAAAAAGGAGAACCGCCCCCAAGGTGCTTTAAGTGCAGCTACAGTACTAAGAGGAATGAGATCAGAGCACAATGTTCTTGTCTTTCAAGCCATGTTCTGTAGCTGACAAGCTGGAAAGACGAAGACTTTTTCTGATTGTTTTAAATGTTTTTAGAAAATGCAAATATCAAATACCTGGCAAAGTTGAAAAACAAGAGTCAGGATTGCTAGGAGACCTAATTCATACACACATATACTATGATATTTTGTAGCCCTGATCCAGCAAACCACTTCAGAGTGCTTAACTTTAAGCATGTGAATTGTCAATGAGACAAGTGATTTCACTGTAAATGTCATTTGGACATAAAAAATTCCTTTTCAGATGTGAATATCATAATGATGGAATGTTCCCAACGACTGCCATAATTCCAAAGATTCCTACCAGGGCAAGATAGTTACTTTAACAGCAGCAGTGCAAAAAATGTTTCTGGGGTCCTTTTTTGTGCCTTTGAAAATCTTAATACTGTTTGGTTTAAATCCTGATTGGGATCCAGTCAGTGTTGTTCTTGTTTTTACAGTTTTTTGTACGTAACTGAATTCTTTCACCATCTATAAACAGAACCACAAAGACTTGCCAACCTCAGCAGGCAGGCAGCTAGATCTCTTGGTGCAACTTTGTGCTGGGGTATTTGGTGATCAGTATTGGTTAATATGAGGCATACAGTAGGTCATGTGTGCTCTGGGCGGATTGATTGGTGTCCCATGATCAAGATCTGTAAGTTGCCCCTAAGCAGTAGTCTACTGAATGCTGATTTAAGACCTTGCCCTGAAAACTGCTGAACTTGTGCATCCCTAATTGCCATTGCCTTTCATGAGCGCTGAGGGCCCTCAGCCCCTTGCAGCAAATGCTCAAACTCCTTGAGTACAAAATGTCAGAAAGAGCAAGCAACATGCATACGAAGGACTGAATGGAAGTTTTATAGTTCTATTGATGTCTATTAATTATTTTAAACTTAATATGTCAAATCCGTCACTGGTGTAGCTTTATTGATTGATGCAGTGACACCCAGATTGAATTTGTGCTCATGTCAATTATAACAACATCAGTAATAATTATATTTTAGGGCATGTTTTCATACTCCAGAGGCTAACTTGTACCTGCCTCTGTGTGTGCAATGAGATCATTTCTCATTCTAAGGGGCACTTCTCTGTGCAGATGTGGGTTTTGAAGAGACACGTGCGTGCACTTTTTGAAGGTACGTGTGTGCAGGTACTTTTCGTATACTGTAAGAGTGGGTGGGAGGCAAATTTTCAAACCCTGGATGCTCAGCATTTGCCTCCCATCCATTCTTACAGGATGCATTTGTACAGTATGGACCAGTGGCTATAGCACTGGACTACTATTCCAAAGACGTGGATTCTATTCCTGGCTTTGCTACTGGCCTGCTGGGTAAGCTTGCGCAAGCCACTTCACCCTCTCTGTGTCTCTACTTCCTCATTCATAAATTGTGGATAATGATATTTACCTGCTTCCTAAAGTGTTTTGAGATGTATGGATGAAAAGCACTATATAACAATATATAATATATATTATTATTATTAGCCCAAGTGGGCTCCAATCCCTGACTGGGGTCTGTAAGCCCTACTGTAATACAAAATGATAAATAATGGTAATTACTGTCAGGTAGCAGCCATGTTAGTCTGTATTCGCAAAAAGAACAGGAGGACTTGTGGCACCTTAGAGGCTAACCAATTTATTTGAGCATAAGCTTTCGTGAGCTACAGCTCACTTCATCGGATGCATTCAGTGTATTTGGTATATAGATTGGTTTACAAGGGAACTGGATGTGGAAGCTAACTAATCAATTCAATAGGACAGCAGGTTAAAACCTTTTAGGTTTTGCGTATTAAGGGTATTATTTCTAAAGAGTTTTGCCGAGAATCTTGTTACGAATTTATCCATATTTCTGGGGGTTTTTTAATAATTATTTGGATGACATTTGCATTTGTATCAGACAACGCCTTTAGTATCTGCCAGTGGCAATCCATGAACCAGAACTTCAGAGATCTTGATGAGAGTTGCATTTGGAGGAACTGTAAAGTTTGTGTGAGTGTCACTTGCCTCTGGCTGCAGAGAGAGAGAGAGAGAGACTGGATTATGGCACGATTCCAATATTAAAATACATTGCTGATCAGCCCTCCTCAGCTAATATAAGTCAGAGACATCCAGAGGGCATTGGATCTGAAGTTAAGACGATGTTGTAGGAGACATGGGGGTCAGAAGCAGTCTGTGCAGTCCAGGGTGTCAGACATTCGCATACTATTAAAGATTCCCATATTCAGAAGCAATGGTCAAAGGCAAACATTTCGGAGAAATCTTTCAGGCTGGGATTCAGATGTTCTATCAGACATATAGCTAACTATTGTAATTATGATCTAAATTAAAAACTCACGGTACGAAATTTGGGAAACTGATGTAAATTAACACTCTCTTATTTCAGCCTATAAGGAAAAGATGAAGGAGCTGTCCATGCTGTCTCTGATCTGCTCTTGTTTTTACCCTGAACCTCGCAACATGAACATCTATACATATGATGGTGAGTAACCTTCACTGGAAACCATCCTGCTTGTTAAATAATTTGGTAGTGCTGGGATATGACTCATTTCACTTTCACAGTTTCTAATATTTAGTCAATACTTTGCTGATTTAGCAATTCACTTGCTATTTCTGGCTGTTAGTTCTTACCAATTGCCTATTGCTCACTGGGGTGATTGTTTGGCCCTAACAACAACATATTAAAATCTCATTTTAAAAAGCCCATGGCTGGCTATTTTATAATTAGCTATACTGTACTTAGTACCCCAAGAAATGCTACTCATCCAGGAATCGCAGATATTCACAGCTGATGTAATTCTCAGGAAAATCAAGAAAATATGCTTGCATTTTCATGAAGCAACTACCAAACATGGCAAGGGCTAGTGAAAGACAATTTTTCACACCAGCTTTACACAATTATTTGTCTACATAAAGCTTTCTTTACTACCCTATAAATCCCCACATACACATATACACATGCTTTTATAGCCTTCCAAAATGACATGCATATTTATCTTTATAGGATGAATTTGTACTTACACTGTTACTAACAAATGGGAAAGTACCTCTCACGAGAGCTGTTTTCAACACATGCTTGGCTGTTTTCCTTACATTGCCAAAGTATGCTATTTCTCTCCTCCGATGGTGGGTTTAGCATTTTTAATTTTATTTACTAGATATGGAAGTGAAACAAATCAACAAACGTGCCTCTGGCCAGGCCTTTGAGCTGATCTTAAAGCCACCATCTCCTGTCTCAGAAGCACCACGGACTTTAGCCTCTCCAAAGAAGAAAGAACTGTCACGTGAGGAGATCCAGAAAAAGCTGGAAGCTGCTGAGGAAAGGAGAAAGGTATCTTTGCTTTTTAGAAGAAATTAGTAGCTGTGCCTTGCCCTATGCAATTGCAACAAAGTTTCCTATAGTTTCTGATGAAAAATCATCTTGCAGTGAGGAGCCATCGTGGGCATTATAATAATAATACTGGCATTATTTCCACTGACATTTATGGCTGACAGTACACTCATTGCAAGATGATTTTTCATCAGAAATGTGAAAAAATGAAAAATGTTGAATGAAACAAACTGTTTTGTTTCTTTCTACCTTTTAGCCAGTCCCCGCCGCCCCCCAAATTCAACCAGCTCTAATGGGCAGGAAGTATGTGTTATTTAATGAAGGTATCTCTGGACAGGAAGTCTTATGGAGCTTTAAATTCACAATCTTTGCTCCATGTTTATAGTGCTAGAACTATGTAGGCCCCTATATGGAATAAAGCTGTTCCCCTTTATGACTTTATTCAGCATTTCAGACTTCCATGTGTGTTCATGGTGTACATTGTACAAAGATGTCAGACCTTCTAGCAATAAAAAAAGACAAATGCAGGGTACTTAGAGCAAGCAGACAGAACTATACCTCCCCTCTCCAGCTTCCACTCTGATTGATGGGCCAAAGAAGTCTTCCCTTGTCAAACATTTTCAAGGACAGTTTTAGCTATTCTATAAATTTAAGATTAGGTCAGACTATATTTACTATGTATATTTTAAGTCTTATTAAAACAGGATAAAAGGCCAGATTCTCAGCTCTGGTCAATGTGCATAAGTCAGGGGATGGGTACAAAGTGATTTAAAGCTCATCTTTGCATGCCTGTAGCACTTAGGGCTGTTCTGTGGAGGACTAACAAGACCTGTGCTATGTTAGAGCATTCTCAGGGCTGCTCTAAATTATGCCAAGCTGCAATGACCACAGGAGGCTGAAAATACAGTGGAAGACTGGAGATAGTACTGGCCACTCCCCCTTTCCTCCTGCCAGGCTGTCTTTTCCCTGCCACACAGAAGGAGAGTGGAGTAAGAGCTTCTAACCTCTATGCCACCAAATGATCTATGTTATCTTGGGGTGATCTTGCCTGGGCCCATTAAGCTGGCATTAGACTCACATTTCACTGGTGAGTTGATGCAAAGTGACTACACCTCACAGAGAATCTGAGGTGTTGTTTTTCCTCATGGGGGAGGGATAGCTCAGTGGTTTGAGCATTGGCCTGCTAAACCCAGGGTTATGAGTTCAATCCTTGAGGGGGCCATTTAGGGATCTGGGGCAAAAATTGGGGATTGGACTAGATGACCTCCTGAGGTCCCTTCCAACCCTGATATTCTATGATTCTAAGGTGCCTGAAAGTAAAACAAGCTCAGCTGTCTGAGCCTTTAGTCTGCCTCTTTTCAGAGTAACAGCCGTGTTAGTCTGTATTCGCAAAAAGAAAAGGAGTACTTGTGGCACCTTAGAGACTAACCAATTTATTTGAGCATAAGCTTTAGTGAGCTACAGCTCACTTCAGATGTATGCATCTGATAGCTTATGCTCACGAAAGCTTATGCTCAAATAAATTGGTTAGTCTCTAAGGTGCCACAAGTACTCCTTTTCTAGTCTGCCTCTTGAATCTTGTCATTTGTTATAAATTAAGAGCACAGTTTGTAGAATTTTGTCAAAAGGTGGAAGAAAATAAGCAAAGAAATTAATGAGCTCATGCTGCAGCCTGGAACCACATGCAGCAGCTTCCAGACTGTTTCTTTTCAGAAGAATGAAATAAAAAAACCCTCTCCCCCCTTCCCCTTCTCCACTCAGTTACTGACTAGTCTAAATCAGGAGTAACTCCCCATCCAAGTGAATGGAGTGGGAAGAGAATTAGACCCATTAAACTCAATGGGACTAGGCTGATTTACACCACCTGAGGAACTGAGCCTTATGTCAATCCATTTAGAACACTGCTGACATAAAGAGACAGAAATGGGGATGAAATGGCAGCAGTTAAACTTGATAATTTGTGCATATTTCACTGTGAAATCTAAACCTTCGTGGCCAATTTATTTTACTGATCAGAGTGTGTATTTCTTCCAATATAAAACCTAATAATTTAATTAGACTGGAAATTGGCTTAAGAGTTGCCAACATTGATGTCTTCTTTTCCCCTACCAATATGTTCATTTTGAATGATGATCTCCACATATCCTTTCTAGCTGGGTTATTGTAACCTATGAGATCCACAGGATCCGCATCATCCTTTTCTACCCACACGCTACAGTTGTCAGGCATAATCATTCTAGATCATATCTTTTGGATACAGTTTTAAATAAAATCAAGTATAACTAATTGATTGCCTTTGACAAAAGTCATTAATTGATTTCACACCATTTTGGAGTTAGAGTGGACTGTGTTAATTTGATTAGTGTTCATTAATAAATTGTCAAATTCATATGAAAAATGCATACATTTCAATGACTCCTTATATGTGCTCTAGGTTCCCTAGTTTTTTGATTATCACTCTTTTTATCACTGTATACTCATCCCTTTATCATTTTCCTTCTTTTCTTCTCCCCCTTTTCCTCCCCTCTGTGGGCCCTACCAGAATACAAATTATAATTAACATGTATTGCTGTTTGAGGAATTTTTAAAAAATACTGCATGTCAAAGTGATATGCACTTTGAATAGCAATGGAGTTCTCCATTCCATGTACAGACTCCTCCTTACTGCATCCCATTATTATCCCATTATTTTAACGATGTGAGGGGGTGCTGTGTTTTCCTCCCCAAGTAGGTAATCAGAAAGATCTCATCATCCTTTCCAATTAAAAAATGAGAGCTCATTATCTCTGTGAGAAGCAGAAGTTTATTTCTTAACAGTATGGAAAGCTCAACCAAATCTCTAACATGATGCAACAATTTATACCCATTGGCCTTGGAATATTTAGCTATCACACCAGATTTCTACGCTTGAAAAGCCCTAGGTTGAATTATAAATTGTGATCACCATTAATCAGCATGAAAATTAGACACTAAAGGGATTTCTACTAGTTTTAGGATTAGAGTAGAGAACTCCTATTTAATTAAATCCTCTTAATGGCTTTGTATTTGGATGGAAATTAATTGCACTAGTCCCTAATGCATAACACCACACCGGATCCAGAATAATGGTCATATTTTCTAGCATTCATGCTGTCAATTATATAGTAAAGCCAATGTGTCTTTTTAATACCATTATTATTAATGTTGAAAGATAAGCTCCCACCCAGGCATCACAGCCTGGGCAGTGTCTACCCCTGTTGTATCGAGTGGCCGGTTTTCCTAGATTTGCCTCTCTATCTGCTAACACCATTGCAGTACTCACCATCTGGCTGTGGGAGTGGAACACATTACCTCCTTTGAGGCCATCTTTTATGCTGCTTCATTCATTGGCAAAAGGCATTTGATCCTCCTCTTCTCTGGCAGTATCGCTAGAGACAAAGGCACCTGTTTTCCACTCCACTGCATGCCACAAAGTCGAGCAAAGCCTTATTAGACATGCTGCCAAGGACACAAACCTCAAAGGAGGCGGCAAATAGAAGCTGGAGACTACTACTTTCCTTCTGTGCTAGGCCAACAGAAGCCCCTTCGCCTCTCACATGAGGTGATTGGCCAGTTGAAGTGGGAAATGAAGCCAGGTAGCAGCCCACTGTGCAGCATGTTTCCCTGCCAAAGCTGGAGATTTTATTGTGAATTTCCCCTTGGGAATTATTTTGTTCTCCTTGTAGCAGCCTTAACTTTCAAACCATGGCTTCCACTCTCTTAGGAAGAGGTGCAGAGGTTAGTTTCACCCAACTGAGTAAGGCTTATTAGCACTAGGGCCACACAGTCAGCAACACTGTCATGGGGGAATGAGACTGGGAAGCACTGTGGAGTAAACGCCAAACAGTGAGGAGGTGGGGGATATGACAGAGACAAGGATTCTGCATGGATTCTTGCATTATTCCTCGTGTCTAAGAGGTCATGCCCTTGCCCTTCCACACAGCCACTCACCCCACACCCTGAGGAGCTAATGAAATCTCTTTAATTTTTTGCAGCTTTGAAGCTATATACATGTTGCGCTGGTTTGGCTCCTTCCAAATGCTTTTGCATGCAATAGCATGGGAGGTCAATGCCAGAAGCTACCTTCTGCAAACAGTAACTCAAAGACAAACAGTGATACTAAACAAAATTCAATGGCGGGAAGCTGACTCTAAACAAACTGAGACTAGAAATAAAGGGCATTTTTTTTTAACAATGAGAGTAATTAATAGTTGGAATAACTTACCTAGGGGGTTGGTGGATTCTGTTACTTCAAGTCTTCAAAGGTAGGATGTGGTTGGAATTATTCTTAATTTATTAATACAGGATATTGCCAGACACTAATTCAACCACAAATTCCTTTATTCAATCCAAAAATCAAATGATATTTATACAATTGCTCTAAACATGCCTAAAAAGTCTAAATAATAAGCACTTATTACACCCACACAGTAACAAACTTTCATAAGCATTTGATCAGAGTACTCACGAAAGGGCTAGACAGAGGAGTGCTTAAACTCATGTTGGCTGGCTCCAACTGGCCAGGCAGGTATTAGTATTGAACCTTTAAAAGTTCATCTTTTAAAACTCTTTAACAAACAAATGATGTCACTTCCAATTGCTAACTGTAGCTTAGAACCAGTTTTGGGCAGTGTGATACTGGGCCCCTTTCTCCAGTATAAACACTGGTATGTCAGAGTTTACTACCAGTTCACCACAGAACTTTTAACCAAATTGTCACCATCTTCTATAATTTAGAGGCTTTTTTCAAGGACTTTTCCTCCTATCTTGTCAGCATCCTTTTAGGTCCATTTTTTCCAGTCAAGCCACATTCCAAGCTTTGCATTTGCCCCAAAACTTGTCTTGTTAGATGTCACATTCCTTCCACCTTTTTAAGCTATTTTTTCCAGGCCATATTACATATTTTTCCTTTATTTTCAAAGCCTTTCTATGGCTGATAAACCCCCTTTATTTTACTTACACTACAAAACACATATGTTCCTTCACTCTGACAGATGTCTTTCTAAAATATATGCTATAGCTCAACCACAAGCTATAGTAGCAGTTCTCAAACTGTAGGCTGCAATCCCAAATGGGGTTGCATCATCAGCAGATGGAGTTGCAGTGATCTCTACTATGGGAGGACGCCAGCTTGCTCCACACCATGTGACCTCACATGTATGACATGTGCAAGGACACAATGCATGGAGGATGTGATTTTGCTCTACAAAATGGCATCCTCCACACAGCACGACCTCACATGCATGAGGTCATACTGTGGAGAGGAAGCCATTTTGTAGAGCAAACTGGCATCCTCCATGCAGAATGACCTTACATGTATGATGCGTGCGAGGTCACATTGTCATGGAGGATGCCATTTTGTTCTTCCATGTTGTTTGGGGCCCTGACAGGAAATACTTCATTAAAATGGGGTTGCGCCGGCAAAAAAGTTTGGGAACCCCTGAGTTATGGTCTTGATAAAGCAATCACTGGTGAAATTCAGTAGCCTGTGTTATATAGGAGGTCAAACTAGATGATCATTATGGTCCCTTTTGGCTTTAAAATCTAGGAATGTATGAATCAAGACGCAGGAGTCCCAAGGTTATTCCTGAGCTCAGATTTCCAGCTATCAGTTTATTATGACTGGCACAACATGAAGTCTGACAGCATGACTATTAATTATTAAAATTATTCCTATGGGGAAAAAATAATTTGTGAATAAACAAATGCAGAAGGGGGCCTCTCTATTGAATGTGTGTGAAAGAGGGTTTTGCTTTTTTTCCAGTTAAACAATTCTGATTCCAAGAGCTTGGAAAATAATGGAAAATTAAAGATTTGCACTACATCCACAAAGAGAAATGATAAAATACCAAGACAGCTTAGCTAATTGATTGCGTGTGCAACATTGGGGCCTGAAATACTCCCTTTCCCAGAGATCTCCAAGGAGTAAGAGGCTACATTTGTTTTCCACTTACAAACTTTTAGAAAGGTCAGTAGGAAGAGAAATGGGAAAGCGAACAGCGGGCACATAGACGGTCTCAGCATTTGCCACTTCTCTCCCCCATCTAGCTAGTTTTCCTTTCCGTTTTGCTTCCTTTTGTTTAAGAATCTTTACTGTCCTTTTGGCTGCTCTGCATGGCAGCTGTGTTTGTTTGGAGACAGAATACAAAATGAAGGGCAGTTCTTTTACAGAATGAGCCCTGCAGTGTAATGAGTAATATAGCTCCCACTTATGGTGTGTCTATATAAGTTACAGCACATTCTAGTGTACTGTTCTCCCATCTGCTGTTAATAAAGTCCGTTGACAATAACTCTGTGTATGCCTCACACAGCAGTTTCTCCCCAAGAAAGCATAAATAATAAAGGTGTTAGAGGTCTGCCTATTGGAAGAGGTACGTTATTTACAGGGTGGAGCTTGGGCACTAGATATAAAGTTCTGACAGAGGGTCAGACATCTGAGTTAGCTCTGGAAGAGAGGAGAGCTGGTTAAAGCCATTTTTCATTTTTGTTGTATTTCATGTATCATTATTTCATTGTAGTCTTACTCACACTCTGATCCCAAGCCCACTAGAAATATCAGGCCCTAGAACCATATTTTGCATGAAAATTCTCCCAAACACAGTGTGGTATACTCACAAATAGGATGTTGTTCTTTAGTACCCTCCCCTTCACCGCCAAACACTGACACCTTGGCTTGTAAAAGGAGTCGAACAGCAAGAAGGAAAACCGGAGTCTTAAAATTGGACTTCTGTTGAAATAGTTGTGGAAATGGCTTTATTTTTTTCAAAATAGCAATCCGTTTAACATGGGCCCTTTATTCGGAATAGGGCTACATGGCCATGTGAAATCAGAAGCAGCCTATAAGTCCATTGTATCTATGCTATTTTGAGGACAGTGCTGTCCTATATACTCCTAAACGTTGCATGCCATGGGAAGACAAACACATTGTTCTGCATACACATAAAAATCCACACTGAGGCGAAAGAGCACCTTAACTGAGAAATCCTGTCCTCACATCTCAAAGGGAAATCAGCTAATGCCAAGCACAACTGTATTATATAGCATTTGAATGTATCAAACTCCATGGCTCCTGATGACATTTCTTTTCATATTATAATTGCCCCACCCAAAGGGCTTAGGCAATGCCATTCTGCTAAGAAAAGAGTTGTCACCGACTGCAGTAACTACTCTAGGCCTTCACTCTGCAATGGGATGCCTGTGGATGACCCCTTATGCACTATAAAGTCCCATTGACTGCTATAAGGGTTATATTGGTATTTAAGCTTTAAAAAAAACAAATATTTAATTACAGACAAAAATATGTGTACATTAAGGGTGAGTACACCCAATTCCTATACATTTCGAGAGAAAACTGGACATCTAAATCCCTTAGCTTTGAAAAATTCAGCCTCAAAATATATTGAATTCCCTCCAAGCGTGACATTTCTCTTTTGACTTAAAATTAATGCTAAGGAGCTATTTACTATTTACTTAGGGTACCAGGGAATATCCTTAATTTTCTTCAGTAATGTGGTATTAGAGGAAGAAGTAGGTTATATCAACATATCATGGCAAAATATTTTCCCTTAAAGCACATTAAATGAAAAAGTAGATATATGGATCCAGTTAAGTCCAAAATTATTCCCTACAGTGTTCTAAAATAGGGGCAATCAAAAATGAAATGTAAGGGACTCAGATGTAGTAAAGCTCCTGGTTAGCTGTATATTATCTAGAAAACAACTAACTCAAATACCACACAATCAAATAGTCAGTTACAGAGAAGCCAGTAGAAAACTCAAAAAAATGTAATTGCACTTTCAAAACTCATGTATACCAGCAAGTCTATTCTCATCCCCATACACCTCATTAATGTTAATGGAAGGTCTATGCATTTTGTCTAGTCCCTAAGATGCTTCATGGAAGGGACACGGTTGTCAGACTGCTAACCCACATTTTACATTAATATACCAAACATCAAGTTTGCTTTAAAAAAAATTTTCAGACCAGATTCAGACACTTTATTATACCAATTGTAATCAGATCCAGCCAATCAGTGGGCTAGATGGATGGCATTTAATTATCAGTATAAATCAAAATTGGAGTAATTAGAAACAGACTTATTCAGAAAGATGCATTAAATACTGAAAATAGAATACTATGGCTCAAGGACTTAGTAAATGAGCTATGGAGCTTTTGATATCTAGATGGTTGGTTCAATCAAAGATTAAATGTTTTGTTAACATCAGACAATTGGTTCATGGCCTCCATGAAATGTGCTGGTGGCCTCAAAACAGTTCCCAAAAAACAGCTGTCTCCACTGTAAAAACTACCTGCTGTCAGTGCTAACTGTTCTGCCCCACGACTGTCTTTTGCTAGAGAGGAAAGGATTGAATGGGCCTGGAGACTGTCCCATGCTCTCAGTGCTAGAAATGATCACTCCAGGATTAGGCTGAGGTGCGCTGGTGCGGTTGGAGAACTTTGCATTGCCATTACCAATGCTGTGTGACTGTTTTTGAACAGAGAACTCTTCTGGGTGGTAAATCCAGCTCCTTTCACAAATCTTCATTCACTAGTACAAATCTAGAGGGGAAAATAGCAGGACTTTTATTATTATTGTTTAAAATAGCTAAAGAAGAAACAAGCCTCATTCTGAGTCCGTCAGATACAGATGTTCACAATTTACAGAGCCAGATTTTCAATGCATGGCCTCGCTTTGTGACTGTGCAGCGTTGGGAACACAACCATATGCACGTATTCACTTAATGTATGTGAGCTAATTATAGACCTGACATGCACAAAGCCCAAAAGCATGCATAAACTCTGTGCAAATGTCTTTCACACATATCAATTATATGCAAGAACTGTTCATAAAGCTGCATGAGAGCAAATGATCGTCTCAACAAGACACCTCTGAAAATTTCTCCACATTGCAAAACCATGACACAGTTTAGCACTGTTGGCTTACCAGGGGACACAGACTAGAAAACAGATGACAGAAAGGGTGTGCACTAGTGAGATAGGCACTAGACAAGGCCTCAGGAAACCAAAGATGAAAAGTGGGCCACTTAAGTCATTGGGAATTTTTCCTTTGACTTCAACAGAGGAAGGATTTTATCCATGGATTCCACCCCTAGCTCTTCCACTGATCTATTGCGTGACCAAGTCACTTCACTACACTGCATTTGTTTCCCCTCCCACTTTTTGTCCATTTTGTCTATATAGATTATAATTTCTTTAGGACAGGGGCTGTCTCTCACAGTGTGTTTGTACAGTGCCTAGCACAGTGGGGTTTCTATCGCAGCTGGGGCATCTAGACACTATTGCAATACACATCGTAATTCATACTGTGTCCCATGTGAGGAATGAGATGTACTGGCAACAATCTATGAAGAAGCCAGTGCTGTGCAAGCCAGCATGGTGTCTAGTTCTACCCCATTCCCTCACTTTGATGCGCAACAGCAAGAAAACAACTAAATTAATTTCCCCTGAAAATGTCATTCCTTGATCTCAATGTTGTTTTTCTATAAATGCTTGGTCTTTACTTTGGCATTTACACTGCAGGAGGAGACCTTTATCCTGTCTTAACATTCTATTCTATTAACATTATCTTTTCAATATACAATACTCTGAGATACACCAAAGTTAATGCAATTCCCACTGAATGTGTTAATAAAAAAAAATCCAGCAACTGGATTAATTTTGCAGCATCAAAAGTGAAACTTTCATAATTGGAACTTGCCCCCATATGTCCATAAAACTAATACAGTCATGGTGTGCATTCAAGTGCAAATTTCAACTTTGAAAGGAATTGTTCTCCTAGTTCACTTCCTGCTATTTGAGTAATCCTTTCTTTTTTTCTCTACAGAGCTGATTTAATATACTTTTGGATGTGCTTGTCACAGGAAAGTAAAATCTGGGAAAATAGAAAATCCTTGTATATACACACAGCTGAACCCAATTTTCAACTTGAATGTCTTAAAAAGAGACACCTCCATAGTCTGCATCTGCAAGCTCTACAGGCACTTTGACATTTAAAATGGGCATTTAGTTGACTATATGTCTATGTAAGCGTCCAAATGTGGGATTTGGAGCTCCTATTAAATCACCCCTTAAAACTGGGGTCAGAGTTGCTTTTTATAACATCCACTAAAAAAAAAAAAGAAGGTCGAAAACAACTTTGTTGCATTGGCCTCTTTTTCAGCATACTTGAATATCAGCATGAGTTGAAGGATCTGTGTCTAGAGAGCCTTACAACATTTGTAAGCAGACGTTGTGAGGCAAAATAATGTTGCAAGTCAAAAAAGCTAACAGAATGTTAGCAACCATTAGGCAAGGGATAGATAAGAAGACAGAAAATATCATAGTGCCACTATATAAATCTATGGTGTGCTCACACCTTGAATACTGAGTGAAGTTCTGGTCTCACCATCTCAAAAAAGTTAGGATGTGGGGTTTGGAACAGCTTCCAGATGAGGAGAGATTAACAAGATTGGGCTGTTCATCTTGGAAAAGAGACGACTGAGGGGCGCTATGATCAAGGTCTATAAAAATCAAGAATGGGGTGGAGACAGTAAATAAGGAAGTGTTATTTACCTCTTCACATAGCACAAGAACTAGGGGGTCACCCAATAAAATTAATAGGCACCTGTTGTAAAACAAACATAAGGAAGTACTTTCTCAACACACAGTCCACCTGTGGAATGCATTGCCTGGGGATGTTGTGAAGGCCAAAAGTATAACTGGGTTCAGAAGAGAATTACACAAGTTCATGGAGGATAAGTCCATTAATGGCTAGTAGCCAAGATGATCAGGGATGCATCCCCATGCTCTGGGTGTCCCTAAACCTCTGACTGCCAGAAACTGGGACAGGATGACCAGGGGGCTAACTTAATTATTGCCCTGTTCACTCTCTCTGAAACATCTGGCACCAGCCACTGTTGGAAGACAGGATACTGGGCTAGATGGACCATTAGTCTGACCCAGCATGGTCATCTGATGATATTTATAAGTGTGCGAGAAAGTTGTTTGTGCTCTAATGTGGAATGTTACGTCTATGAATTAATAATCAGATCACTGCCAAAAAGTGTGCACAGTAGTACATACAGGAAGAGACAAATTATGTAAACTATAGACTTTCTGCTTCTGTTGGAATTATATGTATGTTACTTTCGGAGCCACTGAATTCCAACAGAAATAACGAAGGAGCTAGTTTGCTAATCACAGTCATATTAGTCGTAATCACTCTTTAGCTCAGCGGTGGACAACCTGCAGCACACAGTCCATCAGGGTAATCTGCTGGCAGGCCGCAAGACAGTTTGTTTACATTGACCGTCCACAGGCATAGTCGCGCACAGCTCCCAGTGGCTGCGGCCATTCCAGCCAATGGGAGCTGCAGGAAGCAGCTGTCAGCATGTCCCTGCCCACCACTGCCTTAGCTACTTCAATGTCTGCTGCAGACTTTGATCAGACATGGAGGAAATGTTCTTTTGCCATATGTTTTTGAGGCAGATACCATTTCACCACTACAGTGCGAAAAACAATTTGGCTTCCCTCCAAGTCTTGCTTTATTAGGCTATGTCATAAATATAAAGGGAAGGGTAAACCCCTTTGAAATCCCTCCTGGCCAGGGGAAAGCTCCTCTCACCTGTAAAGGGTTAAGAAGCTAAAGGTAACCTCGCTGGCACCTGACCAAAATGACCAATGAGGAGACAAGATACTTTCAAAAGCTGGGAGGAGGGAGAGAAACAAAGGGTCTGTGTGTCTGTCTTATACTGTTTTTCTGCCGGGGATAGACCAGGAATGGAGTCTTAGAACTTTTAGTAAGTAATCTAGCTAGGTATGTGTTAGATTATGATTTCTTTAAATGGCTGAGAAAAGAATTGTGCTGAATAGAATAACTATTTCTGTCTGTGTATCTTTTTTGTAACTTAAGGTTTTGCCTAGAGGGGTTCTCTATGTTTTGAATCTAATTACCCTGTAAGATATCTACCATCCTGATTTTACAGGGGGGATTTCTTTATTTCTATTTACTTCTATTTTTTTATTAAAAGTCTTCTTGTAAGAAAACTGAATGCTTTTTCATTGTTCTCAGATCCAAGGGTTTGGGTCTGTGGTCACCTATGCAAATTGGTGAGGCTTTTTATCCAACATTTCCCAGGAAAGGGGGGGGTGCAAGTGTTGGGAGGATTGTTCATTGTTCTTAAGATCCAAGGGTCTGGGTCTGTAGTCACCTAGGCAAATTGGTGAGGCTTTTTAGCAAACCTTGTCCAGGAAGTGGGGTGCAAGGTTTTGGGAAGTATTTTGGGGGGAAAGACGCGTCCAAACAGCTCTTCCCCAGTAACCAGTATTAGTTTGGTGGTGGTAGCGGCCAATCCAAGGACAACGGGTGGAATATTTTGTACCTTGGGGAAGTTTTGACCTAAGCTGGTAAAGATAAGCTTAGGAGGTTTTTCATGCAGGTCCCCACATCTGTACCCTAGAGTTCAGAGTGGGGGAGGAACCTTGACAGGCTATGATGGTGATCTGACCATTGAAGGCCAGATTCACAGCTGCTGTAAAACTGAAGTCAATGGAAAAATTTACATTAGCTGAGGCTCTACCCCTGGTACTTTTCCATTTATTTTGCACCAGCCACTTCATGTAGCTAGACTAGTGTTCATCTCACAATGGAAATCGTCCATTCAAATTCCTGTCCCATTCCAGGTTGCTAAATCCTGGGGTATTTATGGAAGAGTTTATAAACATACCCAGGCCATTTATATTGAGAGATCAGAACTCTTCATAATGTACAATATATGGCAAATACCCAGATTAACAAGTTATCAATATAAGGCCCTGTATATACTGTATCTCCTGGGACAGTCTTAACATTGCAACCTCGTTGACTTGCATCAGAAGATCAGTGGTTTCATTTTGGTTTAAGTGAACTTCAGTGTCCTAAATGTAATTCTAAACTAACAGCAAAGCTCATGTTTCTAGCAATTGTGCTCATAAGTAAGGATAATAGAATTCAGGGTGCAGATTGCATGCATTTAAGATCCTCTGTAGATTTCATGGTCTTTGCAGAATTTAAGCTTTTGATTAAAAAAATTATTGTTTTAGGCCTTTTGTTTGGAAAAATAACCTTCTTCCTGTTTACAGAAACAAAATGGAGCCAGATCAGATCTGAACTTCCTCCAGTCATCTTAAGGCAATGTTAACTTTAAAGCCTATATGTGACCATTTCAACATGTACTTCTAAAGATAGCTTGAGGAAAACAAAAAAATTCATAGCTCTTGTTTCTGAAGCCCAATTATAAAAGAGTACAACTTTTTAGACTGAAATCCCATATAATTTTGAAATAAAATGCTCATGCATAAATGACTGCATCTCTTACCACTGAAATATTTAAGGCAGGTACAGTGTCACATGGTAGCCTTATTAATCCAGAATTCTCAAATACTCTCCTTCAGATGTTTCCTTATTTGAATTCCTCACATATGTTCAGTATCTTCATACCCCAGTTATTGAAATGGGCCTTGCTTATAATGGATGTGGGAGGAAACAGTTTTCCAGAATGTCCCTCAGATCTATTGCCACTATTAATAAGTGTATTTATTTCTTACTCTACATATATTTTATTAACTTAGTTTTACCAAGCATTTCGAGAAAAAACAAAACAGCAGATCTCACAAAAATCCAGACTCAGTGCACTTGCCCTTTCTAATCAAAGACTTGCTTATTAGTGTTTTTTATTTACTCAGAATGCCTTATCCACTGTCTTCTGACATTCCCTAGACTATTGCCTCAGCAAGATGTGTCTTTTTTCCCAGTCCCAGGAGGCCCAGGTGCTGAAACATCTGGCAGAAAAGAGAGAACATGAGCGAGAAGTCCTTCAGAAGGCTTTGGAGGAGAACAATAACTTCAGCAAAATGGCAGAGGAAAAGCTGATACTGAAAATGGAACAGATCAAAGAAAACCGTGAAGCTAATTTAGCCGCTCTTATTGAACGTCTTCAAGAAAAGGTAATCAAGTCATGACTCCACACCACAGCCTGCAGCAAGAATTAGGGTCAAAATTTTCAAAAGTGACTGGTGATTTTGTGTGACTCCATTTTTAGATCCCTTAACTTGAGGCACTTTAAAGGGGGCCGATCTTCAGAGGATGAGTGTTCAGGGCTTTCTGAAAACCATGTCCCATTAAGATGACAAGCCAAGCACTCAAAATCACTAATTGCTTTTGAAAAATCTTGGCCTCCTTCTCAGACTATACCAGCTAGTTCTCTACTATCCCCAATTCTGATATGCTTTCGGGCCTGTTTATCTGTTCCCTTTTCTGGCTGAGACCTGCACCTTTACCATTATGGGCAAAGAGTCTGTGTTTTTGAAATCAAAGGCCCCAGGTTCAAAAAGAGAAAAAATGCCAAAGAAAGTTTGTTTGGGTTTAATTTCTGGCTTCTAAGCGGGATTTATGAACAATGTGGAATAAATCATTTGTCTCATATTTAACCACATACATCCATAATGGACTGTGTTGCAATCGCTCTCCTAATTGAGGGAGATCAGATCTATTTTTTGGACCCCTTCAATAGACATCCCCAGGGGCTGAGCGTACTTACCATTTCTAATGCAACCCTCCCAGCCTGGAGAGCAAAAGCAAAAGAGGAAAAGGAACCAGATGTGATAAAGTCCTTTTAACTTGTTCTGCAGAGAATGTTAACTTTTCTCTGTTGGGATGCAATACGAGCTGCTATTTTGAAGCATCTAATATGTCAGCAGACTAATGTATATATCTCAATTGTCCCTTATGAAGAGGGATGTCCATTGTAGATCTACGCTTTTCTCCATCTTACGGCCATCTCACCTTGTTAACTGTCAATAATTGGAGTCAGAGATGTCACATCAGGAAGCAGAGATGGACAAGAAAGCGAGGGCAGCATCCTGTGTTATATCCTAAAGACAGATGTAACAGGCTGTTTCAACCAAGCCTCTGGGAGCCCCAGGATTGTGCCTAACCTCCCTGACAGTGTTTTAAATAAGTTAGACTACAAAAACAATCAAGCTACCTCACATTATTTTCATTTACTTCCTATTACTTATAGGAGGAGGATGAAAAAAAAAAACAAAGAAAGAAAAATGGGGGCGGGAGGAGATAAGAGAGAATGTTCTTTTTCTTGGCTGGGTCCCAAAAATGAAGCCGAGCACGGGGCCCCACTAATTCTAAATCCGCCACTGGCTCAAGCTCATCTTTGGAATACTCAGATTGCCCCTTCTCGGGGATCTCACCAATTTCAATGTAAGAGCTATCCCATGCCTATGTCAGCTGTAAAGCCTCTTGTCCTTCAGATAGTGTTCTTTGTGGTCTCCTTCACAGTGATGAGGCATGTCTGAATCCCCAGCTCTTCTAAAGAGGGTGGACATTAACTCACTAACAGTTAGTATCAGTTGCGAGTGGGGACTCTCAATTCCCATGTCCCTGCTGAACCCTGAGGAGTTTCATACCTGGATACTGCCCCGGCATAATGGTGGTCTCGGAAAGTTATAGAAACTAAAGCACAGACTGCAGAGGAGGTGGCTGGGTGTCTGTCCCCTGCAGCAGCATCTCGTTTGGTACAAAGACTTATTCTAGGCATATAGAAGATACGTTATTGTCCCCAGCCATAGGACAAAGAACCATTCTCTGCAAGAAACTCTCCTGTTGAAATGTTTTGGCTAATGTGCAGTCTGATTCATCCAGATGACTGCTTCAGTCTGTCAGCTGCTCCTTTGGATGAGACCACAATGAGTTGTGACCTTTGAGACTATAGTTAGGTCTCTCCTTGCCTTTTGACTGTGGAAGTTGCAAGCTAGTTATGGAGTATATTTATGACTGGTGTCTTGTTTCGGACAAGGATGTCCAGGGTTCTCAGAAGCTCACTAATGCAGATCTGATTCATGTCCATTTAGGGTTGTTCTGATTCTTTTCCAGTGTTGCTGTGCTACCCTTACTGACAGGCATTGTCACCATGCGACATTCTGCCTGCATCCTGCCCAGATGCCTTTGTGGAGGGATTCTTAAGTCCTTTTCCTCACACTGCATCTGCATAGAATTTAGCCCTAAATTAGAATTGTTCCCTTTTTACTCCAAGTCTTCCACAAGTTCAGTGTCTGGATAGTACCTTGTCAGGCTGTTGATCCTGGCGTTTACTTTGCCAGTGACAGCAACCTCAATTGCTTGCTTGTCCACTTCTCCCTCAATCACCTCCGTGCTTCCTCACATGCCATCCCCGTGCATTGGAACATCTCCACATAAGTATAAATAAAACTGTCAACTTATCCTTAAAAGCTACCTCTGAAATGATGCCTATAAATTTCTCCTGCTGGCACCGGTTAGGGTAAATGATGATCTGCGATTTCTGCTTTTCTGTTCAACTCTGCTCATTTCATTACTCATTCCCACACCCTTCCCCATCATATATGTCTAGTTTTCCTCCTGTTGTGTCCTGTCATCTAGATTGTGAGCTCTCTGGCTACTTTGATGGAGCCATGATCCTTAACTGCAGCTCCTACGAACTACTGTAATACAAACAGTAATAATAACCACCTCTCACACACGAAGATATGGTAACCTGCTAGCAAGAAGGTAATTACCTAGAGCCAATCCACCTCAGCAGAGATTAAATTTAGGGTGAAATTCCCTCCTGTGCAGAGGGCATGCCACAGGGGCTATGTCACTCTTAAATCCTACTTAAGACCTCAAAATAGGACTTAAGTCAAATTTAGGTAGTGAATAGGCCTTGTGCTGGCCTGGTGAATTTCATCCTTTATGAGCAGCACCCTCAAAAGATTGTTTTTCTACTGAGGCTATCTATGCACAGGTGACCTGTACACAGAGAGAAAGGGGTTTCCTTTAAGAATCTTCCTGGGCAGGTGCAACAAAGAAGAGGTTTGACCTTTCCTTTCTTGATGTTTTCCAGGAGAGGCATGCTGCAGAGGTCCGTAGAAACAAGGAGCTCCAGGTGGAACTGTCTGGCTGAAAAAGGCAACGGTGGATGAGACACCTCCCCACCATTAGTAAACTCCCCTGCCTATATTATTACGGATCATGCGATATCAGTATGGGAAATGTATGACATGGTTTAAAAAAAAAAATCAAGAACTCAATAAAAAACAAAACAAAAACAAAAATAAAAACAATATGGTCTCTCTGCAGAATGATTTGCTTGATGTTTAAAAAAAACTTGGATCTTATTTTGTAAATACTTACATTTTTGTTAAAAAATACAAGTATTGCATTATGCAAGTTATTTCATAATCTTACATGTCCTGTAACAGGCTTTTGATGTTGTCTATTTCCACTCAGTTGAATTTGCTAGGTCTGTTCATTTGAAGCAGCCCATGTCTAATTCCATTCTCTGCCATTTTAATTCTAACCATCCAATGAGGTCAATAGTAGGTCTATGGTGCTAGAGACCAGTCATCGCCTAATAACCCAGAAGGCTTTGTAATCAATAAGCTCTGTTAAAACAATAACTAGATCACAGGTATTGTGACTCCACATGAAGCTGTCCAGATAGAAAGCTCTTAAAACATTGTGTGTTCATAATTTATTTACACCTATCCTTGGTAGCATCAAAATGAACCAGAGATTAAACTGTTATTTGCAATGTTTATTTTGTCTGCCTTCATCAGATCAGAGGCAACAAATATTGCTTTTTTAATAAGAGTTATTGATAAGAAGGCAAGTGACATCCATCTGAGCCAAAGTTTAGAAGCTGAGTATCATAAACAGCTAGCTATGAAAAATCCTAAATGGTACACAACAGCCATAAAAAATCCTAATTGTCTCACAAGCTTAATTCACCAGTTGAAGATTTATTGATGGAGCAATTAATCAACATCAAGTGGCTTTATCTGTAGATGCCATGATCTAGGATATTCATTTGAAGCTACTATGTTACATGTGTAAAAATACAAGAGGCTTCTGAATATTTCTACCTGGAACCCATGAGCTGGCTGTTGTATTTTTTTTTTTAACACTGCTGATTTCCACTCAACATGACCTGTGCTCTTCAGTGTTAGTCAACCTGACCTACTTTAAAGACATCTAGAAAAAAAGAGGGCTGATGCGGCAGGAATCATTAGACAGGGTGCTTGTGCCAAGTATGATATCACCAAACCTAACATATCCCCTAAAAGAGCTGCCGTTTTGAAGTGGTCCCTACCCCCTGGAGGTTGCTGCCTGCATATTCTACTCTTCATTAGTGCTATTTTCCTGTATGTCATTGTGAGCAAGCTGTGATTAATAAAGAATTGGGGTTCTGTGAACTGAAAAAGGGCTTGTCTGTTCTCTTGCTCCATCACTTCTCTTATACATGCCACTGTGAAGTTAAAGTCCACTGACTTCATACCATATTATTTCCTGTCTCCGAGGTGGAGATATAATGCAATACTGAAGGGTGACTTTACAGAGCACAGAATGTAATAAAAAAAAAAAAAAACACCAGTAAAAAGTCAAGTGGGGTTGCAGGCTTACCAATACGGTCATGCCCACAACAAGCACATATCATGGCCCCAACACTTGCTATCTGTTAACACATTGATATTAGAGCCCAAGGAAACTCACTTCCAGGCTTAAATGAACAAGGCAAAATAGGTAGAGATGGTGGTGAGCAGCAGGGTTTGGCTGTAGCACTGGATCTGGACTCACACCGTGTAGAGTCACAGGTTTGGTCAATCAAGAATAATTATTTTCAAATAGTTTCTGATTTAAATCCAGGAAAGCAAAGCTACTGAGAGAGGTTCCTGAAGAAAGATGGGCCAAGACAAATATTTATGCTAAATTCCCTGAATCTGGGGAGTTCCAAGCCCCAAAATCTGAACCAGCCCAGGGTTTGGTTTTGCAAAACCAGAATCCACCCAACAAACTCAGTCTGTGCAGCGCTTTTGGCTCATTTCTCAGACAATCAGCAAATGCCCACACAGCCACAAGGACATGAGCAACATAACAGATTTGATGACACATGCATCACATAACAATAGGAGGGATTAAGCCCTTCACAAAAAAATTGTTTCTGTTGTTTAAATTCTTCTGTTTTTATGGCAGCAATAATAAAAGAGGAAATGGAAAACACTAGGAACTGGTTCAAATAGCAAACTTTGGATCTGGATTTCATACTCCCCAAAGTTGGCAGGTATTTCGATTTGGCATTTTGGTTGCACCCATTATATATATTCATAGATTCCAGGGCCAGAAGGGACCACTGTGATCATCCAGTCTGACCTCCTGCATAGCGCAGGCCATTGAACTTCCCCACATAATTCGTAGAACAGATCTTTTAGAAAACCATCCAGGAGCTTACCTACGTTCACATCGACAGGTTTGGTGTGAGCATTTCTCAAGCAAAGATAATATACTGGCACCTGAGGATCCTTCAGAACCAAATTACTGCCATGTCAATTGGCTAGTAAATTTTGGCACCATTCCTATTACGCCATCACTGTATACTTTCTAGCTGATCCCCATTTATACATTTGGTGTAATGGATCTATAAAATGGGGTTGCAGATTAAAGATTTTCCTGAAAAGTAAAAACACTCAGAACACCCATTTTTAAAGCCTTTCTATCCCAGCCATCTTAAATATTTGAGCTTTTTGAAATTCTGTGGGATCTGTGGGTGTGCAGCACCTTCAACAATTAGACTACTTCCTTAGGTGACTAACCATAGATTTGGGTGCCTAACTATATCTGCAGACTGATGTGAGCATTTTTAGCCTAAGTACTGAAACTGAACTAACTGAAATTGCTGGTAGAGCCTTAAACAGTGCAGTGCATACAGGGGACACAGGAACACCAGAGCAAATGCCTGGCCATCTCAATGAGAGTTACAACGGCACATCTCCACTCTGCAGTTGTGTAAAGACCCCACAAGAGGCACTGGTTTTTTTGCATGCCCACAGCTAACCCCAGTTTGCAGGTGCATGCATGCCCCTTTAGATGTTGCTGTGTTTTAAGTTAGTTTATCAGTTAATTAGGTCAAGGCTATTAGAAGGACAATGCTTGAGCAACCAGAAACGAAGTTTGTGTTCCAACCCCAACTTGAGCCTCCCAACCTTCAGTGCTGTTTGTGGATCCAGAGTCTGGGTTCATCTCTAGTCCATATCTTAAAACTTTTTCCCCTTTGTTATCACATTTAAAAGTTTTTTTTTTAAAATAAATGAAACAAAACTGTAACAATACTTAACTTCCATAGCAACTTGTATCCCTTCCTTCACTCAAGAGTCACAAAGCACTTTACAAACCAACGAACCCACAGCAATGGCTGCATGGGGTTATGGTATGGTATGTCCAAACAGTTGGTATGGTATGTTCAAACAGTTACCCCCCACTTACCTACTTCTTACTGACCCTTTTAGAGCGAAAGCCGCTGGGATCAGCTGTCTCCTGAAGATGTGAAGAGGTGACAGCCTGAAGGGGGGTTTACTCCTTTCACCCGAAGTTACCTGCTGAAGTTCTTTCCTCTCCTAAAGGCTGGGTGAATAGAAGAGGGGGAATGACTGGACAGATCTTACCCTTACTAAACTGCCCTTGTAGTGGAATAACGATTTCCACCTCCTCAGGCTTTCAGGAGGAGGACAGGGAGACAGCCCCGAAGCAGTCAAACCCCTTCTTCTCAAACTTTTGGGAGAAAGGAAATGGTGATTCTATCCGTCTTCAGGAAAGTGTAGTGAAGTTTGTCTCTATGGCCTCTTTGCTACTGGATAGCTCTCAGACTACTGTATACAACAAAAAATGGAGAGGGTCTTACAATGGAGAGGCACTGTTTGCTTACGTTTTAAAGTGTATCACTCATTCTAAGTGTATTTCAGCAATGAGGGAGCAGTGGGAAACATCTATTTTGTTTAGAAGCAGCAATTCACCCATTAAGGGATACAGTCAAGAAAGATAGAATCCTGAAAATCTTATACGTTGGCCCTACCACCTCAGAAATATTGGTGCAGTGGCGCCATGCAGTGGTTAATTTTTATTTTGTCAGCCTCCACTCGGGAGAATCTCTACAGCATGTAGTGCAAGCTCTTCTGTCAAAGGTTTTTCACGGAATCAGCATTATGCTTTCACTATTACACGTGTAAGAGATTTGAGAGCTTTGGAGTCCCGTCACTTTAGCTCATGACTGTTTCACTGCACTGCGGTGTGAGTGACACAAAATCATATCCAACTGCAGAACTGGAAGCAGTCCGTTTATTCGTAGATTCGTAGTTTCCAAGGCCAGAAGGGACCATTTGTGATCTGATGTCCTCCATAACGCAGGCCACAGAACTTCCCCCAAAATAATTCCTAGTGCATAGATATTAGAAAAACATCCAGATCTTTATTTAAAAATGGTCAGTGATGGAATATCCACCACGACATTTGGTACATTGTTCCAATGGTTAATTACTGTCACTGTTAGAAATGTATGCCTTATTTCCCTTCCAGATTTATCTAGCTTCACATTCCAGCCATTGGATTATGTTATATCTTTTTCTGCTAAAGTGAAGAGCCCATTATTAAATATTTGTTCCCCACGGGGGTACTTATAGAGTGTAATCAAATCACCCCTTAACTTTCTCTTTGTTAAGCTAAGTAGATAGAGCTCCTTGAGTCTATCATTATAAGATGTTTTCTAATCCTTTAATAATTCTCAAGGCTCTTTAGTGAACCCTCTCCAATTTATCAACAGCCTTCATGAACTGTGGACACCAGAACCGGACACATTGTACCAGCTCACTTCAGTGCCAAATATAGAGCTAGAATAACCTCTCTACTACTCCTCAAGATTCTTGTTTATGCATCCAAGCATCGCATTAGCCTTTTGGCCACAGAGTCACACAGGGAGCTCATGTTCAGCTGATTATCCACCATGATGCCCAAATCTTTTTTAGAGTCTTTGCTGCCCAGGATAGATTTCCCCCATCCCTTAAGTCCGGCCTATATGCTTTGTTCCTAGGCATATGCATTTACATTTGGTATATTAAAATGCATCTTATTTGCTTGATCCTATCTTATCAAGCGATCCAGATAACTCTGTATCGGTAACCTGTTGTCTTCATTATTTACCACTCCCCCAATTTTTGGGTCACCTGCACATTTTATCAGTGATTATTTTATACATGATAACAAAGTATTCTAACTACAGAGCAGCAAGGGGGCAGAATTATTTGCTATGCTGCCCAGAATCCTCATTAACTAAAAGAACAACTAGTCTAATGTGACTTTAGACAAGCCTAGCATTGTCAGAGTCCTGGGAGGCAATGATCATACACAGCAAGCAGCTCAGAAGAAAAACCAAGGAACAGATAGGAGCAACTGCAGAAAGATAGGGAACAGAGAGCTACGCCAGCATGGACGCTCAGTAACAGATCATGTGGGCTAGACAAACAAAGAAATAACTCTTGCACTTAACATAGGCCTAGCATTGCAGCAGATGAAAGAGACGGTTTAGCCTTGAATTCATCCTTCTACAAAGGTGCATAGCCACAGAAGGCTTAGAATGGGGGATAACCAGAACACATTACAAGTAGACATAAAAATCCAGCCCACATCACCTGTAAAGGTAAAAACTACATCTAGTATCAGAACTCCCCTCACCATTGTATGGCACTGAAAATAAGAAAAATAATCGAAAATTGGTTTCTATGTCCATGACAATAGTTCTTTGTGCACACATAGCTCACTGGAGACAGAAGACAACCTGAAAGCAGCCTCAAAGCCAAGATACAGAACAAGAGAGTGGGAGGTGTCTGTTAACTAAGGAAAGAGCCATGCCACAGCTTTTCAGACAGGAACCTACTTCATGGTATTATGGAAACACAGAGGCCTATTTTAAAAAGACATTCAGAATTCATATTATATTAACATTTATTTTAGGAATATAACCCCTAAATTATTTTAAAAAATCATTTTTAACATGATGGTTGTACAAATTTGATATATGTGTTCTAGTTGCTTTCACACAAGCTTTTAAAAAACACGGTAAAATCATGCATGACCAGCAGGGGGCAATACATTATTATTATTAAACATGTGACTAAGATCACTTTACATATCAAATGTGGCAATCTGTGCACTACACTAAGGCCCTGGTACATAGGTGCTGGAACTACGGGTCTTGGGGGTGCTAGTGCACCCCCGGCTTGAAGTGGTTTCCTCACATACAGGGTTTATAGTTTGGTTCAATGGCGCTCAGCACCCCCACTATACAAATTGTTCCAGCCCCCCTGCCTGCTATGGAGTATTGTGAAGTATGACATCCTGTTACTTGTCCAGAGATCTGGATTTTAGTTTGACTCATAAAATGTGTTATCCTTTGAGTGGGGAAACCCCACTGCTTTGGCTGGATTCCTTTATAGAAAAGTCCTACACAACCTGAGGACGAACCCAGTGGAGTCCAGTGGAGATGTCATATGGTTCTGTATAAGTTATTTTAAAAACCTACAGAACATGAGAAAGATCTTCTGCTGTTCACTTTTTAAACCATCCTAAAGAAATTCTATGGCATGGATAGAATTATCTATAAAATTCTACAGGATAGTTCAGAAAGAGTGATATTTTCTCTCAGTTTTTAAAAGGACCTCTCCAGAAGTGTTGAAAGAAAGAAAGAAACCCTGCAGTAATAGACTGGACATTATCTCCTCAGCATCTCTATGGCCTAACACTATTCCATTTCCTAATTATACAGATTCTACCCCTATTGCTAGTTTGCAGTTATTACTTGTATTCAGTCCCTCCCTATCTGGGGGAGGGGGACTAGAGTTTAAAAAAATAATGAGCTTGCTGTTGAATATCACTTTTACACTATATGATTATTTGAAGCAGGGACCCTGGATAACTCACAATCTGTTCTGTTCAACCCAGCAAGGGGATAGATCTCTGATGGCTTCGGCTTCGTAAAGTCCCTGTCTTTTCCCTCTTGATAGTCAAAGCCAGGTTGAAAGTCTCTCCTATAGCAAAGACTCTCTGGCTCCTTTCTTCCTTGACTGGAAAATAGCTCAGTAAACAGAGTCTTCCCCTCTTGCGAAGGGGAATTCTATGTGCCTGGATGAAGCTTACTGGTCTGTGCTTCTCCCACCCTTTCTACAGTCAGACTGTTTGTTTCCCTCCTTCTCTCAGGAAGGCTACCTGTTCTCTTTCTCGCTCCCTGTGCACAAGGAATTCTGATCCCCTCTCTCTAGGGAGACCTGGGATAGGCCCCCATCAGCTGCCACTCATCTGGGGCTGACTCCCAGAACCTCTTAATTGGCTCTTGCCTTCTCCTTCTTCCTCCTCACAATTTCAAAGTTCCATGTGCTCTTTTGACAAAGGATGATGGAAGGCCAGACATCAAGGAGCCCACGGGACTAATTGTATTCAATATTTTTCACTAATGAACTTGGCAAAAAAGTAGGAATGTGCTAATGAAATTTGCTGATGATACAAAGTTGGGAGATATCGTCAGTACAGAGGAGGACTGGAATATTATACAGGGAGATAGATCTAGATGACTTTGAAGACTGGAGTGAGAGAAGTAGGATGAGATTCAACATTACAAAGTGCAAGGTCATGCATTTAGGGTCTAACAATAAGAATTTCTGCTACAAGCTCAAGGCGTATCAGCTGGGCAGTAACAGAAGCGGAGACACCCCTGGGTGTATGAGTCAATCACAGGATGACTATGAGCCACCAATGTGATGCAGCTGTGAAAAACACAAATATGATCCTAGGATGTATTAGGAAAGGCATTTTCAGTAGAGATAGGGGAGTATTAATGCCATTTTACTAAACACTAGTAAGACCTCATCTGGAATACCATGTACAATTCTGGCCACTCCTGCTCAAGAAAGCTGAATTCCAACTGGAACAGGTGTAGAGAAATGCTACTACGCTGACCAGGGGAGTGGAGGGCCTATCTTATGACAGAAGTCTGGAAGTTCCTAAAGCTAATGCTTCAGGGTTTCAGTCAGCCACCAGCAGGGGGTCAGGAAGGGATTTCCCCCCAATGTATTCTAGGAGGGGTTTCTTATCTCCTTCCTCTGAAGCATCCGGGATAGCCCTGCTGGAGATGGGACATTGGACAGGCTGGCCAGGGCTCTGAAGTGGCACTGAGCATTGTCTCTCTCGGATGCTTGAGCTAGCTTATTCTCACTCATATGCTCAAGGGCTAACTTATGTCCATATGTGGAGTCTGACAGGAATTTTTCTCTAGGTCAGATTGGCAGTCATCTTGGGGGTATTTCCCCTTCCTCTGCACCGTGTGGATGCAGGTCATACCCAGATAATCCTGCAAAGTATCTCATTTAATCATTTCCCTCCCATTGCAGGGGCCTCAAGTACTGGTGCACCTCAGTCCCTCCTCTTCTCTGCCTGAGGCACATAATAGTCTAGTCTCCTGCAGACTGTAATACTTTAGTCTCTTTTCAGTTGTTGGGTTTAGTGTGTGAGCGCTGGTTGGTGCTGGTGGCCTGTGATATATCAGAGGTCACACCAGATGATCTAGTGCAGTGATTTTCAAACTGCAGGTCACAACCCAGTACTGGGTCACAGAAAGGAAGGCACTGGGTTGCGGCATCTTTGGTCAGCACCACCAACCAGGCTATTAAAAGTCCCATCAGCAGTGCTGCCCGGCTCAGGCAAGCTAGTCCCTATCTGTTCTGACAGAATGCTGTACTTGGGAAGTGGCCAGCAGCGGGTCTGGCTCCTAGGCGGGGGTGGGCCACCGGGCTCTGCACACTGCCCCCACCCCAAGCATTGGCTCCGCACTCCCATTGGCCGGATCATGGCCAATGGGAGCTGTGAGGCGGTGCCTGTGGGCGAGATCCGCACGGAGCCGCTTGCGTGCCTCCACCTAGGAGCCAGACCTGCTGCTTGCTGCTTCCAGGGCACAGTGCTGTCTGCAGTGCCAGGACAGGCAGGAAGCCTGCATTAGCACCCCTGGGGCACCGCTGACCGGGAGCCCCCCAAGGTAAGCCCATTCCCCAATCCCTGCCCCAGCCCTGAGCCCCCACCAAACCCAGAGCCCCCTCTTGCGCCCCAAACCCCTCATCCCCAGCCCCACCTCAGAGCCTGCACCCTCAGCCCAGAGCCCTGACCCCACACATACACCCTAACCCCCTGCCCCAGCCCAGAGCTCCCTCCCATACCCTGAACCCCTCATTCCCGGCCCCACCCTGCAGCCCTCACCCCCACATCCCAACCCTCTGCCCCAGCCAGAGCTCCCTCCCACACCCCAAACCTCTCATCCCCAGCTCCGTTGGGTCGTGGGCATCAATAATTTTCTTCAACTGGGTCGCCAGAAAAAACATTTGAAAACCACTGATCTAGTGGTCCCTTCTGGCCTTGAGCTCTATGATTCTTTGGCTGTCCGTTTGCAGCCTCTGATTCCAGTCCCATCATGCCTGGCTGTCAAAGGGTCTCTAGCTGCCATCTTTTTCTTGTCAGAGACTTTGGGTGAGAGAGGAACCCAGTGAATTAGATAAGCATAACATTAAAAAGATGGTTTTCCAGTGTAATCAACAAATCAGGTGTAGACAGTCCCCTTTCTTCATTCTGCCACATTCTCTACTGTTCTCCAACATACATGGTGACTATATAAAAGCAAGAGGCCACCTCAGTGTTTCAGTTTGCCAGAGAGTATTGTGCGTGCTTTTTAATCCTGCAATCCCACACCACTCTTACTGAGCAGTGATTGACAGAAGTACCAACATAAGGGGTATATTTTCAAAGGGCTAAAATTAAATCACTTAAAATATGGCTGATTTTTAAAAAGGAGGAAGCTACACTTCCCCTAACAAGCAGATCAAGTACTGCTGGTTGCAGTACCGAGTTGTCTCTGCCATTGCCTGCAACAGGAATCAAATGCCAGTTGCCTGATACCAGTAGCATTTCTGAGACACCTCATCAACTATGACTTAAGTCTTTCCTTGTGTATAACTCTGGAAAATAAGGGTGTTATTTCTGCTTATCTGGTTTGATGGCTTTCATTGGTTTCCTTATTCTGAAGCTAGTGAGGGTGTACTTGTTTCTACTGTTGTACAGCTTTTGGCACACTCTACTTTTGACTAAATACACAGATGAAGCTTTCACAGTCTGGATTCTCTAATTGGAAAAAGGCTTGAGACAAATTTAGGAGGCGCCAAGCTTCTTCATGTCACCACAAAGCAACTTATATTCTTCAAAAGACCACAAAGAACGGTGGTAACATGCTAAGTTTTCAGTACTCTCAGAAGAAAACAGGAAGATCCTAATGAAAATGCTAAGTAGTATACGTTATCTTCCCCAACAAGAATTTGCACTGTGAGGCCATTATACTAAACAAGCTGAAAATATGCCCTTAAAGTGGAAAGGTTGACTGCAACTTTATTCAGTTGCTTTGTCTGTAGGAAGAATATGATCAAAGTGGCTGAAACAGAGTCAAGACAAATTCACAAGTCCAGTTGTTCAAAATGAAATAATAGAAATCATGGCTCTTAAAATTGTGAGTGATATTTCTGAGAAAGGTTCTGGAAAGTGGTATACTACGAAAGCAGATGAAACAGACTTCTCCAACACAGAACAAGTGGTTTTACGCCTGCAATCTGTGGGTGATTACATGAATGATTTTGGAGAGTCCATTGATTGTACAATGGACCCCGTACAATCAGCAGAGATAATCGTATCAGTAATTAAAGATATATTACTACATAAAAAAATCTGAGAATCAATAACTCTTGTGGACAGTGCTATGATGGTGCCCCTAATATGGCAGGCTTAGTATCAAGTGCAGAAACAAAACTGCAACAGGAGGAACCATGGGCTATGTATACTCATTGTTATGAGCATGCTGTGAATTGGACATGCCAGGACGCTATTAAAAATAATACTATCCTAAGAGATACTCTTGAAGCTGTTTACAAAAATAAAAAAAATTTAAAACATCACCAAACGAGATGCTATATTTCAGGACATTAAATATGAACGGTTAAGTGCCTCACCAGACATCCTGTCTGTGTCCAGTAAGATGAAAAAGCATTGGCTTCAATTTCTGAGAACTACTTTGCACTGTGTGCAACTTGCAAAGAATGTAAAGAAAGATCCTGAAATGAGAGCTCCAATTGGCGGCATAGCAGCTCAAATGGAAATGTTTAATTTCCTCTTTGGGATTGAATTTAGTCGGAAAAGTCCTAAACAATCCTAGACAATCTGTCCAAAACTGTAATGGTCAGACATTTCAGCAATAGAAGGCCACTCTCTTATGAAAATGATACCTAATTCATTTCAGTCCTAATTCATTTCAGTCCATCCGATCAGATGAAAGTTAAAACCTAGTCTGGGAGAAAATGCATCAAGAAAGTTGAACGGAAACAGAATGAATAAGCGTCCAAGAAAGAGAAAAGTTGTCAAGAAAATGCAAATACATATAGGTGAACCCAGTTAGCCAAATTCAGCAAAGGAATTTTATAAGTGTATCTACTTTTAAATATTTGATTTTAGTGTCCAGTACTCGTTTAAGATTGGAACAGGCAGGCTACAAAATTATTCAAAAGCTTGAAACTCTCATAACTCCACATGTAACAGAAACACAAGTTCAAGACATGCTTCAAGTGTATGGCTCCAATTTAAACCATGATCGACTGATTTCTCAGCTTCATCCCTTGCAAGCCAACTGTCAGCTTATAGAAAGATCTTACTTCACTCACCCAAAGCTCACGTCAGCTGTTTTCCAAAGTAGTGAAGCTGATAAAATTGATTGTGGTGGTAACCACTGCTGTGAGCGTAGTTTCAGTGTTCTACATCAGATTCAAACATGGCTTTGATCCACAACGAGACAATCACGACTCAACTGTTGTTTGATTTTACATGTTCACAAGGACCAAACTGATGACTTACAGCTTGCAGTTGTTGCTGAAGAATTCAAGAAACCCAGGGTGAAGATCACTGTTTGGAAGTCTTACAGATTTGAAAACTGTTCTTTTTACTCGTGTTTTAAAAAGTAATGCTGTCTTGTGCAGTTTTGTTTCATGACTAAATTTGTCCACTTTTAATAAAGTGGGATAAACTGTTTCAAACTCAGTGTTTCCTACACTCATGCTATCCCTAAAATTTTGGGGAGAAGCTACAACCCTCTCCAAACTTTAGTTGTTTATGCCCATGCCTGTTCACAGAGTGAATATCCTGGTCAGAGAGAAAGACCGAAATCAAACCTAGGCCTCCAGCAACTTACACGTTTCACTTTTATAACACCTCCTACCCAAGGCTCTCAGTGCACTTTACAAACATGAATCAAGTTCGTTTCTCAGCCTATCTGTGAGGCAAGGGTTAATAGTCTCATGTTACAAATGAGGAACCCTGAGGCCCAGAGAGGTTAAGTGACATGACCAAAATCACACAGGAAGCCTGTGGCAGAGCTCTGAGGAGGAGGCAGCCCTCCTGACCTCCCTGCCGTGCTTCACCCACAAGACTATCCTTCCTGGCTGGGGGCCGTTCACAGTATTGCAGACTGAAACACTGGGCCACCCGTTCAGAACATACCCCATTGCCGTAGTTACGATTGAACAGAGCACCATCTTTTAGACTGTGAGACCCATTCTGCAGACCCCTGGCTCTCACAGGAGTAAGAAAGACTACCTCTGTGTGTGCTGGTGGCACGGGCCCCTTATTTTGTAGGGCAGCAATAAAGTGTATTAATTTACATAGTCTTGAAGTGTTGCTGATCAGCCTTTCAGAAAGGATTTCCTTTATAACAAACCAGTTAAGATCACCTGGGAGGAGCGGGTCTTAGGGGCCAAAACACAGAGATAATAAAGAAAGGAAAAGGTTGGCAGTTTCCAGAGCATGTATTTTTACCCCTGTATTTTGTCTGTAGAGTCAGGCAATATGGTAATGCTTTAGAGCACTGGTAGGACTAGTTCATGACAGAAGCAGTTCTTCCTTTGGGAATTCCACTAGGGGATAAAGCAACATAAATAACAAGGTAACACTTCATTTTAAGTATTTGGATGGCATTATTTCATGTGATACCCCTTGGAACAGCACTGTACTTACCCTGTGAAAACTTGTTTAAGTCACACACAAGAAATTGTACAGAAGCCAGTTCTTGTTGTTAAATTGATTTAAGTGTTTTATGTGCCACTTTTTGAAAAATAAACTGCAATACACACAGACCAGATGAAGAGCTGTAGAATTACTTAGGGTTTGAGGATGGGCGGGGGGGGGGGGCACAGTTTCATCTAGAGCTGCACAAGTCTTAATTACATAGCACCTGGTTTTCCAGCTCAGATCATGTAATGGGTCATTAAAGTGGTAGAGGGATCACTATGAAATGGCCCGGGCATTCTGCACACAAATGGCATTTTCTGACTGGTTTTCGGCAGTCGTTGAAAGGGGGTGATTTATACGGTCTTAGCACTTTTGTTTTGATCATTCACCCTTCCCCCTCCCCAAGGAAATCTGATTATTTTCAATTTTGAAATATTACAGTGATTTAGAATATTGTAAAGGCATACAATTACCATGGCATAGGAATCATGAGATAAACACAGGCCAACAGATATAATGCTTTCACTTACTATTTAAACCTTAGACAGTGTCTTGATTGTGATTTTTAAAAAACATAACTGAAAACTAACTATATCCTTCAAGCAAAATACGGCAACATAAAAAATCAATGGCCAGTGCACCGGGCTATGATAATTTCATGCACAGGTTTGGCTCCTGCTGCAGCATTCATTGAGTTTGTCCATTGACTTTATCATGTTCTGGACCAAGCCCTATGTGATTGTTCAATTTCTTTTACTTAAGGAGGTGGATAGTTGGTTCCAGTCAAACGGAAGTATTTTGGTCACTGCTAATACTAAAAGAATGTGCATAGCTGGGGGCACTAGAAAGGGAGTTAGGGTCCTTCAAATCTATTTTTTTTATCTGAATGTTCCCTTAAAATGGTGTAGCCCACTTCACAATCTCCCCAATTATGAAAAGTATTTTGCTGCCAATCAGACATTCGGGAATTATTACAACCATTCACAGAGAATTAACGATTGGTCACGTGCATTATAACAATAGCCCTGTTTCTTGTCTCCACTTGCACATTCAAGCAAGGAAACAATCATGCCAGAGAAGGGAAGCAAAGGGCTGCCTGTACAAGAGGAGCCAAAAGTTTGCATAGGCAGTATTAAGGAAGAAAAAAGCCATGGAAGCTCTTTTAATAAGAGCTAGCTGGCAACATGCTATGGAGGGTCAGAGCCCACACTGCTACCATCATGCTAGACACTCAGACACATGATTCTTCAAGAGTAAGCACTCAGATTAGAGGTAGTTGGAAAATGGAAAGGGGGGTATCTTGAAAAAAAAATGTACTTGCAGGGTGGGGGAAGGAATCACAAACCAAAATATATTGGCTGAAAAAGAAAATATTTTTATTTAGAAATGCTGCCATGGTGCCTCAAGGGAGTTGTAGTTCAGATACCTCATAATCCCATTGTCCACTATAGGTTACGTTACCCAGTCAGACTACTTCTCCCATAATGCACCATGTTCTCTCTAGTGTCTAACCTCCTTTCTTAAACACGGCTAATGGAAAAGGTACAGCAAACAACATTCTCCAACGGTCAGAATCAGCTTTAGGAGGAAACATCTTGTACCTGATACAATCAACAAATACTCTTGTATCACCTCTACAATGATACATTGTTGACAAAAATACTCTGAAAAAATGACTGAAACCCTTCCACTCAGGCCGGACAAAGAGAACTATTAGGGACACTTGTTCCTCCACCTCCAAAGCCCTCATCTGCAGAAAAAGCTCACTATTCTCCTGAAAGTTGTTAATGATTTATAGAAAGCCATTGGGAGAGCTAATGTAGTGAAACAATATGGGCTAAAGTTCCAGCAGCAGAGTGGATGAAAATCAATTTTTTTAAAAAAACAAAAAAACCCTGATTTTGTTGATATTTAAACTGGATTTTTTTTTATTAAAATTAAATACAGGCTTTGTAATAATTTCAAATTCAATTTTAAATTGGTTTGTTTTTTTAACTATGTTAAAGCCTAAATTTGTAATACTAAAATCATGTATATTAATTTTAAATAATATTAAGCACTGCATGTGTGCTGCCAAACTTTAAAGAAAGTCAAAAGCACTGAACTGGTGGAAGTCACTCGCTAAGCACCTGGAAGCAGGGTTTGTTGAAGTGCTAAACCAGCTTTTGACAGCAGTAGCATCTTTTGCAAATATAACAAGAATATTTTCTTCATTTCAGTTTATTCAGCCAGTTCAATTCAATGACTGTTCTTTCAAAGGTGAAAAACCAATTGAGAGCTGAAAAAGCAGGAAAGCTTGTTTTCCTCTTCCAATCTATGAATAAAAACTTGATGTGAGAGGATGAGATCTACTAGTTCTAAAATCTTGAAGGACAGTGATCAGAAGCAATCAGCTTCATCCACTAATTACAGAGAATACTTCCTTTATTTAATAATTTGTTTAGTTTTAAATGCAACACATGTTTTATAAACTGTTTTTCTTATGTATCCAGCACATTTAAGGTAGTTATTTAACTAAATTTAAAAGAAAATTAAAATGCAAGTTTTGGGCTTATTTTTAATTGAATTTTAATTTATTCAAATAGAGCTTGGCACAAATCAAAAGTAAAAAATTGATCATCATCTAGTAAATACAAATTTTATCAGTCCCCATTTTCTAACAGCAAAAAAATGTAAAAATTAAGAATCTGAATATATATATATATATATATATAGTGACAAAGCTCTGTCCTTGCCTCCGTGGGTCCCACATTTCCTGGCGGATTTCGCTAGCCTCAGAGGCTCACTGTGACCCTCCACGTAACCCTTCTTTCTCTAGAGACAAGGGTCACAGTCTACTGAGCCATTTTCATCATAAGCCAGCAAGGGAGGTGAGGAGATGCTATCCTTCCTTGCACAGTCTCTGTTGTCTCCCAGTCTCATTGATTAATCGGGGGCAAAGGTGCGGGGGGGGAGCCCAGGCCCACCCTCTACTCCGGGCTCCAGCCCAGGGACCCGAATAGTGTCAGCTATGGTAGCTGACCTTTTAGAACCATGATATGTACAATTCCCTGGGCTACTTCCCCCACAGCAGCCCTCACTTCCTCAAGCTCCACTTCACCCTTACCTCAGGGCCTCCTTCCTTGTGTCTGATATGGTGTGTACTACTCAGCCTCTCCAACAGCGCAACTTCCTTCCACAGCTCCTGACATGCACCCCCACCTGACTGGCTGGGAGGCTTTTAACTAGTTTCAGCCAGCCCCTGATTGGGTTCAGGTGTCCCAATCAACCTAGCCTTCTCCCTGCCTTCTGGAAAGTTCTTAATTGGCCCCAGGTGTCTTAATTGACCTGGAGCAGCTTCCATTTCACTTAACCTGGTACCAGGGATTTGTTTAGCCTGGAGCTAATATATCTATCTCCCACTACTTTTCTATAGCCATCTGGCCTTGCCCCGTCACTATATATATATATATGCTACATAATTACTTAAATGAATGTGTATGTATTTAGTGTGTCCTCCTGGATAGCAAAAGAAGCACCAAATTTAGTGCGAAGGTTATATTTGGTTGCAAATCAACATGTTTTAATGGTTACCATCCAATGAGAAACAACCTTTCTTTAGGATAATAAAAAGTATATATGCAAAACAAGATTAAAATCGATTATTTAAATCAAGGATTCCTGCTTGCTGACTTAAATCATTATGCAAATAAGTTATTTAAATCACTTTGATGTAAATCAGTCCACCCTGCCCAGCAGTAAATACACAGACATCACCAAGCTATTCCAGTTTTTTTGTGTCTCCCATAAGTGGTGCCATCTACCAAATTTCTCAATGTTTGGCAAAATCAGCACCTGGCTGAAGCTGAACCAGGTTGGACTGAGGTGATGCTTGTAGGAAGAGAAAATGCACTGAAGAACTTACTTGCTCTGTAATAACCTCCAAGCACAAGGCCATCTGCCTGAAGTGGTTGAATTGGTCCACAGCCTTGGTGTCCTACTGGTCTCCTCATGTTACTGGACAACCATGGCAGCAATACAAACCCTCTTCCATCTGTAACTGGTCAGAAAATTGTGCCACACACTAATCTAGCCACGCTGCTCCATGTATTCATGACCACTAGGCTTCATAACTGAAGCTCATTAAATCTAGGAATGAAGAGACATGCCCTGAAAAATCTTCAGATGCTACAAAATGCAGACACAGCAACACAGGTCACCATGAACAACCCAGAACACCACTCTGTGCATTGGCTCCTCACTGAATACGGAGTCCAGTTCAAACTCTTCATCCTGTTATTCAAAGGCCTTCAAGGAACTCGCTCTAGCTACCTGAAAGAGCTCCACTCCCTCCTGGGCCATGACTTCCCACAACTATATTCCAGTGGAACAATGCAAAAGGGAGAAGTCACTGAATATGGGAGATAGAACTTTCACAGGGACTGGATCCAGACTATGGAACCCACAAGAGATAAGAACAACCATAGCCTTCACCCCTTTGAGAACTACATATAAAACGTATTTCTTTGACTTTGTTCTCCTTCAGCAATGTTTACACATATAGATGGGATCAAACCAGAACTCTACATCCAAAGAACCTTGAAAGTAGGATTCAAATCTGAATCCAAACCCAAATGTCACACCTCTATCTCTATGTTGGGAAAATAAAAAAATCCTGTCATTTGGGGTTGTTTGAAATGCAGATCAAAATATTGCAGCATGGTCCCTTTTCTAATTTTCATTGAATTACCCTGTAATGTTTGATGTGTCTGAACCCAAAATTTAAACCACAACTCAAGAAGACAGGGTGTGTGTGTTGGAACTTATGTGGACAGAAACCAAAGAAAATACTCATATATACCCCTGTGGAGTGAAACCTACATGTTTTGCACAGCTCCCATTAGCACCCATTTTGGAGGGATTGGTGAATGAGTTTTAAAAATAATCTATGTTTAACAGTTTAATATACTGATATGTTTTTTAAATACTTTGATATGCTCCTCATGGTCAGTTACTGAGACCCTTTGATCAAATGATTAGCTATGGAGTTAAGAGACTGAGCCTAGCCTGAAAGGATACTCTAGTGGCTGAGGTACTAGGCTAGGAATCAGGAGCCCCTGTGTTAGGTTCCCTTCTCTACTATAGTGTTTCCTGGGCAAATTATGCCCTCTCTCTTATGCCATATTTCTCGGTCTGTAAAATGGGGATAATAGCTCTTCCCTACCTCACAGGGGTGTTGTGATGACAAATACATCTTTCTTAAATTGTGAAACATTCAGATATTATGGTAATGGGAGCCAAATAAGTACCACAAACAGAAATAAGTAGAAGCTGCTGTATCAGGAATTTGATCAAATAAGGGGCTGGAAGGGTCAAACTAATATTTGTTTGTTAGAATCCATTCAAATTCAGGAAGTTTTAAAGAGAATGACAGGGGGAGCTGAGGCTTCTCTGAGTGGCACTGTTCTGTCAGCTAAACACCAAGTGGGCTCACATTATAGCAGCTCAGCATCTCTTCCAGGCCTTTTGAAATAGCTGTTTTGTCACTTAGGAGGAGGCTAGAGCAGTAGTGCTAAAGCAAGAGACTTCAAGTCAGGGCCTTCCAAGTCTCTGAACGGAAATAGTTTTCATGTTAGAATGAAGTAAGTGTCAAACATCAGGCTCTGTTGTCATTGCTCCCTGCCCAGAAGGGGGAAATTTATACTTTGTGGTAAAGGCAAAGCATGGTCTGATGGTGTATACTATGAAGTTTGACTCCAGTACAAATAAACTGTTACAATTTAGTAAGACTATCTCACCTTAACACATAAGGTATTTTAGCAACACTCAACAAAAGAATGAAAAAAAAAAATAAAATCGTCCATCCACTATGATTTACCAACCTTTCAATGACAGGAAGCAATACTTTTTTAAAGCCCCTATGAAATACTGCCCACAATTGGTAGCTGTGGTGACTAATCGCGAGCGTTGTTTTGTTTTACAAAAAAAGATCATGCAATAAGAAAACTACAGCTCAGCCCAATTTTTCCCTCATATTTTATGCCAAATGTATGTGATGATTGACAGTTTGCGGTAGTAGCCAGAGTCTGGCTTTTTTAAATAACTGAAGCTTCTTTCCCTTTCTGTCTTATGGGAAGTGTTGGGTGACTACTGCCTATTACAAGACCACATTTCCAGTTGCGTATATCTTTGTCAAACTTTAACCATTTGGGCTGAAATTTTCCAAGCCAGGGTCTGCCTCAGACTGACTCTCCTTGGAAAATTTTAGCCAAAATGGTTCATAAGACTCTGAGCCTAAAGATAGAGGAAAAAACCATGTTACAATTCTGGGGACCTATTCTTTGAACAGCTCTAGCACCCTCTGTGCTTTGGAGTAGGGACTGGAAATTTTCCAGGACGGTGGCCTTTGTGTCAGGGAAGTGCTTTTTGCTATTCCCATGAAAATCCCCCCAAATGTGGCCAAGTTACAAGTCTTTGAAAAATTGCAGTTCACACATGCTCAGTAGCAACTTCTTAGATTTTAGCACAGGGGTGGACAAACTTTTTGGCCTGGGGGCCGCATCCGGGTATGGTAATTGTATGGCGGGCCATGAATGCTCACAAAGTTGGGAGTAGGGGTGCAGGAGGGGGTGAGGGCTCTGGCTGGGGGTGTGGGCTCTGGGGTGGGGCCAGAATTGAGGAGTTCAGGGTGCAGGAGGGGGTTCCGGGTTGGGGTGCGGGGGGGGGTGAGGGCTCTGGGGTGGTGCTGGGAGGTTTGGGGTGCAGGAGGGAGCCCCAGGCTGGGACTGAGGGGTTTGGAGAGCGGGAGGGGGAATCAAGGCTGGGGCAGGGGGTTGGGGTACGGGGGAGGGGTGTGAGGCTGTGGGTGCGGGCTCTGGGGTGGGGCCGGAGATGAGGGGTTTGGGGTGCAGGAGGGTGCTCCAGGCTCGGACCAATGGATTCAGAGGGCAAGAGAGGGATCAGGGATGGGACAGAATGTTGGGGAATGGGGCGAGTGAGGGCTCTGGCTGGGGGCGGGTGGGCTTGGGGTGGGGCTGGGGATGAGGGGCTTGGGTACAAGAGGGGGCTCTGGGCTAAGATTGAGGGGTGCAAAGGGCAGGAGGGGGATCACGGCTGTGGCAGGGGGTTGGGGCACAGGGGAAGCTCAGGGGTGCAGGCTCTGCGCGGTGCTTACCACAAGCAACTCCCAGAAGCAGCTGCATGTCCACCCTCCAGCTCCGAGGCATGGCCAGGCGGCTCTGCAAGCTGCCCGTCCACAGGTGCCACCCCTGCAGCTCCCATTGGCTGGGAACTGTGGTCAATGGGAGCTCCAGGGGCAGTGCCTATAGATGGGGCATCATGCAGAGCTGCCTGGCCACACCTCCTTGTACTACGTAGAAGCTGGAGGAGGGTCATGCCAGCTGCTTCCTGGGAGCCGCGCAGAGCTGTGTAAGCCCCCGACCCACTCCCTGACTGGAGCTGAGGGCCAAATTAAATGGTCTGACGGGCCAGATGTGGCCTGCGGGCCGCAGTTTGCCTACCTCTGCTTTAGCAACTAAAATCTCCAATAATTCCATGTTCAGTGAGCATGCTCCATCCCCTCACAGCTCCAACATGCAATGGGACTGAGCATGTTCCAGCCCACAGCGACAGGGGCAAAGCTGGACTTGCCCTGTAATATACGTTCAAGCTTGGGCTGGGGCCAGGCATCAGAATGAAGAATGAGAGCCTGTCTCTCCTATGCTCTCACTGGCACACGCTGCTGCTGGCAGCCAGATAGTGTGGGCAAGGAAGCCATACAATACAAATGCAGAGGGAACAAAACCTGGATCACAGGAAGGGAAAGGAGTAGACCTGGAAAAGAGGCTGGTGAGAGAAGCTGGGACTAGAAACTGAGAATGGTGGGGGAAGAAAGTCTGGAACTGATTGGGAAAGGAGGCTGGGACTGGGAGCCAGATCGGGGGGCAGGGAAAACAGGAGACACTGAGATGGGATGAAGACCCTGAGTTGGAGACTAGAACTGGGAGTCAGTGGGCGTAGGGAGGAGAGACAGAGATCAAGCAAGGGGTTGGGAGTAGGAAACTGGAACTGGCTGGGCAACGATCGTGGGGACAAGGAGTAGCAGCAGAGGATGGAACTAGGACTTGCTAGAAAAGAGATTGGGATGAGAAGCCTGACGAGTGGAGGCTGGAGCTAGATAGAGAGGATAGGACTAGGAGAAGGAGACAGGAGTAGGGAAGAGACAGTGACAAGTGGAAGGGATGGGCAGAAGGGGTCAAACTGTGGGGGACAGAGGAAGAGAACCAGGCAGAAGAATCTGTGCCCATTAGAGAACACTCCTCTCCAGAGCCTGGAATGGAACCCAAGATTCCTGAGTCTCCCCATTGCTCTGCTACAAGTATCTGTGAAACCACTGGCACAGTGTATCTCTCATCCCCCTCTAGTGCTGATACACATAGAGGATGACAACCATTACTGCTATCAGTTACGCCGTTAGCTCAAGTGGTAGAGGTCAGTTTGGTGGATCTAACACACACCCACACAAACAATGTTAAAAGAATGTTAAGGCTGCCAAATCAAGCGCTTAAAAGTTAGGAAATGCCAAAATGTAGGTTGCCTGTACAAACCTAAGTCAGCCCTCCTGTGTATCTGCATTGTGATGATAATACAATTTTTAACTACAAGGTCCAAGCCTTATTCAGTGCACATGATGGACCTGCTCTAGGGATGAGTCAGGGTTGTGTACCTATTGCCGTTCCAGAAACACGGCAGGCCTAAGCCCGCCCCCTTAGCCAGGGGAAGGGCGGGGTCAGTGAACCCAGGCCACGTCTGAATACTGAGATTTCATTTTCACAAATGAAAAATAGGGATTGGAGTTAAGGTCATAGGACAAAAATCAGGGAATCAGAAGGGGCCACTAAGCAGAGAACCCCCGACAGTGCCCATTGCTCTTCAAAGGCATCTAAGGAGCCAGACAGTGGACACTGCTCAGAGGACGTTTGCTTGGGGGCATGTCTTCACAAGGGATAAGAAGTAGGCCCCACAGTCAAAGACCACTCCCTCCCCAACATCTGTCTTCCCCTCTTGGAGACCTCTTGGGTGGAGGTAAAAGAGCTGCTGGTCGTATCAGAGCCGTTGGGAGCAGCAGAGGAAGGCATGCACCAGCATGCTCCAGGCCAGACTACCTGCTCTGTAAAGGAGCTGTGTGTTTGACCTGAGATCCCGGTGTCTGATTTGCAAAAGAGCTGAGCACTCACCACTGTAGAGGAATGCAATGAAAGCTAACTTTGAACATGAGTGTTGTATAAGGCTAAGTACTCTGAAATACTCTGAAAAATCAGGTCCTAGATGTCTCAAATTGAGCACCTAAAATTAGTGGATACTTTTGATCTTAATCTGTGCCTCAGTTCCCCATCGGTACAATGGAAGTACCACCACCACCACCACACCTCACAGGACTATCGTGAAGACATTAATTCATGTGTGTGAAGCATCAGATACTGTAGTGAGGAGCACCAGAGGAAAGATCATGAGGCAATGAAAATTCTATATTCAGAATAGGATTTGAAAAAGTGTGCAGTAAAAAACACCCAGGGACCCACATGGAGCAATGTGGATAAACCAAATATTGCATAACTGCGCATTCTGAGAGCACTGGCCACCCTGTGCACTGAATGTGCACATAATGTATTTATGCACAGCGGGGCCAAACTGAAATTGTACCTGCAACTCCAGCATTTCTAACTTTTCAGTGTTTGACTTTGCAACCTTCCTAATGTTGTCTGAATGTACTTTTGTGATTAGGTTATCTACCACTATTATCATCCCCTCTCCAGAGGTACACTACCAAGCACATTCTCTCTATAGCTCTTCTAGGGCAGGCCAGGAGAATGAGAAACAAAGAGGAGAATTGAAATCTATGGGGCAGTATGTGACACTAGCCCCTGGCAAGCTCTTCACTAGCCTTTTCCAGTCAAGCATATAGCTTTTAAAGTGCATGGAACTATGTTTTGTTCATGTGGGTGTGTCAAATACAATCAAATAAAAATCTCTCCATGGACCGAAGTTTTAGAAGATAAGAGTTAGGGTGACCAGATGTCCCAATTTTATAGGGACAGTCCTGATTTTTGGATCTTTTTCTTATATAGTCTCCTATTAACCCAACCTCAATTCCGATTTTTCACATTTGCTGTCTGGTCACCCTAAGAAGAGTTAACCTAATGCAGTAGAGTAGCTTCACTGCCTGGTGACTCCACTATTAAAGGAAATCATCGTACGAAGTTTGAATCATGGATCTCTCCATAGCTATTCAGTGCAGCCTGGGCATGTCTGTTGTGCAGGGCACTGAAAGAAAACGACTGCCTTACATAGCACATGAACTTAAAAATAAAAGTTTTACCAGTGAAGGCTAAATAAGTGTCTCATCACAGTCGACTTATTGCTTGATGGATGCATAAAATGAGACTGAGTCAGTGGCACAACAGAAAGACATTAGAAAAATCCCTGTTCTTTACTTTTTGAAGTGGAAATTTGGCCCAACACTCCATCTCAGTATGCCAGCTTTATCTCTGGCGACAGAGTAAAGACCAACACAGTCTAGGAATTCCCTAGTACTAGGTCCCTCTGGTTGCCCACTAGCTCTACCACTGCAGCAAGCATGTCATTTGACTGCTGCATAGCGAATAAGTGAGACTGAGGTTTGGAACTGGCAGAATCACAAAGACGGGGCCCTTTCTGGATTGTGCAAGATACTAGCCAGGCTATACTTTGTGGGCAACACCAGTAAGCAGGCAGCCTGGCCAACTGCCAAATGGGAAGATAGAAATCTGACAAATGAAAGTGAAAAAGATTGTTAAAGGTACCTAGGAAACCTCATTTCATAGTGAGCTTCCTTTAATAGCTATTTCATTCCAGAATCTCACAACACTGTACTCTGGCTCTGTGGGTAGAAGTAAACTCTAGCTCCCTCTAGTGGCTGGAGCACAGGGGGCTATGGGCCTGCTACTAGCACTAGCTTAACCAGTTAGGGTTTAGCTGCTGGCAAAAAACCTGTGTAGCTGGAGCTGAAGAACAAGGATCAGATCTTCAGCTGGTATATATTGTCATAGTGCCATGGACTTCAGATGAGCTATGACAGTTTACACAAACTGAGGATTTGAGCCCAAGGGTTCTAGTCTCTGCCTTTGTGTGCATGCTCTAGATGGTAGTTGTGGCTGCTCTCTGCAGCAGGCTGATTTGTTACCCACCCTCCATAGATGTTAGTTCTTGGGTTTCAGTTACATGTACCATTCATGTCCCCATAAAATCTGGATTGTAGCTGGGTAAAGTTTAATCATTTATTCCAGAGGGTGCACTACCAAAAAATGTAATTTTAGCATTGAGTTGTCATTGTGTGCTCTAGAAAACATGAAAGTCTCTAAGGGAGAAAAAACTTCCTGTAACCAATGCCTTAAACTTTGCCCCACCTTTGTATAGAACAGGCAGCTTATGGAAGAATGTCATCCAGCCTAACAATTGACTATTTCTTATGTACAATAACATCAGACTCTTTTTTAAAATAAAAAGCTGGCCGTCTCCCTTCTAAAATAATTCATCTGTTTTATGGAGTGTTGATCTGATTATATACAATTCCCACAAGAAGGGAAGTACCTTTAGAATAAGGACTATTCAGAACTAGTACAGGATTTCCTCTTGTTGTTGATAGTTTCCTACTAACCCAAGGCGCAATGAATCCCAAAGAAAATTCAAAGGGGCGATCTACAGACAACTAGGCATCTACATTATATAGCAAACATTGTTCAATCTAATTGATGTTTTCCTTACAAAGTAAAAAATAGCTCTGCTCACTGTTTAACATGCTACAGAACAGTTCTTACTACATTTAGGATTCCCCTCACTCTTTGTTTATGTTATACAGAGAGTCACATCGTGTACTCTCCAAGGCCAAGTGCTTATACACAACCATTTCCTAACAATAAGTCACACCTACTTTTACTTCATCTTCAAATATTGAAATTTAATCCCACAAACAATCAGTTTCCTCAATACCCTACTACCTTAACAAAGAGTAGATCAGTTCTCTGCTATCAACTGATCACTGTCATGACTGAAAAGCACCTAACCTGAATGCCTTCATTGACTGGACTTAGCTCCTAAGTGGGCCTAACATTCAACAAAATCAGAAAGACACATTTTGAGAACAAGCCAGGGTGTAAATGTTGCTTAGGCCACATGCTAGATCTCCGCACAGGCATGAGTTCTTCCCATCATGTATTAAAATAGGCATGAACTGGCTGTAAAAGTTTGGTCCTAGCCAAACCTGGGAATACAGAGTCAATTTCTGATGGGGTAGAAACAGGGAAAGTACAGCAGAAGGCACTTAAATAGATTTTTGCACAATAGCACCGCACCAACATTCAGGGAAATACTTTAGTAACCCCATACCTTGGGGAGGGGGCAACTGTTGAAGAATGCTGGTTGCTCAGTGGAACTGTGGTAGATCATTCTGAGCATACCAGCTTTTATGCCATATGAAATTCCCAAGTATATTAGTCTACAAGCATCTTCTCATGCTCCTACCAGTTAGATTTTGTAAACCCCTTGCAATTATTTGACAGGAAATATGATCAATAAGTCATGCTGTCATGTATTTTTCAGCCATATTCAGCAAATATGAACCTCATCATTTCTCTGTCGTTTGTCAGCCAGACAGCCCATCAAATCAAGTGAAAACCTATTCACAGAAATCCATTCCAGCTCCTTTCTGTTGCTTTAATTATATAGTTGGATCTTAGCCTGTGGCTCACCTGACTCTGGCTTACTGAGCAAAGCTCAGATTGAGAACTATTGCCTTTCTCCCTCCGTTTGGATCCTTCACATATCGTAAACGCCTCCATGTCTTATTGCCTGTTGACAATTTTTAAGTGTCTTTACTACAGCCAATGCAACTATTAATTCATTTTTCATTTGTTCCCTTACTTCAACTTCCCGAGGGCCCTGTGTTTTAGTCTTCTTGCTCTTTCTGGAATTCTTTTCCAATTAAAACATTGTTCTGTTTTTTTCATTGCCTCTCCTGTAGGTTCTGTCTGTGAGAGCAGCAGCACAATACAGAGATTTAAATGCTCATAGGAAAGGTGTTTATCCCACTACTGTTGTCTGCATTAGACAACCTTAGATGTTAAACATTAGATCTGAGAGGCTCAAGGCTCCCTCGAGCTCCTCATCTGTGGTCAGGAAGGGAAGAGCAAAATATATGGCTCTGCTGACTGGCACTGGGGTGGGAAAGAAGAGGTGCAGAAAGATGGCTCTGCCTATTCTCTGCCTCCTTTGCAGCAGGTTGTTCCAGGAAGGAGCAACTTCATAGTAGCACCTGAACTCTTCCCAGGCATAAGGACCACTGCTCTGGGCAGTCCTTATGCAAGCCATGCAAATGGGTAGGGAAGGCAACTTATTTCCTCCATAATTTGGCACCACATCAGCTACTCATTTATAAACAGCGTATGAAAAATTAACAGAATGACTTATAGGGTTAGCACTTTGAAAAGGATCAAAAGGAGAATGGAGAAAACAAGTTATCACTGAGGAACTATAAAAACCAGAGGAAGAACTTAGAAAATGATTCCCATTGTCTCTCATCACGCACCTTTCTGAATCTCATTCAACACTGTTTCATGTTTTATTATTCTAAATGCATGTCAGTGCCTGCGTCTCCTGGCTCCAAAAGAAAGGGCCAGTTATAAATAAAAATTAGAAGCTCCCCAAGAGAAGAGAGAAGCATCCAATCAAGACCCAGGTGCACCATACTCTTAGAAGTTCAAGTTGACTGGTTACTGCTTAAACATCAGATGCTTATATTAGTGGAGCAGTGCGCTGAGTCACCTGGAAAACTGCATAATTCACCCCTGAAGTCCTTTCATTTAAGGTCTTTAAAAAGGCTTTGTAAAATGTTTCTGTTACCTTCCCACCCCAAGCCCATGACTACTCATTATTCACTACAGCCTTCCAGCCTTGTGAAAAGAACATGGTGCAGACCAAATTCGGAGTTTCTGGTAAGAGGTTCCTGTGGCTAGCCACACAATATATAACAGGAAGAAGGATTTCAGCTTATCTTTACTGACATGGCTGGTTCTTGGGAAAACCTGGCTGGCTTTGCACTGCTATGCAATATTCTAAGAAGTCTTCTGTCAGCATTAAGCATGCTTGCCATTTTGTAGGTGAAGAGAGCCATAGCCAGGATTTATTTTTTTCCACCTGAACCTAAGAAACCAAGTTATGCTGCCAGAGTTGTCTTGGGCTTCAACTAACAGGTTCCCCCCCCCACACACACACACAGAAAGTCTGTCACTTCTATCAGCTATTCCCCAGCACAGACACAGAATTCTAATTCTAGAATTACCCATTTTTATGTAGTATTGATCAAACTTTCTAGATGTGTTCTACATTTCAATTTGTTCTTCTCCTCCTCCAAGGAAAAAAAAAAAATCTTTGCTTTCAGGCTTCTCCCATAGTTCAAGGTCTCTCCATCATCCTATATCCCCCCATAAGCTCTAGATTCATAACACACACATGTGCAGACTGGGGTGGGGGGGGGGTTGCTAAAGTTGTAGCACTTAGGGTATAATTTGGGGCCTTGTGTTCAGGATGCAGATTTGACATACAGAAATATCCCTTCTCTTCCCCTTCCATTTAAACTCATGCCCCTATAATTATCTTCCAGCTATCAGGGATGAACAAAGCTCATTTAGTGACACTCTTGATTGGCCATCAGGTTATCAGTATGATGCAATTCAAGGTTTGCTTAGTGTAAAAACCTATTCTGCCTTTTCTTACTTTTTGTAGTAAGACTAGTATTAGAGTATCCACCAAGCAGCAATGGAAAAATAGAACTATAAAACTGGTACATTGGTATAAACTGGTCATGAATGTATTTTGGCCGGAAGTCAAAAAGTTTCTATTCACCAGAGTACTGAGATTCTGGAACAACCTTCTGATAGGGGTAGTGGGGGGGAGCAAACAAACTTATCATGCTCCATCTTAAAACTAGTTAGGTTATGTATGAGATTTTACAAGGGGATTGCCTGCAATAGCAGGAAACTGGAATCAATGACCCAGGAGATCCCTTCCAGTCCTATGTTCCTAATTACCTCTATACCAGTGATACTCAGACTGAGGATCATGAGCCGCAAGTGGCTCTTAAATGTGTCTCCCGTGGCTAATAATTAGATCACACAGTGTTTTAATATCATGTGCTGCAATCTAAGTTATTAACCAATCAGGCTGCTTTTACTATGCTATTAACCAATCATAGTTGATAAAATAAGAATACTTAGTCAGTCATTTTGGTGTGAGAATTATATAAATTATACAAATAGTAAATGAAACAATGAATTCACACAACTGTGGCTCTTTTGGGTAATGTTGATTGCTAATTTGGCTCCTGAACTACTGAGGTCTGAGTATCACTGCTCTCTCTGTACTATAATTTTACAAACAATGAGCAATTTTCATCTGCAAGTCTTAAAAATGTTTACTGGAGGGGGCAAACACTGTTCTCTGCATTTTACATCTGAGGTAACTGTGACACAAAGTTTAAATAACTTGCCCAAGACTACCCAGCAAGTTAGTGGCAAAGTCAGGAACTGAACTCAGGTCTTCTGATGTATGGAATAGTGTCCCATCCACTAGGCAAGTGGTTTTCAAACTGCGGGTCATGGAATGTAAGGCACAGGATCACAGCGGCTCTGGTCATCACCACCAAGCAGGCCATTAAAAGTTCCATTGGTGGTGCTGCCCAGCTAAGGCAGGCTAGTCCCTACCTGTTCTGACACTGCGCTGTGCCCCAGAAGCAGCCAGCAGCAGGTCCGGCTCCTAGGCGGCGGGGCCATGGGCTCCGTGTGCTGCCCCCACCCCGAGCACGGGATCCACACTCCCGTTGGCCAGTTCCTGAACAATGGGAGCTGGAGGGGGCGGTGTCTGTGGGCGAGAGCCACACGGAGCCACTTGCACACCTCTGCCTAGGAGCCAGACTTGCCACTGGCTGCTTCTGGGGCACAGCGCAGTCTGCAGTGCCAGGACAGACAGGAAGCCTGCCTTAGCACCCCTGCTGCGCTGCTGACGGGGAGCCGCCTGAGGTAAGCCCGCGCCCAAACCCCACACTCCAATCCCCTACCCCAGCTCTGAGCCCCCCCAACATGGAGCCCCTTCTTGCACCCTGAACACCTCATCCCCAGCCCCACCCTAGAGCCTGCACCCGCAGCCCAGACCTCTGACGCCCTCCCACACACCAACCCTCTGCCCCAGTCCAGAGCCCCCTCCCACACCCTGAACCCTGCAGCCCTCACCCCCGCAGGAGAGCCAGCAATTTAAAGATGGGCAAAAACATTTGGATGTGAAGGAAACAATCACTGAGGCTTAGCAGCTTTGTGGTTTAGAAAGCCTTTAAACTTTACGAAAGAGCAGATGTGTGCACTCTGGCTGTCCCTTAGATAGAGATGTGTTAGTTTAGTACCAAACAAACAGGAACATAATTATATGAGTGACAATATAAATCTGAAAGAGAAACTGGGATCTGACTTTTATAGCCTTTTATTTAATATGTTTATAGACACTCTATATTCTATAATTTCTCCACTGTGATATCATAGAATATCAGGGTTGGAAGGGACCTCAGGAGGTCATCTAGTCCAACCCTCTGCTCAAAGCAGGACCAAGCCCCAATTTTTGCCCCATATCCCCAAATGGCCCCCTCAAGGATTGAACTCACAACCCTGGGTTTAGCAGGCCAATGCTCAAACCACTGAGCTATCCCTCCCCCCACGTTGACATACTTCTAGCACTAATGTTCAGTTTTGCTTTTCCTACCTTCATGACTGGCAACAATTTTCTCCAACCTAGAAGAACAGAATGAGGTTATATACCTGATTTCCCTCCCATATTAACTATTCCCAACCTCAGGGCAATGCTCCTTTCAACTAAGGGACCCAAGATATCCCTCAGGCTCCAGTTAATGCCACTCCAATATTAGACAGAGAGTCCTTTTTAAAACAAAATACTCTGCTCCCAAGGGGCCAGGCACTCTGGCTCTATTCTGGCAGAGTTAAGTTGGAACAAAGATAAGCCATCTGAAGATAGAATTACTCTATAAAATCAAATGCACAGAGAAGAATTAAGGTACCTGGAGGAGAAATCCTTAAGTTCTACAGGTGCAGACTTCCAGAGTGCTACAGAAAACCAGGCGCCCCAGGTCATGTCTCTGTTCGTACTGCTTTAGGGAAGTATTTTACACACGTGCCATCATACTATTAAGTTCAGTATGTGTGAGCCAGCTGCACAGTATTATTAATATTGTAGTAACACACACAGGCACCAATCAGTGTCAGAGTTCCATCATGCTAAATGCTGTACAACCACATAGGATGTAAAATGAACTTGAATTTTATCTGCAGAACTCACCTATTTTATGAGCTCACATAGATGTTTGGGCAAAACAAAATTCATGTGTGAGGCAGCATCAACAGGTTCCCAATGCTAACTTAAAAAAAAAAAATCTTAAATAATTTAAATGGCCTTTACCAGCATGTGCAGTGCAACTTCACCCTTCTCTCTAGCACGGATGTTGGTGTCTTTCACCTTATCCTCCTTGGACTGGCAAGCATGTGAAAAGCAAAAAAGTAATCTTAATACTCACTTTTTAAGCTTGATTCTGAAACATGGCCTTATTCTGAGACATAGCACTACTCTGTGACCTGAACCGTAGTAGAAAAGTATGCAGTAACATTTAAGACATAGTTGCACAGTGATGTTAAGTATATGTCACAGAAAGAACAAGTAGTAATTCTGCCACCTCTCAGATGGTACCCGTGGCTACAGGATTCCCCACTGACATATCAGACAAAAATGTCATTCAAAATAGTTTGTTCTTTCTCCTTTATTTAGCCACAAATACAAAAGCGACCAAACCCAATTCAGTGGAGCCCAATAAAGAATACCTCTTGACAGAATAAAACTGTTCAAAATGAGAGTCTCATGAAACCCAACCAGAATATATACAAGAATGCAGCAGAGCCCTTGTAAAATATGAGGAATCACCTCTGGGTGCATCTCAGAGTAAAATACAATAGAAAACTGATCAGTTAAGAGAATACATTTGTTATAAAACAAGCTTATGCCCGGAATGGGTTTCCACTGTACCATTCCTTTTGCTATTTAAATACCGCCACAATTTATTTTAGGTGCAAATTTGAAGCTCCTAGGGTGAAATCAGTTACCCAAGTAGAAATTTAGGGTACTCCATTGTAACCAAGATCAGGTTCTGACCCCACACAATTGAAAGGGTGTTTAGCATTGGCTCTGGCCAGTAAAGTGGTGTAAGGTGTTGGTCTCTCTCCCCCATGACCCCACCTAAATCAACACCAATGCAATTCACACTTGATCGGTAGCACCTTTGCTATTCTAGTAGTAGTTTACTCTTGAGCAAAAAACTGGCCCTCCTTATGCCAAAAGAAATAATGCAGTGGTTCTGAGTTGTGATAAATGTCCACTAGGATAAGACTAGGACTAGGACAAGATCACCAAACCCACCCAGCCTCTGGGACACAGAATTCCTTTTCTGTGATAAGCCTGGTCAATCTGATTTGTCAACGCTTTGTTCAGAGATATAAAACTCAGAATACAGTTTACAAAAGAATATTTCCTTATAGAACATCTTAATGTCAAAATATTAACAAAAACACAATTTATGTTAATGCTGAGAATAGCGGTTTTGAAAAATTAAAACTAAAAATAAGCTGTCACTAACAATAATAGACAAAAATACACTAAACGTTAAAAAAGGGTCCAATGTTCTGAGGCAAAATGGAATCATTTGAGACAAATTGTTTACAAAGGGAGTTAAACACTCAGCATAAACCTATCACAAGTGTTAACATCCACTAGTGTGATTTTATTTTTGGACAAACTTCAGCAATTCATTTTTTTTTTAAATCTGCTAATACAAAAATGTAAAAAACCCAAGCACTTCAGTTTTTAGACAAACTTTGTTAAGCTTGAACTGTACCTTTGTCTCAGTTACTTAAGAACTTAAAATTGAAGTTGGCAATAAAACCAGCTCAGCTGAGTTTTTAGGCTTCCCTCACCCTGCGCTAAACTATTAGTTCTTAAAAGGCTCCAATCTCAGTCCCCCACGGTCTGTAGGGCTTGCCAAGGTTTGCCGACTGTGCTGGTGTGGATGGACTGAGTACATTAGGTGACAGCAAATGGAACGAACCAAATGAAAAGGGGAACGCAGACAAAGATGCCATGGAGGACAGCAGAGGAGGAGATAGTTTGGAAGTAGAGGTGACCACAGGAAGCACTGGTCCAATGCTGCCATTAGGGGGCAGTCTCAGTGAAGAAGTTTCAGCATGTGGAGCAGCAATTCTGCTCTGGTGATGTGGTTCTGTAGAAGACGTTGTGGTACTGGAATTACTGTGCCCATTCTGAGGCAATAACAACGGGTGAGAGATGTGAGGATGATGTCCAAAGGCACTGCCCCAAGGAATATGTCCAATGCCGGTGTGGGCACTACTTGCTGCTTCCCGTTGAGAGGCATAATTATTGAGGTGAGACACCAGTCGAACTCGAAGAGGATCAGAAGTATCCAGACCCTCAATAATACTAAGGTACCGGACTACTTCAGCCAGGCACTCTCGAAATCCTAAACTCCGATAGTCCATAGCAAGAGCGTGGGCATCAAAATAGCCTAAGAAAAAGGAACAAAGAGTGGAGTCTTAAAATACCGTTTTTAGTCACTGACTACTCTGCATCCTCCACACTCCCTACAAGTACATTTCACTTGAGTGTGACGGTTATATAGTTGCAGTTTTCCCCAACCACAGAATGGCTTCCAAAAACTCTTCTATGGTCTAACAAGTTTTTCTTTTATAGTATCTGTGTTGTGATGCAGCGAGTCCCAGGACCAGTCGCAGACTGGCACGTATAAGCTGAAACTTCACACTACCAGCAAAGAACGCACAAAGAGGAGAGATGTATTTTCCAATGCTAGCTACATCAATGGACACAAAGCCACTGAACAGTGAAATTCATTAGTCACACACATGTAACTTATCACAGGCCACTTTCACAGACTAGCTGTCGGTCCTCAAATATCAATTTATACATTCGCATTTGTGTTAGCTCCTCCACTACCCATTTCAACCTAAAACATTAAACAGCCAAAAAGATCCCACATAGACCACTTGTTTTAGGCTGGGGGGTTGAGAAAAAGCTTGTGTTTCTCTTCAGTGGCTGAAAGTTACTTCACTTCACAGTGCTGCCATAACCTTACAGAAACTTGGATAACAAATCATTTTCTCAACAGAGTCTACCTATAGTCTACGACAACATAATCTGCACTTAACATAGAACAGTAAATAGACTATACAATGTTCCATGTAAGAGGAAATACTGAATTTCCCAGTCGTGTATACACATATTTCCATTTGATTTCTCCTCCCACTGCATGCAGATGACAAGTTTGTGGGACATTCAGTTACGGCTCAGGGTGCTGCTTGGTCTGACTTCAACTTTGTCGCTGTAATCACGGTTTGTTCAGAACTATTGAATCTGTTGTCAGATAAAAGATTACCTTTGCCTCCTGCTGTATGCAACATTTTCAGGTGATCCACAGTCATCTGCAAAATTTCAGCTTTTTCCAGTTTGGCTGATCCCTTGAAAAAGAGAGAGCGCAAGAGAGGAGAGGGGGTAGAATAGGTCAATTTTTAGAAGATCTAAAAGAATTTGGCAGAAATAGTGCAAAATAAACTATAAAAGGGTAAGATGCAGCACCACTTCTAGTCTGCAGTCCTTGTGACCCAGTCACCTATGCACTAATTATAGTCAGAGCCCATTGTGAATTACCTGCTTTTCAAAAGCACTTGGCACCAGTCTCCTCAGCTCCGACAAGCTGTTATTGATTCGATCCCGGCGACGTTTCTCGATGATCTATGAGTAAAACAGACAAGTTTTCAGCGTTGAATGCAAAAGGCACGCTGGGGCAAAGCAGCTTGACCCTGGGAGGGTATCAGTAGTTCGTGAACGGGGACTCACCCCTCTGCGCCTTTTCCTGGCCAGGATCTGGGAGGTGGTGGATGGAGACATTGAACCGGGAGCTGAACTCAAGTTTCTGAAATGAATCACAAACAGTTAGCGCAGATGCCGGGAGTGAGAGAAACGGGGCTGTAAGGAAGGATCAGCGCAGCCGCTCCCATAATAACAACGCGTGGGCGGAGGTGGCTCCGCGCGGGGACTCCGGGAGGCAAAGGTGCGAGCCGCCAGGGCAGGGAGCCTGCCTACCCGCGGCGGGCACAGAGCACACCCCGGGTGCCGCTCCCCCGAGGATCGCCGCGAACGGGCGCCTCCCCCGGCCCACGCACCCCATGCCCCCGGGGGCACAGCGCCCCCGCTCCCCTCCTCACCCATTCTCGTCCGCGCTCTCCTTCTCCACCTCGACGGGCTCGTCCAGCTCCTCGCTGTCAGAGGAGCTGTACTCGGGGTGCGCCCGCTTCATGCTGCTGCTGCTGCTGCTGCTGCCGCCGCCGCCGCCGCCGGGCAGGGGAGGCTGCAGGGGGGCGGGCGGGAGGGAGGCAGGGATCGGGCCCGGGCTGGCTTGCTGGCTGGCTCAGTGCGCGCCCCGCTGCCGCTCGACCTCTGGCTCCGCCAGCTCCGTCTCCCCCATCCCGTTCCCACGCCTCGCCTCTTACCCGCGGGAGGGGGGAGGCCAGGCGCCGCCGGCCACAGACATCACATTGTAGCCACTCGCTGGCCCCGCTCTCCTGATTGGCGGACGCGCCGCCGGTTGCAGCCAATAGCCGCTGGCGGGGAGGCTGGTCAGTGACTCGCCCCCTTCCCTTGCTCCGGAGCAGCTTGGGGGTGGAGCTGCTTGGAGCGACACATGGCCGCGTTCGGAGCCCGCCCCCGTCGGTGCGCGATTGGCTGGGCCGGAGGCCAGTCAGGCGCTGGCGGAGCCGCGCGCGCGTGGCCTAGCGGCCGTGGGAAAGTTGCTCGGTGCCCGGCTGGCGGCCAATCGCGGCCGGCTGCGGCGCTGGGCGGTGCGTGCGGCAGCGGCGGCCGCCGCGTGTGAGCCTCCCCCGGCCGGGGGGCAGGCAGGGCCTGCGGCGGCTGCGCTCGGGCTATGGGCTGGGCCGCCCTCCGCGCGGGGAGCCCGGCTGCCCGGTCCGCCCTGCCAGCCCCCGCCGGCGTCTCGGTTCCCTTATCTCCGGCCGGGCTCTGTGCCGCCCCCAGCCCTGGGAGCGGAGCCGCTCCGTGAGATCGTGTCACCCCGTGGGCCAAGGCTCCCTTCGCGTCCCGGGCCCTTCACAGCGGGGGGCGCTGGCTCGCTACTGTCGTGACCCGTCGCCCCGCCCGTCAGCCCAGCCTCCATTGCTGGCTGCGGCGCACTGGCAACCGAGCGCCTCCCTGCCCTTTCCCACCCTGGCCCTCATGCTGGGCGCAGGGGTTTCCTTACATGCCCCCGCCCCCGTGAATTTCCCTAACACCCCCCCCCCCCAAGTTCTGTGAACTAGTTACATGCAGTGTTGCCAATTTAGTGATTGTTTGGAAATTTGAATTGAACTTGAAACGTTAATACACACTTTTTAAAAGCATATACAGGGTATCATAAAGTAAGTGTATCTGGAAAAGTATAATAGATTTGAAAAGTACGAACATACACTAGCTTCCTTATACAGCTGTTGTTTTTTTATGACCATGTCAGAGCATTCATTTCGGTGATGTTGGCCAACCTAATAATTTCAAATTATGGTTTGGAAACAAAGTCTAAATGAGCTCTCCCTCAAAGCTTGGGCTGGTGGGAAAGGCTTCAGGACTAGACTGTGTTTACGTTCACACCTAATCTACCCAGGTATCCAGCAAACAGAGCTGTGTTGCCCAAGTGATAGATTTTGGCTGGGGTTGGGTTACAAATCACTGGGGGGGAGGGGTGTTGTTCTTATTGTATGAGTAAAGGGCAGTAGAACTGTACTTAGCCTGTGTTGGTTTAGGGCATCGAGAGAGGGTGGGGGCAGGTGTTTTGCTTGATGGGCTGCCTGAGCCACAAGTACGATTTGACCTGCCCCTCTCCACTGTTTAAAGATGGAGCTGATTAGACTCCATAGATAGTTTTTTGTTGTGTTAAGTGACCACTACAGCTAAAATCACTGATAATCAGGTCTAAGTGCTTAGACCTGCTGTGGGACAGTGTTTCTGTGGAAGAGATGACCCAGTCTGCACTAGCAGTGAGGTTCCCCCACTGAGAGCTCAGCTGAAATCACTGAGAGCTGGGTGGAACCTCAAGAGTCTGACTTGCAGAGGTCCTAGTGGCAGGTGGCAGCAGAAGGTGATGGTGCAGTGCCATTGGCAACAGAGCAATGGAGTGAATGGTGGCACAATGAACAACAGTGGCCAGAGCGAACAGTGAGCAGCTGGAGGAACGAGCAAGGTGCCTTCTTGCCCCCCACCTGGGAGGTGTACTAATGTGAAAGCACCTCTGAACTCTGAGTCTCCACTGACCAAGGATAAAACCAGTGAGTTAATGAGGCTGTTAAGAATGCTGGAGACACAACACAGTTCATGTGAACAAACATGGCTGTGGCATCATACTTTCTGTTTAAGCAAGAGACACCACACACTGCAAACTGGAGGCCAATGTTAAGTGCATTGTCACTTGTTCATCCTGAAGTTGAACACTAGTTCCAAACAAGACCAGCAAATGCTCACTGTCTTTCTGCAAGAAACTCAACTGACTGGCTAGACGCATGTGGTGTAACAGTGAAAGACTCAACAGTTGAAAAGTGAAGAACTCTCACCACATTCAAAAAATTTGCATACCTGGCTGATGAATGCACCAGTGCAAATGGTCATCAAGCATTAAGTCCTTGTGTACGTTATCGTGATGTCAGTGGTAGGCCAGTACATGAATTTCTAGATGTTCAAGTTATAGAAGACAGATTGGCTGCATCTGTGACAACCCACATCTTAGAAGAGTTAAATGCTTGTCAGTTGGACCCCAGACAGATGGCTGCTTGTGCATTTGATGGAGCTGCAGACTTCTCTGGAAGACGTGGTGGAGTACAAGCTTTGCTCAGAGAAAAGTGTAACCCTAATCTCTCCTATACACACTGCAGAGGCCATCTACTACACAACTAGCGCTAGTACGAGCTGCAGACTCTTCAAAAGACATTTAAAAAGCTATAAATTTAATGTCTTCATTATATGCTTTTTTTCAGCAAGAGTCCAAAAAGACTGAATATCTTGGAAAATATAGAAGATACACTAGGACTGAAGTTCAGATTAGTCCAATCTGGGAAAACCCTCTGGCTTTCTCATGAGTGATCCTTGGCTGTTGTCATAAAATTACTCTAGCCATTCTTACTGGCTTTGGAAAGTATCTGCCAAGATGGGATGGATCTAAGTAGTGAGGCTGGTGGATTACTTTTGCTACTACGTTCAGAGAAGACTATTGCCACTAATACTCCTTTTCTTTTTGCGAATACAGACTAACACGGCTGCTACTCTAAAACCATTCATTCTCTTGTAAGTCTACTGTTGAAACCACTTGGGTCATTAAACAATGCCATCCAGGCATCTGCTACAACAGTAGTGGATCTTTGTCCAGCAATAGAAGCTACGTTTGGATCCATCAGAGAGCTATCCATTGAAAAAGTACTGGAAGAAGCAAAGACTTCAGTCCAGAAGTTGACTAATGAAGGCATTTATATTGAATCCTTAAGTGAAGAGGACAAGAAGTGTTTAAGACAACTGAAAAAGTACACAGACTTGATTCTTAAAAATCTACAACAGCCACTTCTAGATTCTACTCAACCTCTACGTAGCTTTTACAGATCCCTGTCTTATAAAACACTGACAGTTGGGTGGAGTGAGGCACTACCAGCAATGGGGCTGCCATGTGCTCAGGGCAGAACAGAGGATTTGAACACAGAGTGGAATATCATATGACGAATGAATCAAGATTTGACTTCAACTTCTTTTTTATCATCACTAGTGTCTCGACCTGATCTTTATGCTATGTTTCCTGGGCTGAAAGAAGTAGGAATTCATCTCTTGCTACTCCCACTCACAACAGCTACAGTTGAGCGTTCTTTTTCATCATTGAATAGACTTTTGTGTTTTGAAAGAAGTTGCCTTCTGCCTGATCATGTGAATGAACTAATGAGCATATCAGTTGAAGGAATGGAAGTACCGGACACACGAGAAGCCACCACAGATGGATGCATTGCATTCAAGAAGTTCACTAATAGAGTTGTGCAAAATTATAACAGGAAACCAAGAAGGATTGTAGATGTAGTGCTTCATAGAAGGCTTGAGTAGCCAACTTTAATTTATGTGATGATTTTAAAATCTAATAAAATTGTCATGAAACACTTTTCAATTTTTACCATGGTGCCATAAAGCCCACCTTCACCCTCACGGTCTCACCCCTCATCAGCCCTGAACCCCCTCTCCCCCAGAAATTTGAACACACACCCCCATATCAATTCCTGGGGAAAACACTGGTTGGGCGCCTGACGCCAAAAATCTGCAGAAGCACCTCATTAGCCTCCCTCCAGTTCCTCATCAAAACTGCCCTTGCCCTGATTTCTACAAACAAAAGGCTTGACAACTGGCTGCTGGTGTGCCAAGCCCACAGCCTATGAGGCTCTCTGGTTCCTTGTGTTCTCCTGTCATCCGGAGCCATCTTTTCTCTCTTGTCTTAGACTGTAAGCTCCTGGGGACAGAGATCAACTTTGTGTTCTGTTTGTACAGCACATAAGAACAGCCATACTGAGTCAGACCAAAGGTCCATCTAACCCAGTATCCTGTCTTCCGACCCTGGCCAATGCCACGTGCCCCAGAGGGAAAGAATGGAACAGGTAATTATCAAGGGGTCCATCCCCTGTCGCCGATTCCCAGCTTTTGGCAAGCAGAGGCTAGGGACACCATCTCTACTCCTCCTGGCTAATAACTATTGATGGACCAATCACAATGGGATCTTGGTCCATGAGTGGGGCTCCTAAATGCTACGGTAGTACAAAAAATACTTAATTTACACAAGGCCTTTCAAATAAGGGTCCTTTACTAGGTGGATAGTTTTGAGTTCACAGATGGGGAACTTAGTCACAAAAAAAATTAAGGGGGGGTGCCTACCATCCCACAGTAAGGCAGCACCAGGAAACCTAGCTTTCCCCAAGGCTGCTCCTCTGCTCCATCCACTAGCCTGTTTGCTTTAAGCATCCCATTTGTTTTAACTTAAGCTATGCACACAACTTCACAATGTACATTTCATTGAGTTGCCCATATTATTGTTAAATGCAACAATAACGTTTTTGGAAGGGGCTTCTGGCAGAGTGAAAGGAACTGGAGCCAAAGAGATAAAAGCCAGTAATGGCACAGCCAACAGTTGCAGTTTAGCAGATAGAAAGATCCTGCAGTTGCCTGCAACCAGCCTTTGGAATAAGATAGGAAGCACCTATTCCCAAGAAATGTTTTTTTAATTAATCTGCCTCTTTTGTGATGCTAAAGTTAAGTTTGGGTCAGCTTTTCCATTAAATCAATTTTTCAAGCATTTATAAATCATAAACATTCTCTGTCCGTGCATTTTGCTTTTACGAGCTTAGAAGCAGATTGGGCTTTAAACAAAGATAGAAATGTGTTTGGCCATTTAAGCTTTAAAAATGCAAATGCAATATAAGGCACGTATAAATATACTCTGTTTTGGCTCCGGGTTACACATCTGACTTGTGCTAGGGAATGAGGAGTTTCAGACTGATTTGCAGGTGATTATTTCATAACAAAGATGTCTCCTTTGCACTTTTTAAAGGAGTGTTAGAAATAAATTCATGTTAAGTAATCTATTTTACTTGCAGAGATTTCCAGAAGGATTTTCAACATACAGTCTTACTCTTCATGCCTACTTCCTCTCATTGACTAAGGAAGCCAGACAACTTCCAGAGATACTTCAGAATTTTCCCAGTTACTGATTTCCCAAAAATGATGTACAGAAGTAGACCGTCAGTGTGTAGGTAGGCCTGTGTGTGAGTAATTGCAGGTGACTATCAGCTGCTATCGTAAGATAAGAAATGTTAAAAGATGTGTTGGTCTAGAAAGATCATCCACTGCAGCTGAGCGCAGGATCAGGAGAATCAAGGAGCGAAATAACTTTCAAAAATCACTTTTATGTCCCTCTGATGTTGCCATCAGACTGGTTCTCAGGTTTGGTCTAATATTTGCCCTTGTCCCCAAGGGGCAGTTCCAAGAGCCAGGGACTACTGAAGCACAGAGGGGGTCCAGCCACACCCCCTTTCTCCCTGGATCACCCATTACACTAGAGGCAGTAAAACAGGAGCGGTCGCAAAGCTGCCATGGCAAGCCCAAGGATCTGGCCTGACATGTCTAAGAATTCTTGCTCATAATTATCATTCTGAGTGAGTCTGTGTGATTTTTTTTGTGTACTTTTCCACCATTCTTCTCTGTTTTATGCTTCCTTAGGCTATTTCGATACTAGTCAAAATAACACTGAAAGGGAGTTGTTTATTGCTGCTGTAGGTTTCCCTTCAGCAGAGACCTGCCACGGCTGACCCTTGTTCTAGTGTGTGCACTAAATTAACTCCAAACCCCTCCCTTTAAGTCTTCTCTCCCAAGGGAGCAACTGCTTTGAAGAGTAATCCCCGTCAACCTGTCATACTGAGTCCCGGAAATTCACTGTTGCTATGGTTACTTTTCCCAATTCAACTAGTGGCTCTGGCACTCATGCTGGAGCGAGTTGAAAACCTTATCCCTCCCACCAAGAACTTACTGAACCACAGCACCAGCGTTTCCAGAGTTTACTGCTCTGAATCCTGCATTTTTCTTTACGTATTTCATTCTTGAATATGTTCGTTTTCAGTACAAGTCTCGCTATTTAAAAATGCTTTCCTGGGATCAAGGTAACTGGTTGAAAATCAATAGAAGCATTCAAAAAGGGGTTGGCAGAATTTAGCATGCACTTTAAGCAGGGCTCTGAATTTGTCATTTTTAACAGAGATGAGCTTGAGCAGTGACCAACACTTCCCCCAAGTTCAAGAGTTTGGATCTAGCATTTCAATTTGGATATGCTAATTTTGATGGACCCCAAGTTCTGTCATGTACCTTCTGTCTAGGGCCAGGCCATGTATTGGTTGGAACAATTGATACTACAGTAAGGTATAAGTGCTAAATTAAAATGCAATTAGTAATGTCCGATTCATCAAGATGTTTTTAAATTCAACATTATCTCCACATTGGCCAAGGATTGGGATAAACTTTCACATTAAAGTCCTCATTGTAAGCACAAATCCTGTGAAATAAAGCCTTTGCTACTAAATGGATTTTAAATCTTATTTTGGTAAGGTGGTTTAACACGGTTAAGTAAGAACAGTGTTATTGGCATCTTAAGTCAGCAGTCCAGACTATTTTTTTCCTAGAGGATTTCAAAAAATTTATATAGTCTTTGGATTTGTCCTATACTATGCTCCAATTCTTCAACTCATTTGCAAAAACATATCTGGGCTAGACTGTGAAGTCATATTGGTGAGCAACTAGGCTGCAGAGGAAAGCTGATTCTGTGATTTAGGCCAGGAGCCTTAAAGCTGGAAGACCAAGGTGAAATTCCCTGCTCTGTGACAAACTTCATGTAGGGCTTATCTACATGGCACTACAGAGTCCAGCCTACAGGGCTGTGATTTGTGTAGCTCTCTAACCTCCCTGGGTAGAGCCTGCTAGTAAGAACTAAAAGTGCCTAGTGCCTGTTAACATAATCCTGTTTCAAACAGGACTGTATCAGTGCAATGCATCTGTAAAACCAGGATGAATACTTTGCTCCTTCCTGGGGGTGTTGAGGATAAATATGTTAAAGATTTAAGGTTTTCAGATACAGTGGGAATGAGATCTGTACGTTCTTAAAACAGATGAGATTCTTACTCAAATAGATTGTCCCATTTCATTTCAATACTTGTGTAATTGTTCACCAGTGTGATTAATGAAGGGGTTTACAGATTAGCCATGAATGTCTCAACTGTTTTTAAAGGGAAGACATGACTGAGATTTTTCTGCATTTTTTTTAACTTTAATTTCAACATGTTACACAAGTTTTCAGAGATATACTTACTGTGAATGTGAACACATCACAATAAGAAATAGCTTTGTTTATATGGCTATTTTTAAATGGGAGGAAGAGATGCAACCTGGTACAGATGTACAATAACTGCTTTCATAAAAACTCTGTCCTAAACTATTACAGCACCTGCACAGTGAAGCATGGTGTTTGTGCTACATAATTACACATACTCACACCTTCACCCACCAGACCATCCTTTCATAGATGATCTTCTGAGGTCCCTTCCAACCCTAATATTCTATGACATTCTAAGCTCTATGACTTCCTGCAATTCCCTGCCATATCCACCATACAACTTCCCACTTCTGCCACTAATGAGGCAGGGGGCCTACAGACAACAGCCTCTTTTATTACACAGTCCTGATTCATCCCTGGACAATCATCCACACTGAATGAGGTGGAGGTTTTATGGAAAAACACTATGTGATCGTGTGACTCACAATTGTATCATAATGCAAATATATGCACAAGGGATCTGAACTAAGGTTGCATAAGCAACCTTAATTCTGGAATTTCCTAACTTTTCAGTGTTTGAGCTGCAACACCAACACACTTTTTAATCATTTATTTGTATGTAAATATACCTTGATATTACAAGATCACATAATGATTTCAGTTCAATAATACTTTATTGGCAAGACAGCTCCATGAAGTGTTGCCAAACTATATAAGGAGACAATGCCCTGAGGTATGTGTACAATCTGCCCAGGATACAGCTTCACCATGTTCAGAGATTTTTTTTTAATCCTTTGTTCATTTGGCATTATTGTCCAAGGCTGATTGTATGGCAGATTGCTATGTAACATGATGCAGTCTATCTGTGTTCTATATATAATTTCGCCCAGATTTTTGCAGTTTTTCTTTGATGTCCGTTTCCTGAAAAGTCTATTAGATGAAACATCTTTTTCAGACTCTTGCAATACTTTGACACAGTGGAACAGAGCAGAACTATTCACCAGGAACTTCCTTGTTCTTGTGACCTCAAGCTAGGGCCCCTAAGATTCCTTCACCAAGGAAAGGTCTATCTAATCTTCACGATGCTCTTCCGCATGATTACTTGTAACACAGTAGTGTCCAAAATTTGTTAGGTGGTGTACAGGCATGTAAGACGACAGCCTGCTCCAAAGAGTTTACAGTGTAAAATCTTTTTTGAGTTTTCTTTGCTATTAAGATGCAGCGTTGACAAAAATAAGTATTAGTCATTTCTGACTAAGTGGTTAGGATGGAAAGCAGCTCCCACACCTACTGCCATTAATGCAAACCACTGTTTAAATTTCTGATATTTAATAGGGAAAACCTGCCTTTTTGGCAATCTCTGTTCAAACGTATAAACAGAAATAGTATATGTGGGTTTATGAGCAACTTCCCTACAACAAAAATTCATTTGGTAAGAATAAAAGTGAAACTTGAGCATACACTCTAGCTGTTGGAAAACAAAGTTTGGGACAAAGCAAATCATAGTAATATTTTATTACCGTTTTGAAGATACTAATCTCTGATCACTGTTGCACAGAGAGGCCCTGTACAGGAAGAACTAGGCATTTTGCAGATCAGGTGTAAGATGCATGCACATGTGGGGTAACTTGTATTTAGGTTTATCCTTAAGATAACTCACATTTATGTAGCATCATCTTTCATGCTGAAAGAACTTTAACCACTTAATTAACTACATACATTCAGTCCCACTGAAGTACAGTCACGTCTGAGGTGGATGGCAGTAGCCAGGAAAACCACCACTGTACAGCACACTGCACATGGGGTACTGAGGGAAATTTCAGCCTACGAAACCAGAGCTAATCCCTTCGCTTGCCAGGGGAATTTACACAGCAGCCAGGACCTTGGTTAAGATTTTATCTTAGAGAACTGGCAAAGTAACTCTGTCTACTTTTGAAAAATAAACGGCTGGGTTTGACTCTTTGAATGAATGATTCCACAGAGTCTGAACATTTGAAAGTCAGGACCTAGACCACTAAGCCATCTTCTGCAGAGAGAACATAAAAAATCAGATCCTATGACCAACAAATATCTCTTGCCCTTCCCTTATATCTTTAAGATGGGACAACACTACAATAAACACAAACAATGCAAATCAAAATGTCAGCCAGATTTTGCCAAAACTGGGCCAGATCTTCATCCCTGATGACTGCTGTATTTTTAAGGAACTTTTTGTTAGACTAATCTAAGGATATAGAAACAGCTGTGTTGAGATTGTCGGCACAAAATTCTTTTGTCCAAATTTATGGGTGTAAAAGCAGTTTTATTTTAAAGGTACCACAAAAATGAAGTCAGCACACTGAAAATTATGTATGTTGAGAATTAAAGCATGTGGCCAGTCAAAAGGACTGATTCCAACCTTTCTTATACCATTTTTAAACCGGTGTAACTTTGACTTCAGTGAAGTTAGGGCTTGTCTATATGAGGAAATCGACCAGCATCATTATTCCGGAATAACTCCTCATGTGGACACTGTGGTCTGAAATAAAAGTGAATTCATTCCAGAATAATAGGGTTTCAGAGTAGCACCCATGTTAGTCTGTATCCACAAAAAGAAAAGGAGGACTTGTGGCACCTTAGAGACTAACAAATTTATTTGAGCATAAGCTTTTGTGAGCTAGTAATTATTCTGGAATAAAATTCCTTGTATTCTAAAAGAGTGTCCATACGCAGGAGTTTATTTTGGACTGGCTATGCCCCTCAGTTGCCTCCATGGAGACAAGGCCTTACTCCTGATTTACAGTGGTATAGCTAAAACAAGACTCAGTCCCTGTGTGTTTACTTGTTACAAAACCAAAGTGTCATTATTATGTGCCTATTGATCTATTACATTCTGAGTGCTCAGATGCCACGGTGATGGGCTCTGCATAAATACCTAGATAGTCATGATTAATAATATTGCTGTAAAGGAAGTGGGGGAAAGGCACAAACTAGGAGTGCTTAACCACAGCAAATGTGTTTAATCCCACACAATAGCTCCCTTATAATAGGTCTAAAAGCTGTGATCCGCTGGGGAAGTGGTGGCCACTTCTCACATATTTAACATATACCAAATGTATTCAGCTTGGCACCAAGACAACAAGCTGCAAGTGTCACACTGGAGCTTATCATCCTGACAGCATGGGACATGTGCTTGTAAGCTGTCTCCAGGAGGATATTTGATTGCCCTCTTTCTTCTTCCGCCTCTCTCCCAACAAAAGTGGCCTGACCTCCCCCATGACCTGGCAAGTGCTGAAATTCCCCAAACACATTTTTCTGTTGTGCCCCAACCCTGAACAAAAGGGAAAGAAGCAGCCTCAATGTACTTGAAGTATGGAATGGAAATAACAGCGGCTGTTCCTCGGCCAGCAAGCACTGATCTTCACCCCTGCCCAGCGCGGTTTGTGTCGCTTCCCATGCTGTTGGTTTTATTGTCGCCGGCTTTTATTTAGTTATTTAATTTTTTTTTCTTTTTGGAGGGGTGGGGGCGATGTAATTGCAGTTTACTCTGCGTTCCCACGCTACTATTGTTGGGGCTTTGTTTCCTATTCCCATCACGTGTGCTAATTAGTTAGAGCTGCCGGCTAGCTGGGAGGCGTGTGTCTGGAGTAAAAGCAGAAAGATCACTTCCTGGAGAGATCTAGGCAATCTGAACAATTCTCGGCTGTACTTTCGGCCCTTCCCTTCTCCCCCTCCTGCCTTTGCCCTCCCAGGACAGAGAGAAGAAGTGTGGATTGTCAAGCGCACACGAGTGCCCAGAAGCAGCATAGACTTTATTGCCAGATAAAACAAAACAACATACTCAAAAACCCTCTGGGCTTATTTTAGCAAAGTGCATTTTCAAAATATTCTCTTTCGGTGGACCAAATAGGTGAAAAGGACTATTTGAAAAGGGCGGTGGGTTTTTTTAGTCTGTTCATAGGAAAATAACTCTGTTTTCTTAGCTGGGAGAAAGCAAGCTCATGCCACAGCATGCAATCAGAAAAGAGGGAAGGAAATTAGGCAAGTCAGGGCAGTCTCTTAGTCCTCTTCGGGTTGGACAGCCAGTCCTGCTCCCATGGCCTGGTTGTGTCTAGGTGTATGGTTTTAATAGAAGTTTATTATTTATTTTCTTGGATTTCGAATTGAAGCCCCCATCCATACAAGTAGGCGCTTTTGGAAATTTAAAATATACACTGATTGGACAATCAACAAATCACAGATCAGAGGGGGTAGCCATGTTAGTCTGTAGCCACAGAAACAACGAGGAGCCCGGTGGCACCTTAAAGACGAACAGATATATTCGGGCATACGCTTTTGTGGGTAAAAAACCCCACTTCTTCAGATGCATGGAGTCAAACCGTAGTCATTAGATGCTATATCACGGGTGGCCCAAAACATGGGGCCAGAGTCTCAGCTCTTGTAAACTGACATAGCTCCACTGACCTCAGAACAGCTCCACAGATTTAATAGTTTCATACAGTTGAAGGCCTGAAGGGACCAACAGATGATATCATCTGACTTCCTGCCATTACATTTCACCAAACACCCTTAAGCTGAGCCCAATTATTTCAGTGAAACTGCAGCATTTTAGTCCTCAGGAGATCAAGCTGTTGTGTGCCAGAAGCAGAGAACAAGAGACTAAGGTGCCACCAGTGCCTGAGGTCCCTGCCATGACAGGGAATTGAGTCCCTGACTGACACCAGCTGCGGACCCGACCCTACATTTTTCACAACTAATGTAGCTCCAATGCCCTCAATAGCGCTATGCCAGTTTGTAGCACCCGAGGCTCTGCCCATGCAGCATGTAATAGTCTGTGCCCAAAGGAATAGGTCTATAATGACCGCTTTTATCATCTCATTTCCAACTAGGATTGCCACCTTTCTAATTGTTGGTGACTGGACCCCCAAGGCACCACCCTTGCTCAGCCTCTTCCTCCCAAGGCCCTGCCCCTGCTCCATCTCTTTCTCCAGTCCACACCCTCTTCTCTGCCTCTCCCCGCCCCAGACCCTGCCCCTCTTCTGCCTCTTCCCTCAAGGCTCCACGCCCGTTGAAAACCCCTCTGCCCCCTCCCCTGTCACTCACTGGATTGTCTCAAGGAGCCTGCCTGGAGGTAGGAGGTAGCCCCAGTGGAGCAGGTTAATGACCTGGAGCTTCCCCACACACCGTGGTAACCAGACTTTTGGTTGGGGTGCCATTTAGAGTTGCCAGGTCCTCTTTTCAACTGATAAAACCCAGACGGGTGGCAATCCTACTTCCACTGTCCAGGAAAAAAGATGGGCTTTGCAGTGTGCTCTGAAAGTTAAAGGTCTGGGTTCTGGCAAAACAAGAGGGAAGTGAATTCCAGCATTAATGACCTCCCCTGGAGACCAACTTATCAGAGATTCCCTCTCACTTAAACTAAGGGCAATACAGCTTGAGTGCCTCTTCTGATCACAGCTTTGTCGGAATCAGATGGGGAGAGAGGCATTTTCTGAGCTGGGCAGGCCCCAAGCCTATCATAGGGAAAATTGATTATCTACTCAGATATGGTAGAAGATGTAGGACCGTCTTTTACCTTCATTCAGCAAGTACACCTCTTGACAGCAGTTTGGTGCAAACACAGAGGGAAGAACATAGTCCATAGTTTGCTTGTAGTTTCCATCAATTATTTCACTAGCAGTTTAGGGCGGGCAGTTCACCAGCTCTGAAATGGCATAGAACTAGTTTTTAACCTTTTCCATCCTGTGTCCCTTTCCATATAGCCAGGACCCCCTTCCCATTTAGCAATATGGGAAAGGCTGGGTGCTCATGACCCTCTGACACTTGTTCGTGACCCACAGATTGAGAGCCCTTGGCTGAGAAGTAAAGATTGTAGAATGTTTTTGGTCAAAGTCAAGCAAGAATTCAGCCCGAGTGATGGCAGTGTCCTGAGTGTTAAGATAAAATGAAATTTATTTGATAGGAGCCTTGGTTCCATAGCAATAAACAGTTCTACAGACTACACAGCATGTTGTCATAACCATGAGTGTTCTGAAGTGTTTTGTAACTGCACAGGTGATGTAGCAATCCCGGAGTTATTTAGATTCAGTATTAATATCTCATATATTTACACCAAAACTGTTCTGTAAACTTTTTAACATGGCAAAGGGTTCACGCTACTTGCAGCAGGTAATTCATTTGGAGAAGCAAGTTGTTCAGTTCCCCTCCTCCCCCATTAAACATTTAAACCCCATGAAATCATAAGACAGTTAGATTCAGGCACAGAGCAGGTAGGCACTGCATATGGTTACCTGTGCAACTCTGCTAATGCATATCAGTCATACTGAAAGTCAGTGGAAACCTGACAACATGGATCTTTCTGATTATTTGAGGGATTAGAGCTAGGTGAAAGTCAGAATCTGCATCCCATGGGAAATTCCAATATTTCAACTTTTTTTTTTTTTTGGTCCTGAATTGGGACAAAAGGTTGAAATATTGAAAATTTTCATGGAACAAAAGTTCCAAAACATTTCAATTTGGAAATGGTGAAACTTTTCATTTTGAGTCCATTCAACATTAAACTGCATCTCTTATGGTGCCACATTGACTCATGGGAATTGCATAAAGTCATGGAAGTTATAGCTGGGTTGTTTCATGCCCCTCTTCTTTCCTGTGAGCAGGCTTGCTGGCCAGACTACCTCTCCCCTGATGCATCATGTAGCTCAGTTAGAAAGGGGATCACATGGGGATCACATGGCATCCTAGGAGATGTAGTCTGGCCAAGAAGCCCAGAGTTCTGGCCATAAGAACTGTTAAAACCCTCAGAGGAGAGGTTCTCAAACTCATATTATTTCGTATATCCTTCCCATGTGTGATCCCACAGACCAGCTCTCCTCCCATTTGAAAACACATTGCATTCCTGTAGCAATGACAATTGCATACACAGGAACATAATACTAGGTAAATATGCATTTAAGCTACCTTTTAATGGAATTAGGTTCTAGAAACGAAGAAGAACATCAAGCACCATGTGACCAGCCAGCTCTCTGCAGACCTCCAGCAGTCCATAGACCACAGTTTGATAACTTCTGGCTTAGAGGCAGGGTGACACGTTGCTAATGTGGAAAAGTACCAACAAGGGACAGGGCAAGAAAAATGTCACTTTATTTCCAACCTATGATATGCAGCAGAAAGTCCTGCTTGGGGAACAGGTGGACAAAAGGAGAAGTCATGCTGAAAAAATAGAGAGGGTATTGGCACAGGAGGGTTCAACATCAATAATACTGTTAAATGATCCTTGACTCAGCTAAGTGTTTGTTTCTTTGGCAGCCTTGATTGGTAAAATACTCCCAGAGTAGTTTGCAACAAAGCTCCCCTTACAGGGCAAGAGTTCAAGGGAAGGTTTTTCTCTTCAATGCAAAGGGCTAGAAACTTTATTGAAATGAAAACCTGTTTTCTCTCTGTCTAAAAAAAAAAAAAAAAAAAGCCACGTACAAAAGTTATAATGTAATAATGGTAATAATAATAGTCTACAATCTGTAACATTTTGCCTAGCTGGTTTTCCAGTGACACCAGTTATGATTTGTGATCCCCCCACTAGGCCAGCCATTGGCCACTCAGAGAGAGTGCTTATCAGGCAAGGTTGTACCAGAGGGAATAGTGGTTGTGATGCATTCCAATGTCCATTAAGGACTTATTGAGACCACCAACATATGTGCACAAGTAAACTAGATCAGAAGGGGAAAATAAATCTAGGAAACCAACTCACCGTGCTACCAAGCCCATAACAATCACAAGCTTTAATCAAGACCTTCTCGAACGGTATGAATTTATAGCTGTTGATTATTGCAGCTCATTATTTATATCTCAGAATGAAGCCACATGCCTTGAAAAAGCTCCAACTTGGACAAAAAGCTGAAGCCATCTGCTTAGTAATGTGAGTCTCTGTGAACACATCACTTTGGTACTCTGCTCTTTGCACTGGTTCCTCAATGAATACAGAGTCCAGGTCACGGCCTCTTTCAAAGCCCTCCATGAGCTACCCGAGAGAACTCCAGTCTCTCCATGACTATGATTTCCCACAACTGTGTTCTACTAGAACAGGGGTGGGCAAACTTTTTGGCCTGAGGGCCACATCGTATGTGTGGATACGAAAATTGTATGGAGGGCCGGTTAGGGGAGGCTGTGTCTCCCCAAACAGCCAGGCGTGGCCTAGCCCCCGCCTCCTATCTGACCCCCCCGCTTCTCGCCCGCTGACAGCTCCCCCGGAACTCCTGCTCCATGCAATCCCCCTCTTCCCTGTTCCCTGACCACCCCCCTGACTGCCCCCTGCCGCCCCATCCACCCCCCCCCACTCATTCCTGACTGCCCCCCTGGGATCCCTGCCCTATCCAACCCCCCGTTCCCCACCCTCTGACCGCCCCGACCCCTATCCACACCCCCGACCACCACCCTGAACTCCCCTGCCCTCTATCCAGCTCCCCCTGCCCCCTTACCGTGCTGCCTGGAGCACCGGTGGCTGGTGGCACTACAGTTGCACCGCCCAGAGCACTGGGTCAGGCCGCGGCTCTGCAGCTGCTCTGCCCAGCCGCCCAGCGCCATGCACTGAGGCTGTGTGGGAGGGGTAACAGCAGGGGAGGGCTGGGGACTAGCCTCCCGGGCCAGGAGCTCAGGGGCCGGGGAGGAGGGTCCCACGGGCCGGATGTGGCCCGTGGACCGTAGTTTGCCCACCTCTGTACTAGAACAATGCAACTGTCAACCAACAGGGGGAGGCAGATGAGTGCAGGAGACTGTACTTTCGCAGGAGCTGGACCTAGACTGTGACGATTACTTTGATTCCCACAGCACATCAGAATAACAACAGACCCAACCAATCTGAGAATTAAATGCAAAGCTAATTTATTCATTTTGCCTTTCCCTCAATAAGTTCTTTATTCACGTATACATGAAGGTCAGTACATCCACTCACACACAAATGTCCATAAACAAAAATTCCCCATAAACAAATTGAGCTATTTCCCCCATAGACTTAGAAGGACAATGGAGGGAGAGAGAGGAGAGAGAGAGATTGTTATTATTTCTACTCTTAAAGTCTTGGAAGGCCCTCAGACACTACAGTGATGAGCCCCTAAGGCCATGTCTAAACTACAAAATTATGTCAACCGAACTTAAGTCAGCATACAGTCACTGCAGTTATTAAATCAATTGTGTGTGTGTACACACTTGGCTCTTTGTGTTGGCAGTGCACCAAGAGCGCTTGTTATCGATTGTATTGTGGGATGACGCCTGAAAGTCAGCAACAGTCAACTTAAGCAACGCAGTGTCTACACCAACGCTGCGTTGACCTAATTACGGTGACCGGGATTCTACACCGCTTGTGGAGGGGGTGTTACTAAATCAGCATACAGACGCACATACATCAGCAGGAGCCAAATTCAAGTGAAGACACTTCAACAGCTAGATAGATGCCAGGCAGCTTGCATCAACCTAATCCTGTAATATAGACTAGGTCTAAGTATGTACACTGTGAGACACTGCACTCCATATTCGTCATAGTAATATTATTATGATATGATTATGGCATAATTATGATGCATTTTGTACAAGGTGAGTCATATAAGGTGTCATTGGTAAAGTTATGATTTGCTGAATATGACTATCCTATTTGTATGCATGTATCCCTTTTGGATCTGAAGTTATGAATATTGACTATGTATCTGTATTTCAAATGTGGTTATATCTAGGTAACACCCACTAGGCAAAATGCTTCCAGTCTAGACAGCTGGTTGGGAAGGGCCTATTCAAGGTAATGGACCATCAGGGGAAACAGTAGGCCTTAGGAGACTCTTCTCCACACTTTCTGAGCCTTCCTGAGAATGCTCCAGACAGCCTGTAAGTAACAGCTGCTATGACTCTGCAAGGGCATGTGACCAGATCACATGACTCTGATCTCCAATTTGGGCATCTGTATTTTTCCACAAACTGGTCTGGGAACCAAGTTTGAAACAAAGGGTTCCCACCATATGGAAAAGCTACATAAGGCAGGGAGTGACCTCAGCTGTGGTTCTTCACTTCCCCACAACTCAACACCTGAGAGAAGCTCCAAAAGAAAAGGACTTGGAACGGGGGTGGGGAGCCCAAGCTGCAAAGCAAGTGCACCTTGTGCCTTGAGAATCTTCAAGCTTGCTTGTATCATTAGTCAGGGTGAGAAACTGCTCATTCATATCCAACCTTTCTAGTATCTTAGGCTTAGTTTGTGGTTTTGTTTATTTACTAAGTAATCTGCTTTGATCTGTTTGCTATCACTTATAATCACTTACAATCTATCTTGTCGTAGTTAATAAAATTATTTTAATCTAAAACAGTGCACCTTTAAGTGAAGTGTCTGGGGAAAAATCGCAGCCTGGTTTAACACAGGCTTGTTGCATATTCCTCTCCACATTGAGGGAGGGATGAACTCGGTAATAAATTCATACTGGTCAGGGTTTCGGTCAAGGCAAGGCAGTACAGCTCTGGGGTCCTAGACTGATATCTGGTGATATCTTAGCTGTAGCCTCTCTATTGTTGGTTCATGCTGTGGCTGGTCACCCTGCATGTAACTGCAGCTGGGTGTGTCTCTGCCTGTGCAAATGCTGGTGGGAGTGTAGGACCAGGAGCGGTCTATCTATAGCCTGCCACCCGGGGGGGAACCCATCACAAACAGATTAGTGAGGTAATCCTAGATGTGCAGATTGTTTCTGAGAGTAAGGGAACTTTTACACTATAGGAAGCAAAACTTGTTGGGTTTATGGTGTTTTAAGTGTAAGCTTTGTAGAAATTGTTAGGATTTTTGATTTGTCATTTTCAAATATAGGGATGAAAATCATATCTTTAATTCGAAACTGTTTTGCGTGAAAGGTTCATGTATTAGCAAGTGAAGTCTGGTGCTTGCTCAATATTTTGTACCTTCTGTACTACAGTAAGCAGATATTAGGTTGGGGGTTTGGTTGACAGCAAGATTTATTTACCCAAGAGGCAAATATTGACTCCAGCAAAGCCAACGTCAATGTTTCCCTTGGAGGAATATTATTCTCGTGGCCCACCAAAACCAGAATTTGATATCTTCATCGTTATTACCTTTTATAAAGAAAGTATTTTACTAAAGGGAAATATATACATGTATATATTTTAAAATAGAGTATTTCTGAGGACCTTTAAAAAAAACCCTTAAGTATAGAAGACAGTAGCACTCTGGACCAGTCAGGAGACCGAAACCTCTAAAAGGAACAATACAGTTGGCATATTGCAGCAGCCTGTCCTCAGGTTAACTACCTTTGCAGACTTCAGTCATTGACCTTTGGGAAGGCAAATAGCAGAAACCTGTGTATATCAGCCATCAGGAATGGTTTTTAATGCATGTAACAAAAATTCCTGTTCCTAACCATTACAGTGCCTCCTTCCTTTTAATTGTCAGCAGGTTAGAGGACATTGTCTTAATACTTGAGTAAATTCTGCAAAACACATTGTTCTGCCTTTGTTATGGAATTTAGAGAGTTGTTTAAATTCTATTTGATTGATTCCTTTTTTTGTCATTTGTTTCTCTGCAAAAAAAATCCAGTGTCAGAATTTGACCCAGGAGGAAAGAGAGTTGTCTATGTGGATTTCAAGGAGCTAACTGGAGTAGGCACAGTTATAAACTGCTATATATTTACTTGTTTTTCATTCTGTTGGGGATAGGGTGACCAGATAGCTAGTGTGAAAAATCAGGACGGGGTGGGGTGTAATAGGTGCCTATATAAGAAAAAGCCCTGAATATTGGGACTGTTCCTGTAAAATTGGGACATCTGTTCACCCTAGTTGGGGACCTTTGGAAGAGGGCATTAAAATCATAATCACAATGTTATTTATAAAAAAAACCCAACACACACACACACACACACTCGCTCCTCTTTGGGGCACTACACAATACTTTCATAATCAGGCTGCTATAATTATGAAAACCACCATACAATAACCAACCCTGTTAATTACAAAAAGAAACAGACGTGTAGCCTGCAGGATCCTGCAGAGGGCAAAAGGGAAAGGAAGTGTTCCACTTCACTGGGGCTAGTAGAGCATATTCTCGCCTGTGCCAGAGCTCTGCTCTCCATAGGGTAGGGGTGCCAACCAGCCAGAATTGTCCTGGAGTCTCCAGGAATTAAACATTAATCTTTAATTAAAGATTATGTCATATGATGAAACCTCCAGGAATATGTCCAACCATAACTGGCAACTCTACATAGGAGGTGGGGAGGGGCAATCAGGTTTGAAGGCCAGCCTTGGCCCTGCCACAGCTTACATCTGCTGTGAGGCAGCTGCAGGATATGCTATTGATGTAGAGTCCTTAACAGACCCTATCCCAGTGAAGGATTTGCATTGCTGAATGGAGTTCCACCCTCCTCCCAGTTCCCAGCATGCCCTCTACGCTGGGAGGGGATGAGTAGCAGAGGTGCTAGACTCAATGGAGGCACCGATGCATCAGCAGGGAGTTCCCTACACCAGGGGAACTCTCTGCTGGCAATTTGCATCTGTATTATGGCCCCTTTGTGCCACCAGAGTGGCACAAAGGCACCTTAACTGGGCTTGAGCATCTGGCATTTTATATTTTTCAGCACATTCTCCACCTTATATTGTTGGCCTTTGAAAAAGCACTATGTGCTCTGCAGATGGTGGTGGCAATTTCTCTGAACTAGTCAACTTGTCCTTACTGGAAATGCAGATGTCTTCATGTCATGTATTATTATGTGTGGTTCTTCCTATCCTGAATTTAGGCACCCAGAGCAGGGAAGGATAATAGAGTCCTTTCCACCCCCTTCCACTCTTTCAACTTTTCCGCAGCTCTCTGCACATTGAGCAGATGTGGTTTTTAGGTCCAGAACCATTAGCTGGAATCATTTAGCCTATAGTTAGTATAGGTCTTTGGCATGGCTTTCAAAGAATTTGAGGTCTGAGCTAAGGTTGCCATCAGTCCAGAGTATCAAGAGGAAGTCCTGAGCTTGATGCTTTGGCCCAGATCCTCAAAGGTATTTAGGTGCCTAATTCCCAATGAAATCAATGAGAGGCAGGCACCTAAATACCTTTGGTGATCTGGGCTTTTGTCCCTTGCCATGAAAGTGACTCAAAATGTTTTGGGGACCAATGCAAAGGCACCACGTTCTGAAGCTCTGTCATGACATAACAATATTATATCCCACCATGGTGATGTCTGCAGAGTGACATGTGGAGTTGTCATGATGTGACAAGGTAACATCAAGATGTCATGATACTGCCACACAAGGTCTTTGATCCAAAGGGCAAACTTTTATTTTATACTTGAGAGTCACAGTTTTCTGCATTATGGGGTTTAACTTGGTGGAAAATTTTGCTATGGAACTTTGCTAGAATGACCTGTCCCCCTTCCATTTTCAAAGTCAGTCAACTCCCATTAAAATAATTTACTACTGCTCATGCAAATACCGAAAGAAACTTAATGGGTTTGGAATAAGATCCCCTCCTGCATGACTGCCTCAGAATATTGTAGGAGGGAACTCTAGAAAGTAATGGACAGCAGCCTTTTCATTACTGTGTCGAGAATACATAGGTTTAAGAAAAGATAGTTGGCACACAAAGACAGCTGTGCCTGAAGCTGGAAAAATGTCATGTACAGAAAACTCAATCAAAAGTAGTTTCTCCTATAAATAAAGTTTGCTTTTGTAGTGCCACCAACCTTAATTGATGTTACCCATGATCAGCTGTACTTTATATAACCTTTTTTAACTTCTTCATTTTATACAATTTGGTATTATTTTCTCAAGTAGGGTAGATCCAATCCTTTCCCACATGCCATGGCTTTATCACAAGTCTTAAAGTCCTGCCTACAGTGCGTAGGCCCTGTCCACACTGCAAAACAGAACTGCGTCAAGTGACAACTATGATATAATTGGGTCCCCTCGCAGCTGGCGTATAGGAGGGATCTGTGATTTTGCAGTTGCTGGGGAATGTAAAGGAAGACATGAAGGGAGACCCTAAAAGAACCTCCTTTCACCCAACCCCAAATAAAAAATTATACTGTTTCTTGGAATAAGCTCTTGTCTCATATTCCGGATGTTTGAAATTATTTTATTCCCTGTGGTTGTGGAGTTTTTAGCCTCTTTTGGTTTTAGTGAAATCCCTTCCCTATTTCAGATTCTTAATCTTCTTCTTACTGACAATGCTGCAGATTCAGAACTTGTCCTGCCTGTTTGGGAAATAATTACAATTTGTGTGGTCTAATAAGTGGTCCCCGAGGGTTCATCATGAAATAACCAGGGTCTACAGGAAGGAAAACTATGTGGAAACTAGGACAGTTCTACTAATCTATAAGGAACAAAACAAAGTAGTACCCTAGGGTAAGAACCAGTAGCAACTGGCTTAATTGCTACCATGTCATTGTGTGAAACTACTACCTCTGTACAGGCTAATGTGAACCTGATGCGGTTAGCCTTCTGATTAAGACCAGCTAAATTTCACTTCAAACAAGCAGATAATCCACACTGCAGATCTGCTCTGCAGTCAGAGCTTTGTTTGTTATGGAAGCCTTCTGAACTGGGGGGAGGGACCAGTGAGGTCACCTTTAAAGTGCTGAGAGTATAAATAGTGGGGCCAGTGTTTTTAATACAGTAGCTAAAACCCATCCCTCTCTCCCAGGCCCTCCTTGATTATCATGTCAGTCAAACAGAAACAATGAACAGAGTCATTATAACTGGTGAGAGCGGAAAAGCGAAGCCCCTTTGATTAAATAATGATATGTTGCGTTTCTATAGCTCCCGTCCATCTGAGGAGCACAAGAGCTTTACAAACTCCAACAAAGTCAGCCTCATGAACCTCTGTGGCAGGTATTCTCTCCATTGTACAGATGGAAAAACTAACGAACGTGGCGTTACCATGAGCTCGGAGTAAGAAGCAGCATGCTGTTGCACTGCCAGCAGGAGCAGACTAGGGACTGGATTTTGGGTAGGGAAGTCACACTTTGGTCCCTGCTTACCCCTTGTTCAGGGAGAATTAAGCTGTACCTGCCCTTTACTTGACTCCATTTACATCCCTCTTCATGCCAGCTGAGCTCCACTAGCCAGCATGTCTTGGGGGAGGGAGGGAAAAGCCAATGCTCTGCTCACTCTCTGTCTAGCCCAGCAGGACAGGGAGTACTGGATCTGTCATGGCTGCTCTCCCATTGTCTCGCCCACACGCTGTGACGGGGGTAGCCTTATGCCGCCTTACTCCGCAGCTTGGATATAGAAGGCTCTGATTAAATGCTGAGAGATTAAGGGCCTGATCCGGCAAACATTACTGGGGCTAACCGCAGTATTGCTCATTATATTCACTAACAAGTATTTGTACTGCTAGGCCTTTAGTAGCTTGCCCACAGTCACACAGGAAGTCTGACGTAGCGCCAGGAATAAAACTCCTTCCCAAAAAGCTCCTGCCAGTCCTATATCTTCACCACTCAGCCATACTTCCTATGCTTCAACCACTAGACAAAATTCCATGTCATAGCTGCGTATGAAATGGACCATTCTCCCATTTTATTTCGTTTCGATGTTCTAATTAACAAGGTTGCCCCTGTTTCTTTTAGGTGTCCATGAAGACATTCAGATTAAAAAGAGCCTGCCTGACTCTCTGCCTTTTTGGAAGTTGGAAAAAATTCCATTTATTTTCGTTTTCTCATCAGGTTTCCTTGCTGCAAATTTCAAAATTTCTAAAGTTTTTCCCTGTAAATCACGTTTTTAAAGAGTTTTTAAAACTATAGAAGCAAGTTTTCAAGAAACATTATACATGAGCACAGACATTACACAATACCTATATAATATATATTAGAGAGAGAGATTACATATGCACTTGATGCACTCGATATGAGGTAGAGGAAGTAGCATTACTCACGAATGGGGAAGCCTCTAATGAATTTTGCAGGCAAAACAAATTAGGGTAATCAAAAAAAAGATACCACCCAATGCCATCATATATAATGTCTATACCATATATTTTACAGAAAACTACTTTGGAGATATTTGAGCATTTTAGGCATTTTATTTGTTCATATTTTCCATGTCCATCCACCTATACAACCATCCTCTAGCACCTATTCCTGTTAAACTTCATTCTTACAGGTAGTCCCATTGATTTCAGTGGGACTGCTTACTTGAGGCTGAACTATACTTGTGAATAAGAATTTGCAGGATCAAGCCCTGGTCCAAGCCCTGATCCAAGCCCATTGAAGAAAGACTCCTGTTGACTGATCAGATCCATAGACCTTACAGCTATAATCCTGCTATATAGGTCTTACAGAGGGAGAGAATAGTTATAACTAATACATTTTAGAAAAAACAACCAGGAGTCCTTGTGGCACCTTCAAGACTAACAAATTTATTTGGGCGTAAGCTTTCGTGGGCTAGAACCCACTTCATCAGATGCATGGAGTGGAAAATACAGGAACAGGTATAAATACATGAAAAGATGTGAATTGCCTTACCAATTGAATTGTCTCGTTAGACTAACTTCACACTTGGTAAGGCAATTCACATCTTTTCATGTATTTATATCTGCTCCTGTATTTTCCACTCCATGCATCTGATGAAGTGGGTTCTAGCCCACGAAAGCTTACGCCCAAATAAATGTGTTAGTCTCGAAGGTGCCACAAGGACTCCTGGTTGTTTTTTGCTGATTCAGACTAACACAGCTACCACTCTGAAACATTTTAGAAACTGATCCAAGCGATCTAAAGCAGGTTTTCTGTACATAGTAATGTAACAATTTTAAGGTCCACTGGCTCAGATCCTTCCAAAGTGTAGAAATAAATGCTGAAAGTCCCAATGGAAAGGAGAAATCTCAAGTTTCCAGTGTGATAAAGCCCCTCTTTGTGTCACAAGATACTGAGCATTTAAGTTGTCACTAGTGCAGGAAGGAATATTGCATATCCTGTGCCTTAGGTCTATGTCATTTCAGAGGGAAAACTTTGCCTTTGGGGGGAAAGAATTAAACATTTCTCTCTCAGGTTGTTTTTTAAAAAAAGAGGCAACAGCTGTTTGAAGTCGGTCAGAGGTTTGGAATGTCAGAAACAGTCCCAGCAGAGCTGGATTAGTGAGCAGCATGCAGGTGTGGCAGTCAAAGGTGTCTGATAAATTGAATTTATCACCCGGCTATCACTGCCTCAGCTGCAATCTGTATCCACAGTTAGTAACAGGACAGCCTATTGCTGCTTTCTTGTTCAGCTGACACACGTTTGTGACGAGAGAGACGGCAAACACACGTGGCATCTCTTCGTGTTGTTTGGCCTCATGAAGCAAGGGACAGCGCTCTAGCGCAGTGAACAGGTGGCTAGTAGTGCAGAACGCAGACAAGAGTATATTTAGCTGCAAAAAAGCCGCCCAGCACTTGCAGCTTTCTGTTTATAGAAGGACTTGTGAGACCAAGACAGGCCAAGCAGTTTAATGTAGCTTGTATTTGTAGAAGATCACCATTTCGATAAGTCACTTCATGTATAACCCCCTCCCCCTCAAATCCCTACCCCCAGGCGGGGTTTTCTAAAGCAGATACATGATCTGGAGCAGACCAAGCAGCTGCGGGACACTCATAGCTTCCTGATGTCATCAGCCTGCCAGCTCTGATGGACAGAGCGCACAAGCTCCTGCATGCCGTACTGACTAAACTCAAAACACACAGCTCCATTTCAGGAGTATCTTATTCTGCTTGCGAAGGAAACAAGCGATTTACTTTGCAACATTATAATACATGGCAGATAATCTCTCTCTCTCTCTCACACACACACACACACAGAATCAGTGCTAATAACATTGCTCACATCAAAGAGCTGAATTCCATGTCTGATTTGCACCACTCAGCCATAAATTAACTGAACCCTCCCCCTGCTATCCCATCCCTATGACCTCTGAAGTGCTTATATGTACTGGAGTGTTCTGTTTGCTAAGTAAATGTGGAAATTAGGTTAGTCATACTTTCCTGTAAGTGCTATTTCGTCCTGTTTGGCTATGAGCTGTGTGTTTCTTGAGCACTCTAGCAGGATTTAAATAGAGTACTTTTCAGTGGAAGTCACTCCCCTTCAGCTGTGAACTGTGACATGAGCAATTTGCATTGAAGGCCTGCAAGAATTCAGACAAAAAAGTTAAGTCATGCTAAGGGTGAATGAATCAATGTGGTTCACACAAGGGTTTTCTTGCAAATGGGAAAGGGGAGGGTGATCGTGTGAGAGGGTGATTTTTAAAGGGCTCAGTCTCTGACTAGCTGAACCCGCACATATATCACAGCAGCCTGGCCAAGTTGTAATGAAAACAGCCCCAGCACAAAATCTAACTGTGTGCCCTACAAGCAGGATGATGATGAAAACACAAGTGATATTTTACTCACCCAGGAAAAAAAAAAAGGTACCTGCCCCTGATCAGGGCAACTAGAATCCCATAAAGCTGTATTACAGGACTCCTGGCTGTCTGATGAAAAACACTCTTCTATTGTTTGTTACACACATTTGGTGCATCCGGTTTAGAATTACACTGTAAGCTTTTTAGGTCATGGACCACGTTTGCAATGTACTGAGCACAAAGGAACCCAAAACCTGACTTCGGTCACTGGACACTACTGCAGTCCAAATAATAAATCATTACAATAAATTGAGTAAGCTGGCCAGGTGAATTTCTCCGACATTTAAATCCAGATTGGATGCCTTTCTAAAAAAAGATGTTCTGTAGCTCAACCAGCAGTTACGGGCTTGATGCAAGGATCACTAGGTGAAATTCTGTGGCCTGTTTTATAGGCAGGCGGTCAGACTAGATGATCATAATGGTCCTCTCTGACCTTAAAATCTAAGACTTGATCTTAACATATGTCATACATTTTTGGCCCAAACCTGCTCCTCCTGACTTCTATGACAAAACTCCTCTTGAATTTTTGGGGGGCCAGCATGGTCCCAACTGGGCTGAAAGGCAGAAATGTGCAAAAGGAAGCTGGAAGCTGTGTGTGTGTGCGCGTGTGTGTGTGTGTGAGAGAGAGAGAGAGAAACGTGTGTGTGTCCCACACAACTGTGATATTGGAGCGCCTTGCAGACATTCATGAATTTATGCTCACTGAGCCCCAGCAAGGTGGGAAAGAACTATCCCTTTTTAAAATGGAGAATTGAAACACCTCAAGATTGAGTGATTTGCCCAAAGTCATCCAGGACATCTGCAGGAGAGCTGGGAATAAAACCCAAAGTGGAGTTCAAGTCCAGTGCTTAACCAGAAGCCAAATGTCCTTCCTTCCAAAAGTCACGACAAGAATGATATTTAACATACATAAATGTATCTATAGATTAAAGGTCCTACCTCATCCTTTAGTTGCCTGTAGTGAAGAAGAATATCTTGTATATCACCTAAAACTAATCAGTGCTGATCAGTTTTCTCTTCCAAGTCCCTTGTGCCCATCATCACAACTTCAGCAGACTTAGATATTCTATGGCCCACTGGACCTGAATTCTGCAATAAGATCCTCAGATTTCTCCAGCATCATAAAATAAAGGAGTAGACTTAAAGTTTTCTGTTTATCAGATTCTGCCACTGAAGTTTTCTGTTTATCAGATTCTGCCATTGATGCTGCAGAAATCTGTTTTCTCTCTTTTGGGTGGTGGGGCAGGGATGTCACGAACTATCTTTTCTTTTTTAAAAAAACAACAGGGCCTGTTTCTGATCTCATTTACCCCAGCTTTACACTGGTGTGACCCCAGTCACGTTAGAGGGGTTACTTTTGATTGAGACTAGTATAAGAGGCCACAGGGAGTAATTCTGCAAGTGAATCATGACAAAAAACAGGAATCTGGGTAAAGCACTGCTCTCCTTCTCTCTTTTCCCCCACTCCAAGGGCATGGAGGTTGAAAAGAAAAGAGGACAATTCCTTTCTCTTTCTTTCTTTCTTTCTTTCATAGAGACGGGAGCACCCAGGGCCTAGGCGCTGATTCAGCAAAGCAATGAAGCATGTACATAACTCCCATTGAAATAAAGGGGACTTAAAGTTAAGCACATGCTTAAGTATTTTGCTGAACTGAGGCCAGGAATAACATGAAATATCAGGTCTGTCATTATCCAGAAATGAAATGTCATTGTTGTGAGGCTCCCCCAGGGTACCCCAGCATTGTGAGGTATGTCACTGTCTGCCCTTACACGTGAGATAGCCTAGTTTATGCCTACTGTAAATCAGCTTCTTGAATTCACCAGCCTCTCGAAACACAAACACTATCTTCCAGGCCTCCATAGGCCTCACTTTCTCTGAGTAGGTAGCAATAGGCACATACCAAACCCCTGAGTCCTCGGAGCATTCCCTGTAGTGTCTAACTCCTTATCCCCTGGACACTCACAGAATTACCAGGCCTGCTATTCTCAAAGGAATAGTACATACTAGCTTGTAAGTTTCAACTCAGGACCAGCACTTTGCTTAACATCACAGCACTTAGATATACTGATAGTGAAAACAAGAATAAATTTATTATCACTGCTTCAAGATTCAAGTCATAGCACATTTGAATTCTGGAAACAAATTGTTACATATAATATAAAATGATAATACACTTTCTAGAGTCTAAACTCAACTAACCAGTTAACATTATGTCTAAAGAAGTTTATCTCACCCAAAGTTCTCTGCATCATTTTCAACCAAGGCAGGCTGAGACCTTGCTTTCATGAATGCAAACATGATGTCCACTTACTTCCTAGGTGCAGCACACTAGGATGTCTTCTTTGCCTTCTAGAAATACCCTGCAAGTTCATTGTCTTTACTCACAGACAGGACCTCCTCCCGTCCTCGGTGGTTTGCTTTTTCCTGTGTGCTCCTTTCCTGTTGACATCACATCTCTTAATTAGCATTCGACCTCCCATGTAAACAGGCATCCACTATGTTAGCTTTCAAGCGTAATTTACATCCCAACAGAGAGATACATGTTTTTTACCTCCTGTCTAGAGGAACTGGTCTAAGGCATCTCACCTTTTGATGACCTGCTTTTAACTTACATGCTTAAGAACATATTTCTCTGGTACAGATACATAACTCCTTGCATTGTATCTTAACCTACATTTCACAATGATATTGATCCCCAGTGTAACACTGGCTTCCATCTGAAACCTCACATGACATTCTTTGGTGAACCAGAATGTGCAACCAGAATCATGAGGTACCCATAACCCTCTGCATCCCCTTGCCAGCTGGCATTTAGAACTTCCTTGGTCCCACCCATAAACACATTTTAGCATTCAGTCTACTGGAGCAAATCTGTTGAAAAATGCCAATTTACTTCTCACCTCAGAACTCCATTTTTTTAAAACAAAACAACAATTAAAAAGAAGCAGATTCCAAATTATAATTCTCTAACTTCTTATTCTTATGTTACTGTACAGGCTTATATAGAAAGCATCCCATGCTAAAGAGCTACATGACCTGATTTTTGTCATGGCATACACATCCAAGAATTCCACTGGCTTCACTGAGAGTTTGGGGTGGGTCTCCCAAGACAGGATTAGACCACTGCAAAAGTACAAAAAAGGGAGTGATCTGGTGAAATGTGGGAGAAATCAGGGCAAAGCTAAAGTATGCTCTATATGTAAGCCCCAAAGCTAGAATAATTAGGTTGGGTTGCTTTGCCTCCCCTTAATTGGAGTTTATGTTCTTATTTTATGAATGACAATAGTTTAACTGCATTTGTAAAAGGGCATGTGAATTTTGGGCTCCTAGCCCAAGTCCCCTACTTTTCAGCTCAGGGTGGATCATTTTCTCTAGCGTACAGCTCACACAATTCACATGCCCTTTTGTAAAGATAGTTTTGTAAATAGTTAAACTATTATCATCCATAAAATCTGAACATAAACTTCATATAATGCAACACTATAAGGAATTATAGGTTAGCAAAATTACACTTTATGTAAATGAAGCCTGCTAGCAGATAAACTTTTTCTTTTCTCCTATAGGGGGAGGCAGAGAGTTCCTCCCTAAGCCTTTTAGCTCTGGGCTTACATACACTAACCTGGAAAAATGTCTAGACCTCATGATACTAAGGGTGGCTGGCTTTACAAGCAAAGGGTTATGTGGAAAAAAGATACTAAATTGATATTGCTCTGAGCACCATTGGCTGGCTATTGGCAAAAACCTCAGGGCAGCAACATGTAAATATTTTGTTGGGGGTCTGAGTCTACAGGGGTCACCCTGAAAATGATGGGGGTGTGAAGGATCCGGTTCAGCCTGCAGAGCACTTGCGGAAAATTGGTTCTGATCTCCGTATGGCATGGCCACTTGCACACATTCTGCCATATGCTCAGTAGTGCACCTTCTGTAGTTCAGTAGCCACCATTTTTTGGCCTTTTCAGTAGTTCCTTCTAGCCACCCCACTGCTGGTCACTACATTTTTACGGCAGGGCGGGATGGCGTGTTACGGACACAGATCAGCTTTGTAACAAACATTGGAGGCTCTGGCAACCCTTGCCTTTTACTACAAAGGGCAGCAAATAACCTTGCTCCGACATGCCCTGCAACCTGCTCTGCCAGGGCAGGATCATGGGGCAGCCCAGGCAGAGCCCCCTGACTTTGTAGCCGGGGTAAACTGCACAGTGGGTACCACACATAGAGTCCTGTCTATAGTGAGACACTCTGATTTTCTGGCTAGCTTGCATTTTACTGATGAGAATTAGCGTGAAGGTGGAGAATATTAAAGACCAACTGGCCAATAGTTGTGGCTAGCATTAGGCAGAGAGCGATTATGCAAGGTGACAGATACTGGAAGGTCAAATAAAGGAGAATTGTACTTAAAGTGGCTTGCATAATAAAAATCTGATATTCCACGTACAACTCTTTATGGGTCAGTTTCCCATCCCTGCTCAACTGGCCCACAAAGACATCTGCAAACACAGGAGATTAAGGGGAGGGAGAATGAGCAGAAAGGACATTGTTTCCTCCCCAGCTCAGTGTAAGCCACCCCAGTGATTTTTTTCTCCAGCTGACTGACAAAGGGAGAGAAGGGATCATTTTAAGGCGCCGAGGTGTGATTGCCCAAGAGAATGCCCGGCTTTGTCTGCTGCATTGCAACCAGGCATTTCAGTGCCAGCCAAGAAAACAAATGCTTTTCCACTGGCTCCTGGAAATGCCTCCATCACCCCCGCTGAGTGAGTGCACGCTGAAGCCACCTGACTTTTTGCCCTTTCAGACAGAGCTTAAAAAATGTTTCTGTTTTAAAGTCTCCCCCCTCCCCCCGCAGCTCACCCCTGCCTGCAACCCAAAGACATTAATACTGCACAGTTGCGAAATGCCAGCAGGGCACATGGAAAAATCAAAAGGATTAGGAGGGCGAGTCGTATGCAAGGAGGCTGATTCTTTGCTGCGGTGTTAGTGGAACTCTATAAATCCTCAAATCTTAAAAGGTATCAGTTAAAGCCATCCAAATCCCCTTTGGAGTCTGACCCTCCAGCTGCAGAGCTAGCAGCTCCAGCACCCAGGCCTTCCCCAGCCTGCCCGTGATCACGGTTTTTCTCTTCTGTTAAAATACACAATCGCTCTCCTTCCAAACAAGGGTGTGGATTAAATGCCAACTGCCCCATCTTTGGGCTGGCACCATGGAGCCTTTCAGTCTCCAACGCTGGAGTCTCCAAAGGCTGGCAAGCCTGTTGCGGAGAAATCTCCAGTAATTAAGTTAGCTGCTAGCTTCTGTTAGCTGCCCTTAGTACTTCACCGCAGCTGCCCGCCTCCATCTCCCCCTCCTCCTCAACAGCTCCCTATGAGACTGTGTGTGTGTTTAGGAGGTGCTGTTTCCCACAGCTCTGATCTAATTCAGCTGTAATTCAATCTCCGTGTGACCAACACTCAGCCAGCGCTCTCCCACCCGCCGGCAGACTCCTCTCTCACAGGCTGTGTGTGTTACACATTTACACTGTCAGTCTGACAGGCTCCCCTCAAACAACCCCTCTGTATAGATTTACAATGTCAATCAGCCAGGCTTTGGGGGCTGTCTGCAGCAATAACTCCGGCAGTGCCTCTTCCCCCACCTCCCGCCCCCAGCCCTCCCGCCTTCTGTGTCCTCAGCGCTCATAGCACAGTTACCCTATACCTGCCACTCAGCAACTGCAAAAGGACTTTTGTTTAATGGTATTTGTGTGCAACCACAAAGAGTGAAGGCAGCTGAACCAGATAAGGCTGAGAACCTGAAACAGATGTAAAAGAGATCAGGCCTAGTTTTCTGTGGATCTTCAACTCCTATAAAGATTTATGACTCCTTCTAGCCTCCTTTTAAATAGATTTAACTGGGCTTATTTTATATGGACAAAATAAGACTGGCACCTGTCACTTCACCAAGAAGAATGAATCAGCTCCTGAATTTTATGCTGTTTCTTATAATTAAACTCATCCATTCGGCCACTGCCTGGTGTTTACAATGAGCTCATAATAACTCGCATCCTCTGAAATATCCCAAAGCTGCCAGTTGACCTTTAGCCTTTTAAAAGTCCTAAATTTGGGTCAGCAACTATAAGTCGAACAAGTATGACAAATCAGTATTACAATAGCAGCACCCGAGGCTAGTGAGTACTGCCCAACAGCGAACAGTCCTTGGAATTTCTTGATGCAAGTGTCATATGAGACCCAATCATAGGAGGCTAGGTTAGAATAATTTTCTTTTGGCAGAATAAGCTTTGAACTCTGCTTTTCACTTCCTGCTTCTCTGCAAATTATACGGCAGTTTTTACTCCTGCCCTGTGAGATGAATACTACAGGAAAGAGAAAAAGATATGGAACCACATTCTGCTCTTAGTTACTCTGGTGTAACTCCATCAAGTTCAATGGAGTTACTCCAGATTTACACCAGTACAAATTATTTCAAGGGAAACTTTAAGCTAGTTGGTCTGCCAGTGCTTTTTACAAGGTACAAACCAATCTTCTCTATGGAAGTTTTGGCAGGACCCACATTAAAACAGCTGTAATCATCGATAGAGTGATGTAATATCAGGGCAAGTAATGTTTCCGTCTGTACATTCGCATGAAGCAGTCTGGGTTGATGAGGTTGCTAGTGCAACCCATCCAACATGCAGCCAGCAGCGCCAATCAAATTGCACCAAGTATTTTGCTAGATCCTGTTTACATCCACATGGTACAGGTATAAATGAGTGCACAAAGTGCAAAGCAGTGGAGAATCAGGCCCATTATATCTGAAATATATTACACCTATGAAGTCACTAGACTTCTTCTGAGGTCAGAAAATCACCTGCAACAACAGGTGTCATTTTAAAGACAACTGAAAATTTGCCTTTCATAATATTCTCCTAAAATGAGGGCCAAAACAAAATCAGTTTGAAAAACAGAGCTGGAGATGCATTATCACAAGGAGAATAATGTCAATTGCTTTTCCCTCACATGTCTGACTGAGTCTGGACATAGTGATTTTCTGGTGCATTGATCCATTCAAGTCAGCAGTTAGAGGAGAAATTTCATTTCTATATTTTTTTTGTTGTCATGCTGGACTAGTGCTGAATCCCTCTGCTTTTCTGGCTGTGGGCAGTAGGGGTTAGAGGTAAGAGAAGAAAGTTCTCCAACCCTGAAACAAAATATTGTTCAGCATCCTCTGGTGATGTGCACACAACACCCACATGCACACCTGTTCTACAGGCTACTCTAGCAGTAGAGTTCTGGATAAAAAAATCTCTTCTTACTCAGATGAGGACAAGAAATGATAACAAGCCAACCTATGAGGAGAAAAAATTACCTACTTCCGCAGGCTTCAGCTAAGTATTAATAGAGTTTGGGTTATTAGCAAGACGAAGTGGAGAGGAAGGAGATGAAACGGACATGGCATAAAGGAAATGGCAGAACATGAAATAAAAGGAGATGGATTTCCCCACTCGTGGAGTCCATATTTTGGGGTTGCATCTCTTCTGCCGTGCACTTTGTGTAGTCATTTACACCTGTGCAAAGTGACTGCCCCAGCAGTGGTCTTGCACCTGTTTTGCACAGAAGTACATGAAGGGAGTGGACGCTGAGGGGATCAGTGTGCAGGCAGCAGCTTCTCAAGGCAGGGTGCAGTGTGAGCACCTTCCCTGCAGATGGAGCTCTCTTGGTCAGTGCGGAGTGAGAACAGTGCCCTGGTCCTGCCTGTAGTGGGGTGGCTGCCCCAGTCCCGCACAACGGTGGTTGAAAGCAGCCCTGGAGAGGGCTGCGGCTGGGAAAAAGAGTAAAAGTAGCTGACCACAGGTGTGGCCAGCCCAATCAGACCACAGCTGGCCCTATAAAGGGGCTGTGAGCCAGGAGCTGAGAGGAGTCTCACTCTAGCCCTGGAGTGGGAAGGGCTAGCTGCCTGGGAGGAAGATACCTGAAGTAGAGCAGTGTTAGGGAAGGACAAAGGGAGCTGGGGAGCTCCAGCTTGGCAAACGCCCAGGCTGCAGGCCTTGGTGAAGGCCTACAAAGGTACTGGGGACTGCAGAGATACAGCCTGGGAATAGGCAAAGGCAGCAGGTCCTAACCCCTTGCCAATGATGAGTGGCCATGACAGACTGCAGTCTGCCCCAGTGAGCGGTGGCTAGATGATAACTGGCAGTAGCCACTGAGGCGAGGTGGGCTTAGAGGGTTGGGGGTTCCCCTGGGAGGGGAGACCCAGAGTGTGGGGGTACTGCTGGGGCAGAACCCCGAGGTAAAGGGGCACCAGGGTCCAGGAGGGACACGGGGCCTGAGGCAGGCGAGCCACCAGCCAGCAGAGAGCACTCCGAGGCTGGAAAAGAGCTAATTCCCAAGATGACCAGCAGGAGGTGCTGTGCCGGTGAGTCTTCGACCTCACTTCGACCTCACTTCGACCTGCCCTTCTGTCCCTATGGAGTGGTTAGTACCACCGTCCGTGTTGGAGAGCCCTGGTCTTTGTGCACCAGAAACGCTAGGGCCAAGTGCATAAGGACACAAGAGGTATAGGAAAGCTCCTTTCACTCTCTTCCATCCTTGCACATCAGCGCAGGGCTAAACACAACTTAGACAAACTCGTAACTGCAACAACCACTGCTTGGCCTCCGACTCACCACTACTGTCTTCAATCCACAGACTACGCAGAGAGAGTTGTTTTTACTGAAAGGCAACATGAGAGGCCTATAAAAAACAGTTAAAAGCCCAATATAATCATCTTCCTTATTTTCTTTTTTGATTTTTCTTAAAGTCCCATGGCATTAATTCAAAAAAACCATTACCCAGCTTGATAATTTGAGTCTCTCTCTCTCTCTGATACTGGGAGAAAAGGGAAAATTCATTGAGAATCGTCTCCAGAGCCTTTAATCACCATTTAGGGGCCCTACTCTTTGAAGACCATAGGGGAACAAAGTGGTTTGGGGATTAGTGAATGGCTTTTATTTCTTCCCTAATAATGAGAAACGTGCAATGGCTGCCCTGGGCAGATGCTAAATTGGTTCAGAAAATGTTCCACAAGTGCCCTTTGCTAAGCTAGAGGATCAGTGTCAACAATGTAAAAAAAAACCCTTCTATTTGGGTATAAGAAATAAAGTTTAAGTCATTAAACAATGGAAATGGTATTGGTCATGATTAACTGTGCCGTATCTGCAGACATTACATGACCATTCTCTTTGAATTCACTTCAAAGGGACTACTCGCGTGAGTAAAGGTTGCAGTCTCATGCCCTTATTTGGCTATCCAGGGCGCTTTAAGAAGAATATGACTGAACAGAACTGCAAACCTTTGCCAACATCGTTGAGAGATGGGAGCAAAAAAGGAGATGCTGACCAAAAGCCAAAAAGAGCCATTTCTTCAATTACCCAGAGGGCTTTGCAAAAGAAGAAAACAAGAACGAGCACTCTTATCACCCCCAGTCCTCATAAGGTGGTCCCCAAGCCAACTTTTGGCCAGATTTTTCCCTAGTCACTGAAAAAAATATATTTAATTTTAGAAAAATAAAAGTTCTAAAATAAAGTCAGAACAGGCTTCAGCTCCCACTTTGGTTAGTATGAAAAATCCAGTGCAATGCATTAGGGGTCGGAGCCAACATCCATTGAAGTCTATGGGAAGACTGCCACTGATTTCAATGGGTGAGAGGTAGAGCTTCAAGTCTGTGATGTGGAAGTCAGGAACCCTTCTTTGTATGAGTGTTGTGAATTAGGGCCCATCTACACTGAAAACAATCAAGTTGGTGAAGAAGGTTTCCCTTGATAAGGTTAAAATACAGTTTCATCTCTGAAATGTAGCTAGGACCTTAATCATATCCCTGAACAGTGCTGCAGCCTTTAGGGAAAACAACCATAATCTAGTCCCCTGGCCAGTTGTTTTTTTATAGTTTAGACAAGAGCATAGTTGTGGCCTTACGACTGTGCACATTGTACAGAGAAACCATGCCAATATCTTGAGCACAAGAACAGCATTTAACCACAGTTTTCTAGATAGGCACTAACACTATTTCTTTGGCTGGTGTAGACAGCAACTAAGAAATCAGAGCGTAGAATTAGAAAGATTACTATTTTCTGTATTATTAGTGAGTTTGAGAGGTTATGACTCGTTGGTTTTGGACTCACAGGAATGAGAAGAGGAGGAGGAAGGGGATGATGATGATGATGATGATGAAAAGACAGTTCAAAGAATAATTGAAGAGACCTCTGGCAACACACCATGTCCGTTAGGGATGGCATTATTCAGCCCAAAGCATCAGGCTCTTCTGTGATATGTGAGCTCCTGTAGAAGCCAAAGCTCCAAATTCTGGTGTAACTCTTTTGCCTTCAGGAAGGAATTTAGCCCATACTATTCACTAAAGAATATTACTTTTAAACTATATTGGGAAACAACTATGTGAGAGTAAATGAGCTGTTGGCATTTAAGATTATTGTAAACAAAAAAAAGTAGGGTTTGATCCAACTTCCATTAAAATCTGTAAGATTTTTTTTATGTTGACTTCCATGGAAGCAGGTGAAGCCCATCTACTCAAAGACCTCACAAAGGTAACCGTAAAGTCAGTTAAGATCAAAGGTTATATTAAGCTCGGTTCTCAAACTTCATTGTACCGCAACCCCTTTTTGACAACAAAAATTACTACATTACCCTGGAGGGGAGAGAGGGGAAGAACTGAAGCCCAAGCCCCACCAGCCCGGACTGAAGCCCTCGGACTTTGGCTTCAGCCCAGGGTAGCAGCGCTCAGCCCTAAGCCCCAGCAAATCTAACGCTGTCCCTGGCAACCCCATTAAACTGGGGGTGGCCCACTTTAGGGTCCTGACCCACAGTTTGAGAACCGCTGTTTTAGTTGATTTTCATATAGAGGCATAAGTCTACAACCAAGTGAGAACTGGTCAAAGCTGATTGAAAAAAGAAGGCCTGCAAGTCACATCACCGTGAAAGATGATCTCTTCAGCTCTCTGAACCAAGATAGCTAGTTCCCATTGTAGAGTGGGATTTTCACAGAGCACATAGGTGCTGTAGGAAGTGATACCCAAGTACAGTGCTAGGGGTCACCACACAGTTGTCTTTTGGTTGATGCATAAAATCATTAAAATCACCTCGTCTGGTCATCGAAGATCCCACAGAAGTTTTTGCAAGGGTAGCAATTCAGAATTGGATACCTACATTCTTCTTAAGTAATAGGTCCCTGCCATTGTAAATGGATACAGTAGTCTTCCCTTGCTGTCCTAAACTGAGGTCTAGTCTACAATAGCGCTCTAAATCGATGTAAGTTATGCTAGTTAAGTTATGTAAGTTTTGTAACCTAAGTCGACGTAGCTTACATTGACTTAAAGCGGTCTCTTTATCCCACGCTATGTCGATGGGAGACCCTTTCCCATCCACATAGCTTCCATCTGGGTCTGTTTTGAAGTAAAAGTGAGAACATACTACTGCTAATATAGAAAAAGAACCTGGCTAGCATTGTAGATTACTTATAAAAGATGGAAGAGAATGGAAACGTACAGCAACTGAGAGTTAAGTCAGACAAAATCCTTTTCTAGAAATGCTAAGTGAATACACAAAATAAATGTTGAACTGGCATTACCATATACGTTTTAAGAACATCTACACTATGGAAATAAATGGACAAAGCATGAAAATAATCAGAGAACTTAAAATATCAGGAACCAGAGTCTTTTGATAAGAGAGGCAAAAGCAGGAAGAGGAGCAATAGGATTTTGTTAGGGATGATATTGACTTTATAGGGAGAAATAGTACACAGCAAATACTTTGGCTGACCCAACACAGACCAGTGATTAGGAAAATATTATAGTCAAGAAAGGCAACTGGTTGGTTCTTGGATGATGTTATATGGATATCCAAGAAGATTTGGAGATGTTTTTACACATAACAGGATGGTAAGAATGCTGAAGTTTTATTTATAGAAACATTTAGTTGCTCTGGTACTGTGAGAGATAACCACATACAAACCGAAGAGGAAAACCCATTTATGGAGGTATTGCAGGATGACTTCTTTATGGGTCTAATTTGTGAGCTGGCCTCTGTGTTTGTGGAGAAGGAGGGGTTATGGGGCATCAGATCGCTCTTTGTTCCCTGTCACAAGCTACTCACATGGGGGAGGGGAAGAGTAGCTTTGGTTCTGTCCCCCACAACATGCCACCCAACACAGCTGAGCCAGCATGGAGGGCAATGTAAGCTGCACGAATGAAAGGGCTGGCACAATTTATTTCCCCCATGAATCAAGGGGGAAGTAAGGACCAAATAGTAACTCTGAGTAAAAAAAATTTGGGCCCTGGACTGCTTGTGGGCGCTGCCCCTTACTCAAGGCAGGTTACAAGATGCCAGTCTACCTCAGGAAGCTTATTAAACAATCCACATGGTCAGAAACTATTCTGGACCTAATTTTAACCAAGAAGTCAACTATGATAAATAAGGTTGGAATTTGGGGAGTGTAAATGAATCTGGAGACCCAGAATCCTTAGGACAGAAACATTCATGAGCTGAAATACTCAAAGAAGTTTTTTTTTGTTTGTTTTTTAATACATAGAAAAGTTGATTTTGAAGAATTTGTGAGATACTATGACAAATTCTGATTGGAATTTACAGTGTATAGAGAAATGTATGGTCAAACTGTAGGAAACATGTAAGAAACAATAAAGGAGCATTGAAATTCCTTCCAGTAAAGTGGAAACAGGGACAAGGGCAACAGCTGTTAATGTTGTGAAGTAAGGAAGTAAAAGATCAGAATAAGCAATAAGCAGAAGGCATTTAAAATATCAATAAGCTGGTAAGGAGGACTAGGGGGAGAGTTATACAAATAAGCAGCAGATGATTTAAAAAGATAATTGGAGGCAGTGGCTTTGGAACAATTTTTATAGTGGGGATGCTGAGAGCTATTGAACAAAACTGTAAATCCTGTACAGGATGGAACCCACTTCAAGCCAGAGGGTGCTTCAGGACCCCTAATTCCAGCCCCCCTAATTGGAGGAGCAAAAGTAAATATTGAATGTGGGGCTGCAATGAACATTTTCTACCAACAATACAAAGTTGTTCAAATAGATTCATAGGAGGTTTAAAATGCACCTCCAGTCATTCCCCACCCCAACTAAGTCTGAGTAATCAAGCGGTGTGTTGGGCTCCCCAGAGAGCTTACAGAGGGATAAAATTCACCACCCTAACTTGCAGATAGCCTGTGGGTTTTGTGAACTACACAAAAGTAAACATATGGAGTAATTTGCCAGTTAAGACCAGTAAGGTATAGAGAAGTTTCAGAGACAACAAGATTTGTTTTTCCTTTCAAAGAAAGAGAAATGGGGACAAAGGAGGAAACAGACTATATTATTATTGCTTTTATTATTGGTATCATTTAGTATGCATGGTGTTTTACAGACAACTGTCTAAATCACACTAACAAAATAGAAACCCAAGCAATAGCTTTAAGCTTGTTCCAGCCAGCATGACAGAGAGAGAGAGAGAAAGATGCTTTTGTGTCTACCTCTAATGGAAGGTGCTCAGATACCATGGCGATGGGCAGCCGTATAGAGACGTAGATTGAAAGAGATGAAGACAATTTCCCTTTCCTAAAGAGCTTTCAGTGTAAAACAACAATGGGACAAATGGCTTTTCCATGTCCAGAAATTCTTTATTTTCTTATGAGTCATTGGGGGTTGGAGTAAGTCATTTTGAATCCCTCACACGTTGGCTCTGTGTACAGAAAGCCTCTGCATGTCAGAAATCAGGTTTTTTAAGGTCATACGTAGGCTCTGTCTATGCTAGCAAAACTTCCAAAAATTTCCCACGCTGCAAACACCATTTCAGCTCCACGGTGCTTAGCAATGTTGGGAGTCCCAACGTATATTGGCCATTGGCATTTTTTAACACCCAAATGAATGCATGTTGCTCGGAGCAGGTCTAATCAACATGGTTTTAAAAATGCTAGCAGCAGCCAATACCCAGTCTATACGAGTGGAGCGGAATTGGTGTTAGTAACTGAAGATTTTTTTTAAAAATATATCCTGAGGGATACAGAGGGTAGCCCCTTTTCGGGGATGTGCATTGTGCCAGCATTTAAACTGATCTGTTCAGGATGCTCACAGTTAATTCACACAGTTTCTCAGTCTCAGAATCTTTTACTTAAGTTTCAAAACTTTCAGTTGTTTCCTTCACATTTAAAGACTGGAATTAATTCATGTCCTTGGGTGGGGATATCCTTTAAGCCACTGTATTGTTGCTACATTCCCCCTTGAGGGACCCTATTTGCTAGGACATAGAGCATGTGTTCACTAAACCCATGCCAGTGCTGCTTCTAGAGTGGTCATAAGGGGGGTGCAGGGTAGATTAGAGGATTCTTAAAACGTGAAGAAAAACAGCAGCAATGTGAGATTTTTTTCAGTCTTTCTGCTAACTTTACACTGAAATCACTTCCTCTTCCATCTCCCTAAGGTGCACCATGCTGTGGGGTACAAGAAGTGGGAAAGGCCCTTAAGGCCCACCGATATCTACTTCAGCTCTTGTTACTGTATTTCTGACTTTCTCACATTTTTTCTTACTCTTTTATCACAAAGAATGAGGCTGGAGAAATGGAGAACTCCCCAAAGGATACCTGTTCTGACTGGATATCTGGATGCTATCAGATTTGCAATTTACTATTCTAGTGGGGTTTGCAGCACAGACCTAAGTGGTAGCTGGCTCTTGTGACTGGATAAGGCTGATAACTCTTTGGACACATACAGTGCTTTACATGTGGATAGCCCCTTTCGTCTGAGAATTGAAAAGCAGGTTACAAAGGAAACTAGGTATCCTTATAGCCTTGTGCACTCCATTGCAAGCCAGACCTAATTCTGCAGCAAGCCCCACGGATTTTTTGGAGGGTTTTCATTGAATTATATATGAAAAGTAACAACACCATCCATACAGTCATCCTGTGTTGTTTATTTTTATACTAAATTCCATTTATTTTATATTGTCCCATCTATTCACCTTTCAGTGTGCCTTGGATATACACGCTGGCAATGCAGAGCTACATTATAAAAACTGTCAGGACAGAATGTCCTAATTTTCAGACTCCAAACGCCCCCTGAAGTCATCAGCCTATGGTTTGATTTATACCATACCCATTGTCCTGCCCTTTACAGAAATTCACAACAATTAAAGAGCCCCTGTTCCTATTCTGTTGTTCTATGAGGAAGATGAATCGCCTGTACACTTAGCAAGGAAACAAACAAACAGTCAAACACAGGAAGAAAATCAATTGCCACAGAGATTCCTTCCCAGGCAATGGTCACAAGTGATAAGATAGGCAGCAAAAGCAGAGGAAGCTTTGTACAACACAAGGTCTAAATGACGAATCATTGTAAGTCCAGCCCATACTTGAGGTACAAATCAGAGCCGTTTTTTGTTCCCTTCTATTTCACCCCACGGCTCAGTAGCTACGGCGTCACCTAATTAAACTATGTCAGTTCCTCAACCCTCACAGACACTGGGTGGGCTGTGGCGGGAAGCTGAAGAGTGATTTACAGGGCTAAATTCATCCATCGTGAAATTCTGTGAGGGATAATTTTGGCCCACTGAGGCAAAAAAGCTTGCTCCCAGGTTGATACGTGTGTGTACCATGCTTCCACTTTACTGGCCTTTATTTTCTGATAAAACAGGCCCTGGGTTTATGAAGATATTGCCCTGGCAAACTGTTGGCGTTAGCTTGTCAGAGTCCCCTGTGGGCAGTGTCAGTGCCCCCTCCCTCACAGACACACACATACTCCATTGTTCCTATCCATCAGCCTCACCCCAAAACAAACACTGCAAATTCTCATCCCGGGGGGCACCCCGCCAAAAAAAGTCTAACCAGAGGAAACAATTTCAATTGAAACTGGGGCCTCCTGCGGCTGCAGTTTACAAGGAGTGCTGCCAAATCTGCCTCTCTTGGCGAACAAATTGTTCAGACTTCAGACCTGTCAGTAGGGTCAGGCAAGCCTCTGATTTTTAAGAAATGAGTCTAACATTATGTTATTTTGAGGCCAGGTTTGCCACAAAGGCAGAAAAATAAACTAAACCCAAAAGAGAGAGTGCTTTGCATATTACTGCTATTTACTAGCGATCAGCATTGAAAAACAATATGCTATGGATACTTCACACATCAACAACAAGCTTGCAATGTCCTAATTCATTTTTCCATGTAAACTGCCACGCCCCATGCTTCCCCATAGGTGCATGGAAAGTGAGGTAAATGGTGGCCTTAGAGCCACAGGTGCTGATTAAAAATGCTCTCCTTTTTGGCCTTCCCTCCTGCCCTCTCACTCTATCATTTCCCTTTCTTTAAGGCCCGCTACTGTACAGTACTGGTTGCCCTAAACTCACAAAAACTCTGCACCTTGCAGAGTTGGGTCTGTTGTCAGTCTGCTTTAAGGAAGCTTTCTCATCCTTGGACTATCCCTCTGTTAATGTACCAGCATATTACAGGTAGGGATCAAACTGGGCTGGGCTTGTAGCAGCTTGGCAAGGCAGTTCTTTCCCGTTGGAGGTGTTATCTTGCGCTCTTGAATCCATGCTTTCATTTTAATTCTCTTTTAAAGAAATGTAACTTGGATGCAAGCCAACACAGCGTTGTCTGCCTGAGTCTGTAGCCAGATAAATGTAATCCTTCTGAAGGGTGCTAGAGCCACATCCCTAGAGACTGAAGTCCTAGGCTTTATCCAGGAACTAGGCATGGCCCATAGCAAGCTTCCTAAAAGCAGTCCCACCAGTATGTCTCATATCTGACCCAGAGGCTCAAATGAGAAAGTAGTTTAGGTGAGAAGGTACCAGGGGTCCATATCTGCCAGGACCCTCAAAGAAAACAACAGTCAATTGAACAAACTGAATAAATCTAAATAAGTGCACCCAATTTACATACATTTAAATATATTTGCATACAGTTGTGTGTGGGTATTGACAGAGCCATAGATGGAGGAAGGAAAAGGCGGAGCAAGGTTGGGGGATGGAGCAGGGGGAAGGACCAAGTGAGACCTTAGCATTCCAGTCGCTGCCAGCAGCAACACTTCCCTGTCTTCTCCCCCAGACCAGTCCTTCATTCTCCATCCCCAAGTTTTCATTCTTAACCCCCTCTTCATTTCCCTTCATCACCCCCATAAACATTTGATTTTAGTCCCCCTCCTTTCAAACGTTTGGGAGTAGCAGCTCACGAGGGCTCTCTTCACACACAGCCCCCACACTCCAACGGAGGCATGGATCCTGGTGACTCTTTATTGCTTCCCCAGGTGTGGGCCGTGGGGCTGTGCAGAGAGAGTGCAGGTTCTGCACAGCTATCAGGAGAAGCTGCTCCCCAACTAGCTGAAGCACAGGCAAGATTCCAGCCCTGTCGCAGAAGCAGAAGGAGGAGAGACTGTGGAGTCAGCCTGTCCCTCAGCTGGTGGATTGGTTGCCCTTTCTGAGAAGGTAGGGGGCTGAGGAATCAGAGGAAAGTTCCTTATAGTCTAGTGGGTTTTCTCCACTAGCACCTAAACAGACTCAGAAAATCCATAAGCTCTGGCTGATGAGAAGGCAATTCAGTCTATTGAGTCCTTGGCCTCTGTGCGCGGACTGACACCAAGTTTGCATGGTGGAGGGGGCTTTGTTTTTGTGTAACACGGATGCTGTGCTCTGAGAATTGGCAAGGGACCATCTGCCAGTCATCAGATAGAACTGGGCACACTACTGGAGTTCAAACATCAGTGCATTGGGAAAGCTGCCCTCATAGGACATCTAATTCAAACCAACAAAGCGATCTCATCTGTCTTCACTAGGCCCGCTAAATCAATCCCTGTTGCATCAATTGCAGCAGCGTTGATCTCCCCGTAGTGGAGATCAGCCCTAACACTCATACTTTTCAAAATGTTTTTTGAAATGTGGAACCAACATGAGTTGAACCTCAGAGGATTATTTTGGGAAAAGCTTCCACAGATCATTTCATAGCTAACTTAAACTCAGCGTTGCCAGTGCTTGTGATAATTTTGTGAGCCCAAAATAATGGGTGCTTGTGTTTTTAAGAGCCATATCCCTTGTGTGTAAGTTATTATGTGAGAATCTCAGCTTCCATTAACAAAAAGTACATTTCTAGCCCTCATGATTGTGGAGAAAAGCCTGGAAATGTGAATTGATGTATCCCAAAAGCTCAGAAAATATAAGGAAAATAAAAATCCACATTTATTATTTTCTTTAAATTTAACTTTAAGTCAATCTCATGATTTTGGGGGCCTCAGGCATTATTTTTGAACCACTGGGGTTGGTAATACAGTAAGCTGAAAGTTCCTTGAGACATGGGTCATGTCTTCATTCTTATAAAAAGTGACTTGCACACCTAAGGCATCATATACAAATGTTAAATAACTGTATAAATATTTCATTGGGAGGGCTTTTTTTTTTTTTTTTGTGCATGTAGGACTGAGATAGATCACCAAATTAGACTAGTCAGCATTAGCAAACATCCTATGTATAATTCAGCGGTAGCAATGATGGAGCTAAACATATAGAGAATTAGGGGTCCTAAGTCTGCCTGTGAGGAAACAATCAATGATTTCAGTTACAGTGATGTAAATCCAAAATAACTCTGTTGTTTTCAATGAAGTCCTACTGGAGACAGTGGAGTTATTGAAGATTATCAACAGTGCAACAACACCACCACAAAGGAGGATCTGGCTGACAGATTCTTAATTTTAGATTTCTAACGATAAAAATAGGAATAAAATGTGGTGGAACAAAATGACATAGGCATTCAGACTCTCCTCCTCTTCCTTTCCTAATTACAAAAGCCTCCCCCATTCAAAACACAGGTAGAAATGATTAATTGAATCTTGGTGTCATGTTTTTATCCATTAGGACAATCAGTGGCATTGGAACAATTTGTATAGTTGGGGTGCTGAAAGCCATTGAACAAAACTGTAAACTCTGTATATGCTGGAAACCACTTCAAGCCATGGGGTGCTGCCACACCCCCAGGACCACTACTTCCAGCACCCCTGATTACAATTAAACAGAATGAGTACTAACAAAAATTTTGTTTTGACATATAATTAAACCTACATTTAAGAAGTAATAGGTAAGATATGCTTATTCATTCAAATATTGTTGCCTAAAACATGTAATGACTTTTACACAAGTCGTGTCTGTGATAAAAACTGGACAGGATAGTTAAACACAGGCTGCTGAGCTTTCAGAGAGAATTGTTGCTTTGGGCAATTATACTGTTGGATTTGAATTTACATACAATATTTCATGAAAGATCAAAACCAGAAGAGATTTCCCCTGCCTCCCCAGATACAAATACACTGGACAATTCCTTTTTGACAACAAAGATCAGTGGTTTTAAAGGCAGCTGGTGTTGCACTTTGTTGCCACGATTAAGGTGAGGCCCAAGAGATAGGTGTTGAGCTAAAGCTGTTGTATTTTTCCTCAGAGCCGAAATGAATTACTATAGAAGAGTAGGAATAAAAATTCCAAACAGATTAAGAGGTCAAAATGTATTGTGGCCTTTGAAACAACACCAGAGAAACCAAATGGTCTCCCAGCAGCTTCAGGGACGCAACATACAGCATAATTAGTAAGACTTAGTTACTCAAACCAAATGTTGATTTGTATGAGAAAGTGTTGCATTAAAGCCTTTCAAAATAGATGACACACCCTGTTTAGCAAAAAATATGATAACCTTTTCTCTTAACACATTGTTATTTTCTAACTAAGATGATCAAATAACTCAGTGAACATGGCTGGCATAAAAATCTGAGAGGAGGTGCAGGGGGGGAGGAAGGAAGAAGCAGGGCTAGCAAGCTCTAAATCCTCTGCCAAATCCCCTTTTCATAATTTATAGTCTGTCACCAGTTTATCACAGAGAACTGTCCCTCTTTTTCTCATTCCACAGGCTTCTCTCCCAGTGGACAGTCTCTGCCAGCTGTCTAGGCAGCAGGAACGTCCTTTTTTTCCCAAGCCTCGACCTGTGGGAAAATCTTCATTGGCCAGTAATTGATTCCACCCTGCCAGCTCCATTACTTTAGTCTACAGTCAAACTGCCAGCAATCTGGAGACAGGCAGCCTCAGCCCTCCCTTGCTCCCACTATTGAAGTCCACTCCTCGCAGTGCTGCTAGCTATTGGGTCTCTGAGTTGATGTGTCAGCCCGCCCTGCAATTAGCACTAATCTGAAAATTGGCCTCTGCTTGCAAAACCAAGCACCTGACAGCTAATTGTTTATGTCAGATTGATGTGCATTTAATATGGAAAGGTTATTTATCAAAGGGAACTTTTTTCTGTTTGTCTTAGTTCAGAGCAGGGAGAATTGCCACAGGCACTTTGAGCCCACAAACCAATAAAAATCTTATACTTCATTTAACTTAAGAAGCCTGCTAAATACTCTTTCTAAAGTCTCAGCTCCATCCTAGTGCAATACTCGTCTGTTTACCTTGCTTATAAAGAAACTGCTGCTAGCCAAGTTAGTGGTTTTATTCTTTTTTTTTTAATCAAAATATTGAGGGACGGGGAAATACTACAGAAGGAAGCAGTAAAACCAACTAAGAAATTAAAAATAACTATATTTAAAATTTTGGAATCACCTTAAGGACGTACTGGTCTTTTCTAATCTATCTATCTAACGTTACTAATCTTATCTGTCCATGTAAGGAAATACCTAGGATAAAATGAAGTCAATGAGAGTTTTGCCATTCACTTCAATAGAGCCAGAATTTCACTCCCAGTATCCTCTATATATTGAGGTATGGTTAGGCCCCGATCCTGCAATTGGATCAGTATGAGCAGACCTGTGTGCTTTCGGAGCCCCATGGATCTACTGAGATTGTGAGCTCTCTGGGGCAGGGACCCTCTTTTTGTTCTGTGTTTGTACATTGCCTCACACAGTGGAGCCCTGGTCCATGACTGGGGCTCCTAGGCACCATGCTAATACAAATAATAAATACTAATACTGAGGGTTACTAATACTGAGACTAATACACATAATAAATACTAATACCCTCACTGATCCAAATGCAGGACGGGACTCTTTGTTGTGAAAGGCATTATCTAAATAATCGCCAAGATTTGAAGAGTGACGACTACACTCCAGCTAAGGTGTATTATCATAGAATCATAGGGATAGGAGGGACCACAAGGGTCATCTAATTTAACCCTCTGCCAAGATGCAGGATTTGTTGTGTCTAAGTCATCCAAGACAGATGGCTATCCAGCCTCCTTTTGAAAACCTCCAGTGAAGAAACTTCCACAACCTCCAGAGGCAGTCTGTTCCATTGTCCTGCTGGTCTTACATTGGGAAGTTTTTCCTGGGATTTAATCTAAATTCGCTATGCTGAAGTTTGAACCCATTGCCTCTTGTACTGCCCTCTGTGGCAAAAGAGAACTTTTCTCCATCTTTTTTTCTGGCTGCCTTTCAAGTATTTGAAGACTGCCATCATATCCCCCCTTAATCGCCTTTTTTCCAAACTAAATATATCCAGTTCCTTCAGCCTTTGCTCATATGGCTTGCATTCCATCCCTTTGATTATCTTTGTCGCTCACCTTTGGACCCTTTCCAGTTTCTATGCATCCTTTCTATAAATTGTTGACCAAAACTGGACACAGTACTCCAGCTGAGGCCTAACCAGCGCCAAGTAGAGTGATACCATCACCTCCCATGACTTGCATGCTATGCCTCTGTTAATGCAACCTAAAATTGCATTTGCTTTTTTTGCAACAGCATCACATTGCCAACTCATTTTGAGGTCGTGATCCACCACAGCTCCCAGATCCTTCTTAGCAGTGCTACTGCCAAGCCAGTTTTCCCCCGTTCATTTTGTATTTGTGCATCTGTTTTTTCTTCCTGAAGTGTAGCACCTTTCATTTATCTTTGTTGAATTTCATTTTGTTGTTTATAGCGCAGTTCTCCAATTTATCAAGATCCCTCTGAATTTTAGCTCTATCCTCCAAAACATTAGCACCCCCCACCCCTTCCAGCTTTGTGTCATTTGGATACTTGAACAGTGTGCTTTCTATACCTACATTCAGGTCATTAATACAGATGCTAAAGAACACCAGACCTAGAACAGATCCCTGTGAAACCACACTTGATACCACCCTCCAATCCAACATCATTCCATTAATAGTTACTCTTTGTTTGTAGTTGTTTAACCAATTATGTATCCACTTAATGGCAATTCTGTTGAGCCCTCATTTCTCTAACTTACTTATCAGAATGTCTTGTGGGACTGTGTCAAAAGCCTTGCTGAAGTCCAGGTATATTATGTACACCACAGTCACCCAGCTACCAAATCTGTTACCCTGTCAAAGAGGGAAATCAAGCTAGTTTGACATGATTTGTTCTTGGCAAATCCATGCTGGCTGCTAGTGATGATCCCTTCATCCTCCAGGTAGTCACAAATTGAATGTTTTATACATTGTTCTAGTAGCTTCCCAGGTCTATAGTTCCCTTGCTCCTTCTTTTTCCCCTTTTAAAGATGGGCACTACATTAAACCTTCTCCAGTTTTCTGGGACCGCTGCTGGCATCCGTGAGTTTATAAATATTACTGCCAGTGGCTCCGAGATTTCTTCAGCTAATTCCTTCAGTACCCTTGAGTAAATAGCATCATTGCAGGCATTTGCCTGATGTCAAACACTATACTATCTAGCTTCACTGGATATAGCTTTTAAAGAAACCAAATGTGATATTTAAAAAGAATCATATTTGTCCTGACATCAATTGACAACCCTGCTGGCCTAAAGAACTTCATATTATTTTATGGTCCCCTGAAACATGTAATGAAAACAATGAGTATTTGAAATGGCAGAGAAGAGATAAGCATATTCTGCGGAACTGAAGGGGTTGACAGAAAGATATTAGTGTTACACATGAAACTCAAACACAAGCTGCAATACAAAGAAAAAAAGCTGGGGCTCTCAAATGAAACAATATACAGTATTTATGGAAAGTATATATGAAAAGCAATAAATCAGACAGAATGAAAACACAACAACTGTTCGATATAAATCATATTCTGACAGGGAAACTAGAAGTGCCTGTGTACTTGTATTAAATGATCCCCAGTGTTCATTCCAGAGATGGAGGAAAACAGTTTTATTATACATAAGATCTGTCCTCCATCTGAATAGCGCTCGTCAAATGATATTTGTGAAGTAATTAATTCAATGAGTGTCATATTTGAAAAAAAATCAACTAATATTTTTCCGTCTTAAAGAATTAGACTAAAATGATTTTTTCCTAAGTTTTAAAAAAAACTTTCAAATAAAATATGAATGAATTTTCTTTTCATCATTGATTAGGCCCTGTCTGGACAATACATCTATTACTTATAATAAGTATCGTGTTTGGTGTCATATTTAAAAATTTGGAGGTGAGTTAGAAAAACCACAGTGTTTATTAAGAGTAATCAATTGAACTAGGTGAGCAGGGGAGCTTGAGTGTTTAACGACAGAGAGATCAGTTTCAAACTGTGCTTTACAGAACCGCCCCCATACAAAGCTCCTGCTGCCATTGGAGTCAATGGCAAAACTCCCATTGATTGTAATGGTGCAGAATCCAGGTGCATAGAGAGCGTACTGAGAGCATTCCTCAATGAACAAAATGCACAATAGCAACATCACATCAGAACAAACTTTAATTGGTTGAACACACCCTGGAGGTAGGAATCTCCCTCTGGCCCCAATTCAGGAGAGCACTGAAGCATGTGCTGAACTTTAAACATATGCTTTAAATCTCATTTGGGTTTCTCTTTGACTAGGATTGAAAGGTGTGTTATTGGAATGTTTTGGGAGCATTGATTTTAACTGGACCAGCTAGCACATGTCAAAGTCTACACTTATGTGTCCTTGATAGAGTTTTGAAACGTGTTAACTAACTCATTCTAACACCACGTCTTTAAATCCTACTCAAGCCAAAACCAGTGGAATGTAAGCACATGCTTAAAGTTAAGCATGTGCTTAAAAGCTTTGCTGAATAAGGATGGATTTTAGCACCTTTTATCCTAGTCAATAAGTCAAGACAAATGCAACAACTTCCATGTGACTTAAACACACGGCTGGGCAAATTACAGCCCACGGACCGAATGCAGCCCGTCAGGGCTTTGGATCTGGCCTGCAGGATTTCCACCCCCATTGTGCCACGGGCCCCAAACCTCTCCCGGAAGCAGCCAGTACCATGTCCTTGCGGCCCCTGGGAGATGGGAGGGGCAGAGGGCTCCGTGTGCTGCCCTCGCCTGCAGGCACCACCCCCCACAGCTCCCATTGGCTGGGAATGGGGAACTGCGGCCAATGGAGATTTGGGGGAGGTACCCGCAGACAAGGGCAGCGCGCGGAGCCCTCTGTCCCCCTCACCCCCAGGGGCCGCAGGGACGTGGTGCCGGCCACTTCCAGGAGCTGAACAGAGCAGAGTGGTGCAGCGCACTCTAGGGCAGGCAAGGAGTCTGTCTGAGCCCCGCTGTGCACTGCTGCTACCCCGGAGCCGCTCAAGGTAAGCGGCACCAGGCCGGAGCCCACACCCCTCCTGCACCGCAACCCCCTGCCCTACCAAGCCCCTGCCCTGAGCCCCCTGCCACACCCCATGCCCCTCCTGCACCCCCACTCCCTGCCCTGAGCCCCCTGCAAACCCCGCACCCCTAGCCCCTGCCTTGAGCCATCTGCTGCACCCCTCCTGAACCCAACCCCCTGCCCTGACCGCCCTCCTGCACACCCCACATCCTCCTGCACCTTGCACTCCCTCCCACACCCCAACCTCCTGCCCCAGCCCTACATTCATGGCCTTGCATGCAATTTCCCCACCCAGATGTGGCCCTCGGGCCAAAAAGTTTGCCCATCCCTGCTTAAACACATACTTAAATAGCTTCCTGAACAGGGCTAATTTCTCGAATCAGGTCAAGCATCACTGTACCCTGACAGTGCTTTAGGGGTACTGAGCCTTCCTGTGGAGGAGGGGATAACTGTAATCGAAGAATCCCATCTGTGTGCAGATCTAGGGAGCACAATGTGGGCCCATGATAGGAGTTGGATTGACAATCCCGGGGGCTGAAGTTTCCTGTTCATAGAACAAGTACAGTGCAGCTAGCAACAGCCCATCTACAGGCTTCATTCTTGACCCAAAGAATTTTGGAGACTAATTTTGACAGCTTATTTTATTTCTACAGTTTATACAATTTGAGTGTTACTAATGGAATAATTAGTCAGATGCTTTGCACAGTATTCAAGTTACCAATTAATCTGTTAGATCAGCAAGAGTTTCAGCAAAAAAAGACATTTTAATTATATACAGGATTTCTCATTCTCATGTATTAGTAGGACTGGACATTACATATCACTTGTAATCTAGAACAGTGGTCTGTTTCTTAGTACATTGTGAAAGGCCTCTCTCTGTCAAATGGGAACAAATAAATGTATTCCTCTGCTGTCTCATATTCTGGATTACTTTTACTATCTTAGAAAAGAAAAAAGAGAGCACACATCCATGAGAAAGAGGCGTCAGCATGTCCAAACAAAACAAACAGTGACATGATCCAAGATTCAGGTACATCAGGTAAATACTCAAATGGACATTTTTAATAAGGAAAGGAACGGAAGTGAAAAAACACCATCCATTGTATTATTTGATAATTCTGCTCTATTGGTATTAAATGCTTATCTTACCATCTAAGCACTTTCTGATCACATACGCAGGTTTACTCCGAGTACAGACTGTACCAAGTCTCTGAAAACCTGCTATTGTTGAAGATTATGTAAAACGGTAAATCAAAGTGTTACCCCCTCCCTCTCCCACCAAAACAAAAAAACCAAACAAATTACTATGTTTGAGTTGCTCCTTTGTAAAATTCAACTGGAGAGAAGGAAGGCTGGGAAAGAAGGAACAGAGGGCTAAAACACACATGATTGCACATTACAGAATACATGATGGCACGGTGTGGTTGGAAGGTTTTATTAAGTGTGACTTTTAGATGGCTGAATTACAAGAGCTTATGAGGAGTGGAAAGATGTCTGAATATTTATTGAAATTCAAAAGTGAAATTTGATGTGCCCTTTTGTATTCAGTTTCTGCAAACATTTAAGCCAACACTGGCTCTGTGGATATGGGGAAAGTGGTGGATGGGATATATCTTGACTTTAGCAAAGCTTTTGATACGGTCTCCCACAGTATTCTTACCAACAAGTTAAAAAAGTATGGATTGGATGAATGGACTATAAGGTGAATAGAAAGCTGGCTAGATCGTCAGGCTCAATGGCTAGACGTTTAGCTGGCAGCCAGTATCAAGTGGAGTGCCCCAGGGGTCTGATTTTGTTCAACATCTTCATTAATGAGCTGGATGATTGGGATGGATTGCACCCTCAGCAAGTTCACGGATGACACCAAATTGGGGGGAGAGGTAGATATGCTGGAGGGTAGGGATAGGGTCCAGCATGACCTAGCCAAATTGAAGGATTGGGCTAAAAGAAATCTGATGAGGTTCAACAAGGACAAGTGCAGACTCCTGCACTTAGGACAGAAGACTCCCATGCACTGCTACAGGCTGGGGACCGACTGGTTAAGCAGCAGTTCTGCAGAAAAGGACCTGGGGATTACAGTGGACGAGAAGCTGGATATCAGTCAACAGTGTGCCCTTGTTACAAAGAAGGCTAACAGCATATTGGGCTGAATTAGTAGGAGCATTGCCAGCAGATTGAGGGATGTGATTATTCCCCTCTATTCGGCACTGGTAAGGCCACATGTGGAGTATTGCGTCCAGTTTTGGGCCCCCCACTACAGCAAGGATGTGGACAAATTGGAGAGAGTCCAGCAGAGGGCAACAAAAATGATTAGGGGGCTGGGGCACATGACTTATGAGGAGAGGATGAGGGAACTGGGGTTATTTAGTCTGCAGAAGAGTGAGGGGGGATTTGATAGTAGCCTTCAACTACCTGAAGGGAGGTTCCAAAGAGAATGGGGCTAGGCTGTTCTCAGTGGTGGCAGATGACAGAACAAGGAACAATGTTGAGCGAAGGAGGTTTAGGTTGGATATTAGGAAAAACTATTTCACTAGGAGGGTGGTGAAGCACTGGAATGGGTTAGCTAAGGAGGTGGTAGAATCTTCATCCTTAGAGGTTTTTAAGGCCTGGTTTGACAAAGCCCTGGCTGGGGTGATTTAGTTGGTGTTGGTCCTGCTTTGAGCAGGGGAGTGGATCAGATGACCTCCTGAAGTCTCTTCCAACCCTAATCTTCTATGAACCCCAGAAACTCAAAGCTTTAAAAAAAAAAAAAAAGAGGAAATATATATTTTCTACTTGTAATATGTACTAGGGCAGATTAAGACTAAATGCAGCTTACATCTCCCAGACCCTCCTCCCCCTGTGCACTCCTCTAATATTCTTTAGATACATGTGGAAACATGAAATTACAAACAAAGAGAATGTACATATGTATTGTTGTGTCTGTACTACATATTTTATAGAATATGCACATAAGGTGATAATATCCCTGTGATGAAGCATGGGGTTCTGCAAGCATATAATAAATAAGTTTAGCAGATGGATGTGAAATTTATCACATCCTTATGGCTGCATCACAGGCCAATTTATCCATCTCCCAGGCCCTCTCTAACACTGCACTCCCCTCAGTCGCTTCACACAGCTGCCATATTAAAAAAGAAAATCAACCTGCTAGGGAAATATTTCCTCCTTTCATCCCAGAATGTAGAATCTCCCCCAGTTATTACATTTTCCTGAGGCCCAGGATGGACAAGATTCAGACCCAAGTCTATAACTATCTGAGGTTCTGGAACAGCCTTCCTATAGAAGTGGTGGGGAGGATAGGGGAAAACAATCTACCTAGTTTTAAGATGGAGCTTGATAAATTTATGAACAGGATTATATGATGGGGTTGCCTGCGATGGCCGGGGACTGGTCTCAATGACCCAGGAAGTCCCTTTGATCCCGTGTCCCCAGCAGCTTTTCAAGATCTGTCATGACTCATCAGATATCTTGCAGACCTGCTGGGCTAGAAAAGAGAGGTTTTATACCATGGAAAAGGGGAGCTTCCTGTAGGGCCCAGGATTAGCTGCTAGTCCTGGAAGGGCAAAGAAAATGGCCTTCAAATGTAAATATGCAAATGCTATTTTAATTCATTTTTGGAGGTGCTTTAGACTTCTGAGTTCTGTACAGTTGGACTCATGCTCACCTGGCTTTAAAGGCCAAGGGATACAGTAAAAGTTTATTATGTTTCTCTTGTTTCTGTCCTTCCTCCTTTGCTCAACCTTTTCTTTCCTTCGGCGCTACATCGTACATTGAAGAAACAATTCCTCCATCTTTTTGTGTGTCCATTTTATGCAATCTAATTATTATTACACATAAAAAAAGCAGGTTGTGAAGGTTCCTTCCCCACTCTAAACTCTAGGGTACAGATGTGAGGACCTGCATGAAAACCCCCCGAAGCTTATTTTGACCAGCTTAGGTTAAAATTTCCCCATGGTACAAACTATTTTACCTTTTGCCCTTGGACTTTATTGCTGCCACCACCAAGTATCGAACAGGTATATAACAGGGAAAGAGCCCGCTTGGAAACGTCTTTCCTGCCCTCAAAATCCTCCCAAACCTTACACCCCCTTTCCTGGGGAAGGCTTGATAAAAATCCTCACCAATTTGCATAGGTGAACACAGACCCAAACCCTTGGATCTTAAGAACAATGAAAAAGCAATCAGGTTCTTAAAAGAAGAATTTTAATTGAAGAAAAAGTAAAAGAATCATCTCTGTAAAATCAGGATGGTAAATACCTTATAGGGTAATCAGATTCAAAATACAGAGAATCCCTCTAGGCAAAACCTTAAGTTACAAAAAGACACAAAAACAGGAATATACATTCCATTCAGCACAACTTATTTTATCAGCCAGTTAAACAAAACAGAATCTAACACATATCTAACTAAATTGCTTATTAGCCATTTACAGGAGTTCTGACCTGCATTCCTGCTCTGGTCCTGGCAAAAGCAACACACAGACAGAGAGAACCTTTGTTTCTCCCCCCTCCAGCTTTGAAAGTATCTTGTCTCCTCATTGGTCATTTTGGTCAGGTGCCAGCGAGGTTAGCCTAGCTTCTTAACCCTTTACAGGTGAAAGGGTTTTTCCTCTGGCCAGGAGGGATTTAAAGGTGTTTACCCTTCCCTTTATATTTATTGACACAGGTACTGTCTTTTTGTTGTGTGTTTGCACAGCACTTAGCACAATGGGATCCTGGTCTATGACTAGGGCTTCTAGATGTTACAGTAAAACAAACAAACAAACAATAATGAATGTTACAAAGTCAACCACTCAAATCTTGGGAAATGCCAGAATTAAGGTTGCCTGTATAACCTTAATTTGGCCCCCTTGTGTGTATGCATTATGCTAGTCTTTAATTACATGATTAGATACTGGTTTTTCCCCACAGGATTGTTGCACATGGAGCGTTCAGTGGTTTGAGGAACAAACCTCTAACAAATTCTATGGAGCTCAGGCAAAGGGTGATTTTCAAAAACTTATAAGTCTACCACATCTGAATGGGGACAGCAAAAGGAATCTTTGAGACCTCAGGGCTACCTCTGCTGACAAGTTTCAAGTTCCTGCTTCAAAATATG